>NC_135232.1:662644477-663244477 GCF_051348905.1 Ranitomeya variabilis | reverse complement strand
TAGTCTTTGATTGCCTTTATGGAAACAGTAATCTTTATGTTGCTTTTCACTTACCTCCACTAGGGGGTCCCTGTCTGTTCTCCGTTTTTCTCTCTTTTCTTTCCCTTTCTTTTTGATTCGTGTTGTTCTCACGCAACCCGTTTTTGGGCTTATTTGCTGGTCTTATCTGATATTTAAAATTACAGACCACGCTTCAGATAGCTTATTTACATATTCTAATATTTATGATAATATACTCTTACTATCATTATTCCACAACTGCAGCCAGAGATAACTATAATTTTTGATAAATTCATGTGACCCGAGGTCATGATAGAGCTATCTTTTGATTTGTATATGATGAAAGAATCATTTTTTGTTTGTTTATATGTATTATTATTTGTTTTATCTGTTGTATCTATATATTTATAGACCTCCTTGATAAAGGCAGATATGC
The DNA here is from genome assembly GCF_051348905.1 of Ranitomeya variabilis. NCBI lineage: Eukaryota > Metazoa > Chordata > Amphibia > Anura > Dendrobatidae > Ranitomeya > Ranitomeya variabilis. The sequence continues at coordinate 663,244,041 of NC_135232.1, read as the reverse complement.
CGAAACGTAGGATGGATTGATGTCTTTATTTCCCTATGTCAGCTGCACAATAAATGGAATATGATATGAACTTATGAATCATTTTGAATTTTTTGAGTGCTGAAGATTACCATTTTTTGCCTTTTGGTCATAGTAACATATACATAGCAGCAAAGTTAGCAAGGCCGAAAAAAGACATTTGTCCATCCAGTTCAGCCTATATTCTGTGTGAATAAATCCCCAGATCTACGTCCTTCTAAAGAACCTAATAACTGTAAGGCCGGCGTCACACTAGCGAGTTTTACGGACGTATGAGAGGTGCAGAAAATAACGATTGCATACGTTACAATGATTCTCTATGGCCCAGCTCCTATCTGCCGTATTTTACGGATCTGTATTATATGGTCTTGTACGGCCGTAGAAAATCGCAGCATGCTGCGTTTGTCACCATATTGCGCAAAAAAATCGCCAATGAAAGTCTATGGGGGTGAGAAAAATACGGATTACACACGGACCAGCAGTGTGACTTGCGAGAAATACGCACCGGTGTTATAGAGAAAAGACGGCAATTCAGTGCGGTGTACAGTAAACTCACACTGACAGAATAGAATAGTATAGGTAGAATAAATGTCTACACATAGAATAGGTATTAAATTAAGGCCATGTGCACATGCTGCGGATTCCATTGCAGAATTTTCCCCAGCGGTTTTGATAAATCCGCAGTGCAAAACCGCTGCGTTTTTTACTGCGGATTTATCGCGGTTTTCCCACGCTCGAGTTCATATGAGGACATCCAGCAGAGGGCGCATCACCGCGACTCAAGGTAACTACAGGACATTCCCCTGCTTTCCATTCATTCACCAAGTTTTACAGACAGGAGCGACTGCATTAGCAGAGCTCCTGGGTGTAAAATTATTTAACCCCTTCAGATGGATTTACATCGTGGGACGTGACTTGAATGACGGAAGGTATGGGATATTGTTGTTTTTTTATTTTTCCTTTTTTACAGAACGAGGGTCTTCAGGTGGATTAAGAGTCTAATAAAATATTAAAACCACCCTATGCCTTTATTTCATTAAAGTACTTTGTAATAATGTGTGTGTGTTTTATTAACCATTTCCTACTATTGGATTAATAATGGATAGGTGTCATATTTGACGCCTCTCCATTATTAATCAGGCTTAATGTCACCTTACAATAGCAGGGTGACATTAACCCTTCATTACCCCATATCCCACCACTACATGGGAGTGGGAAGAATAGGCGCATCTTCCAGCCAGGGGGGCCAATAACCATGGACCCTCTCTAGGCTACTAATATCTGCCCTCAGTCACTGGCATTACCACTCTGGCGGAGAAAATTGCGCAGGAGCCCACGCCAATTTTTTCCGCGATTTAACCCTTTAATTTAATAGCTAGAGGGCCCAAATTTTGCAGACTACTAACATTAGTTTACTGTCTGTAAACCATGTCTCACATCATGTCGGGTTTGGGAAGGAGATAGCAAAAGCCGGCAATAGAATTACCGGCTTTTATGCTATCTAGTGCTGAATTAAATATAAATACAGTATATATATATATATATATATATATATATATATATATATATAAGATGCATCGTGATTACTCGCTAATCCCACCCCCTGCACAGTAACTCCGCCCCCACACATCACCACACATAATCCCGCCACCCACACCATTATTACACACAATCCTGCCCCCACCACATTACCTCACACAATCCCGCCCCCCCAACACATTACCACACATAATCCTGCACCCCACCACATTACCACACATAATCCCGCCCCCCCACCACATTACCACACATAATCCCGCCCCCGCTTCACATTACCACACATAATCCTACCCCCACCACATTACCACACATAATCCCGCCCCCCCACCACATTACCACACATAATGGTGCCCCCACCACATTACCACATATAATCCTGCCCCCACCACATCACCACACATAATCCCTCCCCCCACCACATTACCTCACATAATCCCACCCCCCACCACATTACCATACATAACCCCACCCTCCAATACATTACCACACACAATCCCGCCCCCCACCATATTACCACACATAATTCTGCCCCCACCACATTACCACACAATCCCGCCCCCCCACCACATTAGCACACACAGTCCCGCCCCCCACCACATTACCACACATAATCCCACCCCCCACCATATTACCACACATAATCACGCCCCCCCACATTACCACACGAGGCTCCGTCCCCACACATTACCACACGAGGCTCCGTCCCCACACATTACCACACGAGGCTCCGTCCCCCCACATTACTACACGAGGCTCTGTCCCCACACATTACCACACAAATCCAGTTTGCTTTTGATTTTATACTGTGAATAAAATGTATTAGTATCAGTGGCGTAGGAAGGGGGGGGCGGGGGGGGTGGTCCGCCTCGGGCGGCACAATGCGGGGGGCGGGTCGCCGGCGGCGCAGAATTTTTGTTTTCTATTAAAGGGAACCTGTTCGCATCTCGGCTTCAGAAAAATGGCCGCCGCGATCTCCATCTGTGCACGCGCGGCATCCCGCGGCCATTTTCCTGAAGCCCCGGGCAGCAGAGCACTCTATCTGCGCACGCGCGGCCTCAGGAAGATGGCCGCCCCCACCGATAACCAGAGACAGCAGGAGCGCGGTCAGGTAAGCAGAACTTGTTTTTTTTTTTTATTGAGAGCGGCGATCCGGGGGGCCCGGGGCAGGAAGCTGGACACAGGGGGGCAGGAAGCTGGACACAGGGGGGCAGGAAGCTGGACACAGGGGGGCAGAAAGCTGGACACAGGGGGGCAGAAAGCTGGACACGGGGGCAGAAAGCTGGACACAGTGGGGCAGGAAGCTGGACACGGGGGCAGGAAGCTGGACACAGGGGTCAGGAAGCTGGACACAGGGGGGCAGAAAGCTGGACACGGGGGCAGAAAGCTGGACACAGGGGGGCAGAAAGCTGGACACAGTGGGGCAGGAAGCTGGACACAGGGGGGCAGGAAGCTGGACCTGGACACAGGGGGGCAGGATGCTGGACACAGGGGGGAAGAAAGCTGGACACAGGGGGGCAGAAAGCTGGACACAGGGGGGCAGAAAGCTGGACACAGGGGGGCAGAAAGCTGGACACGGGGGCAGAAAGGACATTGGGGCAGAACGCTGGACACTGGGGCAGAAAGCTGGACACTGGGGCAGAAAGCTGGACACTGGGGCAGAAAGCTGGACACTGGGGCAGAACGCTGGACACTGGGGCAGAATGCTGGACATTGGGGCAGAACGCTGGACATTGGGGCAGAACGCTGGACATTGGGGCAGAACGCTGGACATTGGGGCAGAATGCTGGACACTGGGGCAGAAAGCTGGACACTGGGGCAGAAAGCTGGACACTGGGGCAGAAAGCTGGACACTGGGGCAGAAAGCTGGACACTGGGGCAGAAAGCTGGACACTGGGGCAGAAAGCTGGACACAGGGGCAGAAAGCTGGACACTGGTGCAGAAAGCTGGACACTGGTGCAGAATGCTGGACACTGGTGCAGAATGCTGGACACTGGTGCAGAATGCTGGACACTGGTGCAGAATGCTGGACTTGGTGCAGAATGCTGGACACTGGTGCAGAATGCTGGACACTGGTGCAGAATGCTGGACACTGGTGCAGAATGCTGGACACAGGGGCAGAATGCTTGACACAGGGGCAGAATGGAGAAACGGGGCATGATTGGAGACACAGGGGGCAGGATGACAGACATGGCGTCATGACTGGAGACACTGGAGGCAGGATTGGAGACAGATGGGGCAGGATCATGGGGCAGGATGGATACAATGGAGACAGATGGGGCAGGATGGGAAGATCATATGGGGCAGGATGGATACTCATTAGGGCAGAATGGGAGAACCTATGGCTGAAGCCAGGAATGAGACACACGGGGGCGAATATTATTACCATAGGGGCTAATTAAGGGATATTATTACTGCAGTGATGTATTTATTTTATTTTTTGAGTATACTGTTTTAAATGGTGGGGCGGTCCTATTACTGTGCAGAGTGACACTATGTCGCCTTCTTCATGTGGTGTAATGTAGAAGTTGGGAAAATTAAGTAATGTGTTATGCAAGTGGAACTCGAGATAACTGTGTTATTTCCTGCAGAGACGAGTCCTGGCTGGATGAAGTGATGGCGGTCTGTGCGGGATGAAAGATGAAGGACTTCACCTAGAGACGTCACTGGTGAGTCAGTGTGTTACCTATACACTGACACTATACACTGTATACTATATACCGAGGTCCTGTGTATGTCACCGGTGATCACTGTATTACCTATACACAGACGCTGCATACTAAGTACAGATCTCCTGTGTATAATGGCACTTATGGTGATAGTATTGTGGGGGGTTTTTATTATTGATCAGTATTGTAGTATTCAGTCACTATGTGGTGGTAATATGTGGTCTGGTCATGATGTTGTGGTGTTTGTTCCTTGTATTTGATATTATTCGATCACTGTGGTGGTAATGTCATCTGGTCATGGTGTGGCGGTATTTGTGCCTTGTAGATAGTATTATAGGTCACTGTGGTGATATGGTGTCTGGTCTGTCTATTGAACATGAGTGAAGAAATAGAGTTTTGTTTCTGTGCGTGTTGTCCTGACTATTTTTGGTAACCTTTGTGTGTATTGAGCCCGGGGGGGGGGGGGGGGCGCCAAACTCGGGAACAGCCCCGGGCGGCAAAAGCTCTAGCTACGCCTCTGATTAGTATTATTCCTTACAGAGGAGAGGGGGGGACAGAGTATCTCTCCTGAAAAAACAAGAATTGAGATGAATTTATGAATTGAACACTCTAAAACCGAAAGGACTCAATGTGGAATTTAAGATTAACCCTAATATGTATTAGCCCCTGTAAGATATGCCTAGGAATTGGATGTATATGGGTTCCTAGTCTAATGTTTGGAATGTGTTGAAGAAATATTATCATATAACGTCATTCCAATTTTTAATGTTATTTTAATTTTCTTTTAGATATATCCTCGTGTCTATGGAGTTATACAGTACAGTCAACCTGGCGGCATATGGAGCATTACCACATGGAGGCTGAGATTTTTTTATTTTTTTCTATTGAGTTCTTTTTTATTATTTTTTCTTGTTCCGTTTAAAATTATTTTTAGTTTTTTTATTTCTTTATATTATTCTTCGTGTCATTACTGTTGGCCAGTAACAAAGCCCTACATATATAATAAAGAAAATGCATTATAAAATATAGCGGAGTTGTGTAAAAAGCCTGTTTATACATACATAGATATTTGGCAGTACAAAAGCGCTTTTATGTATCCTTATACGATGTCTTATGGCCGTTATGGGCTATGAGACTAGTTGAAGGGGCATTGGTGAGCGGAGACAACCTGAGTAAGGTGTTGTCTGCTATACCAGAGTGCAAAGTTTAGCCATGAAGCCATATAGTGTCTATAAGTAAAAAGTACAGCGGGATATATAAAATATAAGAGAATCTCTCATTATTATGAATACCGCTGCATATACAGGCTAGATTCATCATGCACGAAGAGTGAGCCACATCCAAGATGGTGTCGCGGCAAGGATAGAGGCCGAGTGCGCAGGCGCAAGTGAAATTCACTGCAGGAGGCTCTGGATTGGCTAACAGTCTATGGCTGAATGGTATGACGTTGAGACATGCGCAGTAGGAACAAGGGAACGCCGAGAATGGCGGTCAGTGTCCTCCATGTGGTGTGCTCTGTGGGCGGCAGGGTAAGAAAGTACAATAAGCATAAAATATTAATAATATGAGATGGACATTTAAAAGAATTAACTGAAATATATACAAAAGAGGAGAGTTAGCAATATGGATATGAGGATATATAATTATATCAGCACGTTAGCACAATGCACTTTAATGATGGCACAAATGATATATATGTACACAATGAATTATATGTTAAAATTATATGTAATTATATGTAATAATGTTTTATGAACAATTATGCAAATGATTGTAGATTATGCGTATAAAACCACACTTGTTGCTAAAACTCACTGCTTGAAAAAGGCTCAGTGTGAGCCGAAACGTCGCACAGAGATGTGGGCTGAATAAATCTCACTTTTTTTCACCTGAAAAAAGATTTGCCTTCTTTTGCTCTTTTTGTATACTTTTGGGTGGAGGAGTGGACTACTCGACCCAGAAGGCCAGGCACCCACTGGTGAGCATTGTGCTGTTCCAATTTTACTATATATATATATATATATATATATATATATATATATATATATATATATATATATATATATATATATATATACTGTATATATGTTTGAACGAACATTTTAGCACATAAATCCATTAGATGTCGGTTTTGCAAGCCTGCGAGAAAATATCGCAGTACGGATGCCATACGGATTACATACGGAGGATGACATGCGCAAAATACGCTGCCACACCCTGCCTACGGATGACATACGGATCACTATTTTGGGAACATTTCTGCGTATTACGGCCGTAAAAAACGGACCGTATTTTCATACGCTGAGTGTGACGCCGGCCTAAGACACAATATTGTTACACTCCAAGAAAACATCCAGGCCTCTCTTGAACCTCTCGACTGAGTTCGCCATCACCACCTCTTCAGGTAAGAAATTCCAGATTCTCACTGCTCTAACAGTAAAGAATCCTCTTCTATGTTGGTGGTAAAACCTTCTCTCCTCCAGACGCAGAGAATACCCCCTTGTGACCATCACCTTCCTTGGTATAAACAGAACATTGGAGAGATATTTGTATTATCCCCTTATATACTTATACATGCTTATTAGATTTCCCCTTTGTCAACTTTTTTCTAGACTAAATAATCCTAATTTTGCTAATTTCTCCGCATATTGTAATTCCCCCATCCCCTTTATTAATTTTGTTCCCCTCCTTTGTACTTGCTCTAGTTCCTTTATATCCTTCCTGAGCACCAGTGACCAAAACTATACACAGTACTCCATGTGCGGTCTAACCAGGGATTTTACAGAGGCAGTATAATGCTCTCATCATATGTATCCAGACCTCTTTTAATGCACCCCATGAACCTGTTTGCCTTGGCAGCCACTGTCTGCTCCAGGAAAGACTAGGATCCCCAAGTCCTTCTCCATGTCAGATTTACCCAGTGGTTTCCCGCTCAGTGTGTAATGGTGATATTGATTCCTTCTTCCTATGTGTATAACCTTACATTTATCATTGTTAAACTACATCTGACACCTCTCAGACAAGTTTCCAATTTATCCAAATCCCTCGGTAGCAGAATACTATCTTCTCGTGTATTGACTGCTTTTTACATAGTTTTGTATAATCTGCAAATAGCGATATTTTACTGTGTAAACCTTCTACCAGATCGTTAATAAATATGTTGAAGAGAATAGGTCCCAACACTGACCCCTGCGGTACCCCACTGGTCACAGCGACCCAGTTAGAGAATATACCATTTATAACCACCCTATGCTTTCTTTCACTAAGCCAGTTACTTACCAATTTACACACATTTTCCCCCAGACCCTGCATTCTCATTTTGTGTACCAACCTCTTGTGTGCCACAGTATCAAATGCTTTGGAAAAATTAAGATATACCACGTCCAATGACTCGCCTTGGTCCAGTCTATAGCTTGCCTCATCATAAAAACTGATTAGATTGGTTTGACAGGAGCGATTCCTCATAATCCCATGCTGATATGGAGTTATACAGTTATTCTCATTGAGATAATCCAGAATAACATCCCTCAGAAACCCTTCAAATATTTTACCAACAAAAGAGGTTAGACTTACTGGCCTATAATTTTCGGGTTCACTTTTAGAGCCCTTTTTGAATATTGGTACCATATTTGCTATGCACCAGTCCTGTGGAACAGACCCCATCGATATAGAGTCCCTAAATATAAGAAATAATGGTTTGTCTATTATATTACTTTGTTCTCTTGGTATTCGTGGGTGTATACCATCCAGACCCGGAGATTTATCTATTTTAATCTTATTTATCTTTTTTAATCTTATTTAACCGTTTCGTACCTCTTCTTGGGTTAGATTGGTGACCCTTAAAATAGGGTGTTCTTTGTCTCTCAGCATTTCACCTAGCATTTTATTTTCCACCGTCAATACTGTGGAGAAGAAGGTGTTTAATATATTAGCTTTTCCCCGTCATCAATAACCATTCTTTCCTTACAATTTTTTAAAGGGGCCTACATTTTCACTTTTGATTCTTTTACTATTGATATAGTTGAAGAACAGTTTGGGATTAGTTTTACTCTCCTTAGCAATGTGCTTCTCTGTTTCCTTTTTGGCAGCTTTAATTAGTTTTTTAGATAAAGTATTTTTCTCCCTATAGTTTTTTAGAGTTTCAGTGGTGCCATCCTGCCTTAGTAGTTTAAATGCTTTCTTTTTACTGTTAATTGCCCCTCTTACTTCTTTGTTTAGCCACATTGAGTTTTTCCTATGTCTTTTATTCCCACAAGGTATAAACCGCTTACAGTGCCTATTTAAGATGTCCTTAAACATTTCCCATTTATTATCTGTATTCTTATTTCTGAGGAGATTGTCCCAGTCAATCAGATTAAGGGCATCTCCAAGTTGGGCAAACTTTGCCTTCCTAAAGTTGTTATTATTGTTATTTATTATTATAGCGCCATTTATTCCATGGCGCTTTACATGTGAGGAGGGGTATACATAATAAAAACAATTACAATAATCTAAAACAATACAAATCACGGCTGGTACAGTAGGAGAGAGGACCCTGGCCGTGAGGGCTCACAATCTGCAAGGGATGGGTGAGAATACAGTAGGCGAGGGTAGAGTTGGTCGTGCAGCAGTTTGGTCAATCGGTGGTTACTGCAGGTTGTAGGCTTGTCGGAAAAGGTGGGTCTTCAGGTTCTTTTTGAAGGTTTCGATGTTAGGCGAGAGTCTCATATAGACAGTAGAAGTCTATATAGAAGTAGACAGTTCCAGAGTAGGGGTGATGCGCGAGAGAAATCTTGTATGCGATTGTGGGAAGAGGAGATAAGAGGGGAGTAGAGAAGGAGATCTTGTGAGGATCGGAGGTTGTGTGCAGGTAAGTACCAGGAGACGAGGTCACAGATGTATGGATGAGACAGGTTGTGGATGGCTTTGTATGTCATGGTTAGGGTTTTGTACTGGAGTTTCTGGGCAATGGGGAGCCAGTGAAGGGATTGACAGAGGGGAGAAGCCGGGAAATAGCGGGGGGGGGGGGGGGGTGCAGGTGGATTATTTGAGCAGCAGAGTATAGAATAGATTGGAGGGGTGTGAGAGTGTTTGAGGGGAGGCCATAGAGCAGGAGGTTTCAGTAGTCAAGGCTGGAGATGATGAGGGCATGGACTAGGGTTTTTGCAGATTCTTGGTTTAGGAGTGTACGGATCCGTGAAATATTTTTGAGTTGAAGGCGGCAGGCAGTGGAAAGGGCTTGGATATGTGGTTTGAAGGAGAGATCAGTGTCAAGGATTACCCCGAGGCAGCGAGCTTGTGGGACTAGGGAGAGTGGCCAGCCGTTTACTGTAATGGATATGTTCGTTGGGGGGGTCGCGTGAAATGGGGGAAAGATGATGAATTCTGTTTTGTCCATGTTAAGTTTCAGAACTCTAGCAGAGAAGAAGGATGAAATAGCGGACAGACATTGAGGGATTCTGGTTAGTAGGGTGATGATATCTGGTCCAGAGATGCAGATCTGTGTGTCATCAGCATAGAGGTGATACTGAAAGCTGTGAGAGTCTATGAGCTGTACCAGGCCAAAGGTGTAAATGGAGAAGAGCAGGGGCCCTAGGACTGAACCTTGTGGGACTCCGACTATAGGGGGCGAGGTGAGGAAGTGGTGTGTGAGTGGGAGATGCTGAATGTCCGGTCTGTTAGGTATGATGAGATCCAGGATAGGGCCAAGTCTGTGATGCCAAGGGATGAGAGGGTCTGTAATAATAGGGAATGGTCCACTGTGTCAAAGGCAGAGGACTGGTCCAGGAGGAGGAGGACAGAGTAGTGTCGCTTGCTCTTGGAGGTTAATAGGTCAATGGTGACCTTCGTTAGGACAGTTTCAGTGGAGTGATGCAGTCGGAAGCCAGATTGTAAGTGGTCAAAGAGGGAGCAGGAGGAGAGGTGGAAGGACAGTTCAAGATGGACATGTTTTTCCAGTAGTTTTGAGGGATAGGGGAGAAGTGATATAGGGCGATAGCTAGATACAGAGGATGGGTCAAGAGAGGGCTTTTTGAGGATAGGCATGTTTGAACCTTGAGGGAAAAACACCAGTTGTTAGTGATAGATTGAAGAGATGGGTTAGGGTTGGGATGAAGACTGTGGCGAGGTTTGGGATGAAATGGGATGGGATCGGGTCAAGTGCACAGGTGGTGAGATGCGATCTTGAGAGTAGAGTGGAGAGTCTATCTTCTGTAACGGTGGAGAAGTTAGTTTTGGAGGTGGAGGGCTGGGCAGTTGGGAAGAAGGGCTCTGAAGTTTGTCGACCAAAACTGTCTCTGATGTTATCAATCTTCTGCAAAGTATTCAGCTGAGATGAGTGGGGAGAGAGGAGGTGCTCTTGGACAGAGGAGAGAATTCAAGGTGTTGAATAACTGTTTAGGGTTGTGAGACAGGGAGGATATGAGAGATGAGAAGTACCGTAGGTTTGTTTAGCTGTGGTGAGTGTGACCTTGAAAGTAGTGAGGGACTGTTTGAATGCGATGAAGTGCTCGTTGGAGTGGGATCTTTTCCATCTCCACTCAGCAGCCCTGGAAGCTCATCTCAGTTCTTTGGTCAGGCTGGTGTGCCAGGGCTGCCTGTTGATTTTGCGAGCTTTGGTATGTGTGAGAGGGGCAACAGATTCCAAAGCTACAGCTATTGTGGTGTTATATAGTGGCATCCACATTGTGTAGGGAACTTACCGCATTTCTGTAAGAGGGAGAAGGGATTCAGAGAGTGAGTGTAGATTGATGTGTTTAAGATTTCTGCGAGGGTGTGCAAGTTTGTGGGTTGGGGATTGTAGACAAGGAGTGGAGAAGGAAGAGAATGTAAGTAGGTTGTGGTCATAAAGAGGGAGAGGTGAGTTAGAGAGGTTAGATAGGGAGCAGAGGTGGGTGAAGATGAGGTCCAGTGTGTGACAATCTTTGTGGGTGGCTGTAGAAAACCATTGAGTGAGGCCGAAGGAGGAAGTGAGAGATAGAAGCTTAGTGGCAGCTGAGAGGGAAGTGTCAATGGGGATGTTGAAGTCACCAAAGATGATAGTCAGGATGTCAGTGGAGAGGAAATGAAGTAGCCAGGTGGTGAAGTGGTCAAAGAAGGTGGTGGTTAGCCCTGGGGGGTGGTAAATGACAGTCAGTTGGAGGGGGAGTAGATGCACACAGAGTGCACCTCAAAGGAAGGGAGGGTAATAGAGGGGGTAATTGGATTGGGGTGAAGGAGCAGTTATCTTACAGGAGAAAACCAACTCCTCCACCAAGCTTGCTGCTGGGGGGGGGGGGGGGTGGGAAAGGTGGAATCCACCATATGAAAGTGCAGCAGGAGAGGCTGTGTCAGAAGGGGTGAGCCAGGTTTCGGTGATGGCGAGGAAGGAAAGTTTGGTAGTAACAAAAAGATCATGGATGTAGTTCAGCGTTTTTGTGACTCCCTGACAAGTCCCCCTAGCGAAAGACAAGTGAAACTGTACAATATTGTGGTCGCTATTTCCTAGATGCCCGATGACATGCATATTGGTTATTCTGTCAGGTCTATTAGATAGTATTTGGTCTAAAAGTGCTGCTCCTCTGGTTGAGGTCTCCTTGTGGAGAGTGACATACCAGCTCTGGCTTGTCAAGGTAAGGAGGCTTATTCTCCATGCAATGCTCCTTTGGGAAATTTGATATGCAAATTGCCTCTTAGTCTGCTCCTCTGGTTGGATTCTGCACCAATTGTGAAAGATAATTTTTCTTGGTAATTAACAGAAACCTGTTGCCTTTAAGGGTTTTGCTGGTCTCTGTTTCCCAGTTAATATCCGGGTAGTTAAAGTCCCTCATAACAAGGACCTCATTATGGGTTGCAGCTTCTTCTATCTGCCTTAGGCCGGTTTCACATTTGCGTCTGTGTGCGCAGCGTATGATCCGCATCGATCCGCATGCGTCATGCATACATATCTTTAACATTATGTGCACAGTGACATGTTTTTGCATGCGTTCGCTTGTGGATGCGTACTCATGCGTCGTTTCGCGGTGTGCGGTGGAGTCTGGCGAACGCAACATGTTGCATTTTTTTGAGGCGTCAAATTTTTCGGAATCATGCGGATAATTGCGTCAAAAAAACGCATTACTGTCTATGGGAACGCATTGATACACAAGGACATGCATATGCATGCGTTCAATATGCATGCGTACTTTAGACTGCACATGTCCAGAAAATAATGTCACTGCCCCCACCATGGACATAAAAAATGCAAACGCATGCCAAAACGCATTTAAACGCATGCACTCGAAGTGTTTTGGTTTGCGTCATGCGCAAGATGATGAGCTTTTGCATGCGTTTTGGCATGCGTTTGCGTATTCAGACGATATGCTGCAGACACATACGCAAATGTGAACCTAGCCTTAGTAGTACACTTTCCATGATTTCTGTTATATTTGGAGGTTTCTGTTATATTTGGTCAGGCTGGTAAATGTGCTGCCCCTGCTGATGCTGGCATGGCAGACGTTGGGTTAACTAGACTGTCTTTAAAAAAGCGCCAGACTTGGGAACACCTAACCCTTGGCTTGGCAACTTCATTTATGTTGGCGCTCTGGGGAGCAGTTGCCTGCATTGTGCCTGTCCTCCAATGCCTCTTCTTGCCTGTTGTGGTGCTGCAGATCCCTCCGCTTGTGCCTGCTGTCCTTGCTCTGCATGCCAGCTTCCCAGGTTGGGTCAGTGACTTCATCGACCATCTAGTCTTCCTCTTCCGCACCCTGGTCCTCCTCCTGATGTTGTGACATCACACCGCCACTTGTTTGCAATTGTGTCTCATCATCATGCCACCACATCTGCTAACACCAGAACAAGATGCTGCGAGGGAGCGCAGGGATGGTAAGTACGATGTTTGTTTGTTATTTTTAATGTTTTTCTGATGAGCGCCATGCACGCAAAGATAGGTATGAAGAGGTCATGCATACCAGGATATGGATGAGGACCCATGTATACCAGGATAGGGATGAGAAGCCATGCACACCAGGATAGGGATGAGGAGCCATGCATACCAGGAGGGAGATGAGGGTTCCATGCATACCAGGATAGGGATGAGAGGCCACATAGACAAGGATAGGCATGAAGAGCCATGCATACAAGGATAGGAATGAGGAGCCATGCATACAAGAATGGAGATGAGAGGGCCATGCATACCAGGATAGGGATGTGGAGCCAATGCAGACCAAGATAGGAATAAGGAGCCATGCATACAAGGATGGGGATGAGGGGGCCGTGCATACCAGAATAGGGATGAGGGGCCCATGCATACCAGGATAGGGATGAAGGGACCATGCAGACCAGGATAGGGATGAGGGGGCCATGCAGACGAGGATGGGGATGAGGTGTATGAAGAGCCATGTATACAAGGATGGGGATGAGGGGGCTGTGCATATTAGGATTGGGATGAGGGGCCCATACATAACAGGATAGGGATGAGGTGGCCATGCAAACCAGGATAGGGATGAGGGGGTCATGCAGACCAGGATAGGTATGAGAGGGCCATGCAGATGAGGATGGGGATGAGGAGGACCTGCATACCAGTATGGGGATAAAGGTGCAATGCATACCAAGCTTCGTCAACCATCTAACCTTCCTCTTCCGCACCCTGGTCCTCCTCCTGACATTGTGACATATCAGCTGTTAGCACCGGAACAAGGCGTTGCGAGGGAGCTCAGGGATTGTAAGTAGGATGTTTGTTTTTTAATATTTTTCTAATGGGGGCCATGCTTTCAAGGATAGGTATGCAGAGGCCATGCATACAAGGATAAGTTTGAGGAGGCTATGCATACCAGAATAGAAATGAGGACCCATTCATTCCAGGGTAGGGATGAGGAGCCATGCATACCTGGAGGGAGATGAGGGGGTCATGCATACCTGGATAGTGATAGGGAGCCATGTAACCAAGGATGGTATACTAATTTTATCAGCACATCCTATCCGGGTACTGATTTCTTATACTCATTTCTTTCCCCAGGGAGATTACTCTCCCCCATCTCTTTGAGCGTGCCCCACATATCTATTGGCCATTTTTGATGTACAGCTTTACCTACTAGGCATATTACAAGAGCAGTCGGGTATGTAATTAATTTTCTCTCTCCCTACCTCATTTTCCCTACCTTCACTTCCACCACCATGCACCCGTCGGAATGAGATTTACTTGAATGTTTTTGTAATTTATTATTTTTTCTGTATACACTGTAATATTTCCTGATTATTGTTCCTTTTTGTATAATATTGAATGCAGTTTACTGAAGAAGGTCTAGTGCAGACCGAAACGTTTATTTTGGACTGCAACAATAAATCTTTCTTTGCATCTGATGCTAATAAGTTGAGTGCCAAATTATTATATTGTATGTTCACTGGTTTGGGGAACCTATTTGAGCACCAACAGAGCTGTGCCACGATAATATACTTCAATGCATACCAAAATAGGGATGAACAGCCATGCACACAAGGATGGGGATGAGGGGGCCATGCGTATCAGGATAAGGATGAGGGGCCCATGCACAGGGCTGCCACTAGGAATTTCGGGGCCCCATACTGGCAAAATTTTGGTGGCCCCCTTGAGATTCCACCCAGGCTCCACCCCAGCCCCGTCTCCACCCCTCGAACTGTCCACAGTCAAAACATTTTTGAAGCCACCACCACGACAAGGTAGACTCTTTTGGCCAGGCCCTACTCTACTCTATCCTATTAGTCATTTGTTAAAATATCCAATACAATTTAGGTATATTTGTATTCATTTTTCAATATTTAAAATGACCAATAATATCATATACAGGGGACAAATACCACCGCACCATGACCAGACACCATATTACCACCACATAGTGACCTATAATACCACATACAAGGAACAAATACCGCCACACCATGTCCAGACCACATATTACCACCACAGTGACCGAATAATATCACATACAAGGGACATATATCACTGCACCATGTACAGACAACATATTACCACCACATGATGACCAATAATGCCACATACAAGGAGCAAATACCACCATACCATGGCCGGGCAACATATTATCACCACATAGTGACTGAATACTAAAATACTGATCAGTAATAGAGAAACACAATACTAATATCACCATGAGTGCCATTATACACAGGAGATCTGTACTTAGTATGCAGTGTCTGTGTACAGGTAATAGTGATCACCGGTGACATTATACACAGGAGCTCTGTATATAGTGTATAGTGTAAAGGTAATACAGTGATCACTGGTGACACAACAGTGTGTTACCTGCCCCCATGTCTCCCATTCTGCCCCGTGTCTCCCATTCCGCCCTGTGTCTCCCATCCTGCCCCTTGTCTCCATTCTGCCCCCAAGTCTCGAATCCTGCCCTCGTGTCTCCCATCTGCCCCTTGTCCCATCTGCCCCTTGTCTCCATTCTGTCCCTTGTCTCCATTCTGCCCCCAAGTCTCCAATTCTGCCCTCGTGTCTCCATTCTGCCCCTTGTCTCCATTCTGTCCCGTGTTTCCATTCTGCCTTGTCTCCCATCCTGCCCCGTGTCTTCATTCTGCCCCTTCTGCACAGCTGCAGCAATGATCCTGCACCATCTGTCTCCATCTTGCCCAATATTCCTGCCCCATCTGTCTCCATCCTGCAACATGTCTCCATCCTGCCCCCTGTGTCTCCAATCTTGCCCATGTCTCTATTCTGCCTCTTGTCTCCATTCTGCCCCTTGTCTCCATCCTGCTCCGTGTCTCCCCTCCTGCCCCTGTGTCTCCCATCCTGCCCCGTGTCTCCATTCTGTCCCTTCTGCACTCCTGCGGCGATGATCCTGTACCATCTGTCTCCATCCTGCCCCATATTCCTACCCCATCTGTCTCCATCCTGTAACATGTTGCCATCCTGCCCCCCGTGTCTCCATTCTGCCCCTTGTCTCCATTCTGCACCTTGTCTCCATTCTGCCCTGTGTTTCCATTCTGCCCCGTGTCTCCCATCCTGCCCCGTGTCTCCATTCTGCCCCTTCTGCACTGCTGCGGCGATGATTCTGCACCATCTGTCTCCATCCTGCCCCATATTCCTGCCCCATCTGTCTCCATCCTGCAACATGTCTCCATCCTGCCCCCTGTGTCTCCAATCCTGCCCCCGTGTCTCCATTCTGCCTCTTGTCTCCATTCTGCACCTTGTCTTCATTCTGCCCCATTGTCGCCAATACTGCCCTCGTGTCTCCATTCAGCCCCGTGTCTCCCATCCTGCCCCCCGTGTCTCCCATCCTGCCCCCCGAATCAACCATCCTGCCCCCGTGTCTCCATTCTGCCCCTTCCGCACTCCTGCGGCAATCATGATCCCTCCAGGCGTTTTAAGCATGCACTAGCCGGCAAATGGCAATGACATCATATGCTGGCGACATGCGTGCTGATGTCAGCTGCCATCCTCCGATTGGCTGGCAGTTTTAACTATTACCATGCGGGCCCACACAGCAATAGAGTAACTGAACCTGTGTCTTGGACCCAGGCTCAGTTACTGCATCGGCAGAATCCTGCCACTGAGGCCCGATCAGCAGAAGAGGCGGGGCCCGATGTGGGCTCCCTCTCCTGATCAGGCCCCATACGCAGTCGGGGCAGTAATGCCCTGATGGCGGCCCTGCCCATGCATACCAGGATAGGGATGAGGGGACCATGCAGACCATGATAGGGATGAGGGGGCCATGCAAACCCGGATAGAGATCAGGGGGCCATACAGACCAGGATACACATGAGGGGGCCATGCAGACGAGGATGGGGATGAGGAAGCCGTGCATACCAGTATGGGAATGAGGGGGACA
This sequence comes from Ranitomeya variabilis, assembly GCF_051348905.1. Classification (NCBI taxonomy): domain Eukaryota; kingdom Metazoa; phylum Chordata; class Amphibia; order Anura; family Dendrobatidae; genus Ranitomeya; species Ranitomeya variabilis. The sequence continues at coordinate 663,227,054 of NC_135232.1, read as the reverse complement.
ATGCATACCAAGCTTGTACTCGACTCAATAAGCTTTCCCAGTTTTTTGTGGTAAAATTAGGTGCTTTGGCTTATACTCGAGTATATACGGTAATATAATAACCTCACTGATTGCATGCCACGACGTGTAACTGAATGTCTTGCTCATACTTAATAATGACTAATTTTATATATTTTTAAAACTTTGATTCCATCTATCTATATAATCGTCTAAGGGTCACTGCCGTCTGTTTGTCACGGAAATCCCGCGTCGCTGATTGGTCGCGGCCAGTAGGCCGCAACCAATCAGCGAAGGGCACAGTCCTGCCGCGAATTCGCACCTTCCTACTCTCCGTCAGTGCCCCCTCCAGTCTGCGCTCACACAGGGTTATTGGCTGCGTTACACCGCGTTATGCCGCGGTGTAATGCAGTCTGTTATCGCTGCTATTAACCCTGTGTGACTAACTTTTTACTATTGATGCTGCCTATACTATATACTACGTGGCTGTGCAATATACGTGGCTGGGCAATATACTACGTGGCTGTGCTATATACTATGTGGCTGTGCTATATACTACGTGGCTGTGTTATATACTACGTGGCCTGTGTTATATACTATGTGGCTGTGCGATATATTACGTGGGCTGTGTTATTCACTGCGTGGGCTGTGCTATATACTACGTGGCCTGTGCTATATACTATGTGGCCTGTGCTATATACTACGTGGGCTGTGCTATAAACTACGTGGATGTGTGTTATGACCCCAATGGCGAGGGTCTCAGAGGAACAAGTAAGTCTGCGAAGTACAAAAATCCAGCTCATAGGGCAGTGGTAACTGGGTTGACCATATATCTACTCCTAACGCCAACACTAGAAGTAGCCGGGGAACATGCCTACGTTGGTCGCTAGATGTCTCGCGCCAGCCGGAGGACTAACTACCCCTAGAAGAGGAAAACAAAGACCTCTCTTGCCTCCAGAGAATAGACCCCAAAAGTTGGATACAAGCCCCCCACAAATAATAACGGTGAGGTAAGAGGAAATGACAAACACAGAGATGAACTAGGTTTAGCAAAGAGAGGCCCACTTACTAATAGCAGAATGTAGTAAGATAACTTATATGGTCAACAAAAACCCTATCAAAAATCCACACTGGAAATTCAAGAACCCCCGAACCGTCTAACGGCCCGGGGGGAGAACTCCAGCCTCCCTAGAGCTTCCTGCAAGGTTAGGATACAGATTATGTACAAGCTGGACAAAAATGCAAACAAAAACAAATAGCAAAAAGCAAGAAAGCAGACTTAGCTTAATCTAGCAGGAACCAGGATCAGTAGACAAGAGCACAACAGATTAGCTCTGATTACAACGCCGCCAGGCATTGAACTGAAGGTCCAGGGAGCTTATATAGCAACACCCCTGACCTAACGACCCAGGTGAGCATACAAGGGATGGCAGACATTCCCAGAGTCAAATCACTAGTAACCACTAGAGGGAGCCAAAAAGGTAAATTCACAACAGTACCCCCCCTTAGTGAGGGGTCACCGAACCCTCACCAAGACCACCAGGGCGATCAGGATGAGCGGTGTGAAAGGCACGAACCAAATCGGCCGCATGCACATCAGAGGCGACCACCCAGGAATTATCCTCCTGACCATAGCCCTTCCACTTGACCAGGTACTGAAGCCTCCGCCTGGAGAGACGAGAATCTAAGATCTTCTCCACCACGTACTCCAACTCGCCCTCAACCAACACCGGAGCAGGAGGCTCAGCAGAAGGGACCACAGGCACAACGTACCGCCGCAACAAGGACCTATGAAATATGTTGTGAATGGCAAACGACACCGGAAGATCCAGGCAAAAGGATACAGGATTAAGGATTTCCAATATCTTGTAAGGACCAATGAAGCGAGGCTTAAATTTGGGAGAGGAGACCTTCATAGGAACAAATCGAGAAGACAGCCATACCAAATCCCCAACGCGAAGTCGGGGACCCACACCGCGGCGGCGGTTGGCAAAACGCTGAGCCTTCTCCTGTGACAACTTCAAGTTGTCCACCACATGACTCCAGATCCGCTGCAACCTATCCACCACAGAATCCACCCCAGGACAGTCAGAAGGCTCCACATGTCCCGAGGAAAAACGAGGATGGAAACCAGAGTTGCAGAAAAATGGCGAAACCAAGGTGGCGGAACTAGCCCGATTATTAAGGGCAAATTCAGCCAACGGCAAGAAGGTCACCCAATCATCCTGATCAGAAGAGACAAAACACCTCAAATAAGCCTCCAGAGTCTGATTAGTTCGCTCCGTTTGTCCGTTAGTCTGGGGATGAAAAGCGGACGAAAACGACAAATCAATGCCCATCCTACCACAAAAGGATCGCCAGAACCTGGAAACAAACTGGGATCCTCTGTCCGACACAATATTCTCAGGAATGCCGTGCAAACGAACCACGTTCTGGAAGAACACAGGAACCAGATCAGAAGAGGAGGGCAGCTTAGGCAAAGGAACCAAATGGACCATCTTGGAGAAACGATCACATATCACCCAGATGACAGACATGCCCTGAGACACCGGAAGATCAGAAATGAAATCCATAGAGATGTGTGTCCAAGGTCTCTTCGGGACAGGCAAGGGCAAGAGCAACCCGCTGGCACGAGAACAGCAAGGCTTAGCTCGAGCACAAGTTCCACAGGACTGCACAAATGACCGCACATCCCTTGACAAGGAAGGCCACCAAAAGGACCTGGCCACCAGATCTCTGGTGCCAAAAATTCCCGGGTGCCCTGCCAACACTGAGGAATGAACTTCGGAAATGACTCTGCTGGTCCATTTAGCAGGCACAAACAATCTGTCAGATGGACAAGAGTCAGGCCTACCAGCCTGAAATCTCTGCAACACACGTCGCAGATCCGGAGAAATAGCTGACAAGATAACTCCTTCCTTAAGAATACCCACAGGTTCAGCGACTCCAGGAGCATCAGGCACAAAGCTCCTAGACAGAGCATCGGCCTTCACATTCTTAGAACCTGGTAAATACGAGACCACAAAGTCAAAACGGGAGAAAAACAATGACCAGCGGGCCTGTCTAGGATTCAGGCGTTTAGCAGACTCGAGATACATCAGATTTTTGTGATCAGTCAAGACCACCACACGATGCTTAGCACCCTCGAGCCAATGACGCCACTCCTCAAATGCCCACTTCATGGCCAACAACTCCCGATTGCCCACATCATAATTTCGCTCTGCCGGTGAAAACTTCCTGGAGAAAAAGGCACAAGGTCTCATAGTAGAGCAACCAGGGCCTCTCTGCGACAAAACGGCCCCTGCCCCAATCTCCGAAGCATCCACCTCCACCTGAAAGGGAAGTGAGGTGTCAGGTTGGCACAAAACAGGCGCCGAAGTAAACCGGCGTTTCAACTCCTGGAAAGCCTCCACGGCAGCAGGAGCCCAGTTAGCTACATCAGAGCCTTTCTTGGTCATATCCGTCAATGGTTTAACAACGCTAGAAAAATTTGCGATAAAACGACGGTAGAAGTTAGCAAAACCCAAGAACTTCTGAAGACTCTTAACTGACGAGGGTTGAGTCCAATCATGAATAGCTCGAACCTTGACTGGGTCCATCTCCACAGCAGAAGGGGAAAAAATGAACCCCAAAAAGGGAACCCTCTGTACACCAAAGAGACACTTTGAGCCTTTAACAAACAAAGAATTTTCACGCAAAATCTTAAAAACCATCCTGACCTGCTCCACATGCGAGTCCCAATCATCAGAAAAAACCAGAATATCATCCAGATAAACAATCCAAAATTTATCCAGATACTTCCGGAAAATGTCATGCATGAAGGACTGAAAAACTGAAGGTGCATTAGAGAGCCCAAATGGCATCACCAAGTACTCAAAATGACCTTCGGGCGTATTGAATGCGGTTTTCCATTCATCGCCTTGCTTAATGCGCACAAGGTTGTACGCACCACGAAGGTCTATCTTGGTGAACCACTTGGCACCTTTAATCCAGGCAAACAAGTCTGACAACAGCGGCAAAGGATACTGAAATTTGACAGTGATCTTGTTTAAAAGCCGATAGTCAATACAAGGCCTCAAAGATCCGTCCTTTTTGGCCACAAAAAAGAATCCCGCACCAAGAGGGGAAGAAGAAGGACGGATATGCCCCTTCTCAAGAGACTCCTTGATATATGAACGCATCGCGGTATGTTCAGGTACCGACAAATTAAACAGTCTCCCCTTAGGAAACTTACTGCCAGGAATCAAATCTATTGCACAGTCACATTCCCTATGAGGAGGCAGTGCACTGGACTTAGACTCGCTGAAGACATCCTGATAATCAGACAAATACGCCGGAACTTCCGAAGGCGTAGAAGAAGCAATAGACAAGGGCAGGGAATCTCCATGAATTCCATGGCAGCCCCAACTTGACACCGACATTGCCTTCCAGTCCAAGACTGGATTATGGGTCTGTAACCATGGCAAACCCAAAACAACCAAATCATGCATCTTATGCAGAACAAGAAAACGTATCACCTCCCGATGTTCGGGAGTCATGCACATGGTAACCTGTGTCCAAAACTGCGGTTTATTTTTTGCCAAAGGCGTAGCATCAATACCCCTAAGAGGGATAGGATTTTCTAACGGCCCGGGGGGAGAACTCCAGCCTCCCTAGAGCTTCCAGCAAGGTTAGGATACAGATTATGTACAAGCTGGACAAAAATGCAAACAAAAACAAATAGCAAAAAGCAAGAAAGCAGACTTAGCTTAATCTAGCAGGAACCAGGATCAGTAGACAAGAGCACAACAGATTAGCTCTGATTACAACGCCGCCAGGCATTGAACTGAAGGTCCAGGGAGCTTATATAGCAACACCCCTGACCTAACGACCCAGGTGAGCATACAAGGGATGGCAGACATTCCAGGGTCAAATCACTAGTAACCACTAGAGGGAGCCAAAAAGGTAAATTCACAACAGTACCTACCCCCCTTAGTGAGGGGTCACCGAACCCTCACCAAGACCACCAGGGCGATCAGGATGAGCGGTGTGAAAGGCACGAACCAAATCGGCCGCATGCACATCAGAGGCGACCACCCAGGAATTATCCTCCTGACCATAGCCCTTCCACTTGACCAGGTACTGAAGCCTCCGCCTGGAGAGACGAGAATCTAAGATCTTCTCCACCACGTACTCCAACTCGCCCTCAACCAACACCGGAGCAGGAGGCTCAGCAGAAGGGACCACAGGCACAACGTACCGCCGCAACAAGGACCTATGAAATACGTTGTGAATGGCAAACGACACCGGAAGATCCAGGCGAAAGGACACAGGATTAAGGATTTCCAATATCTTGTAAGGACCAATGAAGCGAGGCTTAAATTTGGGAGAGGAGACCTTCATAGGAACAAATCGAGAAGACAGCCATACCAAATCCCCAACGCGAAGTCGGGGACCCACACCGCGGCGGCGGTTGGCAAAACGCTGAGCCTTCTCCTGTGACAACTTCAAGTTGTCCACTGTTATGACCCCAATGGCGAGGGTCTCAGAGGAACAAGTAAGTCTGCGAAGTACAAAAATCCAGCTCATAGGGCAGTGGTAACTGGGTTGACCATATATCTACTCCTAACGCCAACACTAGAAGTAGCCAGGGAACATGCCTACGTTGGTCGCTAGATGTCTCGCGCCAGCCGGAGGACTAACTACCCCTAGAAGAGGAAAACAAAGACCTCTCTTGCCTCCAGAGAATAGACCCCAAAAGTTGGATACAAGCCCCCCACAAATAATAACGGTGAGGTAAGAGGAAATGACAAACACAGAGATGAACTAGGTTTAGCAAAGAGAGGCCCACTTACTAATAGCAGAATGTAGTAAGATAACTTATATGGTCAACAAAAACCCTATCAAAAATCCACACTGGAAATTCAAGAACCACCGAACCGTCTAACGGCCCGGGGGGAGAACTCCAGCCTCCCTAGAGCTTCCTGCAAGGTTAGGATACAGATTATGTACAAGCTGGACAAAAATGCAAACAAAAACAAATAGCAAAAAGCAAGAAAGCAGACTTAGCTTAATCTAGCAGGAACCAGGATCAGTAGACAAGAGCACAACAGATTAGCTCTGATTACAACGCCGCCAGGCATTGAACTGAAGGTCCAGGGAGCTTATATAGCAACACCCCTGACCTAACGACCCAGGTGAGCATACAAGGGATGGCAGACATTCCCAGAGTCAAATCACTAGTAACCACTAGAGGGAGCCAAAAAGGTAAATTCACAACAGTTGTGCAATATACTATGTGGCTGTGCTATATATTAAGTGGCTGTGCTATATACTATGTGGCTGTGCTATATACTATGTGGGCTATGCTATATACTATGTGGCTGGGCAATATACTATGTGGCTGTGCTATATACTACGTGGCTGTGTTATATACTACATAGGCTGTGTTATATACTGCATGGGCTGTGCTATATACTACATGGGCTGTGCTATATACTGTGTGGTTGTGTTATATACTACGTGGCTGTGTTATATACTATGTGGCTGTGTTACATACTACATTGCTGTGTTATATACTACGTGGCCTGTTCTATATACTACGTGGCTGTGTTATACTACGTGGGCTGTGTTATATACTACGTGGGCTGTGTTATATACTATGTGGGCTGTGTTATATACTGCGTGGGCTGTGCTATATACTACGTGGCTGTGCTATATTGTTGTGAATTAGACTTTTTTTGGCTCCCTCTTGTGGTCACTAGTGATATGACTCTGGGATTGTCTTTCCTCAGTTTGGCACCCACCTGGGTCGTTAGTCCAGGGGTGTTGCTATATAAACTTCCTGGTTTCTCAGTCCAGTGCCTGGCATCGTTGTAATCAGTTCCTTTCTGTTTGCTCCTGTCTGCTGGTCTTGGATCTTGCAAAATTAAGCTAAGTCCTGCTTCCTTGTTTTTTGGTTATTTGCTTGCTCTTATTTTTTGGTCCAGCTTGTACTAAATGTGATTCCTGATTTTGCTGGAAGCTCTAGGGGGCTGGTGTTCTCCCCCCGGGCCGTTAGACGGTTCGGGGGTTCTTGAATATCCAGCGTGGAAATTTTGATAGGGTTTTTGCTGACCATATAAGTCATCTTACTATATTCTGCTATTAGTCAGTGGGCCTCTCTTTGCTAAATATCTAGTTCATTCTTACGTTTGTCTTTTCTCCTTACCTCACCGTTATTATTTGTTGGGGGCTTGTATCCAACTTTTGGGGTCTTTTCTCTGGAGGCAAGAAAGGTCTATCTTTTCCCTTCTAGGGTTAGTTAGTTCTCCGGCTGGCGCGAGACGTCTAGAACCAACGTAGGCACGTTCCCCGGCTGCTTCTATTTGTGGTGCTAGGATTAGATATATGGTCAGCCCAGTTACCATTGCCCTATGAGCTGGTTTTTTGTGTTTGCAGACTTGGTATGTACTTTTGAGACCCTCTGCCATTGGGGTCATAACAGTATGCCAGGCCAAGGTTGAATGTTTAATGCATTGCAGAAGTGGGATTACAAGAAAGGAAAGTCTGAGTTTTTTTTTTTTTTTTTTTTCTTTTTCTTTCTTCTCTTTTTTCCTCCCCTTTACCTCTGAGTGGCTTGTGCTTGCTGCAGACATGAATGTCCAGACTTTGATTACAAGTGTGGATCAGCTTGCTGCTCGTGTGCAGGGCATACAAGATTTTGTTACCAGTAGTCCAATGTCTGAACCTAAAATACCTATTCCTGAACTGTTCTCTGGAGACCGATTTAAGTTTAGGAATTTCAGGAATAATTGTAAATTGTTTCTATCTCTGAGACCCCGTTCATCTGGAGACTCAGCTCAGCAAGTAAAAATTGTTATCTCTTTCTTACGGGGCGACCCTCAGGATTGGGCCTTCTCGCTAGCGCCAGGAGATCCGGCATTGGCAAATATTGATGCGTTTTTTCTGGCGCTCGGATTGCTTTACGAGGAACCCAATCTTGAAATTCAGGCAGAAAAGGCCTTGCTGGCTATTTCTCAGGGTCAGGATGAAGCTGAAGTGTATTGCCAAAAATTTCGGAAATGGTCCGTGCTTACTCAGTGGAATGAGTGTGCTCTGGCCGCAAATTTCAGAAATGGCCTTTCTGAAGCCATTAAGAATGTGATGGTGGGTTTCTCCATTCCTACAGGTCTGAATGATTCCATGGCGTTGGCTATTCAAATTGACCGGCGTTTCGGGAGCGCAAAGCCGCGAATCCTCTGGTGGTGTTGTCTGAACAAACACCTGATTTAATGCAATGTGGTAGAATTCAGACTAGAAATGAACGGAAAAATCATAGACGTCAGAATGGGTTGTGTTTTTACTGTGGTGATTCTACACATGTTATATCAGCATGCTCTAAACGCCTAACTAGGGTTGTTAGTCCTGTCGCCATTGGTAATTTGCAACCTAAATTTATTTTGTCTGTGACTTTAATTTGCTCATTGTCCTCCTACCCTGTTATGGCGTTTATGGATTCAGGTGCTGCCCTGAGTCTTATGGATCTGTCGTTTCCCAAGCGCTGTGGTTTTGTTCTTGAGCCGTTGGTAAATCCTATCCCTCTTAGAGGTATTGATGCTACGCCATTGGCGGAAAATAAACCGCAGTTTTGGACACAGGTAACCATGTGCATGACTCCTGAACATCGGGAGGTGATTCGTTTTCTTGTTCTGCATAAAATGCATGATTTGGTCGTTTTGGGTCTGCCATGGTTACAGACCCATAATCCAGATTTGATTCCAGGTAGTAAATTTCCTAAGGGAAGATTATTTAATCTGTCTGTACCTGAGCATACCGCAATGCGTTCGTATATCAAGGAATCTCTGGAGAAGGGGCATATCCGTCCATCCTCTTCCCCTCTTGGTGCGGGATTCTTTTTTGTGGCCAAGAAGGACGGATCTTTGAGACCTTGTATTGACTATCGGCTTCTGAATAAAATCACTGTTAAATTTCAGTATCCTTTGCCTCTGTTGTTGGACTTGTTTGCCCGGATTAAAGGTGCCAAGTGGTTCACCAAGATAGATCTTCGTGGTGCGTACAACCTTGTGCGCATTAAGCAAGGAGATGAATGGAAAACTGCATTTAATACGCCCGAAGGTCATTTTGAGTACTTGGTGATGCCTTTCGGGCTCTCTAATGCTCCTTCAGTGTTTCAGTCCTTTATGCATGATATTTTCCGGAAGTATCTGGATAAATTTATGATTGTTTATCTGGATGATATTCTGGTTTTTTCTGATGATTGGGACTCGCATGTAGAGCAGGTCAGGATGGTGTTTCAGGTTTTGCGTGAGAATGCTTTGTTTGTTAAGGGCTCAAAGTGTCTCTTTGGAGTACAGAAGGTTCCCTTTTTGGGTTTTATTTTTTCCCCTTCTGCGGTGGAGATGGACCCAGTCAAGGTCCGAGCTATTCATGATTGGACTCAACCCACGTCAGTTAAGAGTCTTCAGAAGTTCTTGGGTTTTGCTAACTTCTACCGTCGTTTTATCGCTAATTTTTCTAGAATTGTTAAACCTTTGACGGATATGACCAAGAAAGGTTCTGATGTTGCTAACTGGGCTCCTGCAGCCGTGGAAGCCTTTCAAGAGTTGAAGCGCCGGTTTACTTCGGCGCCTGTTTTGTGCCAGCCTGATGTCTCACTTCCCTTTCAGGTTGAAGTGGATGCTTCTGAGATTGGGGCAGGGGCCGTTTTGTCGCAGAGAGGCCCTGGTTGCTCTGTAATGAGACCATGTGCTTTTTTCTCTAGGAAGTTTTCGCCTGCTGAGCGGAATTATGATGTTGGCAATCGGGAGTTGTTAGCCATGAAGTGGGCATTTGAGGAGTGGCGTCATTGGCTCGAGGGTGCTAAGCATCGTGTGGTGGTCTTGACTGATCACAAAAATCTGATGTATCTCGAGTCTGCTAAACGCCTGAATCCTAGACAGGCCCGCTGGTCATTGTTTTTCTCCCGTTTTGACTTTGTGGTCTCGTATTTACCAGGTTCAAAGAATGTGAAGGCTGATGCTCTTTTAAGGAGCTTTGTGCCTGACTCTCCTGGAGTCGCAGAACCAGTTGGTATTCTCAAAGAGGGAGTTATCCTGTCAGCCATTTCTCCGGATTTGCGACGTGTGTTGCAGAGATTTCAGGCTGGTAGACCTGACTCTTGTCCACCTGACAGACTGTTTGTTCCTGATAAGTGGACCAGCAGAGTCATTTCCGAGGTTCATTCCTCGGTGTTGGCAGGGCATCCGGGAATTTTTGGCACCAGAGATCTGGTGGCTAGGTCCTTTTGGTGGCCTTCCTTGTCACGGGATGTGCGGTCATTTGTGCAGTCCTGTGGGACTTGTGCTCGGGCTAAGCCTTGCTGTTCTCGTGCCAGCGGGTTGCTCTTGCCCTTGCCTGTCCCGAAGAGGCCTTGGACACACATTTCCATGGATTTCATTTCAGATCTTCCGGTGTCTCAGGGCATGTCTGTCATCTGGGTGGTATGTGATCGCTTTTCCAAGATGGTCCATTTGGTATCTTTGCCTAAGCTGCCTTCCTCTTCTGATCTGGTTCCTTTGTTCTTTCAGAATGTGGTTCGTTTACACGGCATTCCTGAGAATATTGTGTCTGACAGAGGATGCCAGTTTGTTTCCAGGTTCTGGCGATCCTTTTGTGCTAAGATGGGCATTGATTTGTCGTTTTCGTCTGCCTTTCATCCTCAGACTAATGGACAAACGGAGCGAACTAATCAGACTCTGGAGGCTTAGGGTACCGTCACACATTGAAATTTCCATCGCTACGACGTTACGATTCGTGACGTTCTAGCGATATCGTTACGATTTCGCTGTGTCTGACACGCTACTGCGATCAGACACCCTGCTGAGAATCGTACGTCGTAGCAGATCGTTTGGAACTTTCTTTCGTCGCTTGATCACCCGCTGACATCGCTGGATCGTTGTTTGTGACAGCGATCCAGCGATGTCTTCGCTTGTAACCAGGGTAAACATCGGGTAACTAAGCGCAGGGCCGCGCTTAGTAACCCGATGTTTACCCTGGTTACAAGCGTAAACGTAAAAAAACAAACCGTACATACTCACCCGTCGGTGTCCTTCAGGTCCCTTGCCGTCTGCTTCCTGCTCTGAGTGCCGGCCGGAAAGTGAGAGCAGAGCGCAGCGGTGCTGCGCTCTGCTCTCACTGTACGGCTGCACTCAGAGCAGGAAGCAGACGGCAAGGGACCTGAAGGACACCGACGGGTGAGTATGTACTGTTTGTTTTTTTACATTTACGCTGGTAACCAGGGTAAACATCGGGTTACTAAGCGCGGCCCTGCACTTAGTTACCCGATGTTTACCCTGGTTACCCGGGGACTTCGGCATCGCTCCAGCGCCGTGATTGCATCGTGTGACCGCAGTCTACGACGCTGGAGCGATGATTATACGACGCTGCGACGTCACGAATCGTGCCGTCGCAGCGATGAAAATTTCAATGTGTGACGGTACCCTTATTTGAGGTGTTTTGTTTCTGCAGATCAGGATAATTGGGTGACCTTCTTGCCGTTGGCTGAGTTTGCCCTTAATAATCGGGCTAGTTCCGCTACTTTGGTTTTGCCATTTTTTTGCAACTCTGGTTTCCATCCTCGTTTTTCCTCGGGACATGTGGAGCCTTCTGACTGTCCTGGGGTAGATTCCGTGGTGGATAGGTTGCAGCGGATCTGGAATCATGTGGTGGACAACTTGAAGTTGTCACAGGAGAAGGCTCAGCGTTTTGCCAACCGCCGCCGCGGTGTGGGTCCCCGACTTCGTGTTGGGGATTTGGTATGGCTGTCTTCTCGATTTGTTCCTATGAAGGTCTCCTCTCCTAAATTTAAGCCTCGCTTCATCGGTCCTTACAAGATATTGGAAATCCTTAATCCTGTGTCCTTTCGCTTGGATCTTCCGGTGTCGTTTGCCATTCACAACGTGTTCCATAGGTCTTTGTTGCGGCGGTACGTTGTACCTGTGGTTCCTTCTGTTGAGCCTCCTGCTCCGGTGTTGGTTGAGGGCGAGTTGGAGTACGTGGTGGAGAAGATCTTGGATTCTCGTCTCTCCAGGCGGAGGCTTCAGTATCTGGTCAAGTGGAAGGGCTATGGTCAGGAGGATAATTCCTGGGTGGTTGCCTCTGATGTGCATGCGGCCGATTTAGTTCGTGCCTTTCACGCTGCTCATCCTGATCGCCCTGGTGGTCTTGGTGAGGGTTCGGTGACCCCTCCTTAAAGGGGGGGTACTGTTGTGAATTAGACTTTTTTTGGCTCCCTCTTGTGGTCACTAGTGATATGACTCTGGGATTGTCTTTCCTCAGTTTGGCACCCACCTGGGTCGTTAGTCCAGGGGTGTTGCTATATAAACTTCCTGGTTTCTCAGTCCAGTGCCTGGCATCGTTGTAATCAGTTCCTTTCTGTTTGCTCCTGTCTGCTGGTCTTGGATCTTGCAAAATTAAGCTAAGTCCTGCTTCCTTGTTTTTTGGTTATTTGCTTGCTCTTATTTTTTGGTCCAGCTTGTACTAAATGTGATTCCTGATTTTGCTGGAAGCTCTAGGGGGCTGGTGTTCTCCCCCCGGGCCGTTAGACGGTTCGGGGGTTCTTGAATATCCAGCGTGGAAATTTTGATAGGGTTTTTGCTGACCATATAAGTCATCTTACTATATTCTGCTATTAGTCAGTGGGCCTCTCTTTGCTAAATATCTAGTTCATTCTTACGTTTGTCTTTTCTCCTTACCTCACCGTTATTATTTGTTGGGGGCTTGTATCCAACTTTTGGGGTCTTTTCTCTGGAGGCAAGAAAGGTCTATCTTTTCCCTTCTAGGGTTAGTTAGTTCTCCGGCTGGCGCGAGACGTCTAGAACCAACGTAGGCACGTTCCCCGGCTGCTGCTATTTGTGGTGCTAGAATTAGATATATGGTCAGCCCAGTTACCATTGCCCTATGAGCTGGTTTTTTGTGTTTGCAGACTTGGTATGTACTTTTGAGACCCTCTGCCATTGGGGTCATAACACTATATACTATGTGGGCTGTGCTGTATACTACGTGGCCTGTGCTATATACTACGTGGGCTGTGCTATATATTATGTGGCTGTGCTATATACTGCGTGGCTGTGTTATATGCTACATGGCTGTGCTATATGCTACGTGGACTGTGCTATATGCTACGTGAGCTGTGTTATATGCTATGTGGCTGTGCTATATGCTACGTGGGCTGTGTTATATACTACGTGGGTTGTGTTATATGCTACATGGCTGTGCTATATTTCTCTGCTGTATCTGTGCATCATGAATCATGGTATGTGTTAAAGAGGAGGGCCCACTGAGACTCTTTCGTCCGGGGCCCTCAAAGACCAGGAGCAGGCCCTGGCTTCACTGATTGGTCATGCCAGGCCGGCCGCGAACAATCACCAACAGGCACAGTCTGGCCGAGAATTGGCACGGAATTTGAACCATGCTTCGCTAATTGGTCGCTCCCGGCCGGCCAAATCCTGTGTATAAATTGCATTATTCTGAAAACTTCATAAATAAACTACATACATACTCTAGAATACCCAATGCGTTAGAATCGGGCCACCATCTAGTTTTTTTATCATTTGCATATCATTAGCAGTATCGATCCTGTGATTTTCACAATTCCTTGACTTTTTCTTTCTTGGTGCTGCAATTTCAATGTTAAGTAATGCCTGTTTTTTTAATAGCAATACAGTTGAACACATTTTTTTAAGCGGACATCTTCTGTAATTTTTCCTTATGATTTACGGCAAAGTAATAAATCTGTATAGGCAGAAAAACTGCAAATTGGAAAATGTGACAATGACGTTCATTTTCATCTTGCAGTCATTCACACTTTTAGGTGTGTGACAATGTTGTCCTAGTTTTGCAAAGGAAAAACAAAGGAGTCGTGCAATCATTGCTTTATGGTCGTAATAATAATACAATAATGAGGAAATTGGATAAAAATCTACAAGTTTCTCTATGGATTGTTTGGATGGGGTACGCATGTAAGCGAAAAAACTCCATACTTTCTGCCAAGTAAAAAGGAGTAACATTTGATCCTCTCTGTCCAATGTTTATCGTGACTAAAGATGGGCGAATCAGTGGATGTTCGGGTTTGACCGAACATTTCAAAAAAGTTCTGTTTCGGTACCAGAATGGTACCCGGACTCCATTCAAATAATTGGGGGGCCCGAAGATCCGGTGTTTCCCAAGTTGTCATCTGTGTGACAGTGCGAGAAAACCGGCTCTGATGAGCAGTAACCTTTCACGTGACAGATGACAGCATGTGAGCCAGCAGCTAAAAGGTTACCGCCAGTCATAGGCGTTGGTTGATGAGAGTACTACTCTCATCATCACACGCCTGCTCTCTCTGATAGTAGAGAGAGCAGGCTCTCTGGCTGCAGGCCTCAGCTGTCAGTGTTATCTTGGCTGGTTATCAAAAATAGGGGGGGGGCCCATGCTGTTTTTTTTTAATTAATTGAATAAATTATTTTAAAAAAAAACTGCATTTGTGACAACTGGCCAAGCTAAAGCAGACAGCTGCAGGGTGATATTATCAGACCGGTAATAAACCATGGATATTGCCCCCCCCCAGCCTAAAACTATCAGTCTGCATTCACCCCAAAAAAGGCACATCTATTCTATGCGCCAATTCTGGCACTTTGCCCGGCTCTTCCCACTTGCGCTAGTGTGGTGGAAAGTGGGGTAATAGTTGTCGGGTTGAAGTCAATTTTGTAATGTCAGCTGACATCAAACCCACAGGTTAGTAATGGAGATGTGTCTCTAAAGGTACTTTCACACTTCCGTCTTTTGTGCTCTGTCGCAATCCGTCGTTATGGGCAAAAACGGATCCTGCAAATGTGCTTGCAGGATGCGTTTTTTGCCCATAGACTTGAATAAGCGACGGATCGCGACGGATGGGCACACGTCGCATCTGTTGTGCGACGGATGCGTCGTGTTTTGGCGGACGCGACACACAAAAAAAGTTCAATGTAACTTTTTTTGTGCGACGTGTCCGCCACTTCCGACAGCGCATGCGCGGCCGGAACTCCACCCTCTCCTCCCCGCTCATCACAATGGGCAGCGGATGCATTGCAAAACTGCATCCGCTGCACACGTTGTGCTAAATTTAGCACAACGTCCGTTGGTACGTCAGGCCGACGGTTTGCGACGGCCCCGTACCGACAGAAGTGTGAAAGTACCCTAAGACTCCCATATTACTAACCCCATAGTCCAATTATAATAAAGACATAGCAAGAACAATGTCCTTTATTTGAAATAACAACTCCCCACCCAGTTCAAAGAGAAAAACATCCATATCTGTCCCATGACATGGGGTATTCGTGATGCCTGTGAGTTTCGCCTGCTCCAACCACTCCCCTCAACAGTTCTAAAGCCCACCCCTTAAATACCAGAGACCGCACCCCGTCAAATGACTACTCATCAAACATTTAATTTGGATAAATTGGCCACAGCAGCCTTTATTAACATTTATTAACATAACAGTTTATTTGTTTAATATTAACCCCGGGAGGGCGGTCCTCGAAGCCCCAACAAGTAACCAACTCTGGTCCACAAATCCATAAATTGGCCTCCAGGTCGTGTCTTGCCTCTAGCCGCTAGGCACCAGCTCAGAGACGCTAAGAAACTTGCCCGGCCAATATCCGCCAAAGTACCCACGGTCCCAGTCATCTCAACCGTGTAACAATTGTATTCCCTTCCATTTTAAACCACACCAGGGGGAGTCCAGGAGCTTTAAATTCCCCCCCCTCCGAGCCGCCATTTCTTGGCACCACCAACTTCGAGGACCTTCTCCCCCCGCCACCAGCATAAATGTTCTGACCCCTCAAACATTTATGTCCCGCCACACCAGCAGCCCCTTTTCAATGCCTTCTTGTATTGCCAAGCGATCCAGACCAATTGCATTCAAATGGACACCATCCTTCCTCCAATACTCGCCCAATCCCGACTCCAAATCCACATGATGGACCACAATAGCCCCATTCCTAACCATAAAATGGGAAACAACTCTATTCACCTTTATCCTAGCCCTGTTTAAACCTTGCACCGATTGCGCCCCATACCACACCTTTCTAGGGACGATATCGGACCAAACCACCATCAGACGCGGAAACATAGACCACAGCCTCAGCACGTCAAACTTGATATCGTTAATCAATTCCCGACATGGACGCTTTCCCAGGTCATTGCCCCCTAAATGAATCACCAACAAGTCCGGCGCCCGATCCAAATGACTAAATTTGTGGAACTCGGGCAACAGCTGCTTCCATGACATCCCACGCTTTCTGATCCATCTCACGACTGCCGATGTCTTCTTCACACCCAGTTGCCT
Source organism: Ranitomeya variabilis (assembly GCF_051348905.1). Taxonomy (NCBI): domain Eukaryota; kingdom Metazoa; phylum Chordata; class Amphibia; order Anura; family Dendrobatidae; genus Ranitomeya; species Ranitomeya variabilis. The sequence goes on along the minus strand of NC_135232.1, from coordinate 663,210,730 downwards.
CCCATCTGGATGAACGTCCGCACGCAGATCCGCCCAGAAAACGAATGACTGGCCTATAATCCACACGAGCAATGGCTTCATCACTGAAATAGAAAGGGAATAAAGAACACCACAACCATAACAACTTGTAAAATCACTAACCTGGTAACAATCAAGTAATCACCCCTCAAATCAGTGACGGACGAATGAATGACCGGAATCTCGTGGATTCCCAACGGCCAATGTTTTTGCACTAAATCATCCCCCAAACCTCGTCTAGCCGCCTCCGTAGCAGCCCCAATTCGAAATGAATGTCCACTAAAATTCTCTGCCGAAATACCCTCACGTGCTAGACAACGCTTGAATATCGTTACAAACTGATACCGAGATAAAAACGAACCATCATCGTGCACTAACAACGGATCATTTCTTGAACACAAACCCCTTGAAAATTGATTAAAACAGAGTAAAGGACATAGAGGGGACCCAGGTACTTCAAAAAGAACGACCCTACAACCTTTTCCCTCCGTGTCAGTTTTTGAAAACCGTACAAATATCTCCAACCTGTCTCCGTACTTATCCACATCTTGGCTAAGTATACCCCCTCTACTGTACTTGGAGGGGCTAACCAGCTCACCCAAGCGAAATGCGCCAAAGAACGCCAGAGAAAATGCTAATTTGAACAGGGTTACCTCTGACGGAGTAGAACAATCCCCCGACACTTGTTCCCCCAAAGTCAATAACACTTCATGGGACACAGGACGTCTCCCGTCCATAATCTTCCAACCTTTGCGCCACCCCCTCAGCACCTGAAGGATCATGAACGACTTGGTTAAATCACGTAACCGTCTAAACTTGAAGCCAAACGCTAATCCTGATAAAATATTATTGACTTTTGGGGCCGACCACCCTAATTCCCGATTATGCCCCACCAGCAACAACAACTTCCCCTCATCTTCCAAGCCCGACCTCAATGTTGCCTTCCAATCTTCCCGTATGTTCCATGACTTAACCCCTTTCTGCCATTGGACGTACTATTACGTCCATGTGGGGTGGGCCCTAATTCCCAAGGATGGAATAGTACGTCCAGCGCGATCAGCGGGGGGAGCGCGGCCGAGTGTCAGCTGACTATCGCAGCTGACATCCGGCACTATGTGCCAGGAGCGGTCACAGGGGGCTCCCTGCGTGCTTCCCTGAGACGATCGGTACAAGGCGATACGCTCATCTTGTACTGAGCGTCTCCTCCCTGCAGTCCCCGGATCCAAAATGGCCGCGGGGATGCATCCGGGTCCTGCAGGGAGGTGACGTCACAGCGCCTGCTCAGAGTCGGGAAGCCTCCCTGTTGTGCACGTCAGATCGCCGATCTGACACAGTGCACAGCAAAGCGTCAGATCGGTGATCTGTCACTTTACTGTGATGCCCCCCCCCCCCGGGCAAAGTAAAAATGTAAAAAAAAAAAAAATCACATGTGTAAAAAAAAAAATTCCTAAATAAATAATAATAATAAAAAAAAATTGTTCCAATAAATACATTCCTTTAGCTAAATAATAAAAAAAACAATAAAAGTACACATATTTAGTATCGTCGCGTCCGTAATGACCCGACCTATAAAAATGTCCCACTAGTAAACCCCTTCAGTGAACACCGTAAAAAAAAAAAAAAGAGGCAAAAAACAACGCTTTATTATCATACCGATGAACAAAAAGTGGAATAACATGCGATCAAAAAGACGGAAATAAATAAACATGGTACCGCTGAAAACGTCATCTTGTCACGCAAAAAATGAGTCACCATACAGCATCATCAGCGAAAAAATAAAAAAGTTATAGTCCTCAGAATAAAGCGATGCAAAAATAATTATTTTTTTCTATAAAATAGTTTTTATCGTATAAAAGCGCCAAAACATAAAAAAAAGATATAAATGAGGTATCGCTGTAATCGTACTGACCCGAAGAATAAAATTGCTTTATCCATTTTACCAAACGCGGAATGGTATAAACGTCCCCCAAAAAAGAAATTAATGAATAGCTGGTTTTTGGTCATTCTGCCTCACAAAAATCAGAATAAAAAGCGATCAAAAAAGGTCACATGCCCGAAAATGTTACCAATAAAAACGTCAACTCGTCCCACAAAAGACAAGACCTCACATGACTCTGTGGACCAAAATATGGAAAAATTATAGCTCTCAAAATGTGGTAACGCAAAAAACATTTTTTTGCAATAAAAAGCGTCTTTTAGTGTGTGACGGCTGCCAATCAAAAATCCGCTAGAAAACGCGCTATAAAATAGTAAATCAAACCCCCCTTCATCACCCCCTTAGTTACGAAAAATTAAAAAAAAATTAAAAATGTATTTATTTCAATTTTCCCATTAGGGTTAGGGTTAGGGTTAGGGTTAGGGATAGGGCTAGGGCTAGGGTTAGGGTTAGGGCTAGGGTTAGGGTTTGGGCTAGGGTTAGGGCTACTGTTAGGGTTAGGGTTGGGGCTAAAATTAGGGTTGGGGCTAAAGTTAGGGTTAGGGTTTGGATTACATTTACCAATGTAACGCCACCAACGGACAAATAAGCAAGATCTGGGGGTAGACACCACGACCATCTGACCAGACCAGCCTGATTGACAGGCGAAAACGGCTACTTTGGTAACGTATTTCGGCAGCATAGGTGGGGAATCGGGGTCCACAAAATACACTATTGTAATGCACAGCTCAGGCTCTATTTAACAGTATTTTTATCTCATACGGAAAAAACGGGGTGACAGGTTCCCTTTAACCCTTATAACTCCCTAACAAAAAAAAAATTTTGGTTCCAAAATTGTGCTGATGTAAAGTAGACATGTGGGAAATGTTACTTATTAAGTATTTTATGTGAAATATCTCTGTGATTTAATTGTATAAAAATTCATATTTGGAAAATTGCAAAGTTTTCAAAATTTTCGCCAAATTTCCGTTTTTTTCACAAATAAACGCAGGTAATATCAAAGAAATTTTACCACTATCATGAAGTACAATATGTCACGAGAAAACAATGTCAGAATCATCAGGATCCGTTGAAGCGTTCCAGAGTTATAACCTCATAAATGGACAGTGGTCAGAATTGTAAAAATTGGCCTGGTCATTAACGTGCAAAGCACCCTTGGGGGTAAAGGGGTTAAATGAATGAGAAGGTGTGTCCAAACTTTTTGTCTGTACTGTATGTATTTATATATATATATATATATATATATATATATACATACACACAAATACATACATACATACATCTCTACAATATAGTTAAGACAGCATTATACTATATTTTGATGCATACATCACATAGGAGACACTGAGGCTGATGTACATAGGAGACACCGCGACTGCTGAATATATATCACATTGAAACTACTATATATACAATATACTAGAAATAGGCCCGATGCGCTATATATATATATATATATACGGTATATATACGCACCCACACTGCAGTGTCACCTATATAAGGTATATACGCATCAGTAGCAGTATAAGATATAGACCGCTATACATACATTATATAGGTGATATAGTGATTATATACAGCAGTATCACCTAGATAATGTATATATAGCAGTCTCTACACATTATATAGGTGCAACTGCTGCATATACATTAACCCCTTCACCCCCAAGGGTGGTTTGCACGTTAATGACCGGGCCAATTTTTACAATTCTGACCACTGTCCCTTTATGAGGTTATAACTCTGGAACGCTTCAACGGATCCCAGTGATTCTGACACTGTTTTCTCGTGACATATTGTACTTTATGATAGTGGTAAAATTTCTTTGATGTTACCTGCGTTTATTTGTGAAAAAAATGGAAATTTGGCGACAATTGTGAAAATTTCGCAATTTTCCAACTTTGTATTTTTATGCAATTAAATCACAGAGATATGTCACACAAAATACTTAATAAGTAACATTTACCACATGTCTACTTTACATCAGCACAATTTTGGAACCAACATTTTTTTTTGTTAGGGAGTTATAAGGGTTAAAAGTTGACCAGCAATTTCTCATTTTTACAACACCATTTTTTTTAGGGACCACATCTCATTTTAAGTCATTTTGAGGGGTCTATATGATAGAAAATACCCAAGTGTGACACCATTCTAAAAACTGCACCCTTCAAGGTGCTCAAAACCACATTCAAGAAGTTTATTAACCCTTCAGGTGTTTCACAGGAATTTTTGGAATGTTTAAATAAAAATGAACATTTAACTTTTTTTCACAAAAAATTTACTTCAGCTCCAATTTGTTTTATTTTACCAAGGGTAACAGGAGAAAATGGACCCCAAAAGTTGGTATACAATTTGTCCTGAGTACGCCGATACCCCATATGTGGGGGTAAACCACTGTTTGGGCGCATGACAGAGCTCGGAAGCCAAGGAGCGCCATTTGACTTTTCAATGCAAAATTGACTGGAATTCAGATGGGACGCCATGTTGCGTTTGGAGAGCCACTGATGTGCCTAAACATTGAAACCCCCCATAAGTGACACCATTTTGGAAAGTAGACCCCCTAAGGAACTTATCTAGAAGTGTGGTGAGCACTTTGACCCACCAAGTGCTTCACAGAAGTTTATAATGCAGAACCGTAAAAATAAAAAATCATATTTTTTCGCAAAAATTACCTTTTCGCCCCCAATTTTTTATTTTCCCAAGGGTAAGAGAAGAAATTGGACCCCAAAAGTTGTTTTTCAATTTGTCCTGAGTACGCTGATACCACATATGTGGGGGTAAACCACTGTTTGGGTGCATGGGAGAGCTCGGAAGGGAAGGAGCGCCGTTTGACTTTTCAATGCAAAATTGACAGGAATTGAGATGGGACGCCATGTTGCGTTAGGAGAGCCACTGGTATGCCTAAACATTGAAACCCCCCACAAGTGACACCATTTTGGAAAGTAGACCCCCTAAGGAACTTATCTAGAGGTGTGGTGAGCACTTTGACCCACCAAGGGCTTCACAGAAGTTTATAATGCAGAGCCGTAAAAATAAAACAAAAATTTTTTCCCACAAAAATTATTTTTTAGCCCCCAATTTTGTATTTTCCCGAGGGTAACAGGAGAAATTGGACCCTAAATGTTGTTGTCCAATTTGTCCTGAGTACGCTGATACCCCATATATGGGGCGGAACCACCATTTGAGCGCATGGCCGAGCTCGGAAGGGAAGGAGCATCATTTGGAATGCAGACTTAGATGGATTGGTCTCCAGGCGTCACATTGCGTTTGCAGAGCCCCTAATGTACCTAAACAGTAAAACCCCCCGACAAGTGACCCCATATTGGAAACTAGACCCCCCAAGGAACTTATCTAGATGTGTTGTGAGAACTTTGAACCCCCAAGTGTTTCACTACAGTTTATAACGCAGAGCCGTGAAAGTAAAAAATCCTTTTTTTTTCCCACAAAAATTATTTTTTAGCCCCCAGTTTTGTATTTTCCCAAGGGTAACAGGAGAAATTGGACCCCAAAAGTTGTTGTCCAATGTATCCTGAGTACGCTGATACCCCATATGTTGGGAAAAACCACTGTTTGGGCACACGAGAGAGCTCGGAAAGGAGGGAGCACTGTTTTACTTTTTCAACGCAGAATTGGCTGGAATTGAGATCGGACGCCATGTCGTGTTTGGAGAGCCCCTGATGTGCCTAAACAGTGGAAACCCCCCAATTATAACTGAAACCCTAATCCAAACACATCCCTAACCCTAATCCCAACGGTAACCCTAACCACACCTCTATCCCAGACACACCCCTAACCCTAATCCCAACCCTATTCCCAACCGTAAATGTAATCCAAACCCTAACCTTAACTTTAGCCCCAACCCTAACCCTAACTTTAGCCCCAACCCTAACCCTAACTTTAGCCCCAACCCTAACTGTAGCCTTAACCCTAGCCCCAACCCTAACCCTAACCCTAGCCCTAACCCTAGCCCTAACCCTAACCCTAGCCCTAACCCTAGCCCTAACCCTAACCCTAGTCCTAACCCTAGCCCTAACCCTAACCCTAGCCCTAACCCTAACCCTAGCCCTAACCCTAACCCTAACCCTAACCCAAGCCCTAACCCTAACCCTAATGGGAAAATGGAAATAAATACATTTTTTAAATTTTTTCATTTTTCCCTAACTAAGGGGGTGATGAAGGGGGGTTTGATTTACTTTTATAGTGGGGTTTTTTTTGCGGATTTTTATGATTGGCAGCCATCACACACTGAAAGACGCTTTTTATTGCAAAAAATATTTTTTGCATTACCACATTTTGAGAGCTATAATTTTTCCATATTTGAGTCCACATAGTCATGTGAGGTCTTGTTTTTTTCGGGATGAGTTGACGTTTTTATTGGTAACATTTTCGGGCACGTGACATTTTTTGATCACTTTTTATTCCGATTTTTGTGAGGCAGAATGACCAAAAACCAGCTATTCATGAATTTCTTTTGGGGGAGGCATTTATACCATTCCGCGTTTGGTAAAATTGATAAAGCAGTTTTATTCTTCGGGTCAGTACGATTACAGTGATACCTCATTTGTATCTTTTTTTATGTTTTGGCGCTTTTATACGATAAAAACTATTTTATAGAAAAAATAATTATTTTTGCATCGCTTTATTCTGAGGACTATAACTTTTTATTTTTTTGCTGATGATGCTGTATGGGGGCTCGTTTTTTGCGGCACAAGATGACATTTTCAGCGGTACCATGGTTATTTATATTCGTCTTTTTGATCGCGTGTTATTCCACTTTTTAGATAATAAAATAAATAATAATAGAATAAAGCGTTGTTTTTTGCCTCGTTTTTTTTTTTTTTTTTTACGCTGTTCACTGAAGGGGTTAACTAGTGATATAGTTTTATAGGTGGGGTCGTTACGGACGCGGAGATACTAAATATGTGTACTTTTATTGTTTTTTTTTTATTATTTAGATTAAGAAATGTATTTATAGGAACAATATATATATATATATACATTTTTTTTGGGGGGGAATTTTTTTTACATTTTTTTTACACATTGGAATATTTTTTTTTTACAGCATAACATTGCCCCAGGGGGGGCATCATGTTATAGTGTAAGATCGGTGATCTGACACTTTGCTGTGCACGGTGTCAGAGCACCGATCTGACGTGCACTTTTTCTATGCTTCCCGGCGCCTGCTCTGAGCAGGCGCAGTGAAGCCACCTCCCTGCAGGACCCGGATGCCGCGGCCATCTTGGATCCGGGCCTGCAAGGAGGAGGTAAGAGACCCTCGCAGCAACGCGATCACATCGCGTTGCTCCGGGGGTCTCAGGGAAGCCCGCAGGGAGCCCTCTCCCTGCGCGATGCTTCCCTATACCGCCGGCACACCGCAATCATGTTTGATCGCGGTGTGCCGGGGGTTAATGTCTTTGACCACTCCTGGCACATAGTGCCGGATGTCAGCTACGATAGGCAGCTGACACCGGGCTGCGATCGGCCGCGCTCCCCCCGTGAGCGCGGCCGATCGCGCAGGACGTACTATCCCGTCGGTGGTCATACGGGCCCACCCCACCTCGACGGGATAGTACGTCCAATGTCAGAAAGGGGTTAAAAAAAATTCATCTTGGGACTCACCCAGGTCCCTGAGATGGGGGTAGGTCAGGAGGATGAAGAGCTGAGGTGGATCAGATCCCAGGCATTGGTGAGTCTTCTCTGATGCTGGTACAGGCCAGCCAGCATCAGACACAGTCAGATGGAGGCGCCCTATGCATGCTGGCCCTTTTAACCCCTTCCCGACCTGTGACACAGCGTATGCGTCATGAAAGTCGGTGCCAATCCGACCTGTGATGCATATGCTGTGTCACAGAATGATCGCGTTCCTGCAGGTCGGGTGAAAGGGTTAACTCCAATTTTACCCGATCTACAGGAACAGGGGGAGTGGTACTTCAGCCCAGGGGGGTGGCTTCGCCCCCCCATGGCTACAATCGCTCTGATTGGCTGTTTCACTTTCAACAGCCAATCAGAGCAATCTGTAATATTTCACCTATGAAAATTGGTGAAATATTACAATCCAGCCATGGCCGATGCTGCAATAGCATCGGCCATGGCTGGAGACCCCGATCTGCCCCCCCACCGACTGACAGCGGCGATCTGCCACCGCCGTCAGTGTTCCCTACCCCTCCGTCCTGTCCTAAGCGCCTTCCTCTCCCCTCCGACCCTCCCCATCCTCCCATCCGCCCCTCCCCCCACTGTCCGATCGCACCCCCCATACTTACCTAGTCCCTGGGTCCCTCCCGGTGTTCCTCGGTCTTCTCACATGGGCATCTCGCATCTTGGAAAATGGCGGGCGAATGCGCAGTGCGCCCGCCGAATCTGCCGGCCGGCAGATTCGTTCCCTGTACATTTTGATCGCTGTGATAGGTTCTATCACAGCGATCAAAATAAAAAAAATAGTAAATAAACACCCCCCTTTATCACCCCCATAGGTAGGAACAATAATAAAATACAGAAAATATATTTGTTTTTCCGTTAGGGTTAGGGTTAGGGGTAGGGTTGCACTTAGGGTTACGGTTGCACTTAGGGTTAGGGTTGTACTTAGGGTCAGGGTTGCACTTAGGGTCAGGATTGCACTTAAGGATAGGGTTGCATGTAGGGATAGGGTTGCACTTAGGGATAGGGTTGCGTTTAGGGTTGCACTTAGGGCTAGGGTTGCACTTAGGGCTAGGGTTGCACTTAGAGCTAGGGTTAGAATTAGGGTTAGGGTTAGAATTAGGGTTAGAATTAGGGTTAGAATTAGGGTTAGGGTTGCAATTAGGGTTAGGGTTACAATTAGGGTTAGGGTTAGAATTAGGGCTAGGATTTGAATTAGGGTTACAATTAGGCTATGTGCACACGGTGTGGAATTGGCTGTGGATCTGCAGCAGATTGGTTGCTGCGGATTCGTAGCAGTTTTCCATCACGTTTACAGTACCACGTAAACCTATGGAAAACCAAATCCGCTGTGCCCATGGTGCGGAAAATACAGTGCAGAAATGCTGCGTTGTATTTTCCGCAGCATGTCAATTCTTTGTGTGGATTCCGCAGCATTTTACACCTGCTCCATAATAGGAATCCGCAGGTGAAATCCACACAAAAACCCTGGAAATCCGCGGTAAATCCGCAGGTAAAGCGCAGTGCGTTTTACCTGCAGATTTTTCAAAAACGGTGCAGAAAAATCCGCACACAAATCCACAACGTGGGCACATAGCCTTAGAGTTAGGGTTGGAATTAGCGATAGGGTTGAAATTAGGGTTAAGACTAGGGTTAGGGGTGTGTTGGGGTTAGGGTTGGGATTAGGGTTAGGGGTGTGTTGGGGTTAGTGTTGGAGTTAGAATTGAGGGGGTTTCCACTGTTTAGGCATATCAGGGGGTCTCCAAATGCGACATGGCGCCATCATTGATTCCAGCCAATCTTGCGTTGAAAAAGTCAAATGGTGCTCTCTCCCTTCCGAGCCCCGACGTGTGCCCAAACAGTGGTTTACCCCCACATATGGGGTACCAGCGTACTCAGGAGAAACTGGACAACAACTTTTGGGGTCCAATTTCTCCTGTTACCCTTGGGAAAATTAAAAATTGCGGGCTAAAATATTATTTTTGAGGAAAGAAAAATGATTTTTTATTTTCACGGCTCTGCGTTGTAAACTTCTGTGAAGCACTTGGGGGTTCAAAGTGCTCACCACACATCTAGATAAGTTCCTTTGGGGGTCTAGTTTCCAGAACGGGGTCACTTGTGGGGGATTCTACTGATTAGGCACATCAGGGCCTCTGCAAACGCAACGTGATGCCCGCAGAGCATTCCATCAAAGTCTGCATTTCAAAACGTCACTACTTCCCTTCCGAACCCCGATGTGTGCCCAACAGTGGAAGCACTAGGGGGTTCAAAGTGCTCACCCCACATCTAGATTAGTTCCTTGGGAGGTCTATTTTCCAAAATGGGGCCACTTGTGGGGAAGCTCCAATGTTTAGGCACACAGGGGTTCTCCAGACGCGACATGGTGTCCGCTAATGATTGGAGCTAATTTTCCATTCAAAAAGCCAAATGGCGTGCCTTCCCTTCCAAGCCCTGCCGTGCGCCCAAACAGTGGTTTACCCCCACATATGGGGTATCAGAGTACTCAGGACAAACTGGACAACAACATTTGCATCCAATTTCTCCTGTTACCCTTGGGAAAATAAAAGAATCCGGGCTGAAAAATAATTTGTGAGGAAAGAAAAATTATTTTTTATTTTCACGGCTCTGCGTTATAAACTTCTCTGAAGCACCTGGGGGTTTAAAGTGCTCACTATGCATCTAGATAAGTTCCTTGGGAGGTCTAGTTTCCAAAATGGGGTCACTTGTGGGGGGAGCTCCTATGTTTAGGCACACAGGGGCTCTCCAAACGCGACATGGTGTCCGCTAACGATTGGAGCTAATTTTCCATTCAAAAAGTCAAATGGCGCGCCTTCCCTTCAGAGCCTTGCCGTGCGCCCAAACAGTGGTTTACCCCCACATATGAGGTATCGGCATACTCAGAAGAAATTGCCCAACAAATTTTAGGATCCATTTTATCCTGTTGCCCATGTGAAAATGAAAAAATTGAGGCTAAAATAATTTTTTTGTGGAAAAAAAAGTACTTTTTCATTTTTACGGATCAATTTGTGAAGCACCTAAGGGTTTAAAGTGCTCACTATGCATCTAGTTAAGTTCCTTGGGGGTCTAGTTTCCAAAATGGGGTCACTTGTGGGGGAGCTCCAATGTTTAGGCACACAGGGGCTCTCCAAACGTGACATGATGTCCGCTAAAGATTGGAACCAATTTTTCATTCAAAAAGTCAAATGGCGCTCCTTCCCTTCCGAGCCCTGTCGTGCGCCCAAACAGTGGTTCCCCCACATATGAGGTATCAGCGTACTCAGAACAAATTGGACAACAACTTTTGTGGTCCAGTTTCTCCTTTTACCCTTGGGAAAATAAAAAAATTGTTGCTAAAAGTTCATTTTTGTGACTAAAAAGTTAAATGTTCATTTTTTCCTTCCATGTTGCTTCTGCTGCTGTGAAACACCTGAAGGGTAATGAACTTCTTAAATGTGGTTTTGAGCACCTTGAGGGGTGCAGATTTTAGAATGGTGTCACTTTTGGGTATTTTCAGCCATATGGAACCCTCAAACTGTCTTCAAATGTGAGGTGGTCTCTAAAAAAATGGTTTTGCAAATTTGGTTGTAAAAATGAGAAATCACTTGTCAAATTTTAACCCTTATAACTTCCTAGCAAAAAAAAAATGTGTTTCTAAAATTGTGCTGATGTAAAGTAGACATGTGGGAAATGTTATTTATTAACTATTTTGTGTCACATAACTCTCTGGTTTAACAGAATAAAAATTCAAAATGTGAAAATTGCAAAATTTTCAAAATTTTCGCCAAATTTCTTTTTCATAAATAAATGCAGAAATTATCAACCTAAATTTACCACTAACATGAAGCCCAATATGTCACGAAAAAACATTCTCAGAACCTCTAGGATCCGTTGAAGCGTTCCTGAGTTATTACCTCATAAAGGGACACTGGTCAGAATTGCAAAAAACGGCCAGGTCATTAAGGTCAAAATAGGCTGGGTCATGAAGGGGTTAAATATCTCCCTATGGGAGGTGGAGCCGCATATTCATCACTGTAATGAGCGGCACCACGTGACCACTCACACAGGACAAGCTGCCGGCGCTGAGAGGAAGCATCGCGGGAGCTGGGTGAGTATTTTAATTCAAGCGGGAGGGTGCACAGGGGGTGGGAGGAGGGAGGTGACCACGAACTTTATTTTAAACAGAAAAAAACAAAAGCCTTGATTTGTCATTCCTTCTCTCCAGCGAACGCTGTGGGGAGAAGGAATGAATGCCGGCTTCAGCACCACACGCAGGGGGGACAGTGCTTAACTCTAGCGCTGTCTCCTGCACGGTCCGTGTGGTCCTCAGTTGGCACACGGGCGGCACATGGACAGCCTCCATGTGCGGTACGTTGTCATGATCTCTGCAGGCAGAGATCATAGCAAGCCTATAGAGGGACAAGCTCTCGGAAGATGGAACTATACTGACCCTGAACTAAGCCTGCCGCGCAACTAGAAATAGCCAGGTAGCATTTCCTATTTATCGCTAGATGCCCAGCTCTGGCCTAAGACCTAAATAGCTAGCAGAGGGAAATATAAGACCTGGCTCACCTCTAGAGAAATATTCCAAAGAAGACAGTAGCCCCCCACATATAATGACGGTGAGTTCAGATGAAACAACAAACGCAGCAGGAAAATAGTCTTAGCAAATTTGAGGTCCGCTTACTAGATAGCAGAAGACAGATAGTATACTTTCATGGTCAGCAGAAAAACACTAACAAAACACCATCCAGAGATTACCTTAAACTCTGGCATTAACTCATAACGCCAGAGTAGCAATCCCTGATCCACGAGAGCTTTCCAGACACAGTAACAAAACTTCAGCTGTGAACTGGAACAAATAGGCAAAACAAAACATGGACAAAAGTCCAACTTATCTAGTAGTTGTCAGAAGCAGGAACAAGCACTGAGAGGCATCAGATAACATTGTTGACCGGCAAGAAACCACCAGAGAAATGAGCTTAAATAGCGACACCCACTACTGATGGAATCAGGTGAAACAGGAAAGAGGATGACAAGTCCAATTCCACAAGCGGCCACCGGGGGAGCCCAGAATCCAAATTCACAACAGTACCCCCCCCTCAAGGAGGGGGCACCGAACCCTCACCAGATCCACCAGGGCGACCAGGATGAGCCCTATGGAAGGCACGAACAAGATCAGAAGCATGAACATCAGATGCATTGACCCAAGAATTATCCTCCTGGCCGTAACCCTTCCAGTTGACCAGATACTGGAGTTTCCGTCTGGAAACACGAGAGTCCAAAATTTTCTCCACAACGTACTCCAACTCACCCTCAACCAACACCGGAGCAGGAGGCTCAACTGAAGGTACAACAGGTACCTCATACCTGCGCAATAACGACCGATGAAAAACGTTATGAATGGAAAAGGACGCAGGGAGGTCCAAACGGAAAGAAACAGGATTAAGAATCTCCAATATTCTATAAGGGCCGATGAACCGAGGTTTAAACTTAGGAGAAGAGACCCTCATAGGGACAAAACGAGAAGACAACCACACTAAATCTCCAACACAAAGCCGAGAACCAACACGACGATGACGGTTGGCAAAACGCTGAGTCTTCTCCTGGGACAACTTCAAATTGTCCATAACCTGCCCCCAGATGTGATGCAATCTCTCCACCACCGCATCCACTCCAGGACAATCCGAGGATTCCACCTGACCGGAGGAAAATCGAGGGTGAAACCCCGAATTACAGAAAAACGGGGACACCAAGGTGGAAGAACTGGCCCGATTATTGAGGGCGAACTCTGCCAATGGCAAAAAAGCAACCCAATCATCCTGGTCAGCAGAGACAAAACACCTCAGATATGTCTCAAGGGTCTGATTAGTCCGCTCGGTCTGGCCATTAGTCTGAGGGTGAAAAGCAGATGAAAAAGACAAATCTATGCCCATCCTAGCACAGAATGCCCGCCAAAATCTAGACACAAATTGGGTACCTCTGTCAGAAACAATATTCTCAGGAATACCGTGCAATCGGACAACATTCTGAAAAAACAGAGGAACCAACTCAGAAGAAGAAGGCAACTTGGGCAGAGGAACCAAATGGACCATTTTAGAGAAACGGTCACAGACCACCCAGATGACAGACATCTTCTGGGAAACAGGCAGATCTGAAATAAAATCCATCGAGATGTGTGTCCAAGGCCTCTTAGGAATAGGCAAGGGCAACAGCAGTCCGCTAGCCCGAGAACTACAAGACTTGGCCCGAGCACAAACGTCACATGACTGCACAAAGACTCGCACATCTCGTGACAGAGAAGGCCACCAGAAGGATCTTGCCACCAAATCCCTGGTACCAAAAATTCCGGGATGACCTGCCAATGCAGAAGAATGTACCTCAGAGATGACTCTGCTGGTCCAATCATCCGGAACAAACAGTCTATCAGGCGGACAACGATCCGGTCTATCCGCCTGAAACTCTTGCAAGGACCGCCGCAGATCAGGAGAAACGGCCGACAAAATTACTCCCTCCCTAAGGATACCTGTGGGTTCAGAATTACCAGGAGAGTCCGGGTCAAAACTCCTAGAAAGGGCATCTGCCTTAACATTCTTAGAACCCGGTAGGTATGACACCACAAAATTAAAGCGAGAAAAAAATAAAGACCAGCGCGCCTGTCTAGGATTCAGGCGTCTGGCAGTCTCAAGATAAATCAAATTTTTGTGGTCAGTCAATACCACCACCTGATGCCTAGCCCCCTCGAGCCAATGGCGCCACTCCTCAAACGCCCACTTCATGGCCAAAAGCTCCCGATTCCCAACATCATAATTCCGCTCTGCGGGCGAAAATTTGCGAGAAAAGAAGGCACAAGGCCTAATGACGGAGCAGTCGGAACCTTTCTGCGACAACACTGCCCCAGCTCCGATCTCCGAAGCGTCAACCTCAACCTGAAAAGGCAGATTCACATCAGGCTGACGCAACACAGGGGCAGAGGCAAAACGGCGCTTAAGCTCCTGAAAGGCCTCTACAGCATGAGGGGACCAATTAGCAACATCAGCGCCTTGTCTGGTCAAATCAGTCAGTGGTTTAACGACATCCGAAAAACCAGCAATAAATCGGCGGTAAAAGTTGGCAAAGCCCAAAAATCTCTGAAGACCCTTAAGAGAGGAGGGCTGAGTCCAGTCACAAATAGCTTGCACCTTGACGGGATCCATCTCAATGGAAGAGGGAGAAAAAATATACCCCAAAAAGGAAATTTTCTGGACCCCAAAAACGCACTTAGACCCCTTCACACATAAAGAATTAGACCGCAGAACCTGAAAAACTCTCCTGACCTGCTGGACATGAGAGTCCCAGTCATCAGAAAAAATCAGAATATCATCCAGATATATTATCATAAATTTATCCAGAAAATCGCGGAAAATATCATGCATAAAAGACTGGAAAACTGAAGGGGCATTAGAAAGACCAAAAGGCATGACCAAATACTCAAAGTGGCCCTCGGGCGTATTAAATGCGGTCTTCCACTCATCCCCCTGCCTGATCCGCACCAAATTATACGCCCCACGAAGATCAATTTTAGAGAACCACTTAGCACCCTCTATACGAGCAAACAAATCAGTAAGCAATGGCAATGGGTATTGATACTTAACAGTGATCTTATTCAGAAGCCGATAATCAATACATGGTCTCAAAGAGCCGTCTTTTTTTGAGACAAAGAAAAACCCAGCTCCCAAGGGAGAAGAAGATGGACGAATATGTCCCTTTTCCAAAGACTCCTTTATATATTCCCGCATAGCAGCATGTTCCGGCACAGACAAATTAAACAAACGACCCTTTGGATATTTACAACCCGGTATCAAATCTATGGCACAATCGCACTCACGGTGCGGAGGTAACGACCCAAGCTTGGGTTCGTCAAAGACGTCTTGATAATCAGAGAGGAACTCAGGGACTTCAGAGGGAATGGACGACGAAATAGAAACCAAAGGTACGTCCCCATGAATACCCTTACATCCCCAGCTCAACACAGACATTGCTCTCCAGTCCAAGACTGGGTTGTGAGACTGCAACCATGGCAATCCCAGTACCACATCGTCATGTAAATTATACAGCACCAGGAAACGAATAATCTCCTGGTGATCCGGATTGATACGCATGGTTACTTGTGTCCAGTATTGTGGTTTATTATTAGCCAATGGGGTGGAGTCAATCCCCTTCAGAGGAATAAGAGTCTCCAAAGGCTCTAAATCAAAACCACAACGATTGGCAAAGGACCAATCCATAAGACTCAGAGCGGCGCCAGAGTCAACATAGGCGTCCGTGGCAATGGATGACAAAGAGCAAATCAGGGTTACAGACAAAATAAACTTAGACTGAATGGTGCCAATGGAAACAGACTTATCAAGCTTCTTTGTACGCCTAGAGCATGCCGATATAACATGAGTAGAATCCCCACAATAGAAACACAATCCATTCTTCCGTCTAAAATTCTGTCGCTCGCTCCTGGACAGAATTCTATCACACTGCATACTTTCTGGCGTCTTTTCCATAGACACCGCCAGATGGTGCACCGGTTTGCGCTCCCGCAGACGCCTATCAATCTGAATAGCCATTGTCATGGACTCATTCAGACCTGCAGGCAAAGGGAACCCCACCATAACATCCTTAACGGCATCAGAGAGACCTTCTCTGAAAGTTGCCGCCAAGGCGCACTCATTCCACTGAGTAAGCACAGACCATTTACGGAATTTTTGGCAGAAAACTTCAGCTTCGTCTTGCCCCTGAGATAGTGCCATCAAAGTTTTTTCTGCCTGAAGTTCCAAATGAGGTTCCTCATAAAGCAAGCCCAAGGCCAGAAAAAACGCATCCACATCGCGTAACGCAGGATCCCCTGCTGGCAATGAGAAGGCCCAATCTTGAGGGTCACCCCTGAGCAAGGAAATCACAATCCTAACCTGCTGAGCAGGGTCTCCAGCTAAACGAGACTTCAGGGACAAATAAAGCTTACAATTATTTCGGAAATTCTGGAAGCTAGCTCTATTCCCTGTGAAGAACTCCGGCAAAGGAATTCTCGGCTCAGATACCGGAGCATGTACCACAAAATCTTGTAAATTTTGTACTTTCGTGATGAGATTATTCAAACCCGCAGTTACACTCTGGAGATCCATTATTGTCAGGTGCACACAGAGCATACAGAGATTAGGAGGAGAGAGAGAAAAAAGACTGCAGCAAGGCAGACTGGAGGAAAAAAAAAAAAAAAAATTCCAGCAGACTTCTTATCACTCTCCTTTCTCAACCTGGGTCTTTAACACTTTATTGGCCGGTCAAACTGTCATGATCTCTGCAGGCAGAGATCATAGCAAGCCTATAGAGGGACAAGCTCTCGGAAGATGGAACTATACTGACCCTGAACTAAGCCTGCCGCGCAACTAGAAATAGCCAGGTAGCATTTCCTATTTATCGCTAGATGCCCAGCTCTGGCCTAAGACCTAAATAGCTAGCAGAGGGAAATATAAGACCTGGCTCACCTCTAGAGAAATATTCCAAAGAAGACAGTAGCCCCCCACATATAATGACGGTGAGTTCAGATGAAACAACAAACGCAGCAGGAAAATAGTCTTAGCAAATTTGAGGTCCGCTTACTAGATAGCAGAAGACAGATAGTATACTTTCATGGTCAGCAGAAAAACACTAACAAAACACCATCCAGAGATTACCTTAAACTCTGGCATTAACTCATAACGCCAGAGTAGCAATCCCTGATCCACGAGAGCTTTCCAGACACAGTAACAAAACTTCAGCTGTGAACTGGAACAAATAGGCAAAACAAAACATGGACAAAAGTCCAACTTATCTAGTAGTTGTCAGAAGCAGGAACAAGCACTGAGAGGCATCAGATAACATTGTTGACCGGCAAGAAACCACCAGAGAAATGAGCTTAAATAGCGACACCCACTACTGATGGAATCAGGTGAAACAGGAAAGAGGATGACAAGTCCAATTCCACAAGCGGCCACCGGGGGAGCCCAGAATCCAAATTCACAACAGTACGTGTTTACACAGACCCATTGACTTTAATGGGTCCGTGTGATCCGTGCGCTCCCACGAACACTGACATGTCTCCGTGTTTTGCAAACGGACACACGGTCCGTGAAAACACGCTGACATGTGCAGAGACTAGTGTTGAGCGATACCGTCCGATACTTGAAAGTATCGGTATCGGAAAGTATCGGCCGATACCGGCAAAGTATCGGATCTAATCCGATACCGATACCCGATACCAATACAAGTCAATGGGACTCAAGTATCGGACGGTATCCCTGATGGTTCCCAGGGTCTGAAGGAGAGGAAACTCTCCTTCAGGCCCTGGGATCCATATTAATGTGTAAAATAAAGAATTAAAATAAAAAATATTGCTATACTCACCTCTCCGACACAGCCTGGACCTCACCGAGGGAACCGGCAGCGTTCTTTGCTTAAAATGCGCGCGTTTACTACCTTCCGTGATGTCACGGCTTGTGATTGGTCGCGTGCCGCCCATGTGGCCGCGACGCGACCAATCACAGCAAGCCGTGACGTAATTTCAGGTCCTGAATGCAGAATTAGGCATACAGGACCTGAAATTACGTCACGGCTTGCTGTGATTGGTCGCGTCGCGGTCACATGGGCGGCACGCAACCAATCACAAGCCGTGACGTAATTTTAAAATGCGCGTGTTTCCTGCCTCCCGTGACGTCACGGCTTGTGATTGGCCGCGTCGCCCATGTGACCGCGACGCAACCAATCACAAGCCGGAACGTAATTTTAAAATCCTGAATGCCTAGAATTAGGCATTGAGGACCTGAAAATTACGTCACGGCTTGCTGTGATTGGTCGCATCGCGGCCACATGGGCAGCACGCGACCAATCACAAGCCGTGACGTCACGGAAGGAAGTAAACGCGCGCATTTTAAGCAAAGAACGCTGCCGGTTCCCTCGGTGAGGTCCAGGCTGCGTCGGAGAGGTGAGTATAGCAATATTTTTTATTTTAATTCTTTCTTTTACACATTAATGTTGTTTCGATACCGATACCCGATACCACAAAAGTATCGGATCTCGGTATCGGAATTCCGATACCCGCAAGTATCGGCCGATACCCGATACTTGCGGTATCGGAATGCTCAACACTAGCAGAGACACATTTATTTTAATGTGTCTACGTGAGTCAGTGTCTCTGGTACGTGACGAAACTGTCACCACACGTACCGGAGCCACTGACATGTGAAACAGGCCTTAGGAAGGTGCACACCATCTCCATAAGACTCAGGAAGTGCCGGCGGCGACGCCCTATGCACACAGCCAGGAAGTATGCAAAGAGCAGACAGGAGACATGAGGTACACAACATGGAGCCGGCAGCAGACAGAACTCGCAACATGGCCTGGAGCAGTGAATAAGTGTAAAGCAGGTGGGGAATGGGAGGTCATGCAGTGATGCCGGCAGGGTTGTTACATAGGAGACGCTGAGACAGCTGCATATACACCACATAGGAGACAATGGAACTGCTGTATATACACCACATATGAGACACTGTGACTGCTGTATATACATCACATAGGAGACGCTGAGACTGCTGTTTCTATATCACATAGAGGACACTGAGGCAGCTGTATATACATCACATTGGAGATGCTGGGACTGCTGTACATGCATAACATAGGAAACATTGAGACTGCTGAATATACATGACATAGGAGACACAGGGACTGTTGTATATACATCACGCAGGAGACACTGGGACTGCTGTATATACACATCACATAGGAGAAGCTGGGACTGCTGTATATATCACATAGACATTGGGACTGCTGTACATACATAACATAGGAAACATTGAGACTGCTGTATATGCATCACAGGAGACTCTGGGGTCATATAAATGATAGGAGGGGCTGGGGGCATAGACATCACAGGAGATGCTGGGGCATATTCATCACTGGGGAGACTGGGGGAATAGCCATCACTGTGGGGCTATGTACATCACTAAGAAGCACAGACAACACTGGGGGTATATATGTCCCTGGGGGGAATATACATCACCGGTGGGGTCAAAAACATCACTGGGGGCTATATACAGCACAGGTGGGGGTTATACAGCACTGGGGGAATATACAGCACTTTTGGGGTAGATGCAGCACTGGGGAATATACACATCACTTGGGGGCACATACAGCCCTGGGGGGTATACAGCACTGGGGGAGGGGTGATATACAGCACTGGGGGGACAGGCATCACCAGGAAGGCACAGAGATCACTGGGGGGTGGCTCGAAGATCACAGGGGGGAGGCACAAAGATCACAGGGGGCACAAAGATCACAGGGGGCTCATAGTTGGGGGGCACAGATCACAGAGGGGCACATAGCTGGAGGGGACAGATCACAGGGGGCACAGAGATCACATGGGAGCACACATATCACAAGGGGTACATAGTAGGGTGCACAGGGATCATGGGGGCACAGTGAACACGGGGGACATACCTGGGAGGCACAGAGATTACAGGGAACATATAGTTGGTGGGCAGAGAGATCACATGGGGGCACATAGCTGGGGGGAACAGATCACCAGCAGACTGGCACAGAGCTGCCGGCAAAGAGATCCCTGGGAAGGCACAGAGCTTGCAGCAGCTCCACTTCAAGGACAAAAGCGCATTGGGCACTAACCCTGCCCAGCATGGCGTTAATCCTGCCCACCCGGATGACATCATCATTCAAGTGCAGGCAGGCAGCGTTCTGTAATGAACACTGCGTGCCGTGCACTGGGGGTTAAAGGGCTGGCAGCCGGCAGGACACTGCTGCCGCCCGGGCATTGTGAAATCTGGGGACCTTGCCGGAGATTCCACACCCCTGCTCTAGAATATAGTAGTGCCAGGTGCAAGTGCCATAGAAAACAGTGCCCACATTTTGCCCACTAGAAACCTAGAAAGTAATAATGCCCTGTGTGCCCCTTTGACAGTCACAGTAATCCGAGTTCCCCCATAACAATAAGTGCCCACTTTATATTTAATAATGCTCTGAATCTCCCCCCATACAGCTCCCCTATGCACAATATAATGACCCCTCGCTGTATAGTACCACCCACAGAGTATACTGACCTCTTAGTAGCCACCAAACTGTTTACTGGCTCCAACACTGTATGATGGCCCCCTCACTGTAATCTCCACACTGTATGATGACCCCCTAAATAGCTTCCATATAGTATAATGCACCAGCTAGTTCTCAATATAGTATAATGCACTCCTCATAGGCCTCCATATACAGTGTGTCCATAAAGTCATGGTGCACTTTTGACCAGTCACTGGAAGCAACAAAAACTATAGAAATGTGAAATCTGCTCCAAATAAAAGAAAAACACTCTCCCAGTTTCATTCCTATTTGTTCGATGTGGGCTCCATTTGTTGGCTTACACACATCCAAACGATAGTGAAGTTGTTGCCACACACGGGTAAGGATGTCTGATGTAACAGAGTGAATAACGCCTGTGATTCTCTGTTTTGAGTGATTAAAGTCGTTGATACATTTAATGTACACATGTAGCTTCACATAACCCCAAAAGTAAACGTCTAAGGGCGTCAGATCTGGGGATCGTGGTGGCCATGGCTATCCACCGCCGGGGGAATGTTCTATCCAGAAACTCACGAACAATGGTGATTTAGTGTGGAGGAGAGCCGTCCTGTTGAAAGATGACACCTTCTGGAAATTGTGGCACTGCATACAATTCCAACATGTCAAGATACATGTTGGCCGTCACAGATCGCTCCGCAAAAAAATGGGACTATCACTTAATGATGCATCAGGCCACACTACACGTTCACTTTAGGGGTGTTACGTTCGTACTCCACATAGGCATTAGGATGTTCAGCAGCCCATATTCGGACGTAATGGCGATGAACATGTCCACAGATATGGACGTCGCCTCATCGCTAAACACAATCTTCTGCTAAAATCATGCATCATTGTCGATCTCATGAAGCATATCTGTAGCAAACGCGCATCGTTTGGGTCTCTCAGCCGGTTAGATAGAATGCAACAGCCTCAATTTGTACACCGTAAAACAGAGACGTGTCTTTAGCACCTTATGAACTGTAGTCTTGCTTAGGTGTAATTGTCAAGCACACGCACGCACAGAATTTTTAGGGCTCCTTAGGTAGCTATCACAAATAGCCTCTACAGACTCGTCACTGACTGATGGCCTACCAGAACAGGGATTCTCCACCAAACTGCCGGTTTCCTTCGACTGCTTATCCCACCGAGTAATGTTATTCCTATGTGGTGGCGCTTCGTTATAAACTCGCCGATATTTAGGTATCACTTTGACTGTGATCACAGCCCCCTGACAAAGCCCACGCGAAACGCGCGTAGGGGTACACTTGCGGCAGATATTGGAGCTATGGGTAAGAAAAACTAATTGCACTAATTGGTTTGCTGCACCTGAGTCCTCAATTTCAAATGAGCTTGTGTCCTTATATGACTATGTTGTATTTTTGTTTCGGTGCCTTATATGTATATTTTCAATAAAAAATTATTATGTTTTACTCTTTGGTGGATTTTGGCACTCCAATATCTTCTTGTTTAAAACATTGCTGGGAGTGGTTCCATGGCTAATGCATGTGGTGGCTGGGTTATTTAGGCCTGAGGTCACCTGCATTCATGTTAATACTGTCCTAAAGATTTTGTTTGCCTTTACTTAATTGGTAGTTGGCTCTCAAGCCTGAACAGCTTGGGGTAGGACAACATTTATAAAAAGTATCATGTGATCAAAATACAACTTGCCTAATAATTCTGCACACAGTGTAGTAGTCAGACTCCATAATGAACCCCCCCACAGGCAGACTCCATAGTATAATTCAGCCTCCCATAGGTAGACTATATAGTATAATGCGGCCTCCAATGGGCAGACACTATATAGTGTAATGCAGCCCCCATAGGCAGACTCTATAGTATAATACAGCCCCCTCACCATAGACAGACTCCATAATGCACCCCCTCCATAGGCAGACTCTATAGTATAATACAGCTCCCCACCGTAGGCAGACCCTATTGAAGGCAGACTCCATAATGCACCGAGAATCCCTTCCCCGGCAGAATCTATAGTATGATGCAGCCCCATAAAAACAATAAATAAATACCTCTATTACTCCTGGTTCCTCCGCTGCTCTGAGCGCCCGCACATCTCCGGACAGTGGGCACCTAGTAGTGACTTCATCGCAACCCCTGTCAGTGTCAGCATTGGTGACGTCAGGTGATGAGAAGGCATTATTGGAGAGGGAGTGCAACGCTCTCTCTCATCAATGTGGTCAGCTCTATCGGCATCCAGCCGATACAGTTGAACCTGCGATGACTGGCGGTGGGCCCACTACTGGCACCTGCCCCCGCCTGCTCAGGGGCCCCAGAGCGGCCGGGTGGCAGAGCAGGGAGATCGTGTCTTCTTGCTCTGCCGCAGTGTAACTGTATTGGCATGCTGTGCACGCTGATACAGTACAGTAGCGTATCTCAAGGTGGACCCCACAGACCACGAGGCCTGGGGCGACCACCCCCTCTGCCCCCCCCCCGGTAGCTATGCTACTGTCTTGGACACTGAGCAACAGTCCAGTTCTTTTTCTTCTTGGCCAAGGTAAGATACTTCTGGTGTTGTCATGAGTGGCTTGACACAAGGAATGCGACACTAGTAGCTCATGTACTGGATGACTCCAGCAGCAGTTTACTCCTTGTGAATCTTCCCACAAATTTTTGAATGGCCTTTTCTTAACATTCCTTTTAAGGCTCCGGTTATCCCAGTTGCTTGTGCACCTTTTCCTACCACACTTTTTTCCTTCCACCAACTTTCCATTAATATGCTCTATGAACAGCCAGCTTCTTTAGCAATGAGCTTTTGTGGCTTACCCTCCTTGGAGTGGGTCAATGACTGCCTTCTTTACATATGTCAAGTCATCAGTCTTCCCCATGGTTGTGGAGACTACTGAAACAGACTATGGGACCTTTTTAAATGCTTAGGAAGCCTTTGCAGGTGTTTATTGTTAATAATTCTAAATTTACTGAGATAATGACTTTTGGATTTTCATTGGCTATAAGTCATAATCATCAACATTAACAGAAATAAACACTTGATATAGATAACTCTGTTTGTAATGACTCTATATAATTAGGGTTGATTGAATAGCTTTGGATAAGTGCTTATCCGAATAGCTATAGCGCTTAACGAATAGCTGCATCAGTAACCTGGAGCACTCCTAATAATCAGCTGTTCGGCGCCGCAGCTGCATGTGTCACAGCTGTGTGACAGTCACAACACATGCATGAAGAGCCCAACAAACAGGCTCTGTGATTGTGACTGTCACACAGCCGCGACACATGCAGCTACGGTGCCAAACAGCTGATTATCGGGCGTGTTCCAGGTATCCAGGTTACCAATGCAGCTGCTCAGTAAGCGCCATAGCTGTTCGGATAAGAATTTATCCGAAGCTATTCGATCAACCCTACATATAATACAGTATATTAGATTAACTTTTTGTATGGAAGAACTGAAATAAATTAACTTTTTGATGATATTCTAATTTAGTGAGAAGCACTTGTAGGTTCTGAACCTAATTCCTGCCTCACCCTGGCAATAAGCAATGCTTAGGGAAGGATGGGGTGAGCACTAGACATGGGCGAATTTGTTCAGCTCCCTCCTTATTTGGCAAGCTATAGCGCTTCATGAATAAGCTGCAGAAGGAACCCGGCTACCTGGATCGCTCCTGCTGTTTCACTGTCACAACACATGCATGGAGATCCCAGATGGGATAGACAAACGAGGGGAACACTTACTTGAGTTGAGTCAGAGAGAAAACACAGACGTCCTCCAACAGCCCCAAAGAGGAAGATAACCGACTGCTATAGCTCCAAACCTCAAAGGGGAAATGGAAATATCACCGGCGATTCCCAGAAACAGCCAAGAAATCTATAAACACCCAGGTCTAGGTGTGTCAATTGAAGGTGGGGGGAGGTTGCCACTGGGTCCAAGAGTCAGAAGGACTAGGAAGGCGTCTACAAAGCCAAATGCAGAGACTTTCTGCAGTCAGATGCTGTGCGGCTGTCTGCAGCTTCTGACACACCTGTAACAGGAGCTCTGTATATACTATATAGTGTACAGGTAAGGCTAGTCACATTTACGTTAGAATCCGCAGCGTTTAATCTGCATCCGCAAGTGCAGGAAAAAACGCATAGAAACACATACAAACACGGCGTTTTTTGGTCGCATGCGGGAACGCATGCTGTAAAAAAAACGCCACGTTTGCACGCTTTTCCATGCGGTTTTTTCTGCATTTGCAGATGCGGTGCGCATGGTGATAAATTTTACAGGAGAAAAATCTAGATAACCAGACACCGCCAATGTGACTACAGAGGGCGTGTATTATGGGATCTCTATATATAGACCCTAGGACTGCTGAAATCTTAACAGTGTGCTACTGTATCCTGTGTCATGATGGATCTTCGCATGGAGAGCTTTTATTTCAACCTGGATTTAAGCATCAAGTTGTTTCTTGCCTGTGCGTTTGCTTGGGAGCAAGACAGAAATCGCGAAAGATGGAAAAGGAGACGGCGTAGGCGTTTTTGGAGACACCCTTTTATTGAACTACGTGAGAGCCGTGGAGCCTATCACACGCTGTATGGCGAGCTTAATGCCAACCAGGACAAATTCCCGGAATATACAAGGATGTCGCAAGACTCGTTCCGGGATTTGCTTGCTCGTGTCCAAGGAGCCATACGGAGACAGGACATCCAGCTCTGTAGAGCGATTCCACCAGAGGAACGTCTGCTGGTTACATTAAGATACGTAACAATTCTAAACAAATGCCAGTCCTAATTTTGGTTGTACTGACATGTATGTTTTTGGTATTTTCCTTTGTTTTAGCATAAGAACACCATACATAGAATTGATTTTATTTTTTGTTCTTTTTTTTATTTTCTTCCAGATTTTTGGCAACCGGAGAGAGTTTATCATCCCTCCACTTCCAATACCTGCTTGGAATTTTCACCCTGTCTGGAATAGTTGCGGACACCTGCCGGGCTTTGTGGAATGTTCTCCGGGATGAGTTTATACCCCTACCCAGCGCGGACATGTGGATGGCAATTGCTGAAAAATTCTGGAGTGTCTGTGATTTCCCCAACTGTTTGGGAGCGGTGGATGGAAAGCACATACGCATTATTAAACCAGCCAGAACAGGATCGGAGTACTTCAATTACAAAAAATATTTCTCTGTTGTCCTCATGGCAATAGCCGATGCGGACTGTCGCTTCATCGCCGTGGACATTGGAGCTTTTGGTCGTGGCAACGATTCCCAGACTTTTAAAAACTCGGATATGGGCCGCCGTTTGTATGGCAAAAATTTTAATTTTCCACAGCCACGACCTCTCCCCAACACTCAAGGTCCACCGATGCCATTTGTTATAGTTGGGGATGAGGCCTTTCAGATGTATGAAAACCTACTGAAGCCATATTCCAGTCAGGACTTGAACCACACTAAAAGGATCTTTAACTACAGACTGACCAGGGCCCGAAGAACTGTAGAGTGTACGTTTGGGATTCTAGTCCCAAAATGGCACATTCTTGCATCAGCCATTAATCTAAAAACGGAGACATTCGACGAGGTGGTCAAAGCCTGTGTGGTTCTGCACAATTACATAATGGCTAACGAGCGGCCCAACATTGAACTGGATGAACCAGTTGCACACCTATTGCCCAATTACCAGCATCACCCGCTGCAGTCAACTGCTGAAGTTGGCCACATGTGGAACCAATTTGCTGCCTTTTTTGAATCAGATATTGGACCTGTGTCATGGCAGGACAATGTTGTGTAAATGTCCTCTTGGGATTTTGTCTGTACCAGTTATTTTCTTAAATGTTACTAATATTTCTTGTTAATAAACTTTATTTTTTGGTATCTTGACCGTGCCTCCTATGTATTTCCTCTACAAACCAAGGCTGTCCTCACACTAGCAGTATTTGGTCAGTATTTAATATCAGTAAGCCAAAACCAGGAGTGGGTGATAAATGCTGAGGTGCTAAATATGTTAATATAATACTTTTCCTCTAATTGTTCCACTCCTGGTTTTGGCTTTCAAATACTGATATAAAATACTGACTACATACTGCTAGTGTGACGGCAGCCATGTTGTTTAAGTGGTAAGGTTGTTGACGTCATTGCGTTCTGATTCTGTTCTGCAGTATCCATTGGACGCAAACCAGATCTATACTCATCAAGTCAGGTGTCAGAAATAATGAATTCATGATGCACATATAACAGCCTCATGAATTCACTATTTCTGACACATGTCCAGGTGAGCATAGATATGCCTTGTATGACCGCCGTCGTCCCTTCACTTTGTGTGAAATAGATTACGTACTCAGAAGAGAAAATGGAGGTTATACAAGACAGTTCTCTACTCACAAGGTCAGGTGTCCTAACTAATGAGTTTTTGGACACCTGACCTGTTGAGAATACATCTGCATTATATTGCCACCATTTTCTCTTCAGTCTGCAACACTAGTCACAGACTAAACAGAACGAAGAGATATGGAGAAAATACAAGTGTTAATTTTTTGGCCAACCTCATATATCTATACTAAAGACACAGAAAGCTGCAGTTTATTACTTGTTAAGTACCGGAGCTATGATGTGGCCAAAAAATTAGGTGTGCGGCGAACGGGGTATATTGCCGGCGGCGAAAGACACAATTAAACCACACATAATTGGGGGCAAAAGACAATATTATTTATTTTCTTAGAAACCAAACTTTTTTAATTAACTGCGCCTGCTTGGGGTAGAGTGACGCAAATGGGGGGTGTGAAGCTGTGAGGACTGGCTAAGTGTAGACGACGCAGGGGTGGCAGGGGAAGGGGCAATTAAACTAGTGGGGTCTGGTAGTTCGGGGATGGGGCTTGACACATGAGAGGCCTGAGACGCACTGGAAGGGTGAGACAAACCTGACATTACAGACACACTGGGAGGTGAGGGGGGAGGAATACTGATAGTACGAGTTTTTTTATTTTTTTTTCCCTTTCTTGGATCGCCGGGTTCTTGTAAGCCTTGGTGGGCTCATATGTCGTGCCATGGTCGTGGTGGGTGACCTGTCAGGGTCTGGCTGCACTGTTCTTGTAGAGCGTGCAGCCATGCCAGAGTCCATAGTGCTTGTAGAGCATGCAGCTATGCCAGAGTCCATAGTGCTCGTAGAGAGTGCAGCCATGCCAGAGTCCATAGTGCTCGCACAGCGTGCAGCCATGCCAGAATCCATAGTGTTCGTAGAGCAGAAGGCCATGCCAGGGTCCATAGTGCTCATAGAGCAGAAGGCCATGCCAGAGTCCATAGTGCTCGTAGAGCGGAAGGCCATGCCTGGGTCCTGCTGCATCGTTGTGGTGGTGGTGGAGCGGAAGGCCATGCAAGGGTCCATTGTGCTCGTAGAGCGGAAGGTCATGCCTGGGTCCTGCTGCATTGTGGTGGTGGTGGTGGTGGAGCGGAAGGCCATGCCAGGGTCCATTGTGCTCATAGAGCAGAAGGCCATCCCTGGGTCCTGCTGCATCGTGGTGTTGGTGGAGCGGAAGGCAGTGCTAGGAATAGAGGTGGCCATGCAGTGGTATGCAGCAGAGGTCGGCATTGAGGTTAATCGTGACAGTGAAGGCACAGGTGGATATGCTGCCACTGTCTGCTGAAAATACCGACTCTGCTGCATAGCCTGCATGTAAGCAGCATTGCAGGCCTGCATGACACTAAGCTGGAGATCAGGAGTAAGGTGTTCCGACATGCCCTGTTCAATTTGGGTTAAAAAAATGATGTGCTGGCCTCTGGAGGTCGGCTTTTACTTGGTCAAGGCTTTTGGTGACCTCCTGGATACGTGTATTCATATGGCTAATGGCAGTATCCATTCGGTCACCCAAACCCTTGAGTCCATCATGAAAAACCGAGCTCAAGTGCAAAAATTCGGGCATGAGTGACCTGTCCGATGCCTTCTGCCGCTGCCGGGAGGAGCCCCAAAAAAAAGGGGCAGAGGCAGAGGACTGGGAAAGGGGAACTCCTGATGGACCAGCTTCCTGATCTCCAGTTAGTGTGGCAGGCCCACTTGCTGCAGCGCTGCTGGATGGCTGGGACGGGTCCGTGGCTGTCTGATGAAGGACCGCTCCAAAAACCGGGCCAACAGTGCTGCTCCATGTGCTGTGAAAAAAGGGAAAAAAAAATAATACCAAAAATTTACCAAACGCCAACTCCTGTTGAATAGAAACATACAGATTTTGGCAATACAACACAACGTAATGCACAGGAGAAATACTTACAATCTCTGGGCAAGTACTGGTCTTAAAAATGCCAGAATGCGATGGTATTTATACTTTCGGATCCTTGCTCCAGAACCACTGGGAACACGGCTCTCTTGACGCAGGTCCTTGTTGAAGCGGTCCTTCATCGAACGCCGTGTTTTGACTTTGCCCACTGTTGAAAAAACAAAACATAATGGCTAGACAATGTACTTTTGGCCTTGCTCACACAACTGTGTGTGATGAGAGAAACTCCTGAGAGTTTCTCTCATCATACACAGTTGTGTGAGCACGGCCAAGGTCTCTGCTGCTTCACACTGCATTGCAATACTTACAAAATGCAGTTCAGACCCGAGTCAGGGCGTTGTCCCAGCCATCCCACATCGCTTTGGCCACCTCATTCCATAGGTGCCGGATCGTCACGCTGTCCGAGTGCTGTGGAACCCGGGTGTCCCACAACGGGACTCGCTCATGGACCAGGGAGATGAGGATATCATTGTCAATGAGGTCCTCATTCCGTTCTGGAGCCTAAAACATAAATGAAGACATTAAATGTTGTATACATTGACATAAGGAAAAGAAAGAAAACAGAGGCTGAGAAATGGCATGAATAAGGAAAGTCAAGATAAAAAAGGAATCCAGAAGAAAATTGTAAAGAAAGAGGAAAGTAAAGAAAGGGAGATTCAAGAATACTAAAGTGAAAATACAGTAAACAGTCAGCCAGGTATACTTACACGCTGCCGCCTTGACACTCGACCGTGACCCCGCTGCTCCTGCCCAGCCTCTGCCACAATAGAAGTGCTCTAAAAAAAAGAAAAAAAAATTGTCATATGTGTTGATGTGACAGTGAATACTTACCAATCTGAGGAGGTGAGTACTCACTTCACTGACATGTTCGGCTTCAGAAGGCCCAGGACGTTGCTCCTCATCAGAAGAAGACATTCTGATGCATGCAGAAAGAGAGAAATGGAAGAAATTAGGACATGTAGAGACAGAAAATAGAAAATAAAGACATTGGCTTTGATATACTCACATTTTTCAGTGTCTTGTTTCCTCCAAGGTTCTTGCTTGTGTCTGCTCTGCTTCTCTGTCTGCTGAGTTGTGACCTGCAAATGTCCACTCCCTCACCTTGCATGTGGGGGGTGGCTAATCAGTGTCTAGACATGTTTTTCTCTGGTGCAATGCATACGTTCATGAACGCAAGCAAACGCATGTGCTTGCGGCCGCATGCGTTCACATAGGCAGCAATGCGTTTTTTTGGCACATTTCTTCCGCTAACAACCGCATACGTTTCTAGTCGGCAAATTGACGCCTCCAAAATTACTACATGTAGCGTTTACCACGCCAAACCACAGACTACGAAACGACGCATGCGTCGTCAAATGCAGAAAAACGCAATCAAACGCGGACACTTGCGTCCCTAATGTTAAATATAGGAATACATGCATGCAGATTATTGCAGAAGAAACGCTGCGGCACAACCGCAAATGTGAAACCGGCCTAATACAGTGATCACCAGTTACATGGAACTCTGTATATACTATATAGTGTACAGGTAACACATTGACTCACCAGTGATGTCTGTAGTTGAAGTCCTTCATCTTTGCTTTTCTTCTTCATCCAGTGCAGACAGCGATCATTTCTTCCAACCAGGACCAATCTCTGCACAGTTATCAAGAGCACAATTTGCAGAGCACATTGCTTAATTTTTTCCCAACTTCTACACTACACCAGATGAAGAAAAAAAGGCGACATAGTACCTCCCTGAACAGTACCAGAACCCCCGCATTTAAAACTGTATCCTCAAACATAAAATACATCACTGCAGTAATAATATCACTTAATTGGCCCCTACATTATTAATACCCCCATCTTGACCCCTTTGTGTCTCTTTCCTGGCATCAGCAATATGTTTTCCCATCCTAGCCCCATATGATCAACCCATCCTGTCCCATATGATTGCCCATCCTGCTTCATATGAAGTCTCCATACTGCCCCATCTGTCCCATGATCCTATCCCATATGTCTCATGATCTTGCTCCATGATCCTACCCCATCTGTCTTCATCCTGTCATATGTGTCTCCATTCTGCTCTATGATCCTCCCCATCTGTTTCCATCCTGTCCCATGATCCTGCCCTATGTTTCCCATGATCCTGCTCCATCTGTGTTGTGAACTCTGTTTTTGGGCTCCCTCTTGTGGTCACAACTGGTACTGTGTGAGTGCTGTCTTTGGGCTCCCTCTGGTGGCTCTTTGTGTCATTCTGCAGGTCTGAGGCTTGATCAGCTGTCTCGTTATCTGTTAGCTGGTTTCCTATTTAGTTCACCTGGACTCTCAGTTGTTGCCTGCTGTCAATGTCTTCAGTGCTATTTTGGAGCTCTCCTGCAGTCCTTCGTTATCAGTCTCTTCAAGAGAAGCTAAGTTTTGCTTGGTTCATTTTTTGACCATCAGTGGTCATATGTTTCTTGGTTTATTTTTGTTTCTTGTCCAGCTTGCTAATATGTGATTTCCTTGCTTGCTGGTAGCTCTAGGGGGCTGAGTTTCTCCCCTCACACCGTTAGTTGGTATGGGGGTTCTTGTATTCTCAGCGTGGATATTTTGCATAGGGTTTTTTACTGACCGCACAGTTCCCTATCTGTCTTCTGCTATCTAGTATTAGCGGGCCTCATTTGCTGTATCTGTTTTCATTTCTACGTTTGTGTTTTCCCCTTACCTCACCGTTATTATTTGTTGGGGGCTTCCTATATCTTTGGGGTGATTTCTCTTGAGGCAAGTGAGGTCTTACTTTCCCTCCAGGAGTAGATAGTTTCTCAGGCTGCGTCGAGATGTCCAGGATTTTAGGCATGTTCACCGGCTACCTTTAGTGTGTTGGTTAGGATCAGGTTTTGCGGTCAGTCCAGTTACCACCTCCCTAGAGCTCGTGTCTATGTTCATAAACTTAGCTAGTCCATTTTGTGATCCTCAGCCACTAGGATCATAACAGTACAGCAGGCCATAAAAGTGTTTAATGCATCGCAGAAGTGGGATAAGAGAAGCCCTGAGTACAATTTTTTTTTTCCTCTCTATCTTTGCTGCAGTCTGTCCAGCTTCTCTCATCCCCTTAATCTCTGGGTGGTTTTGTGTTCAGCTGCTGACATGGATATTCAGAGTGTGGCTTCTAGTGTGGATCATCTTGCTGCAAGGGTGCAAAGCATTCAGGATTTTGTTGTTCATAGCCCTATGTCAGAGCCTAAAATACCTATTCCTGAGTTGTTTTCTGGAGATAGATCTAGGTTTCTGAATTTTAAGAATAATTGTAAATTATTTCTATCTTTGAGACCTCGTTCCTCTGGTGATTCCGCTCAGCAAGTTAAAATTGTTATCTCCTTGTTACGTGGCGACCCTCAAGATTGGGCTTTCTCTCTGGTGCCAGGAGATCCTGTATTGCTGAATGTGGATGCGTTTTTTCTGGCGCTTGGACTGCTTTATGAGGAACTTAATCTTGAGAACCAGGCAGAAAAGGCCTTGCTGGCTCTTTCTCAGGGCCAGGATGAAACTGAGGTGTATTGTCAAAAATTTCGGAAATGGTCGGTGTCATGATTCCCAATGGCAGGGACATAGGCAAAAACGGGACTAGCTCTAGGAAGATGGAATCTAAGCTGACCGCGATGCTGAACCTCATGCACAACTACCAGTGGCCAGGGAACGTACCTGCGTTTTATCCCTAGACATCTCGCACCAGCCGGAGATCTAGCTACCCCTAATAGAGGAAACACAGACCTGGCTTGCCTCCAGAGAAAACCCCAAAGTGATAGAAGCCCCCAACATATAATGACGGTTAGTTAAGAAGAAAACACATACGCAGTATGAATACAGGTTCAGCAAAGAGAGGCCCACTAACTAGATAGCAGAAAATACAAAAGTGGACTACGCGGTCAACTCAAAACCCTACAAAATACCATCCTGAAATGACTTTAAACTCCGGTATCAACTCATGACACCGGAGTGGTCTTTTCAGTTCACTAGAGCTTCCAGCAGCAAGGTTCATATAAATGCATGCTGGACAAAAAGATACAGATGATCCAACTTATCTGAATCAGCAGACTTGGAGCAGGTAGCAAGTAACAGAGGAGCTCTGGTAACATTGATAGCCGGCAAGTAAATGACTGAGAAGCCAGACTATATAGGAAACTCCCATTTCCTGATGGAAACAGGTGCACCGGAGATGGGAGACAGAAGTCAACCAGTACCACCAGTAGCCACCAGAGGGAGCCCACAAACAGAATTCACAACAGTACCCCCCCCTTGAGGAGGGGGCACCGAACCCTCATGAGAACCACCAGGGCGATCTGGACGAGCCCTATGAAAGGCGCGAACCAAATCAGAGGCATGAACATCAGAGGCAGTCACCCAAGAATTATCCTCCTGACCGTATCCCTTCCATTTAACCAAATATTGAAGTCTCCGTCTGGAAATGCGAGAGTCCAAAATCTTCTCCACAACATACTCCAATTCACCCTGCACCAGCACAGGAGCAGGAGGCTCAACAGAAGGAACAACCGGTATCTCGTACTTCCGCAACAAAGACCGATGGAAGACATTATGAATAGTGAAAGATGCTGGTAGGTCCAAACAAAACGACACAGGATTAAGAATCTCCAAAATCTTATAAGGACCTATGAACCGAGGTTTAAACTTAGGAGAAGAGACCTTCATAGGGACAAAACGAGAAGATAACCACACCAAGTCCCCAACGCGAAGACAATTACCAGCACGGCGACGACGATTAGCAAATTGCTGAGTCTTCTCCTGGGACAACTTCAAGTTGTCCACCACATGACTCCAAATCTGGTGCAATCTATCCACCATAGTGTCCACTCCAGGACAATCCGAAGATTCCACCTGACCAGATGAAAAACGAGGGTGAAACCCCGAATTGCAAAAGAAAGGAGAAACCAGAGTGGCAGAACTAGCCCGATTATTAAGGGCAAATTCCGCCAACGGCAAAAAGGCGACCCAGTCATCCTGATCAGCAGACACAAAACACCACACCTCAAATAAGTCTCCAAGGTCTGATTAGTTCGCTCTGTCTGGCCATTCGTCTGAGGATGGAAAGCAGACGAAAAAGACAAATCAATGCCCATCCTGGCACAGAACGCCCGCCAAAATCTAGACACAAATTGGGATCCCCTGTCAGAAACGATGTTTTCCGGGATACCATGTAGACGAACCACATTCTGAAAAAATAGAGGAACCAACTCCGATGAAGAAGGCAACTTGGGCAAGGGTACCAAATGAACCATTTTAGAAAAACGGTCACACACCACCCAGATGACAGTCATTTTCTGAGAAACTGGAAGATCCGAAATAAAGTCCATAGAGATGTGCGTCCAAGGCCTCTTTGGAATAGGCAAGGGCAACAACAATCCACTAGCCCGAGAACAACAAGGCTTGGCCCGAGCACAAACATCACAAGACTGTACAAAAGTACGCACATCCCGAGACAGGGAAGGCCACCAGAAGGACCTGGCCACCAAATCTCTGGTACCAAAGATTCCAGGGTGACCTGCCAACACAGAAGAATGAACCTCCAAGATGACTCTACTGGTCCACTCATCTGGAACAAACAGTCTCCCAGGCGGACAACGATCAGGCCTATCCACCTGAAACTCCTGCAAAGCAAGTCGCAAGTCTGGAGAGACAGCAGACAATATCACCCCATCCTTAAGGATACCCGTAGGCTCAGAATCACCAGGGGAGTCAGGCTCAAAACTCCTAGAAAGGGCATCTGCCTTCACATTTTTTGAACCTGGTAGATATGAGACCACAAAATTAAACCGGGAGAAAAATAACGACCAGCGCGCCTGTCTAGGATTCAGACGCCTGGCTGACTCAAGGTAAATCAGATTCTTGTGATCAGTCAAGACCACCACCTGATGCCTAGCACCCTCAAGCCAATGACGCCACTCTTCAAAGGCCCACTTCATAGCCAAGAGTTCCCGATTACCAACATCATAGTTTCGCTCGGTGGGCGAAAATTTTCGAGAAAAGAACGCACATGGTCTCATCACCGAGCAATCGGAACTTCTCTGCGACAAAACCGCCCCCGCTCCGATCTCTGAAGCATCAACTTCGACCTGAAAAGGAAGTGACACATCAGGTTGGCGCAACACAGGAGCAGAAGAAAAGCGGTGCTTAAGCTCCCGAAAGGCCTCCACAGCCGCCGAGGACCAATTGGAAACATCAGCACCCTTCTTAGTCAAATCCGTTAGAGGCTTAACAACACTTGAAAAACCAGTTATAAATCGACGATAGAAATTAGCAAAGCCCAAGAATTTCTGAAGGCTCTTAAGGGAAGTCGGCTGCGTCCAATCACAAATAGCCCGAACCTTGACAGGATCCATCTCAATAGAAGAAGGGGAAAAAATGTACCCCAAAAAAGAGATCTTCTGAACCCCAAAAATACACTTTGAGCCCTTTACAAACAAAGAATTGGCCCGCAAAACCTGAAAAACCTTCCTGACCTGTTGAACATGCGACTCCCAGTCATCGGAAAAAATCAAAATATCATCCAAATACACAATCATAAATTTATCCAGATATTCACGGAAAATATTGTGCATAAAAGACTGAAAGACTGAAGGGGCATTAGAAAGACCAAAAGGCATTACCAGATACTCAAAATGGCCCTCGGGCGTATTAAATGCAGTTTTCCACTCATCTCCCTGCTTAATCCGCACCAAATTATACGCACCCCGAAGGTCAATCTTAGAGAACCACCTTGCCCCCTTAATACGAGAAAACAAATCAGTCAACAGTGGCAAAGGATACTGATATTTGACTGTAATCTTATTCAACAGCCGATAATCAATACAAGGCCTCAGGGAACCATCTTTTTTACCCACGAAAAAAAAACCTGCTCCTAAAGGGGATGAGGATGGACGGATATGTCCCTTTTCCAAGGACTCTTTAATATACTCTCGCATAGCGGCATGCTCTGGCACAGACAGATTGAACAAACGACCTTTAGGAAATTTGCTGCCAGGAATCAAATCTATAGCACAATCGCAATCCCTATGAGGAGGGAGCGAACTAAGTTTAGGCTCCTCAAAAACATCACAATAGTCAGACAAAAATGCCGGAACCTCAGAGGGAGTAGATGAAGCAATGGAAACCAAAGGTACTTCCCCATGAACCCCCTGACATCCCCAGTTTAATACGGACATTGTTTTCCAGTCAAGAACTGGGTTGTGAGTTTGTAACCATGGCAATCCAAGCACTAAGACATCATGCAAGTTGTGCAACACAAGGAATCGAATCACCTCCTGATGGTCTGGAGTCATACACATAGTCACTTGTGTCCAGTATTGAGGTTTATTCCTAGCCAATGGTGTGGAGTCGATACCCTTCAAAGGAATAGGGACTTCCAGAGACTCTAGACTAAACTCACAGCGCCTGGCAAAGGACCAATCCATAAGACTCAGGGCGGCGCCAGAGTCCACATAGGCATTCACATTAATAGATGATAATGAACAAATCAAAGTTACAGACAAAAGAAACTTAGACTGCAAGTTGCTAACTGTAAAAGACTTATCAACCCTCTTTGTGCGTTTAGAGCATGCTGATATAACATGAGCAGAATCGCCACAATAGAAGCACAACCCATTTTTACGCCTATAATTCTGCCGTTCACTTCTGGACAGAATTCTATCACATTGCATATTCTCCGGTGCCTGCTCAGAAGACACCGCCAAATGGTGCACAGGTTTGCGCTCCCGTAAACGCCGGTCAATCTGAATAGCCATTGTCATGGACTCATTCAGACCTGCGGGCGTAGGAAACCCCACCATGACATCTTTAACGGCGTCAGAGAGACCCTCTCTGAAATTCGCCGCCAGGGCGCACTCATTCCACTGAGTAAGCACAGACCATCTACGAAACTTTTGACAATATATTTCAGCTTCATCATGCCCTTGAGAGAGGGCCATCAAGGCCTTTTCAGCCTGAATCTCCAAATTCGGTTCCTCATAGAGCAACCCCAGCGCCAGAAAAAACGCATCCACATTGAGCAGCGCAGGATCCCCTGGCGCCAATGCAAATGCCCAATTCTGGGGGTCACCCCGCAGCAAGGAAATAACAATCTTAACCTGCTGAGCAGGGTTTCCAGCGGAGTGAGGTCTCAGAGAAAGATACAATTTACAATTGTACTTAAAATTCAAAAAACGAGATCTATCTCCAGAAAAAAACTCTGGTATAGGAATTTTAGGTTCGGACATAGGAGCATGTATAACGAAATCTTGTATATTTTGAACCTTAGAGGCAAGATTGTTCAGATTTGAAGCTAAACTCTGGATATCCATTTCTCAGCAGCTGAGATCTGAGCCATTCAGGGATTAAGAGGAGGGGAAAGAAGCAGACTACAATTATGGCTAGACAGACTTCAGAGTAAAAAAAAAAAAAAAAAGGTGTCAGAGACTTCTTTTCTCTCCTTCTTCAGCCAATACTTAACACAGTCAGGCTGGCTATACTGTCATGATTCCCAATGGCAGGGACATAGGCAAAAACGGGACTAGCTCTAGGAAGATGGAATCTAAGCTAACCGCGATGCTGAACCTCACGCACAACTACCAGTGGCCGGGGAACGTACCTGCGTTTTATCCCTAGACGTCTCGCACCAGCTGGAGATCTAGCTACCCCTAATAGAGGAAACACAGACCTGGCTTGCCTCCAGAGAAAACCCCAAAGTGATAGTAGCCCCCAACATATAATGACGGTTAGTTAAGAAGAAAACACATACGCAGTATGAATACAGGTTCAGCAAAGAGAGGCCCACTAACTAGATAGCAGAAAATACAAAAGTGGACTACGCGGTCAACTCAAAACCCTACAAAATACCATCCTGAAATGACTTTAAACTCCGGTATCAACTCATGACACCGGAGTGGTCTTTTCAGTTCACTAGAGCTTCCAGCAGCAAGGTTCATATAAATGCACGCTGGACAAAAAGATACAGATGATCCAACTTATCTGAATCAGCAGACTTGGAGCAGGTAGCAAGTAACAGAGGAGCTCTGGTAACATTGATAGCCGGCAAGTAAATGACTGAGAAGCCAGACTATATAGGAAACTCCCATTTCCTGATGGAAACAGGTGCACCGGAGATGGGAGACAGAAGTCAACCAGTACCACCAGTAGCCACCAGAGGGAGCCCACAAACAGAATTCACAACAGGTCGGTGCTTACTCAATGGAATGAGTGTGCCCTGGCTGCAAATTTCAGAGAAGGTCTTTCTGAAGCCATTAAGAATGTTATGGTGGGGTTCCCCACGCCTGCAAGTCTGAATGACTCAATGGCTTTGGCCATTCAGATTGATCGGCGTTTGCGGGAGCGCAAATCTGCGCACCATCTGGCGGTGTTTTTTGAACAGAGACCTGAGTCTATGCAATGTGACCAAGTTCTGACCAGAATTGAGCGGCAAAATCATAGACGTCAAAATGGGTTGTGCTTTTACTGTGGTGATTCAACTCATGTTATCTCAGCATGCTCTAAGTGCGTTAATAAAATCGCTAAACCTGTCACCATTGGTACTATACAGCCT
This sequence comes from Ranitomeya variabilis, assembly GCF_051348905.1. Lineage (NCBI taxonomy): Eukaryota > Metazoa > Chordata > Amphibia > Anura > Dendrobatidae > Ranitomeya > Ranitomeya variabilis. Next base: position 663,172,267 of record NC_135232.1, on the reverse strand, counting down.
AAATTCATTTTGTCTGTTACTTTAATTTGTTCTTTGTCATCCTACTCGGTTATGGCTTTTGTGGATTCAGGCGCTGCCCTGAATCTGATGGATTTGTCGTTTGCCAGGCGCTGTGGTTTTGTCCTGGAGCCTTTGGAATTCCCTATTCCACTGAGGGGAATTGATGCTACACCATTGGCTGAGAATAAGCCTCAATATTGGACTCAAGTGACCATGTGCATGACTCCTGTGCATCAGGAGGCGATTCGCTTTCTTGTGCTGCATAATTTGCATGATGTTGTCGTGTTGGGTCTGCCATGGCTGCAGGCCCATAATCCAGTTCTGGATTGGAAAGCTATGTCTGTGTCAAGTTGGGGTTGCCAGGGGATTCATGGCGATGCTCCTTTGGTATCAATTGCTTCTTCCACTCCTTCTGAGGTCCCTGAGTTTTTGTCGGACTACCAGGATGTATTTGATGAGCCCAGATCCGGTGCCCTGCCTCCTCACAGGGATTGTGATTGTGCTATAAATTTGATTCCTGGTAGTAAGTTCCCTAAGGGACGACTTTTTAATTTGTCTGTACCAGAACATGCCGCAATGCGGAGCTATATAAAGGAGTCTTTAGAGAAGGGACATATTCGCCCGTCCTCCTCCCCTCTTGGTGCAGGATTCTTTTTTGTGGCCAAGAAGGATGGTTCTCTGAGACCTTGTATAGATTATCGTCTTCTAAATAAAATCACGGTCAAATTTCAGTATCCTTTGCCATTGTTGTCTGATCTGTTTGCTCGGATTAAGGGGTCCAGTTGGTTCACCAAGATAGATCTTCATGGTGCGTATAACCTTGTGCGCATTAAGCAGGGGGATGAATGGAAAACAGCATTTAATACGCCCGAAGGCCATTTTGAGTACTTGGTGATGCCTTTTGGACTCTCTAATGCTCCTTCTGTGTTCCAGTCCTTCATGCATGACATCTTCCGAGAATATCTGGATAAATTTATGATTGTGTATCTGGATGACATTTTGGTCTTTTCTGAGGACTGGGAGTCCCATGTGAAGCAGGTCAGGATGGTATTTCAGGTCCTGCGTGCTAATGCCATATTTGTGAAGGGCTCAAAGTGTCTCTTCGGAGTACAGAAGGTTTCCTTTTTGGGTTTTATTTTTTCTCCTTCTACTATTGAGATGGACCCAGTCAAGGTCCAGGCTATTCATGACTGGACTCAGCCTACATCTGTTAAGAGTCTCCAGAGGTTCTTGGGTTTTGCTAATTTTTACCGTCGCTTCATTGCTAATTTTTCTGGCGTGGTTAAACCCTTGACGGATTTGACCAAGAAGGGTTCTGATGTGACTAATTGGTCTCCTGCGGCCGTGGAAGCCTTTCGGGAGCTGAAGCGCCGGTTTTCTTCGGCTCCAGTTTTGTGTCAGCCTGATGTCTCTCTTCCTTTTCAGGTCGAGGTTGATGCTTCTGAGATTGGAGCAGGGGCTGTTTTGTCGCAGAGAAGCTCTGATTGCTCTGTGATGAAGCCTTGTGCTTTCTTTTCAAGAAAGTTTTCGCCTGCCGAGCGGAATTATGATGTTGGTAATCGGGAGTTGTTGGCTATGAAGTGGGCATTTGAGGAGTGGCAACATTGGCTCGAGGGAGCTAAGCATCGTGTAGTGGTCTTAACTGATCACAAAAATCTGATTTATCTCAAGTCTGCCAAGCGGCTGAATCCTAGACAGGCTCGTTGGTCGTTGTTTTTCTCCTGTTTCGATTTCGTGGTCTCGTACCTGCCTGGTTCGAAGAACGTGAAGGCTGATGCTCTTTCTAGGAGTTTTGTGCCTGACTCTCCGGGAGTTTCAGAGCCGGCTGGTATCCTCAGAGAGGGAGTGATTTTGTCTGCCATTTCCCCAGATTTGCGACGAGTGCTGCAGAAATTTCAGGCGGATAGACCTGACCGTTGCCCACCAGAGAGACTGTTTGTCCCAGATAGATGGACCAGCAGAGTTATTTCCGAGGTTCATTCTTCGGTGTTGGCAGGCCATCCTGGGATTTTTGGTACCAGAGATTTGGTGGCTAGGTCCTTCTGGTGGCCTTCCTTGTCGCGGGATGTGCGTTCCTTTGTGCAGTCCTGTGGGATTTGTGCTCGGGCTAAGCCTTGCTGTTCTCGTGCCAGCGGTTTGCTTTTGCCTTTGCCTGTCCCGAAGAGGCCTTGGACGCACATTTCCATGGATTTTATTTCGGATCTTCCAGTCTCTCAGAGAATGTCTGTCATCTGGGTGGTGTGTGATCGTTTTTCCAAAATGGTCCATTTGGTGCCCTTGCCTAAGTTGCCTTCCTCCTCCGATTTGGTTCCTCTATTTTTTCAGAATGTGGTTCGCTTGCACGGCATCCCTGAAAATATTGTGTCTGACAGAGGATCCCAGTTTGTGTCCAGATTTTGGCGGATCTTTTGTGCTAAGATGGGCATTGATTTGTCTTTTTCGTCGGCCTTCCATCCTCAGACGAATGGCCAAACCGAGCGAACTAATCAGACCTTGGAAACTTATTTAAGATGTTTTGTTTCTGCTGATCAGGATGATTGGGTGACTTTTTTGCCATTGGCCGAGTTTGCCCTTAATAATCGGGCTAGTTCTGCTACTTTGGTTTCGCCTTTTTTCTGCAATTCTGGTTTTCATCCTCGTTTTTCCTCGGGTCAGGTTGAGTCTTCTGACTGTCCTGGGGTGGATTCTGTGGTGGATAGGTTGCAACAGATTTGGAACCATGTGGTGGACAATTTGAAGTTTTCACAGGAGAAGGCTCAGCGCTTTGCCAACCGCCGTCGCGGTGTGGGTCCCCGACTTCTTGTTGGGGATTTGGTATGGCTGTCTTCTCAGTATGTTCCTATGAAGGTTTCCTCTCCTAAATTCAAGCCTCGCTTCATCGGTCCTTATAAGATTTTGGAAATCCTTAACCTGGTGTCATTTCGTTTGGACCTCCCAGCGTCGTTTGCCATTCATAACGTGTTCCATAGGTCTTTGTTGCGGAGGTATGTGGTGCTTGTGGTTCCTTCTGTTGAACCCCCTGCCCCGGTGCTGGTTGAGGGCGAATTGGAGTACGTGGTGGAGAAGATCTTGGATTCTCGTATTTCTAGACGAAGGCTTCAGTATTTGGTTAAGTGGAAGGGCTATGGTCAGGAGGATAATTCCTGGGTTGTCGCCTCTGATGTTCATGCGGCCGATTTGGTTCATGCCTTCCATGTGGCTCATCCTGATCACCCTGGGGGTTTTGATGAGGGTTCGGTGACCCCTCCTCAAGGGGGGGGTACTGTTGTGAACTCTGTTTTTGGGCTCCCTCTTGTGGTCACAACTGGTACTGTGTGAGTGCTGTCTTTGGGCTCCCTCTGGTGGCTCTTTGTGTCATTCTGCAGGTCTGAGGCTTGATCAGCTGTCTCGTTATCTGTTAGCTGGTTTCCTATTTAGTTCACCTGGACCCTCAGTTGTTGCCTGCTGTCAATGTCTTCAGTGCTATTTTGGAGCTCTCCTGCAGTCCTTCGTTATCAGTCTCTTCAAGAGAAGCTAAGTTTTGCTTGGTTCATTTTTTGACCATCAGTGGTCATATGTTTCTTGGTTTATTTTTGTTTCTTGTCCAGCTTGCTAATATGTGATTTCCTTGCTTGCTGGTAGCTCTAGGGGGCTGAGTTTCTCCCCTCACACCGTTAGTTGGTGTGGGGGTTCTTGTATTCTCAGCGTGGATATTTTGCATAGGGTTTTTTACTGACCGCACAGTTCCCTATCTGTCTTCTGCTATCTAGTATTAGCGGGCCTCATTTGCTGTATCTGTTTTCATTTCTACGTTTGTGTTTTCCCCTTACCTCACCGTTATTATTTGTTGGGGGCTTCCTATATCTTTGGGGTGATTTCTCTTGAGGCAAGTGAGGTCTTACTTTCCCTCCAGGAGTAGATATTTTCTCAGGCTGCGTCGAGACGTCCAGGATTTTAGGCACGTTCACCGGCTACCTTTAGTGTGTTGGTTAGGATCAGGTTTTGCGGTCAGTCCAGTTACCACCTCCCTAGAGCTCGTGTCTATGTTCATAAACTTAGCTAGTCCGTTTTGTGATCCTCAGCCACTAGGATCATAACACATCTGTCCCATGATTTTGCCTCATCTGACCCATGATTCTGCCTCATCTGTCCTATGATCCTGCCCCATGTGTCCCTGCCCCATGTGTCCCATGATCCTGCCCCATGAGTCTCCGTCCTATCCCATGATCCAGCCTTATCTTTCTCCATCCTTCCCCATCTGTCCCATGATCATACCTCATCTGTCTCCATCCTGCCCCATCTGTCCATGACCCTGCCCCATGTATCCCATGATCCTGCCCCATGAGTCTCCGTCCTATCCCATGATCCTGCCTTATCTTTCTCCATCCTTCCCCATCTGTCCCATGATCATACCTCATCTGTCTCCATCCTGCCCCATCTGTCCTTGACCCTGCCCCATGTATCCCATGATCCTGCCCCATGAGTCTCCGTCCTATCCCATGATCCTGCCTTATCTTTCTCCATCCTGCCCCATCCGTCTCATGATCCTGCCTCATCTGTCTCCATCCTGCCCCATCTGTCCCATGATCCTTCCCCATGTGTCTATATCTGCCCTATCTGTCCCATGATTTTTGCCCAATTTGTGTACATATTGCAGCTTACCGCTCTTAGTAATTAAAAAAACAAAAACAAAACACTTTCTCCATACTTTCTTCCACCATCCATTTGAAGAAGGGACTCGCCGGCGTAGGACTTGCGCGCTGATGTCAGTTGATGGCACGTTCGCACGGCAATAGATTTTAACCGAGGATGCATGTTCAGTTATTAAAGAGGCAGGATCCTGCTTCCCCTGGGGCTTGGTGAGCAAAGGGGGGCCTCTGCTCACCAGGCCCCATACTCCAGTAAGGGCACTAATGCCCTGATGGTGGCCCTCATTCATATTGCCCTCAGCTATGCAAGTCAATGAGTGCGTGGGAAACACTGAACTGCACTCTGATTATATCTGAGTACAGTCTGATTTTTCACGAACTGACAAAATGGAGAAGATGCAGAATTTTTTTTTTCTCCATCTTCTCTCCCAAGAGAGTCTGATCACACTATGTTCACACTCTGATCAAAGTTTGAGCAGGGTGCCATTACATAACGCTTGAGTAATTCTGAGAGACTCTACGGCCATCTGCACCTGCCCTAAAGATGAGAATTACTCCTTTACATTGTCAATAAAGAACTCAGATGCAGATGCATACATTTTCCTAATGATTAATACATTTGGGGATTTCATTTGGCCGTGGCGTGTCCATACTGTTTTTGCCATTCTTTGGATTTCATTATTTTCATGCAATAATAGGTAAGACTCACTAGACACTAGACTATATGTAGGGTTACAAAAAACTGCAGCTGCAGAGATTGTATCTCTTGATACTAAACTGATTGTTTTTTGTCCTAAGCTCAGCAGTCTCTATACCCTGTAGTCTTAAGGCTGTCATAGATCTCATTAAGAAAGAAGCTAGCCATGGCCAAAGCTTTGCATTCAGATGTGACCCGCATTCAGAGCATTGCTTATATGTATTCCAAGAGCCAAACCAATGAGAAAGCAGTAATAAAAATATTACAGCATATCGCAGTGCATCACAGCTCTGCAGAGCGGAAAGTGATGATTTCACAGACAGACGCTACAGAACATTTGCAACTTGCAAACATGTTCATTCCTAATCTCAAGAAAACAGGAACAATAAATGGTTTAATAGCAGTATCATGATATTTGTTTTTCTCTGTAATGTATATCAGGAATCACACAGGGACCCGAGAAACAGAACAGCAGCAGAATAATTGAAAATAGATGAGCTACGAATAGTAAATTCATAGGAATGATAAAATGGATTAGTCTGGGTTCAAATTGCTAGATAAAATTTAATTTAGTATCTTGCGAAATCAATCGAAAAATGTATTTTCTAATCAATCGCTGTAAGCAAAAAAGCATATATAATATATAGTGGAGGATTTACATGCATGCAAATTGATGGCTGCTTATATATAGGCAGCCTGTGATATATGATCAGTGTGGTGATGGCTGAGAGTGTGTGATTGTGCTGCTGGCAGTGAGGGGGTTGACAGTCTGCAGTGCAGCAGAGTTAGTACACGGTAGCTCTGCTGCTCCCTATATGGCTGTGGATTAGCTGTATGCTAATATTGCTAGGAGAAGAGCTGCACAGCACTGAGCCCTCAGTGGAGGCAAGCATAGTCTTAGCAGAGCTGACTCCTCAAGAGCCATGGCTGAAGGGGGCGAAGTGGAGGATGAGATTCAATTCCTCCGCACTGTAAGTACGATTTCTATGGTACAGGCTCTGCAGCCATTGTATCCTCTATCTGTATTCCTTGGAGTATATTGGCACACTATATGCACTGCATAGACTTCTTGGGAGAGAGAAATCCAAATCTGGTCTGACCATAAGAACCAAAGCCTGAAAGGGTCATCTTTCCTTCCTTTTTGATACATTGTTATTAGATGTTTGTTTTTCAGTAGTTGTTAGTTTGTACGTTTATTACAAAGGTCTGTGGAATATGTATAAAGGATTTATTATTATTCGTCATCATTATTAGTGTTATTATTTTATAGCTGTACATGACAAGGCAGTAACCCCCAAACTTTCTTCCATGGCATATGCCCATTCTATGGGCTGCTATTACCTTGTGTGTGTCAGGGAAGGTGGGATCTGCTCTTTTATTATTATTTTGCTGTACTGCAGTTGCATATGTAGCAGGTGCTGCTCTACCAGTCTCTCACATAGTTTGGAAGCAGATGAGGGAACCCTGTCTAATAATATCTAATATCCAACACCGCACAAGGCACATGACCTTTCCCCAAGACTCTGAGGAATCTTTTTTTTTTTTTTTTTTTTTCTTGCTTGGGAAGAAATGTGAATTAGAGGTTAAAGCGGAGGAGATGCATTTGTAATTATCACTTGGAATAATTAGAGCGGTCCAATATTTGCTTCTGAAGGAAGGAAAAATTCAGACATCACTGGCCATTTCTGCAGAGATGAGATGTGTTGTCTGCGGCTCTGCAGAGAGCTGCTTCCCTTTCCCTACAAAACACACACATCATGTCACTGGACGGCATTGTTATAATGCTATTAACCCCAAAGAGCCTGGGATCTAACAATCCCGCAATGGGAGGTGTACAAATGGCTCTTCAAGACTTTGTATTGTCCATTTGCTGGGCAGATCTATGCAATCTATTGTTTGTAAGCTTGCATTTCTGACAGGGGAGAGGCTGACTGTAGTGGGTTTTTTTTCAATGGGATTGCAGATAGGAAGTCTGGTAATTTAGCTCACCGATATCTTTTACTGAGAACCTCCCGATACATTTTCCAGTATATTTTATAGATTGCGATCAGAAGCTCTTCTTACTTTGATAAACTGATGTTTGAGGTACACTGGCCCTTTAAATCACACTTTTACGAGCAGATTAGTCCCTTTTAATGGAGTGAGTCTATTATGAAGCGAATTGCAGGCTATTTTGTAGGTGTGCACATGGGTCTAGTTTACCCCAGATTTTGCTCCTTAGAATTGATCATTGGCAGTTTTTGTTTTATTTAAAATCACAAGTCCATTCTTCCCTAATCTATGAGCTTTCGGCTTTAATTGTGATACAAGAACATGTTTAAAATCTCATAAATCCTCGTTATCTGCCTGAACTGATTTTAATGTAATATATCAGGCATTGTCAATAACACGTCAAACAAATCTGTCATGCTTGAGTAAAAGAAAGGGGGAGTAGTGGTGACTGAGGACTGTCCATGTAGCTGCTGATACTGGAGACATAGACTACTACTACTCATCCTAATCAGTCAAGGATTGATTAAGGCTATGTGCACACGTTACGGATTAGCCTTAGGAATTTCTGGTGTGGATTCTGCCTCTCCGGGCAGAAAACGCAGCTGCGGATTTGTCGCGTTTTTTGTGTGTTTTTGCTGCTTTTTTTTTTTTTGCGGATTTGCTGCGTTTTTTACCCCTGCGGATTTCTATAATGGAATGGGTACAAAAACGCTGAAGATCCGCAAAAAAGAAGTAACATGCTATTTCTTTTAAACCGCAGTGCTTCCGCAGCGGATTTTCCGCAACGTGTGCACAGCTTTTTTTTTTCTCATTGATTTACATTGTACTGTAAATCAATTGCGGATCTGCAGCATTTCTGCACCGCAAAAAGCGCTGCGGATCTGCAGAGAATCCGCAACATGTGCACATATCCTTAAAGCTGCATTCACACAGGGGACAGGGTTGCCAATCGTCCAGAAATTCCAAGACAGTCTATTACAATAGGGCACCTTTTTGTTCTCTCAGTAAAAAAAAAATGTTATGTGTCTAATTTTTTTGCATCTGGGGAAGCTTATACAGATTATTTTGACTGTAATTATCATTTTACAGTTTACAATGAGCGCAGATGATGTCTTATCAGAATTATGAGCTGCAAACATGGATCACTTATAATCACAATAATATAAAAATAGTTTTCCAATTTTGTTCTTAAAAAAAAATATTGAGTGTCTGTGATTTTTTTATTAGCTTCCCCCAAAAAATAAAATGTCAAGTTGGCAACCCTGAGAGGGGCAATTTGCAGCAATCTGAGTGAAAGCAAATATGTAAATTCCCAGTGACATATGCACATTCATTAATTACTGGTTTTACTTTTAAAGCATCTATCAAGCATTTTTGTGCTGCTTTACCTTCATTAACTTCAATAGAAAAATCTAAGGGGGAAAAGGCCTGTTTACATCTCATTTTGGTTTAAATTCTCTATGTGCCCTTGAAAATTCCTGAAGAATACATAAAAATATCAATATGGTCTTATTAGGGTATGTTTCCATGGTCAGGAACTTGCAGAGCTTTGGACACCGCACATGTCAGCTCCATCCAAAGCGCTGCCAGTTTTTGATCGCAGGTGATTCTGCATGTGTTCACTGAACCTTGTAGAATCACTGGGACTAATACATTGGATGGGAAATTTATCTTGCGGAGACTGAGCATCTCTGCAAGATAAATAGACATGCTGCAGTCTCAAAAGACGCACCGCATGTCCGTTTGCGCAGAGATGCCGGAGGCGTCCCTGCACACATAGTGGAGATGGGATTTCTTCAAATCCCATCCACTATGCTGCAACATCTGGCCGCTTTGGGTTTGACGCTGCGGATGTACGCAGCGTCAAACCCGAAGCATTTAGTGACCGTGGAAACATTCCCCTGACATGACCGGGCCCATATCCAAGGGCCAATATACTGTTCTTGCACAGGGGCCCTTTTCTATCTGTTCGCCAGGGGTGATTTGGCTGTTAGTTGTGGTAAATATGGATCTCAAGGTGATGGGAGACCTGTCACTGAATTGCTTTTACTACTTAGTTGAATACTAAAACTCAATGAAATCCCAGTATTCAATGTTTGTCATTGTGCATGGCATACAACTTGTATGGCAGCACATGGAATCCTTGTGTGCCACTGTATAACACCTTATCACAGAAATATCCTATCCAAGAAAGACATTCTTCTACATCAAAATACCTCTGTCATAGGGCAACCAGCTTTATATGTATTTAGAGATATTATATGGCCTTGTAGAACTTAATAGACATCATGTTATGGCAGTCCCATAAACAATGAATGGAGGTCGATCAATGGACATCCTGCAATTCTTAAAGCGCCACTCCAGCATTTTTTATATATATTTCAGCGCTGGAGTGAAGCCACTAATCTAAGTTCTCTTCTTCCGCTAGTGTTATACTTACCAGCCGCCATCTTAAGTTGTTCCCTGGTGGATTTGGTCCCAATCAACCATCTTGTAACTGCAACTTCTGTCTAACTGGAAGTCCGAGGTGACAGTGACAAGATCTCATTGTAAGTCTATAAGAGCTTCGTTCTGGCCTCATTCTGTCTATCATAGACTTCCATTGAGTTGTGCCTTCTGGCTCATCCAGCAAGCACGGGATTGATCCCGCAGCTCACAACCTGCAGAAGCCCGACTGGAGCGGCTCCGATAACAGACAAAGATGGTGGCTGGTAAGTATAATACTAGTGGCAGGGAGCTTAGATTAGTGACACCACTAGACAGGTAAAATTGAAAAAAAGCCCTGGAGTGGTGCTTTAACAAGAATTGAAATATGGCTGAGTGAGTGGGGATATCAACTTAACGCCCATACATTTGAGTTTTGCTTTGTGATAAAATGATTTTTAATATGGCTCCTGTTGTTGGCACCACTGGCTCTTATTTTCTGAGGGTAAAAAAGCACAGTTAAAAATCAAAACTGATTGGTTATTTAAAAATAAATGGTTCCAATATACCTGTTAAGCTGGCCATTGACACATTAAATCAAAGTCAACCAAAATTACTTTTACCCAGATCTGTTAGCAATCTTAATGGTCCCTTGTGATATACGGTAACACCTTGGAGCCCTAGACTTTTGGCATAGTCAATTTAACATTATATATTTCAGATGTTGTATGTAAACTAATCATAATCGCATATTTATTTTCATGCTGTTTACTTGCCCATTACCAGGAATGAACTCACCAATGAGAACTGTACATACTACTGCTGTGGTTCATGTTTTTCCCTCTCCATTTACATTAGCTGATGAAACGCAGTGGCATACACATTGTTAATGGAAAAGGCTGGGCTTCAAGCTGTGTCACTCCTATTTGAGACCTGCTGAGCCTGCACTTTAATGATCATTAAGTCTTCATCATCCACAATAGTGTATTTGACTGTGCTGCCGTCACCTGACAAAGTACCTTTGGTTTGGATAGAAGCTGTAGCAGTGATGAGCATTATATTCATGTCAGATAAAATCATGCTGCAGAGGTAATAGGGTGCTAATTTTTTTTTTTTACCAAAATGCATGTGTTTATTTTTAAATCATGCAGGTAAAGCTAGGTGCTAGAATAGTTCTTATATACACATTAGTATAACAAATCAGTATTGTACAGATCAGAAATATTGCCTGCATGCCTCTTAGGTGTCCAGACTATATCTCTGTGTACTTCTTGATGGGAGTATGCAAGAAAAATAATATTGTGGCTTATTCCACTCATGTATTTAAGCTGGCTTTACACTGACCAGTTATTGTGAACAAACTTGATGGTCGAGTGAAATGATTTTTGCACAGGCTTAAGTCCTCATTCTCTGCAGCACATCGTCTTGTGTAACTGGGACATGTGCTGCTGAGAACAATGGCAGTCTACATGCATAGAATGACTTATTAAACATACAGGAAAAATATATATCTTGGTACCGTGTTAGCCAGTAGATAGAAAAATATTTAGAATTGAGAGTCCTCAGTGGTTGATACCTTTTAATGGCTAACTGAAAAGATGGTAACAAATTTCAAGCTTTCGAGTCTACACAGGTTTCTTCATCAGGCAAAGACTAAAAGAAATTCTGAAGAATCACATTTATGCACAACATAGCACAGAAAAAAAAACATGGATAAGACATAAATCATAACATTATGGACATGAAATTACTTGTGTTAAAAGGTAGCTTCAAATCTAAGAGAGACAGAAGAGTATGGCAATATAAACTGATGACGACAGTCTTAGTGCAGGAATGAATGTGTCGCATGGATTTATATCTTTTTATATTAACTAAGGAACTTGCCCCTCAGACTATGAGGGGTAATCACAACAGAACCAGACCCCAATCAGAGGACAATAAAACATTCCTTATCTAAGAACTGGTCCAATATTTATGGACATAACTGTTTATCACTCATGGAAATTCTGCTTCATGTCACCTGTCTTATCCATGTTTTTTTTTCTGTGCTATGTTGTGCATAAATATGTGATTCTTCAGAATTTCTTTTAGTCTTTGCCTGATAAAGAGACCTGTGTGGTCTCGAAAGCTTACAATTTGTTACCATCTTTTCAGTTAGTCATTAAAAGGTATCAACCACTGAGGACTCTCAATTCTAAATATTTTTTTATTAAACATAGTAACATAGTTAGCAAGGTGGAAAAAAGACATTTGTCCATCCAGTTAAGCCTATATTCCGTCAGAATAAAACCCCAGATCTACGTCCTTCTAAAGAACCTAATAACTGTAAGATACAATATTGTTACGCTCCAGGAAGACATCCAGGCCTCTCTTGAACCCCTCATCTGAGTTCGCTATTACTGATCATTCTGTGTGCTTAGGAAATGTGGTATGTCTAAACAGGCAATTAACCGCTGATCAGTGGTCTGTTAACGTCACAAGTCAGGTGCTGTAAATGCACCCTTAGTTAAGCTGCGTATTGACTGTAGAGCCAGAACAACGGAGCTCCAGAACTCTGGGAATCGAGCTCCGCTGAGTCTTGTCTTGAATGGAGGTCCGCTTGCTTGACCTCCGCTCAAGTCATTGTCTATGAAACTGTCATCAAAAGGCAAGGATTGTATTCAGCTTTCCTACAGTGCAATAGACAATGAATGGAGGTCAAGCATGCACGCTCCTGCTTCAGTTAAGGCAGAACTCTATTCTTGTGGTTTTGCCGTCCAGATCGCTGCAGGTTCCAAAGATCTGACCCACATCAATCGGTAAGTTAAAACTTTCAATTCTTGGAATAACCCTTTAATCCAACAGTAAGTAAAATACTACACTGTAATAGGTTTTTTTAGTGTACCTCATTATAGTAAAAAACTGTTTGATGGAGCTTTATTTTATCATTTGACTTACAGTAATTTAAAATGAACCTGCCATGCTGCTCAAATCATAGGAATGATGAATTGGAAGTCTTGCTGCGTGATTGCAACCAAGTTTGCTTTATTCTGAAGCACTCTGGCTTTATAGAGCAAACGTGGTTTGAACAGCTGACCAGAGACTATATGGAGAGACTTGCCTAGTCCGACACAGTGCCCAGCCGGCTTCTCCCAGCAATTCTCTAGCTGATAGACAAGTTTCTCCCATGTGTCTACATAAGGAGAGACCTGACAGTTAACTGGGTCTGAGTAGGGACAAGCCAATCAGGGACCAAATTAGGCTAGTCTGATCTCTCCCTCCCCATAGTTTTGGGCAGACTGTTAACTCTTTTCTCTGGAATGCCACAGTGTTGCACAGTAAAACATACTTGGCTGTAGTCATACATCAAGTCTCTAATTCATTTTTCTTCCTTAGTTCAGGCAGCATTAATATAATTACAGGTTTTCTATAAGTCACATTCATATAATGGTTTTTGTATTAAAGAAATACTGTAGCTAGACTTGTAATCAAGAAATATCAAATGTCACCGAGACAAACGCATTCCTAGGAGTAGAGTCACGTGGATGGAGCCTTACACTGGCACTAATGGTGACCGGAACAGGTAAAATACAAATTTGCCTGTTTCCCTGGGTTTCTTAAAGAAATACAACTGGCAGAGAAGTCATTCTACTAGAATTCAATGTCCCATATTTTGCTCCAAGGTCTCTCTCCAGACCCCAGAGCATGATAAAAGTAATGTAGAAAGTAAAAAAATACTTATATTCTCTACTCTGACTTCTCCACTCCTTATAGTCACCAGTCTGGTCCTCATCGCATCCTTTGATACCTGCCTCTCATGCTGAAAATCCAGGAGGGTTCTGCCCAAGCGCACAAAAGGTCACACTGTCATAATATCATGACATGCACCGTGGCCTTGCATGTGCATGTGCAAAACCACCCCATGCCTCATCAGTGCCTGAAGTGCTTGCTCACTGTTAGAGGCCTGGGAATTTCAGCACAAACGCCAGTAATGAGAAGATGAGATGAGGACCAGATGGATGACTGTGAAGTATGGAGGGGTGGAGACGTGAGTGTTAAGGTGAGTATAAGGATTTCAATACTTTCTTAACCTTTTGATGGACCTTTATGTTTCAACAAAATGTCAGTCAGTTGAAACCACTAGGAAGAGAATAAGAGTATTACTAAAAATCCACATTTTGGCAAATGTTGATTTCTCTAAAAAGACCAACTTATTCTCTAGATCATTTCTTTGATTTTGCTGTAGTTTCTTGTACTATGTACTTTCCATTTTTGAGCTAGAATTTCATCCATATAGATTTTAGCTTCCAGGGTTCTGAACAGTCGGGCCTGTATCCTGCTCTGCTCTTATCTATATTAAGGTCGGCTGACACAATGTAAGGTTTCAATACTAGCGACAGGACTGTTCTAATTGGGAACACCTTGTCTTGGTGGGATGGCTTTTATGCTTTATTTTTTATCAAAATGGTGTTAACCAAGTACCCTATGTTATTTACATGTACTATTATTATTTACCTGCTACAGAGTATATGCTCATTTTGGTTCACTAGTTCATGATGTAGCCAGTTTAACATGTGAAAACTGTAGAAAGATACTTTTTAAGAGAGGTTTTGTAGATCTTTTGTCTGCCTTTTTCTGGACACCTCTTAACTGATTGATCACCACAGACCACATCAAAGTTGAAGGTGTGGGGACACAAAGAGCCTGAAAAAACCAAATGGTTCACTTTTTTTTAAAAGAAATCTAGTTGCAAAAATAATTTGTGTCCTCAAATACATGCATTTAATAAAAAAAAATACTGTCCTCAAAGGCTGGTAACCACTTTAAAGTAGTGCAAAACTTTTACTGATAATTCCTCATAATCCTGCATGCAAATTATTTTCTATAAATTTTATATGCACGGTGGCTCAGTGGTTAGCACTGCAGCCTTGCAGTGCTGGGGTCCTGGGTTGAAATCCCACCAAGGACAACATCTGCAAGGAGTTTGTATGTTCTCCCCATGTTTGAGTGGGTCTCCTCTGAGTTCTCCGGTTTCCTCCCACACTCCAAACACATACTGATAGGGAATGTAGAATGTGAGCCCCATCGGAGACAGCGCCAATAATGTCTGTAAAGTGCTGTGGAATTAATGGCGCTATATAATTGAGTAAAATAAATAAATGTATAACACAAGAAATCTAACATTGAAGTTAAAAAAAGCTACAGCATAGGCCTATTGATTTCATGGGTATGTACAACACAGATGTGGAATACAACTTTGTGCATGTAGCCTAACACAGGGAGAAACTAAAAGTTGTTCTTGATATAAAAAACAGAGACCGAGCCACTCTTTGATTGATGCACCAAGATTATCTTCTAAAATCGTCTGCTTCCATTCACATTCGAGGGCATTAAGGTGTTTTCTGAGACCAAACGAAGTACAAGACATTAACTACATTAACTTTATCTTAGCTTAAGAGACTGTGGGCAGATCCATTATGACAGGACATTGATACAGTGTATTCATGTGGCGCATCTTACAGATAAGAGACTTCCTGCAAGTGAATGGAATGATGCCATTACTCTGTAAGGAAATTGTGTGAGAAAATGACATGACACAGGGCATTTAAGCATGTCCCATTACTAATTATGGCATAAAAAGGAGCTGCGAATAGTGTTGCTAAATATAGATGCAAAGTGTCTTATACAATATTGTATACATTACAGGAAATACACTACTATGCAAATGTTTTAAGCAGGTGTAAAAAAAAATGCTGCAAAGTAAAAGTGCTTAAAAAATAGAAGTGTTAATAGTTCATTTTTAACAATTCACACAATACTAAGTGAATGAACAAAAGAGAAATGTAAGTCAAATCAATATTTTGAGTAACCCACCTTTGCCTTTAAAAAAAAAAAAAAAAAAGTAAATTTTTTTTTTACACTTGTGCAAACTAAGGGATTTTGTAGGATTATAGGCAGGGGTAAGAGTAACTATTTATACCAAACCGATGATAATGATAATCATTGTAGGTCGGAGTCATATTAGCGTATGACATCCGAGAGCATTGATTCGATATGCTAATGACACTCTGCTCCAGCCCAGCTGCAAGCAGGAGCCAAGTGTCAGTGCTCTGTGCTCCGATCCTCTCGCATAAGATTGGATGCTGTTCCTCCCTTTTTCATTTGGAGCTTCATGTCACAGGTCATACAGCACAGTATGACTGAACACTAGAAAAGAGTGGATGTTTTGAAATTCGAATTTGCCAGCTTTGCCAAATTTCCTTACCAAATTTGCAGCTAATAAATTTGACGTGTATCTCAATAATGCAAAGCCTCTAATTGTCAAGAAAATGTGTCCATGCAGTCCCTGGCTTATGAACTAGATAGATCCTGAAGGTTTATGCATTAACCAAATTTGTATATAATTGGAACAAAGCCAGCAAAGAAAAAAACTAATACCTCATTGCTGATCTCTACAGCCACCCCACTGCCCGACATCTGGTCCCCTTTTTTCTGCCATAGCACACCACATCTCCGGCCTCTCACTATAAGCCAGGACTTCCTATCATGTCCAGGCCACAGAGATCACTGAGAGTTGGAAGGTCACGATGTTATGACATCAAGATGTGAGCCGCAGCCTTATGATGCACAATGACCTCCAAGACCTGAACATAATCGGTGGCCGGAGAGGTGAGTATTATTATTATTTTTATTTTTCCTTTTTTTACCAATACTCACTTTATCACTTACTAATATGGCTTCCTCTGTGACCACCATCCGGTCATCTTTTTTCCACTGTCACGTCGCATCTCTGGCTTCTTCACTATACAGTTATATGAAAAAGTTTGGGCACCCCTATTAATCTTAAGCTTAATGTTTTATAAACAATGTTTTTTTTGCAACAGCTATTTCAGTTTTATATATCTAATAACTGTTGGACACATTAATGTTTCTGCCTTGAAATGAGATTTATTGTACTAACAGAAAATGTGCAATCTGCATTCAAACAAAATTTGACAGGTGCATAAGTATGGGCACCTCACCAAAAAAGTGACATTAATATTTAGCAGATCCTCCTTTTGCAAAAATAACAGCCTCTAGTCGCTTCCTGTAGCTTTTAATGCGTTCCTGGATGAAGGTATTTTTGACCATTCCTCTTTACAAAACAATTCCAGTTCAGTTAAGTTTGATGGTCGCCGAGCATGGTCAGCCCTCCTCAAATGATCCCACAGATGTTCAATGATATTCAGGTCTGGGGACTGGGATGGCCATTCCTGAACAGTGTAATTGTTCCTCTGCATGAGTGCCTGAGTAGATTTGGAGTGGTGTTTTGGATCATTGTCTTGCTGAAAGATCCATCCTCTGCATAACTTCAACTTTATCACTGATTCATGAACATTATTGTCAAGAATCTGCCGATACTGAGAGGAATCCATGCATCCCTCAACTTTAACAAGATTCCCGGTGCCGGCATTGGCCACACAGCCCCAAAGCATGATGGAACCTCCACCAAATTTTACTGTGGGTAGCAAGTGTTTTTCTTGGAATGCTATGTTTTTTTGCCGCCATGCATAACGCCTTTTTGTATGACCAAACAACTCAATCTTGGTTTCATCAGTCCACAGGACCTTCTTCCAAAAAGAAATTGGCTTCTCCAAATGTGCTTTTGCATACCTCAGCCGACTCTGTTTGTGGCGTGCTTGCAGAAACGGCTTCTTTCGCATCACTCTCCCATACAGCTTCTCCTTGTGCAAAGTGTGTTGTATAGTTGACCGATGCACAGTGACACCATCTGCAGCAAGTTGATGCTGCAGCTCTCTGGAGGTGGTCTGAGGATTATCCTTGACTGATCTCACCATTCTTCTTCTCTGCCTTTCTGATGTTTTTCTTGGCCTGCCACTTCTGGCCTTAACAAGAACTGTACCTGTGTTCTTCCATTTCCTTACTATGTTCCTCACAGTGGAAATTGACAGAATAAATCTCTTAGACAGCTTTTTGTATCCTTCCCCTGAACAACTATGTTGAATAATCTTTGTTTTCAGATCATTTGACAGTTGTTTTGAGGAGCCCATGATGCCACTCTTCAGAGGAGATTCAAACAGGAGAACAACTTGCAAGTGGCCACTTTAAGTAGCTTTTTTCATGATTGCATACACCTGGCTATGAAGTTCAAAGCTCAATGAGGTTACAAAACCAAAAAAAAGGGCTTTAGTAAGTCAGTAAAAAGTAGGTAGGAGTATTTAAAACAAGAAAATGATAAGGTTGCCCATACTTATGCACCTGTCAAATTTTGTTTGAATGCAGATTGCACATTTTCTGTTAGTACAATAAACCTCATTTCAAGGCAGAAACATTACTGTGTCCAACAAGTTATTAGATATATGAAACTGAAATAGCTGTTGCAAAAAAAACAATTTTTATAAAACATTAAGCTTAAGATTAATAGGGGTGCCCAAACTTTTTCATATAACTGTATGCCACTAGGGTTGAGCGACCTTGACCTTTTTAGGGTCGAGTCATGTTTTGCGAAACCCGACTTTTTGAAAAGTCGAGTCGGGCGAAATCGGCCGATTACTGCGAAAGGTCGAGGATCGGCCGGAACACGAAACCCTATGCACGTCAATGGGGAATATATATATATATATATATATATATATATATATATATATATATATATATATATATATATATATATATATATATTATTTTTTTTTCTCCCTCTCCCCCTCCCTCTCCCTCTCCCCCTCCCTCCCTCTCTCTCTCTCCCCTCCGTCCCATATTCCCCTCCGTCCCAGCACAGAAAATCTCGTGTTACACATTGCAAATCCCTACTGCGCACAAGCGATAAAATGATGATAGCCGTGCACGCCCCTAACCCCTATGTCATCACTCTGCCCACACTCCTTCATTGGCTGAAAAAGTGGCGCTAAACGCGTCATACAAAACGCGACTTTGGCGCCAAGATCGCGTACCGCATGGCCGACCCCACACAGGGATCGGGTCGGGTTTCATGAGACGCCGACTTTGCCAATAGTCGGCGACTTATGAAAATGAACGATCCGTTTCGCTCAACCCTATATGCCACTACTTATGACCAGCTACTTCCAGACCTCGAAGGTTATTGCAGAAATTTTGGAATGTAGTGAAGAGGCTGGAGATGTTGCACACAATGTTGATAGGACAACTGTCAACATAGCGGCCAGAGAGATGAGCGATTAAATGAGTTTGGTTTTAGTTTTGGATTTTTTTACAATTTGTGATCATAAGTTTGAGTTAAGAGGAGATAAGTGTGATGTTTTTAAGAGGGGAATGCTTGCATAACTATTTGAAATGTCTTAGGACTGTATTGAACCCCTTTTGAGCTCTTTAAAGGGAAACTGTCCTTGATGCCCATCGGACCGGACCGCATCGGGACCGCCCCTGGGTGAGTATAATATGACTTTCAGGTTACATCGGGGGCTTATAGCATTATAGAATGCTGTAGATAAGCCCCTGATGCTTAGTGGCTTTAGCTTGGTGGCCTTAGCTTATAGGCCTAAAATGGGGTGACAGATTCCCTTTAATGCAAATGTAGCTTTAGGCTGAGATCATTTGGAGATTGTCTGGTTAGTGGAAAATGGATGGTAAACAGTGGAAACCAACAGCCTGCTTATAAAAAACACTGTGCTAACATACTTTTTTAGGCTACTTAAATTATAAAAATGGTGCAAAAATTATCCTTTTTTGGGGGATGATGCCTGCCTTCTTTAATTTTCTTGCAAAAGCACAGATAGACATTTCAGTTTACATTTCTGGAATATGAATAATTTTCTTTTAGCTTAAGGGTAAGTTGACACTAGGTGTTTTTTCAGTATATCTTTGATGCTTTTTTTCTTAATGCAAATATTCAGCTGCGTTTTATAGTACCAGCTATGTCTATGAGATTTCCGAAATCTCATGCACACAGCTTGTTTATTTTTGTCATCAGTACTTTGTGCTTTGCATGGTTTTTGCACAATAGAGCATGTCACTACTTTCTTGCTTTTTCAGTGCTTTTCACTCATTGACATGAATGGATGGTGAAAAAATGCTGAAAATCTGCAGAAAAACACAGGTATCGGGTTTTGCTGCATTTTTGTGCCAAACGCATCAAAAACGCACCGTGTGCACATAGCCTTACTCTGCAGCATTTTTTTCTGCACCTGACTAAAATGTTTCTACAAACTATGTGACTCTTTATGTATGTGTATTTATATTTATTAATACTACAAACTCCTACTACTATATAATGAAATACTTCTACAAAGCAAGGTCCAGTGCTCCCATTGTGACCATAACATTATTAGTTGTTATTGAAAATGACATTTTTGCTTACTTTTTAACTAAAATAGATCACTTTAGTTTCACGGAAATAATGATGAACAGTGTATGCAAGACAGGTTAGGTTGGTGTCCATCATTTTGTTTTTTAAAAGTATACTCGAGTATAAGCCGAGATTTTCAGCCCATTTTTTAGGCTGAAAGAGCCCCTCTCGGCTTTTACTCGAGTCATTGTCCCTGGGCGGTCGGCGGGGTAGGGGGAGCAGCTGCTGTGACATACTCACCTGCTCCTGGCGAGGTCACCTGCTCCTGGCGAGGTCCCTGCATCTCCGGTCTCCAGGCGCTGACAGCTTCTTCCAGTAATGAATATGGACCTGACTCCACTCCCATAGGGGTGGAGCCGCATATTCATTACTGTAATGAGCGGTACCGGTGACCGCTCAAAGCTGGAAGAGCTGCCGTGCCCAGAGAGTCCATCAGAGAATCTGCAAGGGACCGCGCCGGGAGCAGGTGAGGGAGGGGAGCATGGAGATATTCACTTGTCCTCGTTCCACCGCCGGGCGCCGTCTTCCACATCATCTGCCTGTGACGCTCAGGTCAGAGGGCGCGATGACGTGGTTAGTGCACGCCCTCTGCCTGAGTGTCAGTGTGGAGGATGGGGAAGACACAGTGGCACCCGGCACTGGAACGGAAAGGTGACTATAGCAAGTGCCGGGGGCCTGAGCGACAAGAGGTGAGTATGTCATTTATTTATTTTTTTATCGCAGCAACAGCATATGGGGCATAATAGTCTACGGAGCATCTTATGGGGCCATAATCCGCATTTGTGGAGCATTATACGGGGCAAATGTGTCTATGGACCATCTTATGGGGCCATAATCAGCATTTGTGCAGCATTATATGGGGCATATTTTAATATGGAGCATCTTATGGGGCTCATCATAAACTTTATGGAGCATTATATGGGGTGTATTTTGTATGGAGCATCTTATGGGGGCCATCATGAACTGTATGGAGCATTATATGGGGCTCCTGATTCAATATGGATATTCAAAAACACTTAACCTACTGATGTCTCAATTAATTTTACTTTTATTGGTATCTATTTTTATTTTTGACATTTACCAGTAGCTGCTGCATATTCCACCCTAGGCTTATACTCGAGTCACTAAGTTTTCCCATTTTTTGGTGGCAAAATTAGGGGTCTCGGCTTATACTCGGGTCGGCTTATACTCTAGTATATACGGTATATTGTGTAATGTATTGCTTCTTCTTGCAGATTTCAAGCTTGTGGGTAGAGAGCTATTCAGATTAAATATGTTGCTGATTCAGCATCATCATAACAAAAATACATGTGCTATGTAACGTATCCTAGAGATGTATGACATCCCATCTGTTTATGACAGCATGAGGACTGCTACCATGACCTGACCGCAAACTTATAGACAGCATAGGTTTTCTGCTAACCTCCCCACCATATGGTAGAAAAGGTCAAGAATACAGGACTTTTAAAGAACAAGTGCACCATGAAAAAAAAATGTTCATTTTACTTAAGCATGATTTATCTAATTGAGTGGACATTATTCAATGAATATATACTGTAAGGAAGTCTAAAGGGGATCAGCAAATAGAATATAATCCTACAGTGCTGTGAATATAATGTTTAATGCTTCCAGATATTAATACATAACACTAATTGCTTTATGAAACCCACAACAGCCATATAAGAAAGTATTGTTCTGCAGTAAAACAGATCTACATTTGAACTTAAAGAAGCACTACCTTCAAAGTTGTTTTTTTTTATCTCTTAATGTATTGCAGTCATCATACTATATAGCACTGTGTACTTACAATTGCTCATTTTGCTCTTCTACCCAGATAATTATTCTCTTTGTTTCTGCTCTATGTGGAAACAAAGTCTCTTGTCCTTGCATTTATCATTCCCCTCTTCAACTCCTGACTTGGCTGCAACCTCTCCCCTCTTGCTAGGGACTTTTGCACTGACTCATACAGGGAAAATTGACCTCCTCTTTCTATATAGAGCTTAGAAGGATTCAGCTAGCCAGTTTTTAATCACGTAATGTCATAAACCTAATGGAAAAGAGAAGAATTAGCTGGCTAGAAGGGCAAAATGAGCTATTATAAGTATACAGAGCTATATAATATGATGACTGCAATTCTTAAGTATTAAGCAAATGTTATATTAAGAGGATAACATTTTTTGATGAGAGTGCTTCTTTAAAGGAAATACAGGTGTACACAAATGGGAAAGAACTGTCAATCAACTGCAGCAGGGTGGCGAAAAATCAGCTGTGCACCACACCATACTAGACAGATTTCTTCCATATCTTCACCATCTGACTTTTTAAAACATGTTTTCAATGAAATACAGCAGTATTTCAGTTATACATTCCTGGCTGCAGTTGCAGTCAGCCAGGATCTTATTAATTGCCCCTGCATTTCAGGCAATCTAGTGACATACAGGTACTTCTCACAAAATTAAACTATCATCAAAAAGTTAATTTACTTCAGTTGTTCAATACAAAAAGTGAAACTCATATATTATATAGAGTCATTACAAACAGAGTGATCTATTTCAAGTGTTTTTTTCTGTTAATGTTGATGATTATGGCTTGCAGCCAATGAAAACCCAAAAGTCATCATCTCAGTAAATTAGAATAATTAACAAAAAACACCTGCAAAGGCTTCCTAAGCATTTTAAAAGGTCCCTCAGTCTGTTTCAGTAGGCTCCACAATCATGGGGAAGACTGCTGAATGGACAGATGTCCAGAAGGCAGTCAATGACACACTCCACAAGGAAAGTAAATTTTGCATTTCCTTAGGAAATCAAGGTCCCAGAGTCTGGAGGAAGAGTGGAGAGGCACACAATCCAAGCTGCTCGAAGTGTAGTGTGAAGTTTCCACAATCAGTGATGGTTTGGGGAGCCATGTCATCTGCTGGTGTAGGTCCACTGTGTTTTATCAAGACCAAAGTCAGCACAGCCGTCTACCAGGAAATTTTAGAGCACTTCATGGTTCCCTCTGCCGACAAGCTTTTTGGAGATGGAAATTTCATTCTCCAGCAGGACTTGGCACCTGTTCACACTGCAAAAAGTACCAATACCTAGTTTAAAAACAACAGTATCACTGTGCTTGATTGGCCAGCAAACTCGCCTGACCTTAACCTCATAGAGAATCTATGGGGTATTGTCAAGAGGAAGATGAGAGACACTAGACTCCACAATGAAGACGAGCTGAAGGCTGCTATCAAAGCAACCTGGGCTCCCATATTACCTCAGCAGTGCCACAGGCTGATCGCCTCCATGCCACACCACATTGATGCAGTAATTGATGCAAAAGGAGCCCTGACTAAGTATTGAGGGCATTTGCTGAACATACATTTCAGTAGGCCAACATTTCGGATTTTAAAATCATCTTTCAAGCTGGTGTTATAAAGTATTCTAATTTACTGAGATAATGACTTTTGGGTTTTCATTGGCTGTAAGCCATAATCATCAACGTTAACAGAAATAAACACTTGAAATAGATCACTCTGTTTGTAATGACTCTACCTAATATATGAGTTTCACATTTTATATTGAACAACTGAAATAAATTTACTTTTTGATGATATTCTAATTTTGTGAGAAGTACCTGTATGTCACTAGATTGCCTGAAATACTGGTGCAATGAATAAGACCATGGCTGATTGCAATTGCAATCAGGAATGTATATCTGAAATACTGCTGTATTTCATTGTTTTAAAAAGGCAGATGGTGACCATATGGAAGAAACCTGTATAGTATGGTGTGGTGCACAGCCGACTTCTCACCACCCTGCTGCAATTGATTGACAGTTCTTTCCCATTTGTGTACATAAGGATGGACCTGTCTATCACCTTGAGCTGTTCGCTCCAAACTAGTTCGGTCTCTTCCTATAGTCTCCAGACTGTTTTTAAACTGTTTTCTAAAAAAATGCACAGTATTTCAAAGACAGAAATTCCTATTGCAACCTTCATAACCAGGCTATGATTCATGCTGCCCATGGTTCAAGCAACATGACTCTAGTTACAGATTGCCTTTTATGGGATTTTCCAGTACTATGATATTGATGACTTATCCTTGGAATAGCTCATTACAGCTGGTGGCAGATCTGGCAGCTTCTGGAGAACAACCAGTGTTACCAACCGTCTAGAAATTCCAGGACAGTCTGTAAAAATTGTTAATTTTTTTTTCCACTGTCGGCAATAAAAATGTAAGGCTTCCTTGATCTTCTGAAGTTGAAGAAAATTATATAGATTGTTTTGACTGTAATTATCATTTTATAGTCAATGCAGCTGATATCTTCATATCAGAATTATGGACTGTAGCTATGTATTACTGATAATCATAATGATTTATTATGGTTTTCTAATGTATCCGTAAAAAAAGTCTGTCTGTGATTTTTTTATTTTTTTTTACAAGCTGCCCACAAAAAATGAGTCAAGTTTGAAACCCTGAATACAAACAACAATGAACATATTGGAACACATTTGTCCCACTTTTTAGTGGCCACCATCAGGTCCTGCAGATCAGATCCTATGGGAATGTCCCTAGTTAAATTCTGATAAGAACAAAATCCACATGTAGTTTGTATGTTCTCTTCATGGGTTTTCTCCCACACTCCAAAGACTTACATTGACTGACAACAATGTCTGTAAAGTGCTCTGGAATATGTTGGCTCTATGACAAGCATAATAAATAAATGATTAATGTAGCTCTTCTAATATAGTCAGATGTCTGAGATCTTAGTTTGAACTTCAGATTTTAAAATATTGTAGCAGAATCAAATACCTTTTTTCCCTAAATATGTAGATAAGATCCAAATGATAGAATGTTGTGTGCAGGAATTTGTTTCTTATGAAACACCATGTGGTGGCAGCAGCTGTCATTCAAAGTCGAAGAAGGTGTCATCTCCAGACAGTACCTGGATCCAAAAAAAATTACATCATGGAAAATGACTTCACACAATCTAGCGATGCAACACTAGCTGTCAGAGTCACAGCAAAATCTGTTATGTAATCCTATAAATAAAGGAAACGCTCAGATTGTAAATATACAACTGTTTTTTTGGAAGTCCTACTATATGATCTGTACAGTGTGCTACACATGTTCATTGGCACCTTGTATGTGTGTATGCCGTTCTGTACAAACCTCGTGCTGAACGTGCTGTTTGTGATAACAGCAGTCACACTGGCCCAGACATCTGCTCCTTGAAACCAAGTGTTAGGTATATGACAATAAGGCTTATTTCAGAGATACCTGTTTAATAACCTAGAAAATCCCATCAATGAGGAAATATCCGGTATTTTGTTCTGGAAGTAGTGGAATGAGCGTCTGCAATGTAGAGCCTGAACAGCACAGAGCAAATGAAAGAGACAATTAAAACTATATCTAGTACACTACTTGTTAATGACACACTCATTTTAGCACATGGAATCCTCACAAGGCTTTATGTCATATTTAAATAAATCTCAGCACGCTGATGCAGATGTAGTTAATAACATTGTGTATCGTCCCTGCATGATGAACAGAAGGTTGTGCAAATCCCCAGCTTTTGTCTATGATTCCTGGAAATCTGGAATCTTTTCTTGCATTGCAAGCACACTACAATCCTGAGAGCTTGTTATTGCCTAGAAACATTTAATTAGTTGTCTTAACGCAGTATGATGATTTTACCATTTGTTGTTCTTTTTAGCAATGCTATAATAATTGTAATTGAAAATCAGTGTTTTCAACTCATTGTCAGGGAAAATGTGCACATTCCTGTATAATGATCAATAAGTCCTGATGTGGCACAATACACATCGACATCCGATACTAAAGACAGGTCTTGTCTAGCACAAAATTAGAAGGCACAAATGTTTTACAATAGAAAGGCATACAGTATGTGACGCATATAGTGGTGCTTGAAAGATTGCGAGCCCTTCAGAAATGTCCAGAATTCTACATGAATTTGACCTAAAAATATATATTTTCTCAGAAATCTTAAAAGTAAAACCAAATACCGTATTTTTTGCTTTGTAAGACGCACTTTTTTTTCCCCCAAACTTGGAAGGAAAAATGGGGGGGTGTCTTAGAAAGCGAACATGCCTTACCTGGGGGGTGTCTGGGTGTCTCTGGGTGCCCGGCGGTTGCTGGCTGTTGCTGCTGGTGTCTCCGGTGCCCAGCAGGGCTGCGTGGGTGTCCAGCGCTGCCCGGGGCTCTGCCGACATTTTGCGACAGGCCAGAGCCCCGGCACTTCCAGGGTTCCACATGTGCCGGTCTCCGGAAATAAGGCCGCCGCCGGGGGCGGCGCATGCACTGATGGTGATCTTGGGATTAAGATCTCGAGAGATGAGATTTCAGTGCTGAAATCTCATCTCTCCAGGTCCTGATCCCGAGATCACCGGTGGTGGCCATATTCCCGGAGACCAGCGCACGTGGAACCCTGGAAGTGCCGGGGCTCTGGCCTGTTACAAAATGTCAGCAGAGCCCCGGGCAGCGCCAGACACCCACGCAGCACTGCTGGGCACCGGAGACACCCGCAGCAACGGCTAGCAACCGTCGGGCACCCGGAGACACCCTGCAGCAGCACAAGATGCCCGCAGCAGCGTGCCACACATCGAAGCCCCCACTCATCTCTGCCTGCGGCCTGGAGCATTACCCCACTCCTGCCTCCTCCAGCAGCGACCCTGGGACCCCGATTCACTGCAGCCAACACCCCCGGTAAGCAATAAGATGCAAGGATTATAAGAAGCACCACCAATTTATAAAAAAAAATGTTTTCTTATTTTTCTCCTCAAAATTTGGGGTGTGTTTTATAATCCGGAGCGTCTTATAATCCGAAAAATATGGTAAATAAGCCTGAGCATAAATTGATGTATGATCATGTTCCCACTGCGGCCATTTCACAGACAAAACCCAAGGAAAAAAACAAATTGAGTATATATTCAATAGTAAGTATATCAGTAAACAATAAGTGTTTGTTTCCATGTTCCGTATATGCAGCGCTTTGGACGCAGCAGATAACCGCTCCATCCAAAGCGCTGCCGGCTTTTGTACGCACAGTGATTCCGTATGTGTTCATTGAGCACGTGCGGAATCACTGCATCCTATACATAGACTGTTTAATTTATCTTGTGGAGACTGAGCGTCTCTGCAAGACAAATAGATATGCTGCGGTCTACAAAGACGCGCCGCATGTGCGTATACGGAGGTTTGCCACCTGCATCTTTGAACACATAGTGGAGATGGGATTTTATAAAATCCTCTCCACTATGCTGTAACATCTGGCTGCTGCAGATTGGACGCAGAGTCCAATCCGCAGCGTTTCCTGACCGTGGAAACATACCCTTAAAGTACATGTAAATTACATAGGGTACTGTTTTGATTAAAAAAAAGTCATAAAAGCCACCCCGCCGTGACAATCTGTACCAAATCGGGTTGGTACTTTCCTGTATTTGGTATTAAAACTTCACCTCATGTCAGCCGGACTCAATGTAGATAAGAGAAGAGCAGGACAGTGGCCCCCACTCTTCAGCTAACTGTCCATAGGAAGCTATGTAGATAAATGTCTAGCTCAGAAAGGGCCCATTTGTACAAAGTACAAGAAAATACAGTTGCACAGTAGGAAAGAGGTGGAGGGAGATGAGAGAGAGCCGCAGAGAACTACTGCGCATGCCCAAGATTCCCAGCCCTGCAGTGTGAATAAATCAGAAGAGACTGCGGGGCGGGATCTCGGGCCGCGCGTCCACGCAGGCGCAAGAAGGAAGACATCATGTGATGTCAGTGGACGGGCACACTAACTGCGCATGCCCAAAAAAAAGATTACAGCGCAGGCATCGGGTAAATAACTGAACGCTGAGGAGGCGGCGCCCAGAAGAAAGAAGGAAATGACTGATGGCTGTGAGGCGTCTGTGTCAGGGGGGAAAGACCTGCCCCCCTGACAAACTAGAGGTATGAGGGACAAATTATAAAAACGATTCTTTCAGCGGTGGAAGGGACCTGAACTAAGAACCACCTTGTCAGAATGCAGCATTAGTGCTGCACAAGGTGGCCCTTTTAGTTAAAAACGCCTGGGGGGGGTGACAGGTTCCCTTTAACCTTAGTCCTTTCAGAGATCATTTTATCTTCAGCTTGCTTAACTTTTCACAATAACAGCAATTTTGAAGAGGGGGTGACCAATCTTTTACAAGCCATTAATATATATACACATACATTGCAAGGTTAAAGTGATAATGGGTTATAAGTTCAGCTGGTTGTTATAGAATATTTACTGTATATACTCGAGTATAAGCCGACCCGAGTATAAGCCGAGGCACCTACTTTTGCCACGGAAAACCGGGTAAGCTTATTAACTTGAGTATAAGCCAGGTATGCATTGTCCCCGCATCCCCTGTCCTGGTATGAATGCCTCCCCTGTCCCTGTCATTGTATGCATGCCTCCCCCTTCCCTGTCCTGGTATGAATGCGTTCTCATCCCTGTTATTGTATGCATGCCTCCCCCTTCCCTGTCCTAGAATGCATGCCTCCCCGTTCCGTCCCTGTATGCATGCCTCCCCGTTCCGTCTCTGTATGCATGCCTCCCCGTCCCTGCACCTGTACACTATGTTCCAAATTATTATGCAAATTACATTTTTATCAGATTATCCTAAATGGTCGGTGCAAATGACAGTCAGTCTAATAAAAGTCATCACCCGTTAGATTATACATCGAATTTTATTGAAGAAACCTCCCAATGATAACAGTATACAGGTCCTTCTCAAAAAATTAGCATATAGTGTTAAATTTCATTATTTACCATAATGTAATGATTACAATTAAACTTTCATATATTATAGATTCATTATCCACCAACTGAAATTTGTCAGGTCTTTTATTGTTTTAATACTGATGATTTTGGCATACAACTCCTGATAACCCAAAAAACCTGTCTCAATAAATTAGCATATTTCACCCGTCCAATCAAATAAAAGTGTTTTTTAATAACAAACAAAAAAACCATCAAATAATAATGTTCAGTTATGCACTCAATACTTGGTCGGGAATCCTTTGGCAGAAATGACTGCTTCAATGCGGCGTGGCATGGAGGCAATCAGCCTGTGACACTGCTGAGATGTTATGGAGGCCCAGGATGCTTCAATAGCAGCCTTAAGCTCATCCAGAGTGTTGGGTCTTGCGTCTCTCAACTTTCTCTTCACAATATCCCACAGATTCTCTATGGGGTTCAGGTCAGGAGAGTTGGCAGGCCAATTGAGCACAGTAATACCATGGTCAGTAAACCATTTACCAGTGGTTTTGGCACTGTGAGCAGGTGCCAGGTCGTGCTGAAAAATGAAATCTTCATCTCCATAAAGCATTTCAGCCAATGGAAGCATGAAGTGCTCCAAAATCTCCTGATAGCTAGCTGCATTGACCCTGCCCTTGATGAAACACAGTGGACCAACACCAGCAGCTGACATGGCACCCCACACCATCACTGACTGTGGGTACTTGACACTGGACTTCAGGCATTTTGGCATTTCCTTCTCCCCAGTCTTCCTCCAGACTCTGGCACCTTGATTTCCGAATGACATGCAAAATTTGCTTTCATCAGAAAAAAGTACTTGGGACCACT
Source organism: Ranitomeya variabilis (assembly GCF_051348905.1). NCBI lineage: Eukaryota > Metazoa > Chordata > Amphibia > Anura > Dendrobatidae > Ranitomeya > Ranitomeya variabilis. The sequence continues at coordinate 663,142,635 of NC_135232.1, read as the reverse complement.
TAGCAACAGTCCAGTGCTGCTTCTCTGTAGCCCAGGTCAGGCGCTTCTGCCGCTGTTTATGGTTCAAAAGTGGCTTTACCTGGGGAATGCGGCACCTGTAGCCCATTTCCTGCACACGCCTGTGCACGGTGGCTCTGGATGTTTCCACACCAGACTCAGTCCACTGCTTCCTCAGGTTCCCCAAGGTCTGGAATCGGTCCTTCTCCACAATCTTCCTCAGGGTCCGGTCACCTCTTCTCGTTGTACAGCGTTTTCTGCCACATTGTTTCCTTCCAACAGACTTACCATTGAGGTGCCTTGATACAGCACTCTGGGAACAGCCTATTTGTTGTTGAGAAATTTCTTTCTGGGTCTTACCCTCTTGCTTGAGGGTGTCAATGATGGCCTTCTTGACATCTGTCAGGTCGCTAGTCTTACCCATGATGGGGGTTTTGAGTAATGAACCAGGCAGGGAGTTTTTAAAAGCCTCAGGTATCTTTTGCATGTGTTTAGAGTTAATTAGTTGATTCAGAAGATTAGGGTAATAGGTCGTTTAGAGAACCTTTTCTTGATATGCTAATTTATTGAGACAGGTTTTTTGGGTTATCAGGAGTTGTATGCCAAAATCATCAGTATTAAAACAATAAAAGACCTGACAAATTTCAGTTGGTGGATAATGAATCTATAATATATGAAAGTTTAATTGTAATCATTACATTATGGTAAATAATGAAATTTAACACTATATGCTAATTTTTTGAGAAGGACCTGTAATCTCCAAAATTAATAAAAACTCAAAATGCACTGTTCCAAATTATTATGCACAGTAGAATTTCTAAACATTTGATATGTTTTAAAGAACTGAAAATGCTCATTTGTGGAATTTGCAGCATTAGAAGGTCACATTCACTGAACAAAAAAGCTATTTAACGCCAAAACATCCCAACAGGCCAAGTTACATGTTAACATAGGACCCTTCTTTGATGTCACCTTCACAATTCTTGCATCCATTGAACTTGTAAGTTTTTGGAGAGTTTCTGCATGTATTTCTTTGCATGAAGTTGGAATATCCTCCAAGAGCTGCTGTTTGGATGTGAACTGCCTCCCACCCTCATAGATCTTTTGCTTGATGATCCTCTAAAGGTTCTCTATAGGGTTGAGGTCAGGGGAAGATGGTGGCCACACCATGAGTTTATCTCCTTTTATGCCCATAGCAGCCAATGACTCAGAGGTTTTCTTTGCAGCATGAGATGGGGCATTGTCAGCATGAAGATGATTTTGCTCCTGAAGGCACGTTTCTGCTTTTTAGACCATAGAAGAAAATTGTCAGTCAGAAACTCTATATACTTTGCAGAGGTCATTTTCACACCTTCAGGAACCTTAAAGGGCCCTACCAGCTGTTTCCCATGATTCTGGCCCAAAACATGACTCCTCCACCTCCTCGCTGACGTTGCAGCCTTGTTGGGACATGGTGGCCATCCACCAACCATCCACTACTCCATCCATCTGGACCATCCAGGGTTGCTCAACACTTATCAGTAAACAAGACTGTTTGGAAGTTAGTCTTCATATATGTGTGGGCCCAATACAATCATTTCTGCTTGTGAACACTGTTTAAGGGTGGCCGAATAGTAGGTTTATGCACCACAGCAAGCCTTTGAAGGAGCCTACACCTTGAGGTTCGAGGGACTCCAGAGGCACAAGAAGCTTCAAATATCTGTTTGCTGCTTTGTAATGGCTTTTTAGCAGCTGCTCTCTTAATCCGATGAACTTGCCTGGCAGAAATCTTCCTCATTATGCCTTTATCAGCACAAACACATTTGTGCTCAGATACAGCCACAAATCTCTTAACAATACGATGATCACGCTTATATTTTTGGAAAATTTCTAATGTTTTCATCCCTTTGATGCTTTTCAGCAGCAGAGAGATCCCTTTTCTTTCCCATGTTACTTGAAAACTGTGACCTGCTTAATAATGTGGAACATCATTTTTAAGTAGTTTTCCTTTAAATAAGAATCACCTGGAAAACCAATTATCCCATGTGTTTAAGATTGATTTCAGTGATCCATTGAGCCCTGAGACACAATACCATCCACGAGTTTATTTGAAAAACAAAACAATTAAATCTTTATGACACTTAAATCCAATTTGCATAATAATTTGGAACACAGTGTATGCATGCTTCTCCCATTCCGTCCCTGTACGCATGCCTCCCTGTTCCATCCCTGTATGCATGCCTCCCTGTTCCGTCACTGTATGCATACCTCCTTATCCCCTATTCCTGTGTGCATGTTTCCTATTGAAAAAAACAAACAAAACATCCTACTCACCTACCTGCGCGCCCTCGGTGCTGGCAGTGCATCTCGCTCCAGCTGCCGGCGTCTACAACTCTTCCTGTGCTGAGCGATCACGTGGTACCGCTCATTAAGGTAATGAATATGCGCTCCACGCCTATGGGAGTGGAGACGCGTCCATATTCATTCCCTTAATGAGCGGTACCATGTGATCGCTCGGCAAGAAGAGCTGCAGGTGGCTGTAATGAGATGCAGTGCCAGCACCGAGGGCGCGCAGGTAGGTGAGAAGGATGTGTGCGCTGGCTCCTGGCACCTGCTGCTCTGCCACCCCCCCTCCTCCCAAGCAGGGCACTGTATTGGTTTGGTGTGTACAGATATAAAATATGACTACCAGAACAGACATGCAAAAAAAAAAATTTGGGACACGCAGTCAGTTAAATTTCTAGATTTTAAGGAATGTTCTTTAGTATCTAATAAAACAATTATTCCCCCTCACAAAAAGGATGACACAAGAAATACAAACAACTCAAATACAAGCGTTTTTGACAAGCAAACACACCGTCGTCTGACACTGATTTCAGATATTATTTCTGTAAAAACTATTGTTCTATCTCTAAGCTATGCTTGTGTGTTGGGAAGCAATAAAAATGTGTAATTGAAATTCAAATGCAGCAGGACAGAAGACAGCTACACCATATCACTGATCAATCACACTGACACTACTGCTGGCACCCTCTTCTATCTTTCTCCCCCTATTAACTGAATCTCTGTATTATTCACAGGCTACTACACTCAGATTGTTTACTGCTGCCATTGTGAAACACATTACTATCTGGAGTATTTGTCCAATGTTTTAAGACTTTCTCGTACTACATTTATTCCTGAGTTTTGAGTTCTGATGTTCTCACATTAACTCACCCTAAAATGCAAATTGTTTAAATTTGCAGGGAGCTGCGAATTGTATAAAATTTAACTCTAAATTGAATTGATTTGATCCTCTCTATTATAACTTAATGGTTGTGTAAAAGTTGTTAAAATTTCACTTAAATAATAATGAGTAACAGACAATTTATACTGGCTGACTGTTGGCGTTAACTGTTGTTTGACTATATGCAAGCCAATCAGTGGTTGTTTGAGTGTCTAGAGAGGGCGACAGCACTTCTGTTCACGCAGAAATATTGTTAGTACAATCATTCTGCGCACATGGAACATCATGTTATACAAAACGATTTTCTGCCAAAAATGTTTATCCCACCCGACAAATGAGCATTATTCTTATTTGTCAGGTGATTTTTGGACATCAAAAGCCATCAGTAAGCAAGCATTCCTAGGAATGCTTGTTTGCAATTTTTTGCTTGTTTAAGTGTGACTTAAGTTATGTAAATTCCCATTAACAAATTGTCCGAAAGGACAAAAAACCCTATCCTAAACACACCGTAGTTATTATTATTATTATTATTTATTGTTATAGCGCCATTTATTCCATGGCGCTTTACATGTGAGGAGGGGTATACATAATAAAAACAAGTACAATAATCTTGAACAATACAAGTCATAACTGGTACAGTAGGAGAGAGGACCCTGCCCGCGAGGGCTCACAATCTACAAGGGATGGGTGAGAATACAGTAGGTGAGGGTAGAGCTGGTCATGCAGCGGTTTGGTCGATCGGTGGTTACTGCAGGTTGTAGGCTTGTCGGAAGAGGTGGGTCTTCAGATTCTTTTTGAAGGTTTCGATGGTGGGCGAGAGTCTGATGTGTTGTGGTAGAGGGTTCCAGAGTAGGGGTGATACGCGAGAGAAATCTTGTATGCGATTGTGGGAAGAGGAGATAAGAGGGGAGCAGAGAAGGAGATCTTGTGAGGATCGGAGGTTGCGTGTAGGAAAGTACCGGGAGATGAGGTCACAGATGTAAGGAGGAGACAGGTTGTGGATGGCTTTGTACGTCATGGTTAGGGTTTTGTACTGGAGTCTCTGGGCAATGGGGAGCCAGTGAAGGGATTGACAGAGGGGAGAGGCCGGAGAATAGCGGGGGGACAGGTGGATTAGTCGGGCAGCAGAGTTTAGAATAGATTGGAGGGGTGCGAGAGTGTTTGAGGGGAGGCCACAGAGCAGGAGGTTGCAGTAGTCAAGACGAGAGATGATGAGGGCATGGACTAGGGTTTTTGCAGATTCTTGGTTGAGGAATGAACGGATTCGTGCAATATTTTTGAGTTGAAGTCGGCAGGAAGTGGAAAGGGCATGGATATGTGGTTTGAAGGAGAGATCAGCGTCAAGGATAACCCCGAGGCAGCGAGCTTGTGGGACTGGGGAGAGTGGGCAGCCATTTACTGTAATGGATAGGTTCGTTGGGGGGGTCACGTGAGATGGGGGAAAGATGATGAATTCTGTTTTGTCCATGTTAAGTTTCAGAAATTTAGCGGAGAAGAAGGATGAAATAGTGGACAGACATTGAGGGATTCTGGTTAGTAGGGAGGTGATATCTGGTCCAGAGATGTAGATCTGTGTGTCATCAGCATAGAGGTGATACTGAAAGCCATGAGATTCTATGAGCTGTCCCAGGCCAAAGGTGTAAATGGAGAAGAGCAGGGGCCCAAGGACTGAACCTTGTGGGACTCCGACAGAGAGGGGGCGAGGTGAGGAGGTGGTGTGTGAGTGGGAGACGCTGAATGTCCGGTCTGTTAGGTATGATGAGATCCAGGATAGGGCCAAGTCTGTGATGCCAAGGGATGAGAGGGTCTGTAATAATAGGGAATGGTCCACTGTGTCAAAGGCAGCCGACAGGTCGAGGAGGAGGAGAACAGAGTAGTGTCGCTTGCTCTTGGCGGTTAAAAGGTCAGTGGTTACCTTAGTTAGGGCAGTTTCAGTGGAATGGTGTGACCGGAAGCCTGATTGTAAGCGGTCAAAGAGGGAGCAAGAAGAGAGATGGGAGGACAGTTCAAGGTAGACGTGTTGTTCCAGTAGTTTTGAGGCATAGGGGAGAAGTGATATAGGGCGATAGCTAGATACAGAGGATGGGTCAAGAGAGGGCTTTTTGAGGATAGGTGTGATGGAGGCATGTTTAAAGCTTGAGGGGAAAACACCATTTGTTAGTGATAGGTTGAAGAGATGGGTTAGGGTTGGGATGAAGATTGTGGTGAGGTTTGGGATGAGGTGGGTTGGGAGCGGGTCAAGTGCACAGGTGGTGAGATGCGATCTTGAGAGTAGAGTGGAGAGTTGATCTTCTGTAATGGTGGAGAAGTTGGTTTTGGAGGTGGAGGGCTGGGTAGTTGGGAGGAAGGGCTCTGGGGCTTGTTGACCAAAACTGTCTCTGATGTTATCAATCTTCTGCTTGAAGAATGAGGCAAAGTCTTCAGCAGAGATAAGTGAGGAGGGAGGAGGTGCTGGGGTACGGAGGAGAGAATTGAAGGTGTTGAATAACTGTTTAGGGTTGTGAGACAGGGAGGATATGAGAGATGAGAAGTAGGTTTGTTTAGCTGTGGCGAGTGAGGTCTTGAAAGTAGTGAGGGACTGTTTGAATGCAATTAAGTGGTCGTTGGAGTGGGATCTTTTCCATCTGCGCTCAGCAGCCCTGGAAGCTTGCCTCAGTTCTTTGGTCAGGCTGGTGTGCCAGGGCTGTCTGTTGATTTTGCGAGCTTTGGTATGTGTAAGTGGGGCAGCAGATTCCAAAGCTACAGCTATTGTGGTGTTATATAGAGCGGCAGCGTCATCCGCATTGTGTATGGAACTTATGTCTGTGAGAGGGAGGAGGGATTCAGAGAATGAATGTGGGTCAAGATGTTTAAGATTTCTGCGAGGGTGTGAAAGTTTGTGGGGTGGGGACTCTAGACATGGAGTGGGGAGAGATGAGAATGTGAGAAGGTTGTGGTCAGAGAGAGGAAGAGGCGAGTTAGAGAGGTTAGATAGGGAGCAGAGGCGGGTGAAGATGAGGTCCAGTGTGTGACCATCTTTGTGAGTGGCTGCAGAAGACCATTGAGTGAGGCCGAAGGAGGAAGAGAGAGATAGAAGTTTAGTGGCAGCTGAGAGGGAAGTGTCAATGGGTATGTTGAAATCGCCCATGATGATAGTGGGGATGTCCGCAGAAAGGAAATGAAGTAGCCAGGTGGTGAAGTGGTCAAAGAAGGTGGTGGCTGGCCCTGGGGGGCGGTAAATGACAGCCAGTTGGAGGTTGGAGGGGGAGTAGATGCGCACAGAGTGCACCTCAAAGGAAGGGAGGGTAACAGAGGGTGGCAGTGGGATTGGGGTGAAGGAGCAGTTATCTGACAGGAGAAAACCAACTCCTCCACCATGCTTGCTGCTGGGGCGGGGTGTGTGAGAAAGGTGGAAGCCACCGTAAGAGAGTGCAGCAGGGGAGGCCGTGTCAGAAGGGGTGAGCCAGGTTTCGGTGATGGCGAGGAAGGAAAGTTTGGTAGTAACAAAAAGATCATGGATGTAGGAAAGCTTGTTACAGACAGAGCGAGCGTTCCACAGAGCTCCTGTTAGTGGGACTGGGGAAGCGGGGGCTGGGCGAATGGGTATAAGGTTAGAGAGGTTACGGAAGTTTGTGATGGAGCGTGGGTGGGAGGTAGAAATGACTGTGGGAATATGGTGAGGAGGACCAGGATTTGGAGAGATATCACCAGCAGTGAGAAGGAGCAGAGATAGTGTTAGCAGGTGGGAGCAGGAGAGAGCGTGAGGGGGCTGCCTGTGCTTTGAGACAGAGGAGTGTATGTTAAGGAACAGTTCTGAGGAGGAGGTGAGATGGATGGGGAGGATTGAAGAGGAGATGAACAGTTCCTTACTTGGTGTGGGGATTGGGGGAGGTTGCAGAAAGTGAAAGATTATAGGGGTAAAAGTGACAACAAACAGAAACATTGTTTGCAGTGACTGGCCAGTTACCTTCCGTTCCCTTCAGGTTCAATTCAGGTTTTAATTCTAATGTAATCCACACTTTTAGAACACACTTCTAGAAATCACACTGCAGACTGAAGTCATGCAGACTTGTGCTAGGCAATATATGGAAAACTAAGTGCGGTCAGGTGTGGAGCAGAGAGGAGTGGTCTCTGCTCATCTTGGTCAGAGAATTAAGGGTCGACCAGATGCATACAATCAAGACTAAGTAAACAAGGTCATAAATATCACAGAGTAAGTTGGGGGTTAGCTGAAAGGCATACCATCACAATGCTAGGAGCAGGGGAAAGTCTATGCGCAGAGCTGGGTGATGTATTATGTGCACTTCATGTAGGAGAGCTGGATGAACATACCATCACAATGCTAGGAGCAGGGGAAAGTCTATGCGCAAAGCTGGGTGATGTATTATGTGCGCTTCATAGGAGATCTGGATGAACATACCATCACAATGCTAGGAGCAGGGGAAAGTCTATGCGCAAAGCTGGGTGATGTATTATGTGCGCTTCATAGGAGATCTGGATGTTAAAGTTTTAGGTTTTTTTTTTTTTTTGCTCCTTTGGGCAATTTGTTAATAGCCATTTATTAATTCCTGCAGAGGTGGTTTACCACAATTGGTAGTTTAAATTCTGCAAAAACCCACATGATCACCTCATTCATACTGTATAGATCTGTATGATCTCTTCATTTAGTTTTATTTGTATGTATATTGGCCTCTGAAGACACTTCCTAATTGGTTCAGGGCATCACCCACCATTGGCACAGAATATGTCTACATGTCTGGCATTTTGGATACCATTTCCAAAATTCATAGAGCTGCTCATAGAAGGGACATGGCTTCTAATACTTGGAAATACAATCTTCAGATGAAATCTGACCTTTACTTGGATGTTCTCCCTGTATCACAGGGTACAAACACTTCTCATGCAAAACTTTAAAAGACTAAGTGGGGAACTGCTTCGTTTAGTTTTGTACAGCTGTGTATCAGGTCAGCTTAAAAGGCATCTGGTAGTTTCCTATACGACTAAATTATTACATACATATATTAATACCCTATTCAATACTTCTAATTCTTCATTGTTGAATAACAGCATGTATAGTCCCATTTAAAATCTACAAAGCAATGTTGTTGCTAATTTATGATCTGTCATTACGGTGTATGCTAAATTTACTATTGAGTTATATTTGTCTAATGGCTTATGCTGATCTCGGACCACAATGCATGAACTGGCCACGAGTGTCCCTACTGGAGTATGACAGTTTCATGGATTTCTATGACGCTGTCATGCGCTGGTCAGGAGACCCGTGACCAGTCCTTGCATTGTATATAATTTGAGTACTATTTGGTGAATTCTATGTATTTTCGGTACTTATCCATTTGATTTACGGTGAACCATTTGGGTCTTTTTGGGGGTCAATCTTCCAATGTACAAATCTTGCACAGTTTCCTTTTTACATAGAATATTGTCCACTACTATATTCCATTCTGCAGAAAAATAGTATACTAATGTATACCTTCAGAACAGAGACCAGTAGGACAATCTATCAATTTAGTAAAGGTCTATGGATACATTTGGTGTGTAGGAGATAGCTATAATGCCATTAACATGGCACAAGACCACCACTGATTGGCTGCAGCATTCAAGTGCCACCCCATCTGGAAACATCAAAAGGGATTGCTGTAAGAGAGTACTAAATCACTGGGTAAAAAGTAGGTAACTAATGATAAAATTGATATTTTAGAATTTTAGCAGATTTTTTTTACACTGCTAAGTAGTGTAAGCTCTTTAAATGCTCTATTGGCCTAAAATGTCTTACTGTGATGCAGAGTAAATAATAGCAGAGTATTCAGAAAGATTTGTATAGGGAGAGGAAATGTGGATGAACAGCGATGGATACCTGATGGTGGTCCCCGGTTCAAGTGCCACATATTGATTTCTGGAGAGGCCTCGTGATGCACAATTATCTACCATATAGTGAAATATTGCCACTCTTATAGATTACATATGGTAGTATTAACCGGATTACCGTGTTTATGTATAGTAGTTATTTTTGTTACCTTACATCTTTTATGTGGTTCCCCTTAAAATTAATCTTTATACCTCTATGTATATTCTTGTTTTTAACACTTTTTCATATTGAATTCTTGTTTTTAATCGTGTGGGCACTCTGTTGCATACAGTGCCAACCATTGTTTAAATAAAGGTGTTTTATATTAGAATATTTTGTCCCATATCTATTCTTTTGATCCATGTTCAGTGTTATAATTTTGGTTTTCGCTATTCTACGAAATGGTCTGCCATTAAGCTCTTTAGGACGTGCACACTATTTCCATACATTGTTATGTGCACAGTATTTTATCCTTATGCATATATGATCTGCTACACCCAGTTTTTGTTTGTTCTTGAATATTAACCTGTCAGATTCAGTCGTTTGTCTCCCTGGTTTGTACATTACCTGTGTGAATGTGCTATGGCAGTCATAACATATATACTCAGTTTAAATGAAAAAATCTAGTGAAAGGTCATCTTTAAATCAATAGGACAAGTAGAGATAAAAATAAATTATAAAATATTATATAATATATACTATACATACATAGTAACTCTTTCAGCATCTTCTCCCTTCTCTTGCTTCTATTGCCATAGACTTCTATGTGCTGCAGCTGTAACCTGATCTGCCAATGAAGCTGGAAATCCAAATCTGGTTTGTGTATGGATTTTGCTAGTCAATATAGAGTGATTGGTTCGGGATCTCTGTGAAAGTGGAGAAGAAAATAATTTTAAAGTGTAGAAAGAAATTTGTTTTTCTGCAAAAATAGATATTACAAAGTTTGTTATTATCAATTACACTGTTGATTCATGGAAAAAATAGAATCAGAGATCCACTATACTAGGGCTGGCATAAGGCAGCCACTATGGTTTCTTTTCAGTCTGTATGTCTATACAAGGTATCTGGGCTTTGTATTACTTGGCAACTTAGCACATATGGTACTTTAATTTTGGATCTAAAAATTACAAGGTTTTATAAGATAGATACACACTTTGAAGGGTGCAGGGGGTTTGAGTTCAAATTCACTGCTTGTCAGATTATACTATTTTATTTATTTCAAGTAATTCAGGTAATAAGAAAATCTTCAGAAAAATTGCTCATAATTCTCAAGTATTTCAGTTAATTAAGTTATTACATGTTATGTTCAGTGCCGTACATCCTATCTCCATTATTATGTATGTCAAGAAGTTTCCCTTAATCTAACTATTCTATTTGACTGTATTCACAATCTTGGATGTTCTGTAAGAAGTATTGCACTAGCTTGTCACTTTCAGCTGTCAGGTTATGTGGGTTCCCTTATGATTGATAGCAAGTAGCTATTTACTGCTTAATCAAACTGGCATGAGAGCGTTCTCATCATTTACCCTTGTTTCTGCAGAGCTCTATTGCAGCACAACAGCCTGATTAGCAGCATTTATATCTGGCAGAACAGCAAATTTTGTCTGATCAACAAAAATATAGCACCGCAGAACAAAGTGTTGATGTTTCCAAGCTTATGTAAAATATGCTGCTTCTAGTACTACATGGTGAATTTAAAGGATGTTGCTTCAGCCCAAGCAATGCTGCTACGTTAGCATATTACTCCTTTAAATGGAATCTGTCAGTAGGATCAACACTGCAAAGCAGCTTATACGGACATGTAGGTAATAGGAAGCTGAATAGAATGATACGTTGATATCTGGTATCTTATTCTAGAGAAATACACATTTTTCTTGTATGTAAATGAGCTGTAACAGGCTATGGGCCGGACATAGATCTTTCTGAGAATCTGCCTTTTAATAAAAGGGGACGTTATCAGTGTGAGACATGTAATACAGAACATTAGAACTGAACTGAAGGAACACAGGGTTAGTGTGTGTTCTTGTCCGCTGGCCTGGCTTTCTTTAGAAAGACTGCCGGGACCAGGGCTCATACCACTGAACGCCCGTGCTCTCTTTCCATGGGCAGAAGCCTACTCGGACAACACAGGATGAGGGTAAAACCATGTGGCAATAATTTATTGAACCACCAACACTCAATAGCATATAGAACAGTCCGAGCAAATATCCATGATGGGGCAAATTAGAGATTCTCACCCTTCTGCTGACTCACCGGGATTACAGCTGCTTCCAGGGCCGACTACCCCCACAGTGGCTCCCTTTTTTGTCAAGCCCCCACAGAGAGGAGGTAACAACAAGGTTAGGAAGCTAACCGAGAGCAGTGAGGTATGTGGCCAGGTGACCAGATTGTCCAAACCTGGATTCTTTAAGATGTCTGTGGGGTTTCAGTGATGGTCAATGAAGCAGCCCTGTGTTACTCGAGCTGGGGCTGTGGTAAGCTGACATCCTGTTGAGTCTCTACAACCAGAGTAAAACATCTTCTTATATAGTTCACAATTGGCCTTCAAGCCAGCATCCAGAGGTCAAGAGAAATATGTGAAAGAGATTAATTCACTTTGTTTGTTTCTAGATTCTCCTTCAATGTTTGCAAATCGGCAAACTTCATGGCCCGGTACAATGAGTAATCAACAGACCAGCAAACATCATTGTTCGGTGACCATGCATTACTGTTTTGCAAAGATAGCAGACAAAAAACTGTAGCAGCTGATATTAGAGGTAAATATTTGTCCTACAAGAAGAGTCAATACTGCAGACAACAGTTTGTTTCTGGGCCTACTAAATATATGTCTGGCATAATTAAGAACAAATGTTGTGTCATCACATGAACATTTTCTTCTTCCAAAAACATTTTCTGCAGCTCTCACAACTCTGCTATATTTCACCACTGTCTGCCTGTGACATGGAAGCAAATGCACTGAAAGGAACCTACTGATTTGTCAGTTATAATCACACAGCTCTGCAGTGAGATCAGGAGCACAGAGAGCAGTCATTACACATCACAATGGTAACACCCTCGATTTTATAAAGTAAGCTCTGTAGTCTGGGTCTCAGGGAGATCAGTGTCCAACCCATAGCCTGGAACAGCTCATTTACATATAAGAAAACCGTGTTTTTCTCTGGATTAAGACATCGGATCACAGATATCAAGGTGTCACTTTATTCAGTTTTCTATGACCTACATACCCATATAGATGACTTAGGAGGGTTGACCCCAGTGACAATTTCCCTTTAAAGGGAACCTGTCACCTGGTTTGACTAAGATGAGATATGGCCATCACCTTTCAGATCTGATGTACATCATTCTGTAAAGCTGTGTATAAGCCACCAACCCAACCTGCAAAACCAAAAAAAGCTTTCATTATACTCACCTGCTGAGATGTGCGGTCCAAGGGGTTTACTGGTCTTCATCTGACGCCTTCTTCTTGTAATGCCATCCTTCTTACTTCGTGTGGATGATGCCTCCTTATGTCATCCACACAGTCTCCCTAGCATTACGCTCCTGCACAGGTGAACTTCTCTGCCATGATTAGGATAGAGTAAAGTACTGCAGTGAGCAGGCACCAAAGCTTTTTGACCTTTCCTGGCGCCTGTGCACTGCAGTACTTTACTCTGCCCTAGTCAGGGCCTGCGCCGGATCGCAATGTCAGGGAGACTGTGTGGACAAAGTGGATCACGTCATCCACATACAGCAAGGAGGGAATCACGGAACCAACATCAGCGACACCTCTTGGACCGAACCACCCTAAAGGTGAGTATAATAAAACTCTTTTTCTTGTCTTGCAGGTCAGATTGTGGGTTTAAATACAACATTATAGAATGCTGTATGTCAAGCCTGAAAGGTGGTGGCCCTATGTTATCTTAGTCAAACCTGGTAGCAGGAAGCATTTTTTTAAATGAACAGGTTCTTCCATCTGGTTGTTTCAAATTATATTCTTCCACTTTTGCAAGTTACAAGTGAAAGAATATAATTTGTGTGACAAGTAATATGGTCGCTATTATAGCTCTCTCAAAGTTGTCACTCCAAGAGGACGAAATAATGTAACTCCCTTATGAACTAATGATAAAATTGTAGGGGAGGAATATAGTGCTTTGCAAGTGCACATAGATGTGCTATTCAGATAAAGTAGTGGTCCTCAACCTTTCTTACCTTAAGAACCATATTCAACTCTGAGAGAGCCACATCCAGAGCTCAGCAAGAAGTGATATCCAGTGCCCCTTCCCTCACAATAGTGAAACCCAGTACCCAGAGCACCCCATTACCGGTATAATGACAGCCAAAGCTTCCCCATGGAAATGACACTTGACTTTGTGCCTCGTTCCCTTATGGGTAGTATACATCCAGAGCTTCTCACCATAACCCCATTCAGTATTCTCGCATCAAGAAACCACCACAGACTAGACGGAGGTGGACATGACTTGGGGATGGGTGGACAGAGAACTCCTGCAGCTTTTGCTTGTATTGTGGTGTAGATTTTAAACAGGAGTGTTGTTGCTTTATGAGGAAGTTTAGATGTTTGTGCCTAGTATATTACTGTGAGGAGGGTGGGGCTTATATAGGGGAGGCAACTCTGGCTCTCCCTCTTTCTCTCACAGGATGGACAGGAGGAAACATTACCCACCCTCCCGCCCTGTTTATAATCTTTGTCCTTAAACTTTTTATTTATTGCATTGTATAATGATAAATGTTTTATTGTATTTTTGAATTTGTCATTGTATATCTTGTACCAGGTTCAATTGTATATTAGCTATAAAGAGTTATTATTTGCGGTAACCTTCTAAGCCCAAGGGAAGGGCAATCCTTCAGCCATGGTTCCCTGGAGGTTTCCTCCACAGGGGTTTTTTCCTCTCCTGAGTGCTGTAGGATGACTCTGTGAGTCGGGGGTTTGCCAAGTTTAGTCCCATTAATGCTTTTGCAGGGACTTCTAGTTTTTAAGTTTACAAAAATGATTTAATTATTTAAAAAAAAAAAAAAAAGTGTCAAATGAGACTTGGAATTTATAACCCGTCATGGCTTTGCGGTTTAGGAGTCAGGTGGAAGTTGCAGACAAGTTAAGGTGGACTCATTTTAACTAATAGAGGATGTAAAACCTCATGGTGGTGAACAGGCTCGGCTTTGGTGGCCAGCCTCAAGGACGTTGTAATGGTAACATCAATCAGGGGCGGGCACAGTAGTTAAGCACATGAGTGAGGATAATAGGGTCATTGGTGCCCTGAAAGTTTACTGGCTCTGCTTGAATGGCAAGCCAGTGCGTGCCGCCCCTTTATGGCTGTCTGTCCTGGTGCTGTATGTCAGACAGCTGGGGATATCGCAGTACTTGTGAATCCCAATGTACTAGCACTCCACCTGACTCCTACTGTGATTATTTAATCCTGTGATTTGAATAAAAGCTGTGGCCATTTTGACAACCAAAATAATGTGTTTTGTGTATTTATTTTAGTACCTAGGTTTACAGTAGTTATGTTGGTTTTAAGAAGGAGTGGGGTCCATCCCATATCCAAAAGTCAAGAACTCCCAGCGCGTTATTACATCCAGCTTAACACCTTCATGACCCAGCATATTTTGACCTTAATGACCTGGCCGTTTTTTGAAATTCTGACCAGTGTCCCTTTATGAGGTAATAACTCAGGAACGCTTCAACGGATCCTAGCGGTTCTGAGATTGTTTTTTCGTGACATATTGGGCTTCACGTTAGTGGTAAATTTAGGTCGATAATTTTTGCGTTTATTTGTGAAAAAAATGGAAATTTGGCTAAAATTTTGAAAATTTCGCAATTTTCAAATTTTGAATTTTTATTCTGTTAAATGAGAGAGTTATGTGACACAAAATAGTTAATAAATAACATTTCCCACATGTCTACTTTACATCAGCACAATTTTGGAAACAAAATTTTTTTTTGCTAGGAAGTTATAAGGGTTAAAATTTGACCAGCGATTTCTCATTTTTACAACGAAATTTACAAAACCATTTTTTTTAGGGACCACCTCACATTTGAAGTCACTTTGAGGGGTCTATATGGCTGAAAACACCCAAAAGTGACACCATTCTAAAAACTGCACCCCTCCAGGTGTTTAAAACCACATTCAAGAAGTTTATTAACCCTTCAGGTGCTTCACAGCAGCAGAAGCAACATAGAAGGAAAAAATGAACATTTAACTTTTTAGTCACAAAAATTATGTTTTAGCAACAATTTTTTTATTTTCCCAAGGGTAAAAAGAGAAACTGGACCACAAAAGTTATTGTACAATTTGTCCTGAGTATGCTGATACCCCATATGTGGGGGGGAACCACTGTTTGGGCGCACGACAGGGCTCGGAAGGGAAGGAGCGCCATTTGACTTTTTCAATGAAAAATTGGCTCCAATCTTTAGCGGACACCATGTCGTGTTTGGAGAGCCCCTGTGTGCCTAAACATTGGAGCTCCCCCACAAGTGACCCCATTTTGGAAACTAGACCCCCAAGGAGCTTACCTAGATGCATAGTGAGCACTTTGAACCCCCAGGTGCTTCACAAATTGATCCTTAAAAAGAAAAAGTACTTTTTTTCACAAAAAAATTATTTTAGCCTCAATTTTTTCATTTTTACATGGGCAACAGGATGAAATGGATCCTAAAATGTGTTGGGCAATTTCTCCTGAGTACACCGATGCCTCACATGTGGTCACAAACGACTGTTTGTGCACACGGCAAGGCTCGGAAAGGAAGGAGCACCATTTGACTTTTGAATGAAAAATTAGCTCCAATCGTTACCGGACACCATGTCGCGTTTGGAGAGATCCTGTGTGCCTAAGCATTGGAGCTCCCCCACAAGTGACCCCATTTTGGAAACTAGACCCCCCAAGGAACTTATCTAGATGCATAGTGAGCACTTTGAACCCCAAGGTGCTTTACAAATTGATCCGTAAAAATGAAAAAGTACTTTTTTTTCACAAAAAATTTCTTTTAGCCTCAATTTGTTAATTTTCACATGGGCAGGACAAAATGGATCCTAAAATTTATTGGGCAATTTCTCCTGAGTACACTGATAGCTCACATGTGGGGGTAAACCACTGTTTGGGCACACGGCAGGGCTCGGAAGGGAAGGAGCGCCATTTGACTTTTTGAATGAAAAATTAGCTCCAATCGTTAGCGGACACCATGTCGCGTTTGGAAAGCCCCTGTGTGCCTAAACATTGGAGCTTCCCCACTTGTGACCCCATTTTGGAAACTAGACCTCCCATGGAACTAATATAGATGTGCGGTGACCACTTTAAACCCCCAAGTGCTTCACAGAAGTTTATAATGCAGAGCCGTGAAAATAAAAAATAATTTTTATTTCCTCAAAAATGATGTTTTAGCAAGCATTTTTTTATTTTCACATGGGTAGCAGGAGAAATTGGACCCCAATAGTTGTTGCCCAGCTTGTCCTGAGTTCGCTGATACCCCATATGTGGGGGTAAACCACTGTTTGTGCACACGTCGGGGCTCAGAAGGGAAGTAGTGACTTTTGAAATGCAGACTTTGATGTAATGGTCTGCGGGCGTCACGTTGCGTTTGCAGAGCCCCTGATGTGCCTAAACAGTAGAAACCCCCCACAAGTGACCCCATTGTGGAAACTAGACCCCCCAATGAACTTATCTAGATATGTGGTGAGCACTTTGAACCCCCAAGTGCTTCACAGAAGTTTACAACGCAGAGCCGTGAAAATAAAAAATCATTTTTCTTTCCTCAAAAATTATGTTTTAGCAAGCAATTTTTTATTTTCACAAGGGTAGCAGGAGAAATTGGACCCCAATAATTGTTGCCCAGTTTGTCCTGAGCATGCTGTTACCCCATATGTGGGGGTAAACCACTATTTTGGGTGCACGTCGGTGCTCGGAAGGGAGGGAGCACCATTTGACTTTTTGAATACAAGATTGACTGGAATCAATGGTGGCGCCATGTTGCGTTTGGAGACCCCTGATGTGCCTAAACAGTGGAAACCCCTCAATTCTAACTTCAACACTAACCCCAACACACCCCTAATCCTAATCCCAACTGTAGCCATAACCCTAATCACAACCCTAACCCCAACACACCCCTAACCACAACCCCAACACACCCCTAACCCTAACCCAATCCTATCCCCAATACACCCCTGACCCTAACCATAACCCT
The DNA here is from genome assembly GCF_051348905.1 of Ranitomeya variabilis. NCBI lineage: Eukaryota > Metazoa > Chordata > Amphibia > Anura > Dendrobatidae > Ranitomeya > Ranitomeya variabilis. Next base: position 663,125,415 of record NC_135232.1, on the reverse strand, counting down.
AACCACAGCCTAATCTTAACCCTATTTCCAACCCTAGCCCTAATTCCAACCCTAACTCTAATTCCAACCCTAACCTTAAGGCTATGTGCCCACGTTGAGGATTCGTGTGAGATTTTTCCCCACCATTTTTGAAAAATCTGCAGGAAAAAGGCACTTCGTTTTACCTGTGGATTTACAGTGGATTTCCAGTGTTTTTTGTGCGGATTTCACATGCGAATTCCTATTGAGGAACAGGTGTAAAACGCTACGGAATCCGCACAAAGAATTGACATGCTGCGGAAAATACAGCACAACGTTTCTGCCCGGTATTTTTCGCACCATGGGCACAGCGGATTTGGTTTGCCATAGGTTTACATGGTACTGTAAACCTGATGGGGAAACTGCTACGAATCCGCAGCAGCCAATCCACTGCGGATCCGCAGCCAAATCCGCACCGTGTGCACATACCCTAATTCTAACCCTAACCCTAGTTCTAGCCCTAACCCTAGCCCTAACCCTAACCCTAGCCTTAACCCTAGCCCTAGTGTAAAAAATAAAATAAAAAAAAATATTTGCATATAAATGTTGCATATTTGGTTTACTGCAGTCAGTATAAGGCTGTGTGCACACGTTCAGGATTTTTCGCTATAAAAACACGATAAAACCGTGAAAAAAAACACATACATTAAGCATCTTATTATTAGAATGCAATCTGCAATTTTTGTGCACATGTTGCGTTTTTTTCCAGAAAAAAAACGCAGCATGTTCATTCTTTGTTCGGAATTGCAGGGATTCCGCACACATAGGAATGCATTGATCCGCTTACTTTCCGCATGTGGCTATGCCCACCATGTGGGAAGTAAGCGGATTATGTGCGGTTAGTACCCAGGGTGGAGAAGAGGAGACTCTCCCCTAGGCCCTGGGAACCATATACCTGTAAAAAAAAAAAAAAAGAATTAAAATAAAAAATCGTGATATTCTCACCTTCAGGTGTCCCTCGCAGCCTTCCCGCTCCTCACGATGTTCCCGTTCCCAATAATGCTTTGCGGGAATGACCTGTGATGACGTAGCGGTCTCGCGAGATCGCTTCGTCATCTGGGGTCATTGTTGCGAGGCATTATTGGGAACTGGAGCATCGTGAGGATCCGGAAGGCTGCGGGGGCCACCGGAGGGTGAAAATATCATGATTTTTTATTTTTGTAATTATTTTTGACATTAGATCTTTTTACTATTGATGCTGCATAGGAAAGTGCTTCATCTAATCATTACGATACAAAACTGTGGTATCAACAGTATAGTGGCCTCTATTTGTTATACTGAAAGGTTAGGCTCATGTCTGTGTCTGTATTCAATTTTACAGTTTGTCATAGGAACAGAACAAGATCCATTACATGATGACACCAACAGACCTTAATGAGCACAATGCAATCTGTCAGGTTTTTGTCTAATGCAATCTGTCAGGTTTTTGTCACGGTATACTTTATTTTACTATATGTAATTACACAGTGGAATTACATACAGTCCCTTAACCTCATTTAGTCTAAGTGCACACTATGTCTGAGCACTCTACTTTGCTTTTTCTAGCATATATGCTCAGCTATGTCCTTTTTATACTCTTGTATGTTCAGTAGGTATCTTTATACTGTAACCATGTTGAAAAGCCCTGTTCAGAGGGCTCCCACACACAACACTTATCCCATAAGATATATATTCCTTGCAATGGGACTGTGGGCAATATCCATGGCCCCCTACCAGCCTGAGCATACCATCATCGAGCTGTCTGCTTTAGCTTTGCTGGTTGTCAAAAATGAGGGGGAAACCACGCCATTTTGTAATATTATTTATTTAAATGTTTTTAAAAAAATGTGTGGGGACTCCTCTATTCTTGATGAGAAGCAAAGCAAACTCTGACAGCAGAGGATTGTAGCCCGAAGCTGTTAGTTTTGCTTGGCTGGTTATCAAAAATACAGGGGAACCCAAGCCGTATTTTTTAACGCACAGGTGCCGGCTGATGCATACTCACATCAGCCGCTGCATGCTCTCGCTGTTATTATTGTTCTGGTACCTGAACCAAAGTTGTTTTTTTTACCTGTTAAGTTGAACCCACCGGACTTGAACATCCAGGGGTTCGCCCATCACTATTCCTGGTCTCCTAGATACTTAAATACACAATCAAACTAGAAAGGGCAATCTACTCTGTAGATCAGTTTTAGACTGTGCTTAGGGAAAACCCTCTTAGCTTTATGGACCCTAATATTATTTGCTTTATTAGAAATGCCATTCAGTGGTAGATTTTTTTTTTTTTATTCATTATGCAGGTCATGTCTACCGGATTGCCAATATTCTACATGTCTTATTTTATTAAATAACTCAATAGAAGATAATCCAGTTATGGTCTGCTTGTAAAATTTCATCTATATCAAATAACTTCTAATGTTTTATCACCTGTAAAATCATTTATTAGAAAATTGTATTATGATTTGTTTGCCACTTACCTATAAAGGCTCATTCAGATGTCAGTTTTTCCTGTACGAGTGCAATTAGTGTTTTTTACAGATAGCACTCATATCTTTGATAGTCTGTGGGGTAGTGCACATTACCATTTTTTTTTCCCTCGGATCGAATGATCCGCACAAAAGCACAAAGACTTGTCCAATATGGATCTGAGCGTTGGATCAAACTTGCCAATGCAAGTCGATGGGTCTGTGAATAAATCGGACAGCACTCAGATGCTATCAGTGTTCTGTGTTTTTCACAAGCTATTGATAGGAGAAGGTTTGGAAACCTCCATCAGTATTTTTTCCATCTTAGAAAAAACGATGAAGTGGTTTTGGTAAAAGCTGAAGCTGACTGAACTTTGATCACACGTTGATGAAAAACACTGATGAAATTTACGTTTTTGAGAAAAATCACTGACTTATGAAGGAGCCCCAAGTCTCCAGTTTCCTTGCTCTAGTGTCTTAGATGCTTTATAGTGTTGGTCATTTTCTAGGTGATCGAAACGATTACATATTATTGTAGAAAGTCAAAATCCACTTGTTCTTTGTAAATGCTGTAAAACACCAAAAATTTGCAAGGATAGCAAAGGAAGTCCACTTTTTTTTTTATAGTTATGGGTCATTTTTTCCATACTGCAACCTATATCCAAAAAAGAGCAAGGAGGGTGCTGGCATTCTTTATTTAGAAGAAACTCCTTGCTGTGAAGAGGGCATAGTGTGAGTGATTGCTTGGCCTGGGTGATGTCATGCCTGTCGGGGAGAACCCAACCCATGAGATTGTGTTACAGCATTACAGCGCCAAGTTAGTTGGCCTTAAGGTGCAACGGCTATTTTTAATATGTTTATTTAGGTGACTAAATGGACAAGAGAGGGGCTAATCTTCTGCATGCTCTGATAAACTAGGTTTTCTGAAACTGTGAATGACAGTATTCGGAGCACTGAGCTGCTAAATTCTTCCTGCTTCAAGCATGCTTTTAGTGTCTGAACTATGCCACTGCAGAATATTTATAGGGGACGTCTGCACTTAGCCTTATAACATGAGAATCTCTTTGGGCATTACATGCCTTGTTGCCTTGAAATATGAGGTGTTATGTCTAGAGAGGAGTTTGTAATGAGTCAGCATGAATGGAAAAGCTTAATTTCTTATTTGATTATCTGTTTGGAATAAGGAATATAGTTTACAGTACGAATTGAACAAAAAGGAAAAAATATATAAACTTTTCAAGGTAAAAAGGTAACTGTATATCGCTGTGATATCAATATGTTGCAAAAACATGCTACAGAGCTGCGTTTGTCATTTAGCACTTTAGAAGGGCAATTGTATAAAATACAACTTTGTTAAGGTACAGCTGTTTCTGCTGAAAAAAAAATCCATGCTTATGCTATGTATAAAAACACATTCAGATGTATAGAACGAATATGTGGCCTCTCATGAATTGCTATCCTTGCTCAAGAACTGTATCAATAAATTTTTCTGCAGTTTAACTGTCCTTTTAACTGTGTCCTATCTATAGTTGTATCTTTTAGTATTAGGCCACGTGCGCACATTCAGTATTTGGTCAGTATTTCTCATCAGTATTTGTGAGCCAAGACCAGGAGTAGGTGAAAAATACAGAAGAGGTGACGTGTTTCTATTGTACTTTTCCTCTAATTGTTCCACTCCTGGTTTTGGCTTACAAACACTGAGGTAAAATACTGACCAAATACTGAATGGGAGAAATATTCAGACATCTCTTTTTCACGTTCGTGTTCTGTCCATGTTTTTCATTGATATAACTACTATTATATCTTTCATATATTCTATTGAATATACTATTCATTGATATAACTACTATTAATCTGTGTTTTTTTGCGGGCTAAGTCTTATTTTGATCTGAGCCATGATCAAACTGACTAACGCAAGTGTATGGGTCAGTATGAAAACCAGGCTGCACTAGGATGTCATCTGGATAATTTTCATATTAGTTTGATAGGAGAAGCCTAGGAAAACTTCTTGTACGCAAAGAAAAAAAAATGACAAAAACGCTGGAAAAACAGACGCACTGACTAAATAGTGATGAAAATCTCATCCAAAACACTAAAAGTAAAAAAAAAAAGTAATTTTTTTGGCGTGTGAGAAAAATCACGGACATCTGAATGATACCTTAGGGTACCGTCTCACAGTGGCACTTTGGTCGCTACGACGGTACGATCCGTGACGTTCCAGCGATATCCATACGATATCGCTGTGTCTGACACGCAGCAGCGATCAGGGACCCTGCTGAGAATCGTACCTCGTAGCAGATCGTTTGGAACTTTATTTCATCGCTGGATCGTTGTGTGTGACAGCGATCCAGCGATGCGTTCGCTTGTAAGCAGGGTAAACATCGGGTTACTAAGTGCAGGGCCGCGCTTAGTAACCCGATGTTTACCGTGGTTACCAGCGTAAAAGTAAAAAAAACCAAACAGTACATACTTACATTCCGGTGTCTGTCCCCCGGCGTTCTGCTTCTCTGCACTGTGAGCGCCGGCCAGCCGGAAAGCGAGCACAGCGGTGATGTCACCGCTGTGCTTTCCGGCTGGCGCAGACACAGTGCAGAGAAGCAGAACGCCGGGGGACAGACACCGGAATGTAAGTATGTACTGTTTGTTTTTTTTTACTTTTACGCTGGTAACCACGGTAAACATCGGGTTACTAAGCGCGGCCCTGCGCTTAGTAACCCGATGTTTACCCTGGTTACCCGGGGACTTCGGCATCGTTGGTCGCTGGAGAGCGGTCTGTGTGACAGCTCCCCAGCGACCACACAACCACTTACCAACGATCACGGCCAGGTCGTATCGCTGGTCGTGATCATTGGTAAATCGTTATGTGAGACGGTACCCTTAGTCTGTTAAGATATAAAGCTGACTTTATTATGTTGCGACGTGATGGAAAGCACATTTCTCTAAACCCACCAGAGTGCAAATCTCTACTATTGTTTCCTCCAAAAAAGCTACACTTAGATGGTCTATTGTATTGGTATTAAAGGTGTTGTCCAATCACAAGACTTTGATGACCTATCTTTGTAAGATCATCAGTGTAGGTTGATGGGGGGCCTACACCTGGCACCCCACATCTCAGGTACTAGCAACTCCAGCGGCAGCTGGATGTAAACATTGAATGTGCAGCGTTTGGTACTGCATACTGAAGATTAGCTGTTATTCTCTTGAACACAAGCTGATTCCGAGTACTGTAGCTGCTTTCAGCTGATCGGAGGAAGGTGATGGGTGTTAGTTGTCCACTGATCTTATATTGATGGCCTAACTGAAGTATCAGTTATCAATACCTTGAGACCAGAAAGCTCTGTTATGTATTACGTTTCTTTAATTTTGTAGCTAAATTTTGCTTAAAACTTTTTACTTTGTGATGGGAGCACCTGTGCATTATGTAGTATCATGGGACATCAGTAACCAATCAGGATTGAGGGCATACATATACAAAGGTGGGTCCATACATTTAATATGAACACAAAACTATCAGTAATAAATCGTTCTGTGTGCAAAGGCCACCATTGTTCTGAGCAGCACATTTAACTGCCAAGAAAGAGGATATTTTAAACAAACCAAACAAATATTTTATTTGGCGGCAATTTTACGCTATTTGATTATTGGCAAACTACAAAAAGCTACAAAATTGTTGTTTGCAGCACTGTCATCATTGACCAGATAAAAGTTGTGGTCCAAAACTAACATTGACACATGCTTAGTTCAAGTTTCCTTGTCTCTGTGCAATATTACTTTTAAAGCACAGTGACAGTGCGCTCCCTTGCTGGCTCTAATGAGAAGTGATGAGCCGGAAAGATCATGCACAGTCAGTGCTCATTGTAAGGAGAGAACCTGCCCCCCCAACCCCAAAAGTGACATCACATTTGTATGAAGGTAACTGCAGCCTCTGCCCACTGATGATGGCTGGTTTGAGTATCACAGCATGCATTTTAAATGAAATGTCCTCAAACTTGAAGTATGTTGAGTAGAGAGGAAATGATGGGGACTTTTTAATGAAAATACAGTGCCTACAAGTAGTATTCAACCCCCTGCAGATTTAGCAGGTTTACACATTTGGAATTAACTTGGCATTGTGACATTTGGACTGTAGATCAGCCTGGAAGTGTGAAATGCACTGCAGCAAAAAAGAATGTTATTTCTTTGTTTATTTTTTTTTTTTAAATTGTGAAAAGTTTTTTCAGAGGGTCATTTATTATTCAACCCCTCAACCCACCAGAATTCTGTTTTGTTCCCCTAAAGTATTAAGAAGTAGTTCAGGCACAAAGAACAATGAGCTTCACATGTTTGGATTAATTATCTCTTTTTCCAGCCTTTTCTGACTATTTAAGACCCTCCCCAAACTTGTGAACAGCACTCAAACATGGTCAACATGGGAAAGACAAAGGAGCATTCCAAGGCCATTAGAGACAAGATCGTGGATGGTCACAAGGCTGGCAAGGGGTACAAAACCCTTTCCAAGGAGTTGGGCCTACCTGTCTCCACTGTTGGGAGCATCATCCGGAAGTGGAAGGCTTATGGAACTACTGTTAGCCTTCCACGGCCTGGACAGCCTTTGAAAGTTTCCTCCCGTGCCGAGGCCAGGCTTGTCCAAAGAGTCAAGGCTAACCCAAGGACAACAAGGAAGGAGCTCCGGGAAGATCTCATGGCAGTGGGGACATTGGTTTCAGTCAATACCATAAGTAACGTACTCCACCGCAATGGTCTGCGTTCCAGACGAGCCCGTAAGGTACCTTTACTTTCAAAGCGTCATGTCAAGGCTCGTCTACAGTTTGCTCATGATCACTTGGAGGACTCTGAGACTGACTGGTTCAAGGTTCTCTGGTCTGATGAGACCAAGATTGAGATATTTGGTGCCAACCACACACGTGACGTTTGGAGACTGGATGGCACTGCATATGACCCCAAGAATACCATCCCTACAGTCAAGCATGGTGGTGGCAGCATCATGCTGTGGGGCTGTTTCTCAGCCAAGGGGCCTGGCCATCTGGTCCACATCCATGGGAAGATGGATAGCACGGCCTACCTGGAGATTTTGGCCAAGAACCTCCGCTCCTCCATCAAGGATCTTAAGATGGGTCGTCATTTCATCTTCCAACAAGACAACGACCCAAAGCACACAGCCAAGAAAACCAAGGCCTGGTTCAAGAGGCAAAAAATCAAGGTGTTGCAGTGGCCTAGTCAGTCTCCTGACCGTAACCCAATTGAAAACTTGTGGAAGGAGCTCAAGATTAAAGTCCACATGAGACACCCAAAGAACCTAGATAACTTGGAGAAGATCTGCATGGAGGAGTGGGCCAAGATAACTCCAGAGACCTGTGCCGGCCTGATCAGGTCTTATAAAAGACGATTATTAGCTGTAATTGCAAACAAAGGTTATTCCCCAAATATTAAACCTAGGGGTTGAATAATAATTGAGCCACACTTTTATGTTTAAAATTTATAAAAATTTAACTGAGCAACAAAACTTTTTGGTTTGTAAGATTTATGCATCTGTTAATAAATCCTGCTCTTGTTTGAAGTTTGAAGGCTCTAACTTATTTGCATCTTATTAAACCTGCTAAATCTGCAGGGGGTTGAATACTACTTTTAGGCACTGTATATTAAAAAAGAGATTAGATTATTACAGTAAATATGCATTTAGGACGAAGCTAAATGTTAGTTTCAGACCACCTCTTTAATTATTTTTTGAGGGGGGAGGGGTTGTTAAGTCACTTTTTTTTCTTCTCACCATATCTTCCAACTATATTTTCTGTAAGCGTTTTAGAGTAAAATATTCCTGGCTTCAATAGTGCTGCCAGGCTCTGATTGATGCTGAGTTAGCTGACAGGTTCCCTTTAAGATCTGTTGCAAAGCAAAGCACATATCAGAAAGCATGTACTGTAAGCCAAGTGTAACATCTGCAGCTACACACATACCCAGACTCCGCATTATGGCCTTGTTGAAATTGGTATTACACGAAGCAGTTCAAACATGCCATAAAGGAGCATACCTCTATGGACACATCATCAGATACTACATAAATGTGAATCTATTGCAAGGTAATGCACCCGTAGCATTAAGAGGACAGAAAAAGGAATTCAATTGCATGAGATAAAAGAGACATTTCTAATAGACGAGGCACGTTTACAAATGTTTGACCTTGATAATGACAATGTCATCCCCCTTTAAAACCTCAGACATCTGTTGTTTCGTCACTTACGACTGATTTTCATCAGCTTTTGTGAATGCCATTAATGTTTTATCAGTGATTTTCTCCTATGAATTTTTTTTTTTACGAAACTTATAATGCTGAGTGCATTGTTAATAACGATCATCACAAGTATCGCACAATGATGACATCCATGTGATTTCTGTAATTTTCCTGGACCCATAGACATTTTTGGGTTATTTTGATCTCATGACTCAGGAAAAAAAAACTGGAGTGATATAATGGGTTTCCTATCCATGAAAAACATGTATAAACCAACATATTTATGAAAAACAGACTTCTGAAAGAGGCCTGATACAGGGAAAGGGTTAGACAGTACCCTAACAAGTATCTATGGGGTCCTATCGCAAACCTTGACATTTTGACCTTGAAAAGTCTCTAATTCTTATGTCTTTCACTAATCCCTGGTGTGCTATTCCTTTGTTCTGATTCCTCTCATGTAGGGTTGAGCGAAACGGATCGGACAAATTCAAAAATCGCCGACTTTTGGCAAAGTCGGGTTTCATGAAACCCGACCCGATCCTAGTGTGGGATCGGCCATGAGGTCGCCGATCTGCGCACAAAAGTTGCGTTTCATATGACGCTTTCAGCGCCATTTTTCAGCCAATGAAGGAGGACGCAGAGTGTGGGCAGCGTGATGACATAGGGCATGACAGTGATTGGCTTGCTTTCTGCGGCGTCACAGGGGCTATAAAGGGGCGTGCACGCCGACCGCCATCTTACTTCTGCCGATCTTAGCATAGGGAGAGGTTGCTGCAGCTTCATCAGAAGAAGGGATATAGTTAGGGAGGGAAGTTTAACCCCCAAACAGCTTGTGCTGTAGCGATTTCCACTGTCCAACACCACCTTTGTTTTGCAGGGACAGTGGAGGCTATATTTTTGTGCATCAGCTCTGTAGCTTATTAGGCTGCCTTATAAGGCTCCCTGATAGCTGCATTGCTGTTTGCATGCTGCTGTGCAAACCAACTGTTTTTATAAAAGCAAAAATCCTGTTGCTCCTTTCTGCACAGTTATCTTGTTTATTTGTCCACACTTTTGTGTGCATCAGTCCTTTTTATTGCTGCCATACTTGTCCCGAGATCATTGTAGGGAGATTGAAATTGTACTACAGTCCTTGTATTTTTTCATATATCTTCCAGCCACTTTCTGCCACTTACATTGTGTTGTTTTATACACTGGGCCTGAGTTTGGGTTCAGTCTCCCCCCCAAAAAAGGGAGATTTAAATGCTCAACAAGTTTATATACACCTTCTACCTTGTTTTACAGTACCATATAACGGTTGTTATTTTGCTTAGCACACCAGACTTCCTAATTTTTTGGAAAAACTATCAGAAAGAGTCTTCAGTGCTGCTGGTTCAATACTGACCGAAAAAAGGACATGTCTGGCTACCCAAAATGTTGATGATCTAACCTTCATTAAAATGAACCAATCATGGATTTCAAATTATTTTGCCCCACCTTCCCCTGCTGACACGTAGCTTGCCTGACAAATATCTTGCTTTTGGCCTCCTCTTACTGAATTCTCCAATTCCTCCATTTGCAGCTGCTGAATGTCCACCATAGGCCATATTTATACCTCCCTAAATGGGCTGACTCCCCCCACAGGGCCGTGGTCACCACCTGGCGCAAGCACCCGTGCGAGTGCCATTTGCCTGGACAGGTGGGTGGGCCCACTCTTGGGCGACGGCACTGGCACAGGGTCCCTCATAGCACAATGAAGTGTCTCTGACAGTGGTGGTGCACAACCAACCTCAGACACACCGTCATAATATGAGGGGCCCTGTGCCAGTACCACCACCCATGAGAGTGTTCCCCCCAGCTCGAACAGTGCTCTACCACTTGCAATACTTACCTCTCTCTGCTCCACCACTGTGTAGTCTGTGCTGTTAAATCCTTCAATGGCACTGCCAATACAAATTTGTTGAAATGATAGATGATAGTTAAAATATACAGGGGCCCTGGCCTCCATTTAGACCAGTTAATACTTTGCGCCTACTACCACTGTCTGCTACTCAGCAGAGGAGCCCACCCCTGTACCTAGCTATGCCACCTGTTTATTTATGAACAATTTTTTGGCAGACGTTTAGCCCACTTTATTATTTGGGCCTACTAACTGTGTCTGCCACTCATTACAGTTTTCCTCCACTGAACAAAGCAATGCTGCCTGTTTAGTCCTGTTACCAATTTTGAACTGCATTTAGCCCACTTTATTATTTGGGCCTACTAACTGTGTCTGCCACTCATTACAGTTTTCCTCCACTGAACAAAGCAATGCCGCCTGTTTAGTCCTGTTACCAATTTTGAACTGCATTTAGCTCACTTCATTATTTGGGCCTACTAACTGTGTCTGCCACTCATTACAGTTTTCCTCCACTGAACAAAGCAATGCCACCTGTTTAGTCCTGTTACCAATTTTGAACTGCATTTAGCCTACTTTATTATTTGGGCCTATATCTGTGTTTCCTCCTCATCCTGCCCATTGCCCAGCCACTGCTAGATGAGTCTAGACCCAGACCACTACATTCCCCTTGCAGTCTACACAGCCAGAATCTGACCGTACTGAAAGTCATGTAGGATAGCTGCGGAGACACCATCACGTGTTTCTCAACGCAAGCAGTGAATAGCCAGACCTTTCCCCGGGAAGGAACAACCATGGGAAGGGCAGCATCCAATAAAGGAAAACATCCAATACAGGAAAACCACCTATGCCAAACATGGTATCCATCCACAGACAGCTGTTTCGGGGTGTTTGTTCCTTCACGGGGAAAGGTCTGGCTATTCACTGCTGGTCTGTTCCTTCACAGCCTTTTACTAGGCACTGCTCCTAATAGCCAGATTCCTACTCCACACTGATGAGGGGCAGACACCCCGAAACAGCTGTCTGTGGATGAATACCATGTTTGGCATAGGTGGTTTTCCTGTATTGGATGTTTTCCTTTATTGGATGCTGCCCTTCCCGTGGTTGTTCCTTCCCGGGGAAAGGTCTGGCTATTCACTACTTGCGTTGAGAAACACGCGATGGTGTCTCCGCAGCTATCCTACATGCATTTGCATATTTCCCATAAGGGATGGGGGCAGTGTTCTGGATCACTGCGTTGAGAGACACGTGATGGTGTCTCCGCGGTGTTGGATGTTTTGGTCTCCCCGAGGCCAATCATCTGTTCCTTCACGTACTGAAAGTCAGGCTCCTCTTCCCGCATACTGTACCACCTTATACGGGGACAAAGAGGAAGGTGCAGATGAAAGTGCAGGTTCCTTCATCAGGTGGGGGGGCATACTCGTTGGCGACGTCACTGGCACAGGGCCCCTCATAGTGCACAAAAGTGTCTCTGCCAGTGGGAGGCGCCACCCGCCGTCAAACACACCACCGTACTATGAGGGGCCCTGTGCCAGTGCCAACAAGTGGGCCCCCCTGCTTGCTCAGGATCACAGCACTTGCAAAATTGAAATACCTCTCCCTGCTCCACCGCCGTGACGTATTCCGCGTTTCCTGGGCCCACGAAAATCTTGAGCCAGCCCTACCCCCCGACAACTTTAGCCAAATGACCCCCAGTTTTCAATGCCTAACTAATATTATAAAGTAAATTAAGATTGACAAGCTTAAGTAATAAGAATTGATGTTTTTGGCATTAAAATGGGCACTGTAGGTGTTTTCCTGTCCTCCACTCACTGCCAACTTTGATTCCCCATTGACTTGCATTGGGTTTCGTGTTTCAGTCGGCCCCCGACTTTTCGCAATAATCAGCCGATTTCACCCTACCCGACCTTTGACAAAGTCGGGTTTCGCGAACCCGACTCGATCCGAAAAAAGTAAAAGTCGCTCAACTCTACTCTCATGAACTATATTTAGTTTTGCTAAAGCCTCTTCCATTCATTCTTTCATTGTTTCCCAGCTGAGGCAACCTTGTTGGTGGTTGAATCTCACAGAAATTGCTTTCCTCCCCATGGTGGCGGAGAGTTTATTTTTCTCCTTTTATATCCATGGATATTTCAGGTTATCATTCATATCTGCTTGTCCAAAAGATAATTTTTAATAGCTGATAATAAACTCTTCTCTGCTTACATCTGTAAAGCAATTGGTTCAGAAATGAAATGAGACATCATGAGAGTTTAAGCTTGTTCCTGGCTACAGCATATTGACCCAAAATGTACCCATTACTAAAATTTTCTAATGGTGGCGTCTTACAAGACAAATTCTAGAATTGGGAAAGTCTGCTCACCAATGTTGTAACTTGTCATTGATATACTGTATCGCAGTGCTCCCACAGCTTTTTAAAGCATTATAGGTCACTGGAGGCTTGACCGTAGACTAGCACTGTCTCACAAGGATGGTTGCAACAAAAATTCATAACCCGTTAATGAAAAAAAAAAGCACAAGGGGTCAAATATCAAGCACAAATTATTGTTTCTTCTTGTGATCTGGTCTCCCTGGTAATCGAACCCACAGCCTGTATCACAGTTTTAGTTGCTGCTTGCAATGAGCCACAGCCTGCATTTTCAAGCACAAACTATTGGGAAACACGATTTCTAAAGGGTTAGTATGTACTACTATCTTTATCTATACTAATGCTGATGGAAGGCAATAGCCCAACATCTTGGCTTCACGGCTGCTTGTGTATTTTGTTTTAATGTTGAGTATCAATGGAAATCATTAAATGCTGTATGACCTTTAAAAATGACAAATATTAATATTTAGCAAAAAATATAATGTTGGATTACTATTATTATTATTATTATACATTTTTATAGTGCCATTTATTCCATGGCGCTTTACATGTGAAAAGAGGGCAAATATAGACAAATACAATAAACATGAGCAAAAAAACAAGGCACTAAGAGGTACAGAAGGAGGGAGGACCCTGCCCACGAGGGCTCACAGTCTGCAGGGGATGGATGAGGATACACTAGGAGAGAGTAGAGCTGGTCGTGCGGCGGTTCAGTAGGTTGAGGATCACGGCAGGTTGTAGGCTTGTCGGAAGAGGTGGGTGTTCAGGTTCTTTTTGAAGGTTTCTATTATAAATGGTTTTGCCTAGAGATAAAAATACCTTTAGAAATAGAAAGCTATAAATGATTGCCCTCTTTTAAAATCTAGAACCATCAGCTGATCACTCTAATTCCAAATTGTAAAAGACACCAAAGCTGGTTTTTTGAACCGTGGCCAAAACTATGCCCACAAGATAACCAATCGGCAATTCTGAAGGTAACTGGAGGTATTGTCAAAACCTTTTCAGTCATTTTCAGGCGTGGTTTCATATGACTTGAGAATACACTGTGAAAACCCAACCCAATGAGACAAGTCAAACATTTCCTCTCTAACTGCGGTTACGGTTGAAATATATATAAATGTATCCCACTATAAATTTGCTTACAATTGGTGTTTCTTTTAACCCCTTGGTGATGTGTCCAATATATTTATGGTGGATTTGCACACTACCTGTATACAACAGCCTGAGGAGTTGATCCATAGTACACAGGTGCTGGCTGTATTATACAGCTGGTGTTTGATAGAAACTGATGTGACTGGAGTAGTGTTGAGCATTCCGATACCGCAAGTATCGGGTATCGGCCGATACTTGCGGGTATCGGAATTCCGATACCGAGATCCGATACTTTTGTGGTATCGGGTATCGGTATCGAAACAACATTAATGTAAAAATGTGTAAAAGAGAGAATTAAAATAAAAAAATATTGCTATACTCACCTCTCCGACGCAGCCTGGACCTCAGCGAGGGAACCGGTAGCGTTGTTTGCTTAAAATTCGCGCTTTTCCTTCCTTACGTGAAGTCCCGGCTTGTGATTGGTCGCGTGCTGCCCATGTGGCCGCGACGCGACCAATCACAGCAAGCCGTGACGTAATTTTAGGTCCTTCAGGATTTTAAAATTACGTTCTGGCTTGTGATTGGTCGCGTCGCGGTCACATGGGCGACGCGACCAATCACAAGCCGGGACTTCACGTAAGGAAGGAAAAGCGCGAATTTTAAGCAAACAACGCTGCCGGTTCCCTCGGTGAGGTCCAGGCTGCGTCGGAGAGGTGAGTATAGCAATATTTTTTATTTTAATTCTTTATTTTACACATTAATATTGATCCCAGGGCCTGAAGGAGAGTTTCCTCTCCTTCAGACCCTGAGAACCATCAGGAATACCGTCCGATACTTGAGTCCCATTGACTTGACTTGTATTGGTATCGGGTATCGGTATCGGATTGGATCCGATACTTTGCCGGTATCGGCCGATACTTTCCGATACCGATACTTTCAAGTATCGGACGGTATCGCTCAACACTAGACTGGAGGCAATTGCAAAAGTTTAACCTCTCAGCTACTGCGGTCAATCATATAATTAAACTCTACACTGCATTGCTACAGTATTACAGCATATTGTGTAGGCAATCAAGCAATCGAAGGTTCAAGTCCTCTAAGCACACTAATAAAAATAAAATACATTAAACTTTTATAGCTCTTTTTTTGTTTAAAATTTTTAAGTGCTTGACTTTTCCATTATTAAAATCATTCAAATAACATATTTGGTATTGCCATGTAATTAATTTTATTTGGTATCACAATGCATGTAATTCTACGAATTAATAAAATGTCAAAATACTTACACTGAAGGAAATAATTATTTCATCCCTTGCTGATTTTGTAAGTTTGCCCACTGACAAAGACATGAACAGTCTATAATTTTAAGGGTAGGTTATTTTTAACATTGAGATTTAGAATCTCATAAATGAAATCCAGAAAATCACATTGAATATTTTTGCAGTGAGAAATAAGTATTTGATTCCCCTGGAAAACAAGACTTAATACTTGGTGGCAAAACCCTTGTTGGCAAGCACAGCAGTCAGACTTTTTTTGTAGTTGATGATGAGGTTTGAAGTTTGTGCACATGTCAGGAGGAATTTGGTCCACTCATCTTTGCAGATCATCTCTAAATCATTAAGATTTTGAGGCTCTCACTTGGCAACTCGAATATTCAACTCCCTCCATAAGTTTTCTATGGGATTAGGTGCTGGAGACTGGCTAGGCTACTCCATGACCTTAATGTGCTTCTTTTTGAGCAACTCCTTTGTTGCCTTGGCTGTATGTTTTTGGTCATTGTCTTGCTGGAAGACCCAGCCACGACCCATTTTTAATGTCCTGGCGTAGAGAAAGAGGTTGTCACTCAGGATTTTACAGTACATGGCTCTATCCATTCTCCCATTGATGCAGTGAAGTAGTCCTGTGCAGAGAAACACTCCACCTCTATGCTTGTTAGTGGGGACGGTGTTCTTTGGGTCACAGGCAGCATTTCTCTTCCTCCAAACACGGCAAATTGAATTAATGCCAAAGACCTCAATTTTTGTGTCTCATCTGACCACAGCACCTTCTCCCAATCACTCACAGAATCATCCAGGTGTTCATTGGCAAACTTCAGATGGGCCTTCACATGTGTCTCCTTGAGCAGGGGGATCTTGCAGGCACTGCAGGATTTTAAACCTTTATGGCGTAATGTGTTACCAATGTTTTTCTTGGTGACTGTGGTCCCAGCTACCTTGAGATCATTAACAAGTTCCCCCGTGTAGTTTTAGGCTGATCTCTCACCTTCCCCATGATCAAGGATACCCCACGAGGTGAGATTTTGCATGGTGCCCTAGATCGATGTCGATTGACAGTCATTTTGCATTTCTTCCATTTTCTTACTATTGCATCAACAGTTGTCTCCTTCTCACCCAGCATCTTACTTATGGTTTTGTAGCCCATTCCAGCTTTGTACAGGTCTATGATCTTGCTCCTGACATCCTTAGAAAGCTCTTTGGTCTTGCAATTGTTGTAGAGGTTAGAGTCTGACTGATTAATTGAGTCTGTGGACAGGAGTCTTTTATAAAGAAGACTATGTAAGACAGTTGTCTTTAATGCAGATAAAAAGTTAATTAGAAGCATTTAACTGGTCTGTAGGAGCCAGAACTCTTAATGGTTGATAGGGGATCAAATACTTATTTCTCACTGCAAAATGCAAATAAATTTATAGAATTTGTACAATATAATTTTCTGGATTTTATTTTTTATATTCTATCTCCCAATGTTAAAATTAACTTGCGCTTAAATTTATAGACTGTTCATGTCTCTGTCAGTGGTCTACTTACAAAATCAGTAAGGGATCAAATAACTATTCCCTTCACTGTATACCTTATAGTGAATGCCGAAAGGGAAAAAGAAGATTGAAATGGCAGAATTACTATTTTTTGGTTAGGTCACCTTCCCAAAATTTTCATAAATGGAGATAAAAAAAAAGCTTGTGTGCAGCAATGAAAACTACAACTTGCCCTATAAAAACAAACCCTTATATCCCAATCAACTTTGATTAAAAATTAAAGTTATATTTATAAGAATATGGCAGCTGAAAACTTTTATGTTTTTCTTCCAAGTCTTTTTTTATTTTTATTTTTTAAAGTAGGGGGACAAAAAGGCTATTTTAATTTTATCATATTGACCAATAAAACATAGTTACTAGGACATTTTTTTTTCTTTACCACAGAGGTAGGTACAATAAATGGTACCATTCAAAACTACATAAAAGATATGGCTCTTGGAAGGCATGGAGGGAAAAAAAAAGAAAAATGGACACATCTTCAACAGGTTACTGATTATAATAGTTTTACAAAAATAATTAAAATAATTTTGTGAAAGTGACATGTGTACACAACTTGGATGTTTAATATTAGAAACGAATATGCATTGGGCATTTTTAGGTATGTATGATCCATGTTGTGCTGATAAGCTACATAAAATAATGCAGCTTCATACATTTTGAGATCAGATATAACTTGAGTTGATTATTTTATTATTTGCCATAAATTATCCTTTATGGTATAAACTACAGGTTTTGCAGCAAGCAAAACATTTTTTTGAGCAATATAAAGCTGTGAATATTTTGCTGGGCTTGTGAAATGTAGTCTACATACTCGTCTGTCGCAGTTTATGTATTTGGAAACACTATCCAGTCTTTAACTTTGGGTATGTACGTTGTATATCGAGTCTTTTTACTAGCCCTTCACATAAGTAAGAAGTTTATATTATAATAATGTGAGCACTACTGAATGTATCCACTATTGGAAATAAAAAAAATAACACTTTAACCATGAAAAATTACCTAAACTGTAACTCTTTTAATTTGGCATCTGATAAACATGATATTCTGTTCTCACACTGTTTCTTATCCAAGATTACATAATGATCTTCTCATGTGTAAAAAAATTGTGTACATTGAATAAAGTTGCCTTAAAGTGGAGCATTTGTTTGGCCCATAATGACTGGCAAAACTGTCGGAGACCTCTTGAGTCTTTTGTGAAATTAAACTGTCGTAGGTGCCCAAAGTGATTTGTCATTCAGAATCTGCACAATGAGCAGTTTTACTAAGAAAAACTTGCCAGAGATTTATTAAGTTGTACAGTTAGGTTCTGAAATACTTGGACAGGGACACAAGTTTTGTCATTTTAGCTGTTTACAAAAACATATTCAAAATACAGTTATATAATCAATATGGGCTGAAAGTACAGACTCTCAGCTTTAATTTTAGGGCATTCATATCTTGATAGGAGTTTAGGTTTAGGAATTACAGCTCTTTAACCCCTTAGTGACAGAGCCAATTGTGTACTTAATGGCAAGCCAATTTTTACAGTTCTGACCACTATTACTTTATGAGGTTATAGCACTGGAACACTTCAATGTATCCCACTCATTCTGAGATTTTTTTTTTCGTGACATATTGAACTTCATGTTTGTGGTAAAATTTCTTTGATATGACTTGCATTTATTTATAAAGCAAATGGAAATTTGGGGTTAGGGTTGTGGTTAGGGTTGGGATTAGGGATAAGGGTGTGTTGGAGTTAGAATTGGGGGGATTACACTGTTTAGGAACATGAGGGAGTCTCCAAACGCGACATGGCGCCGGCCATTGATCCCAGCCAATTTTGCGTTCAAAAGGTCAAACTATGCGCCCTCCATTCTGAGCTCTGCCATGCGCCCAAACAGTGGATTTCCCCCAACATACGGGATATCAATGTACTCAGGAGAAATTGCATAACAAATGTTGTGGTCCATTTTTTTCCTGATACCCTTGTGAAAATAAAAAAAATTGATTCCAAAGTAATTTTTTTGTGAAAGAAGTAAACTGTTCATTTTTTCCTTCCACATTGCTTTAGTTTTCGTGAAGCACCTGAAGGGTTAATAAACTTCAATGTGGTTTTGCCCACCTTGAGGGGTGCAGTTTTTAGAATGGTGTCACTTTTGGGTATTTTCTGTTATATTGACCCCCAAAACTCACATCAAATGTGAGATGGTCCCTAAAAAAAATGTTTGTTTTGTTGGAAAAATTAGAAATCGCTGGTGAACTTTTAACCCTTATAACATCCTAACAATAAAATTATGTTTACAAAATTGTGCTGATGTAAAGTAGGCATGTGGAAAAAGGTTAATTATTAAGTATTTTGTGTGACACCACTCTCTGATTTGTGTACAAAAATTAAAAGTTTGAAAATTGCTAAATTTTCAAAATTCTTGCCAAATTTCCCTTTTTTTTTTTTTTTCATAAATAAACGCAAGTTATATCGAAGAAATTTTACCACAAACACGAAGTACAATATGTCACGAAAAAACAGTCTCAGAATTACTGGGATAAGTTGAAGCGTTCCAGAGCTATAACTTCATAAAGTGACAGTGCTGCTAAAATTTTAATCCCTCTGACAAAATAAAATTACTTTTGAAAAATGATGTAAAGTAGACATGAGGTAAATGTTATTCATTAATTATTTTGTACAGCACGATCAACTGGTTTAACCCCTTCCCGACCTGTGACACAGCGTATGCGTCATGAAAGTCGGTGCCAATCCGACCTGTGACGCATATGCTGTGTCACAGAATGATCGCGTCCCTGCAGATCGGGTGAAAGGGTTAACTCCCATTTTACCCGATCTGCAGAGACAGGGGGAGTGGTACTTCAGCCCAGGGGGGGTGGCTTCACCCCCCCGTGGCTACGATCGCTCTGATTGGCTGTTGAAAGTGAAACTGCCAATCAGAGCAATTTGTAATATTTCACCTATGAAAATGGTGAAATATTACAATCCAGCCATGGCCGATGCTGCAATAGCATCTGCCATGGCTGGAGACCCCGATCTGCCCCCACCCCACCCCACCGATCGCCTCCCCAGTCGTCCTTTTTGCCCCGATCTCCGTTCCGCTCCCCTCCTCCCTCCTGTCGGCTCCCCCGGTCCTCCTGTCCGCTCCCCAGGTCCTCCGATCCCCCCCCCGTGTTCCGGTCCCACCCCTCCATACTTACCTAGCTCCGATGTCCCTCCCGGTGTCCGGCCGTCTTCTTCATGGGCGCCGCCATCTTGGAAAATGGCGGGCGCATGCGCAGTGCGCCTGCCGAATCTGTCAGCCGGCAGATTCGTTCCTGCACATTTTGGTCGCTGTGATAAGTTCTATCACTGCGATCAAAATAAAAAAAATAGTAAATAAATCCCCCCCTTTATCACCCCCATAGGTAGGGACAATAATAAAATACAGAAAATATAATTATTTTTGTTTTTCCATTAGGGTTAGGGTTAGGGGTAGGGTTGCACTTAGGGTTGCACTTAGGGTTGCACTTAGGGCTAGGGTTGCACTTAGGGTTGCACTTAGGGTTGCAGCTAGGGTTGCAGCTAGGGTTGCACTTAGGGTTGCACTTAGGGCTAGGGTTGCACTTAGGGTTGCACTTAGGGCTAGGGTTGCACTTAGGGCTAGGGATGCACTTAGGGCTAGGGTTGCACTTAGGGCTAGGGATGCACTTAGGGCTAGGGTTGCACTTAGGGCTAGGGTTGCACTTAGGGCTAGGGTTGCACTTAGGGCTAGGGTTAGAATTAGGGTTAGAATTAGGGTTAGGGTTGCAATTAGGGTTAGGGTTACAATTAGGGTTAGGGTTAGAATTTGGGCTAGGATTTGAATTAGGGTTACAATTAGGCTATGTGCACACGGTGTGGAATTGGCTGTGGATCCGCAGCGGATTGGTCGCTGCGGATTCGTATCAGTTTTCCATCACGTTTACAGTACCACGTAAACCTATGGAAAACCAAATCCGCTGTGCCCATGGTGCGGAAAATACAGCGCGGAAACGCTGCGTTGTATTTTCCGCAGCATGTCAATTCTTTGTGCAATTCCGCAGCGTTTTACACCTGCTCCATAATAGGAATCCGCAAGTGAAATCCACACAGAAAACACTGGAAATCCGCGGTAAATCCGCAGGTAAAGCGCAGTGCGTTTTACCTGCAGATTTTTCAAAAACTGCGGAAAAATCCACACAAATCCGCAACGTGAGCACATAGCCTTAGGGTTAGGGTTGGAATTAGGGGTAAGACTAGGGTTAGGGGTGTGTTGGGGTTAGGGTTGTGGTTAGGGTTGGGATTAGAGTTAGGGGTGTGTTGGGGTTAGTGTTGGAGTTAGAATTGAGGGGTTTCCACTTTTTAGGCACATCAGGGGGTCTCCAAACGCGACACGGCGCCACCATTGATTCCAGCCAATCTTGCGTTGAAAAAGTAAAATGGTGCTCTCTCCCTTCCGAGCCCCGATGTGTGCCCAAACAGTGGTTTACCCCCACATATGGGGTACCAGCGTACTCAGGAGAAACTGATCAACAACTTTTGGGGTCCAATTCCTCCTGTAACCCTTGGGAAAATAAAAAATTGCAGGCTAAAAAATTATTTTTGAGGAAAGAAAAATGATTTTTTATTTTCACGGCTCTGCGTTATAAACTTCTGTGAAGCACTTGGGGGTTCAAAGTGCTCACCATACATCTAGATAAGTTCCCTTGGGGGTTTAGTTTCCAAAATGGGGTCACTTGTGGGGGGTTTCTACTGTTTAGGCACATCAGGGGCTCTGCAAACGCAACGTGACGCCCGCAGAGCATTCCATCAAAGTCTGCATTTCAAAACATCACTACTTCACTTCCAAGCCCCGGCATGTGCCCAAACAGTGGTTTACCCCCACATATGGGGTATCACCGTACTCAGGAGAAACTGGACATCAACTCTTGGGGTCAAATTTCTCCTGTTACCCTTGGGAAAATAAAAAAATCGGGGCTAAAAAAAATTTTTTGAGGAAAGAAAACATTTATTATTTTCACGGCTCTGCGTTATAAACTTCTGTGAAGCACTTAGGGGTTCAAAGTGCTCACCACACATCTAGATAAGTTCCCTTGGGGGTTTAGTTTCCAAAATGGGGTCACTTGTGGGGGGTTTCTACTGTTTAGGCACATCAGGGGCTCTGCAAACGCAACGTGACGCCCGCAGAGCATTCCATCAAAGTCTGCATTTCAAAACGTCACTACTTCCCTTCCAAACCCCGACGTGTGCCCAAACAGTGGTTTACCCCCACATATGGGGTATCAGCGTACTCAGGAGAAACTGGACAACAACTATTGGGGTCAAATTTCCCCTGTTACCCTTGGGAAAATAAAAAATTCAGGGCTAAAAAAAAATTTTTGAGAAAAGAAAAATTATTTTTTATTTTCATGGCTCTGCGTTATAAACTTCTGTGAAGCACTTGGGGGTTCAAAGTGCTCACCACACATCTAGATTAGTTCCTTGGGAGGTCTAGTTTCCAAAATGGGGTCACTTATGGGGAAGCTCCAATGTTTAGGAACACAGGGGCTCTCCAAACGCGACAAGGTGTCCGCTAATGATTGGAGCTAATTTTCCATTCAAAAAGCCAAATGGCGTGCCTTCCCTTCCAAGCCCTGCCGTGCACCCAAACAGTGGTTTACCCCCACATATGGGGTATCATCGTACTCAGGACAAACTGGACAACAACATTTGGGGTCCAATTTCTCCTGTTACCCTTGGGAAAATAAAAAATTCTGGGCTAAAAATCATTTTTGAGGAAAGAAAAATTATTTTTTATTTTCACGGCTCTGCGTTATAAACTTCTGTGAAGCACTTGTTGGTTTTAAGTGCTCACTATGCATCTAGATAAGTTCCTTGGGGGGTCTAGTTTCCAAAATGGGGTCACTTGTGGGGGAGCTCCAATGTTTAGGCACACAGGGGCTCTCCAAACGCGACATGGTGTCCGCTAACGATGGAGATAATTTTTCATTCAAAAAGTCAAATGGCGCTCCTTCCCTTCCGAGACTTACCATGTGCCCAAACAGTGGTTTACCCCCACATGTGAGGTATCAGTGTACTCAGGAGAAATTGCCCAACACATTTTAGGATCCATTTTACCCTGTTGCCCATGTGAAAATTAAAAAATTGAGGCTAAAAGAATTTTTTTGTGAAAAAAAAGTACTTTTTCATTTTTACGGATCAATTTGTGAAGCACCTGGGGGTTTAAAGTGCTCACTCACTATGCATCTAGATAAGTTCCTTGGGGGTCTAGTTTCCAAAATGGGGTCACTTGTGGGGGAGCTCCAATGTTTAGGCACACGGGGGCTCTCCAAACGCGACATGGTGTCCGCTAAAGATTGGAGCCAATTTTTTATTCAAAAAGTCAAATGGCGCTCCTTCCCTTCCGAGTTCTGCCGTGCGCCCAAACAGTGGTTTACCCCCACATACGAGGTATCAGCGTAGTCAGAACACATTGGACTTTCGTGGTCCAGTTTCTCCTTTTACCCTTGGGAAAATAAAAAAATTGTTGCTAAAAGATCATTTTTGTGACTAAAAAGTTAAATGTTCATTTTTTCCTTCCATGTTGCTTCTGCTGCTGTGAAACACCTGAAGGGTTAATAAACTTCTTGAATGTGGTTTTGAGCACCTTGAGGGGTGCAGTTTTTAGAATGGTGTCACTTTTGGGTATTTTCAGCCATATAGAACCCTCAAATTGACTTCAAATGTGAGGTGGTCCCTAAAAAAAATGGTTTTGTAAATTTTGTTGTAAAAATGAGAAATCACTGGTCAAATTTTAACCCTTATAACTTCCTAGCAAAAAAAAATGTTGTTTCCAAAATTGTGCTGATGTAAAGTAGACATGTGGGAAATGTTATTTATTAACTATTTTGTGTCACATAACTCTCTGGTTTAACAGAATAAAAATTCAAAATGTGAAAATTGCAAAATTTTCAAAATTTTCGCCAAATTTCCATTTTTTTCACAAATAAACGCAGAAATTATCGACCTAAATTTACCACTAACATGAAGCCCAATATGTCACGAAAAAACAATCTCAGAATTGCTAGGATCCGTTAAAGCGTTCCCGAGTTATTACCTCATAAAGGGACACTGGTCAGAATTGCAAAAAACGGCAAGGTCATTAAGGCCAAAATAGGCTGGGTCATGAAGGGGTTAACCCCTTCACCCCCAAGGGTGGTTTGCACGTTAATGACCGGGCCAATTTTTACAATTCTGACCACTGTCCCTTTATGAGGTTATAACTCTGGAACGCTTCAACGGATCTTGGCGATTCTGACATTGTTTTCTCGTGACATATTGTACTTCATGATAGTGGTAAAATTTCTTCGATATAACTTGCGTTTATTTGTGGAAAAAACGAATATTTGGCGAAAATTTTGAAAATTTCGCAATTTTCCAACTTTGAATTTTTATGCCCTTAAATCACAGACATATGTCACGCAAAATACTTAATAAGTAACATTTCCCACATGTCTACTTTACATCAGCACAATTTTGGAACCAAAATTTTTTTTGGTGACGGAGTTATAAGGGTTAAAAGTTGACCAGCAATTTCTCATTTTTACAACACCATTTTTTTTTAGGGACCACATCTCATTTGAAGTCATTTTGAGGGGTCTATATGATAGAAAATACCCAAGTGTGACACAATTCTAAAAACTGCACCCCTCAAGGTACTCAAAACCACTTTCAAGAAGTTTATTAACCCTTCAGGTGTTTCACAGGAATTTTTGGAATGTTTAAATAAAAATAAACATTTAACTTTTTTTCACACAAAATTTGTTTCAGCTCCAATTTGTTTTATTTTACCAAGGGTAACAGGAGAAAATAGACCCCAAAATTTGTACAATTCGTCCTGAGTACGCTGATACCCCATATGTGGGTGTAAACCATTGTTTGGGCGCAGGGCAGAGCTCGGAAGGGAAGGAGCGCCATTTGAGTTTTCAATGCAAAATTGACTGGAATTAAGATGGGATGCCATGTTGCGTTTGGAGAGCCCCTGATGTGCCTAAACATTAAAAACCCCCACAAGTGACACCATTTTGGAAAGTAGACCCCTTAAGGAACTTATCTAGATGTGTGTTGAGCACTTTGACCCAACAAGTGCTTCACAGAAGTTTATAATGCAGAGCCGTAAAAATAAAAATCATATTTTTTCACAAAAATGATCTTTTCACCCCCATTTTTTTATTTCCCCAAGGGTAAGAGAAAGAAATTAGACCACAAAAGTTGTTGTGCAATTTGTCCTGAGTACAACGATACCCCATATGTGGGGGTAAACCACTGTTTGGGCGCATAGCAGAGCTCGGAAGGGAAGAAGCGCTATTTTACTTTTAATGCAAAATTGACTGGAATTAAGATGGGATGCCATGTTGCGTTTGGAGAGCCCCTGATGTGCCTAAACATTAAAAACCCCCACAAGTGACCCCATATTGGAAACTAGACCCCCCCAAGGAACTTATCTAGATGTGTTGTGAGAACTTTGAACCCCCAAGTGTTTCACTACAGTTTACAACGCAGAGCCGTGAAAATAAAAAATCCTTTTTTTCCCACAAAACTTATTTTTTGGCCCCCAGTTTTGTATTTTCCCAAGGGTAGCAGGAGAAATTGGACCGCAAAAGATGATGTCCAATTTGTCCTGAGTACGCTGATACCCCATATGTTGGGGTAAACCCCTGTTTGGGCACACGGGAGAGCTCTGAAGGGAAGGAGCACTGTTTTCCTTTTTCAACGCAGAATTGGCTGGAATTCAGATCGGATGCCATGTCCCGTTTGGAGAGCCCCTGATGTGCCTAAACAGTGGAAACCCCCCAATTATAACTGAAACCCTAATCCAAACACATCCCTGTCATGGTTCCCAATGGCAAGGGAACGTCAGAGAACATAAATAACAGAACAGCTCTTGGGTGATGGAATCTCGAGCTGACCGTGAGCTAAACCTACCACACAACTAACAGTGGCCGGGTGGCGTACCTACGTTTTATCCCTAGACGCCTAGCGCCAGCCGGAGGACTAACTAACCCTAATAGAGGAAAAGACAGACCTGGCTTACCTCTAGGGAAATTCCCCCAAAAAGGAGACAGAAGCCCCCCACATATATTGACGGTGAGTTCAGAGGAAAAGACATACGCAGTATGAAGGTAGGTTCAGCAAAGCGAGGTCCGCTTACTAGATAGCAAGAAGATACAATAGGGAACTTCATGGTCAGCTGAAAACCCTATTAAAGTACCATCCCGAAATTACTTTAAGACTCATGTGTCAACTCATGACACCGGAGTGGCAATTTCGGCCCACAAGAGCTTCCAGCTACAGAAAAATAACATAACTGTGAACTGGAACAAAAATGCAAAACAAACTTAGGACTAAGAGTCCAACTTAGCTGATAGTAGTCTAGAAGCAGGAACATGCAACAGAAAGGCTCTGGTTACATTGATGGCCGGCACTAGAATAACTGAGCAGCAAGGCTAAATAGGATACACCCATATCCTGATGGAAACAGGTGAACAGAGAAAGTGAAGCACACAAGTCCAGTACCACCAGTGACCACCGGGGGAGCCCAAAAACCAAACTCACAACACATCCCTAATCCTAATCCCAACGGTAACCCTAACCACTCCTCTAACCCAGACACACCCAACCCTATTCCCAACCGTAAATGTAATCCAAACCCTAACCCTATCTTTAGCCCCAACCCTAACTGTAGCTCCAACCCTAGCCCTAACCCTAGCAATAACCCTAGCCCTATCACTAGCCCTAACACTAGCCGTAACACTAGCCCTAACCCTAGCCCTAACCCTATCCCCAACCCTAGCCCTAACCCTAGCCCTAACCCTAGCCCCAACCCTAGCCCTAACCCTAGTCCTAACCCTTGCCCTAACCCTAACCCTAGCCCTAACCCTAGCCCCAACCCTAGCCCTAACCCTAACCCTAGCCCTAACCCTTGCCCTAACCCTAACCCTAGCCCTAACTCTAGTCCTAACTCTAGCCCTAACCCTAACCCTAACCCTAATGGGAAAATGGAAATAAATACATTTTTTAATTTTTTTATTTTTCCCTAACTAAGGGGGTGATGAAGGGGGGTTTGATTTACTTTTATAGCGGGTTATTTAGTGGATTTTTATGATTGGCAGCTGTCACACACTGAAAGACGCTTTTCATTGCAAAAAATATTTTTTGCATTACCACATTTTGAGAGCTGTAATTTTTCCATATTTGAGTCCACAGAGTTATGTGAGATCTTGTTTTTTGCGGGACGCGTTGACGTTTTTATTGGTAACATTTTCGGACACGTGACATTTTTTGATCGCTTTTTATTCCGATTTTTGTGAGGCAGAGTGATCAAAAACCAGCTATTCATGAATTTCTTTTGGGGGAGGCGTTTATACCGTTCCGTGTTTGGTAAAATTGATAAAGCAGTTTTATTCGTCGGGTCAGTACGATTACAGCGATATCTCATTTATATCATTTTTTTATGTTTTGGCGCTTTTATACGATAAAAACTATTTTATAGAAAAAATAATTATTTTGGTATCGCTTTATTCTCAGGACTATAACTTTTGTATTTTTTTGCTGATGATGCTGTATGGCGGCTCGTTTTTTGCAGGGCAAGATGACGTTTTCAGCGGTACCATGGTTATTTATATCAGTCTTTTTGATCGCATGTTATTCCACTTTTTGTTCGGCAGTATGGTAATAAAGCGTTGTTTTTTGCCTCGTTTTTTTTTTTTTTTTCTTACGGTGTTTACTGAAGGGGTTAACTAGTGGGGCAGTTTTATAGGTTGGGTCGTTACGGACGCGGCAATACTAAATATGTGTACTTTTATTGTTTTTTTTATTTTATTTAGCTAAAGAAATGTATTTATGGGAATAATTTTTTTTTTTTTCTTTATTTAGGATTTTTTTTTTTTTTTTTTTTTTTTTTACACACATGTGGGGAATTTTTTTTTTACTTTTTTACTTTGTCCCAGGGGGGGACATCACAGATCATTGATCTGGCAGTGTGCACAGCACTCTGCCAGATCTGTGATCTGCTGTGCAGGGCTGCAGGCTTACCAAGTGTCTGCTCTGAGCAGACACTCGGTAAGCCACCTCCCTCCCTGCAGGACCCGGATGCCGCGGCCATCTTGGATCCGGGACCTGCGGCGAGGAGGGAGGTAGGAGACCCTCAGAGCAACGCGATCACATCGCGTTGCTCCGGGGGTCTCAGGGAAGCACGCAGGGAGCCCCCTCCCTGCGCGATGCTTCCCTATACCGCCGGTACACCGCGATCATGTTTGATCGCGGTGTGCCGGGGGTTAATGTGCCGGGGGCGGTCCGTGACCGCTCCTGGCACATAGTGCCGGATGTCAGCTGCGATATGCAGCTGACACCCGGCCGCGATCGGCCACGCTCCCCCCGTGAGCGCGGCCGATCGGCTATGACGTACTATCCCGTCGAGGGTCAGATAGGCGCAGGTCACCTCGACGGGATAGTACGTCTAAGGTCACAGAGGGGTTAAGGATATAAAAACTGAAAGTTTGAGAATTGCCATTTAAAGAAAAAAAAAAAATTCCGCTAATAATTTAACAAATAAACGCACTCGTAAAGTAACACTGGTCAGAATTGTAAAATTTGGCCTGGTCATTTAGGTCAAAATTTGCTCTTTCACTAAGGGGTTAAGCCCATATTAATTATATAACTATCTTAAATATGTTTTAATAAACAGCTAAAATACCAAAACTTGTGTAACTCTCCAAATATTTCTAGACCTAACTGTTGATATACCAACCACTATTTCCATGTATAGAAACATGCTGGCAGGTTCCTTTAGGACAAAATTGTCTAAAGATTAGTGTTGAGCGATACCGTCCGATACTTGAAAGTATCGGTATTGGAAAGTATCGGCCGATACCGGCAAAGTATCGGATCCAATCCGATACCGATACCCGATACCAATACAAGTCAATGGGACTCAAGTATCGGACGGTATTCCTGATGGTTCCCAGGGTCTGAAGGAGAGGAAACTCTCCTTCAGGCCCTGGGATCCATATAAATGTGTAAAAGAAAGAATTAAAATAAAAAATATCGCTATACTCACCTGTCCGACGCAGCCTGGACCTTACCGAGGGAACCGGCAGCGTTGTTTGTTTAAAATTTGCGCTTTTACTTGGTTACGTGAAGTCCCGGCTTGTGATTGGTCAGGGCGGCCATGTTGCCGGGACGCGGACCAATCACAGCAAGCCGTGACGAAATTACGTCACGGCTTGCTGTGATTGGTCCGCGTCCCGGCAACATGGCCGCCATTAACCAATCACAAGCCGTGACGTCACGGGAGGCTGGACACGCGCGCTTTTTAAAATGGGCACGTGTCCAGCCTCCCGTGACGTCCCGGCTTGTGATTGGTTGCGCCGCGGTCAACCAATCACAAGCCGGGAGGCTGGACACGCGCGCATTTTAAAATTTTAAAATGCGCGCGTGTCCAGCCTCCCGGCTTGTGATTGGTTGACCGCGGCGCAACCAATCACAAGCCGGGACGTCACGGGAGGCTGGACACGCGCCCATTTTAAAATGCGCGCGTGTCCAGCCTCCCGTGACGTCACGGCTTGTGATTGGTTGCGTCTCCCATGTGACTGCGACGCAACCAATCACAAAGCCGGGACGTAATTTTAAAATCCTTAAGGACCTGAAATTACGTCACGGCTTGCTGTGATTGGTTGCGTCGCCCATGTGACTGCGACGCAACCAATCACAACGCCGGAACGTAATTTTAAAATCCTGAAGGACCTGAAATTACGTCACGGCTTGCTGTGATTGGTTGCGTCCCGGTCACATGGGCGGCACGCAACCAATCACAAGCCGGGACTCACGTAAAGGAAAGAAAAGCGCGAATTTTAAACAAAGAACGCTGCCGCTTCCCTCGGTAAGGTGCAGGCTGCGTCGGAGAGGTGAGTATAGCAATATTTTTTATTTTAATTCTCTCTTTTACACATTTTTACATTAATGTTGTTTCGATACCGATACCCGATATCACAAAAATATCGGATCTCGGTATCGGAATTCCGATACAGCAAGTATCGGCCGATACCCGATACTTGCAGTATCGGAATGCTCAACACTACTAAAGATGCATCAAATATACAGTCTTATGCTGTTTAAAAATGAGACCCTTTTTTAATAAATCTGTCTCAATGTTTTTATACACAGCTTGTATAGGTGAAAATTTGCTTACAGACTTAACACCGCACCCAGGATATGTGACGTTTTTGCAATGAGGAAACGGCCGCACCTTTTATTCAATGTTACATTCTACCTCCTGGAGAATCCTTCAGTGACTGGCCTGCTTGACCTTCTCGCCTTCCTTCTAGCTGCGTAATTAAATAAACATATTAGAGCACATTTTCCTGTTGAATGTTAATTGTCTTCCCTTTGGGACTGTAATTTACATTTGATTTACTAATGAAACCGAGAAGCTTTCAATGAAAGAAAATTGACAGAATAGACAGTTGTCCTCTGTGAGTGACTGAATGATATGAAGTAAAGCAGGTCTAAATGAGTGAGATCCCTACAGGAAAAGTTCTTCATGTATTCATTTTAGGATCAGTTGATGCATTTATTAAATGGCTGGATAGTCCTTTCTGGCTGGTTTAACTGCTTATTGTGGAACCTGGCATACAACACAGCTAAGCTCAAGCTTTATTTTTCTGTATAGATTTGACCAGAATTTACAATTCCATTTTCGGCAGTGGTTTACATCATCTCTAGACAGACGTTTTCCCACTGTTTAAGTCTTATGGACTCCCTAAGGAATATTTTCAACAACAGACATGCTTGCTAGTAATTTTTATTGAATAGATATCTTTCAAAAGGAAAGGGGGAGACAATCAATAGCACTATCTAAGCATTATAATGAACATGAATAAATCATATTGAAGTGCAGTTAGAAAAGCTCCCCTTCATAGGGTTGTGCAATGGCAGGGCACACAACACCTTGAAATATATAGAAATAATCCGAATATATGCAGCCTGTCCAGGTGGCTCCTGTTCTCTTCCAAGTGAGATACCATGGGTGGGGGTGTGTTAGAAAGCTCTATGGTCACTAGGTTAGTTCAGAGCTCCAGAAATGGATATTTTGTATGTAAGACCACAATTTATCCAAAAAAAAGAGGTTTTGTTGGAA
This sequence comes from Ranitomeya variabilis, assembly GCF_051348905.1. Classification (NCBI taxonomy): domain Eukaryota; kingdom Metazoa; phylum Chordata; class Amphibia; order Anura; family Dendrobatidae; genus Ranitomeya; species Ranitomeya variabilis. The sequence continues at coordinate 663,094,417 of NC_135232.1, read as the reverse complement.
AAATTTGGAAAAATATACAAAGCGTTTCAGCTGTACCTTAGCCTTCATCAGGTACAATGAAATGCATTGTATTATATTTTTGAATTTTTCCAATAAACCTATTTTTATTCAACAATTATTTTTTATATACCAAATGTCCACTTGTGGAGCTCTGGAGTAATCCACTGACCTTATGAGCTTTTTAACAAATGTGCTTGATACCCTCATTGTACCTGTGATGAATGTGCAGTGTCACTTATTGGTTCTTGTACTTTACACAATGAATATGGAGCATAAACTGTCAGGTCCCATATTTACTTACTCAACACTTTCTGAATAAGGTGGAAATTATGCAACAAGCGACAAAGACTTTCCATTTTGGATCTTTTTCTTTTACATACTGCAGCAGATTTTTTAGCAGTCCTGTGCAAATGCACTAGTATATATCAAATTCATTTTGGTGTACCATAATACTGAATGTTCTTTATACTAATTACCATACTGTATGTATTCTCATAAATTTAAAACTGATGTAATGCAATTAAAAAAATAATAAAAACAATTAGTAAACAACAAAATCACAATTTTGCAAAGGGCTTACCTCTAATAATTTTAGTTTGTTTATTTCTCCTTTGGACATACCGTATGTACTCGAGTATAAGCCAATCTGAGTATAAGCCGAGACACCTTATTTTATCACAAAACTGGGAAAACTTATTGACTCGAGTATAAGCCTAGGGTGGAAATACAGCAGCTACTGATAAATGCTCTATAAAGTTGATGATGGGCTCCATAAGGTGCTCCATACAAAATACACCCCATATAATGCTCCATAAAGTTCATGATGGGCCCCATAAGATGCCCATATAATGCTCAATATAGTTTATGCTGATCCCCATATACCATACATTGCTGCAAGAAAATAAAAAAAAAAAAAATGAAATAGCCACCTCGCGTCGCTGACCGCTGCTCCTCAGCGTCGCCGTCTCTCTGCACTGACTGTTCAGGCAGAGAGCGCACACTAATCACGTAATTGCGCCCTCTGCCTGAACATCACAGTCAGAGGATGCAGAAGACATTGCAGCAGTGGAACGAGGAAAGGTGAATATTGCAAGTACCGGGGGCCTGAGCAAGCGTCTGCACAGGCACTTGGCCCCCATAGCGTGCCAGTCTCTCCGCCTGCTCAAGACCCCAACACTTGCCCCGGTGCTAATGCCGACCGTCGGCCCTGTCAGCAGTCACCGGAACACTCAGAGTCTGCAGGCGTGCGCAGTTGACCAGGAGAGACTGGGAGAACACCCGCACTGCAGTGGAGAACAAGTATGTGGGACCGTGACTCATGTATAAGCCGAGGGGGGGTTTCCACAAAAAAAAAAATGTGATGAAAAATTCGGCTTATGCACGAGTATATACGGTAAGTTCTTCTCAGATTGTAAAGTGGAAGAATGTAGCAAAGGCTTTGCTTACACTGTCATTCAGAGCCTTACTGTCAAAATGATGGAAACCACAATAGACTTCATTAAAATCAATTGGGTCTTTCAGCGTCCATTCAGATCCACTGGATGACTGATCTATCAAGGCATCACGGATTCTGTTGTTACTTAAAAGGAACCTGCCATCAGATTCAAGCTGCTCAAACCATGGGTAGCATTAATCACATATTGCCTGCAATATTACAGCCAGATATGTTTTACTCTGAAACGCTGCAGCATTTCAGAGCAAACATACTTTGAGAAGCTGGCTGGGGACCAACCCTTTGACTGTCAGCTGTGATGCTAGTGTGAGGCTTAGTCAGGCGTCAGGCTGTAGAAAATCTGACTGATTAGACAGTAATTTCAATGACAGTATTCATAAAGCTACATCTACATTCATTGGTTTTTAGTGTTTTGCTCTATGGAAAATCGAGCAGATATCCCAAAAAAAGCTTTATACAGCCCTTATTTGAACAAATTACTGTAGATCACCATTTTGCATTAAAATATATGCTCTCCGGGGAGCATTAAGCTGCGGTTTTCATCTGAATCACCGAAAAACTTTATATCCGAATTACATGTTCTCCTTCTGCACTTTATACTGCAGCTTTCCTCATAGTCTGCACACATTTCCTGTCCATAAAATGGCTGCTAGGGCTTATGGAGGAGCATGTGACCAGACATTGGGTTTGCCATGTTTTTGTGCATGTCTGAAAGACTCCTGCCAGTACGGAGGCTAGACATTGTCCACAGTGACTCTTTCGGCTTCATTTTAGTGAATGGCACTGTCAGGGCTCTATAGGGCAGTTCTTATCGGAATACAGTTTTTTGGGAATGCTAACAGGAACCCCAACGGAACCATTCACTTGAATAAAGCTGACGGAGACACTGTGGACGATGTTTAGCTGCTATCCTGGCAGTATTCATCTTTTTCAAACATGCTCGGAAAAGTGGCAAACCACAGGTCCAGTCACATGCTTCTCCATAACCAGTCATTTTGTGTACAAGAGAATTATGCAGTCTATGAGGCAGTAACAAGTGCATGTAATATTTATATATTAGTAACTGCCACAAAATTGAGTGCATTTGTCATAATAAAGATCAAGTGGCCGACCACTTTAAAATAGGTTGTTTAACTGTAGTTCTATGTTATGGAATACCCATATTTGTATCTTAAACTTTTTTTTGTCACAATTACATCACTCTTATTGTCCTAAGGAAGCTAAGCGACCTCCCCGTCAACGTATAGGATCATGGGCATGCATGGCAGTCAGTATTGTGGGTGACAGCCCAGCCACCAAATCTGGTCAGGCCTGTGGGGTTTCCTCCCTCCATGTGTCACTCATGCAGGGTCATTACCTGTCTATTTAGCTGGCTGACAATGGTCAGATCATTGCCAGTTAAAGCTTTTCTCAGTGGTGTGTGTGCTTTGTGTTCTGATATTCTGATCTTTGTTGCCCATCCTCGGAGTTTGCCTTTTGACTACCCATTTGTATCACCCCTTTTGCATTTGACGTACTCTGATTTTAGTTACCTGATCCCTGATTTGCCTTTGACTATTTCTTTATCTTTGATGTACAGTCCTGGCATTTGATCATTGACTCCTTGACTTTTCTACCTGAATGGCTTGTCCATGAGAAGTGCCTAACCATCGTCACAATTTTCTGTTTGTTTTTTATCTAAATTCCATGTCTTCATTTCCAATTTACTAATAGGATAACATTCCCTTAAAGGGAATCTGTCATCATATTTGAACTTTATAAATGGCATAAAAGTTATACACTGCTAGTCCTATCTGTATGCCTCATATCAGATGCCTTGTTGTTGAGAAATCCTCTTTTATCACTTTACATAAATGACATGTTGCAGGCCATGGGGAGTTTGTTGCCTGGAAGATAACTCTACCTCCATAGATTGTTTTTCATAAAAGGGGGAGTTACCAGTGTGAGACAAATAACTAACACAGATCAGCAGAAATTAACTTTGTCTTCTTACAAAGTTTTTGTTTTCTCTGATCTCTGCTGTATTATAACCATATTGCAGCACTGTCTTCCTATGAGATGGAAGCTGAAGATGAGAGGAACCTGCAGATGTGTCAGGTATAAATACACAGCTCTGCAGTGAGATCAAGAGAGCAGCCATTACACATCACACTGGTAACTCCCCTTCATGTAAAATAATCTCTGGAGGCATAGTTATCTTCCAGGCAGCATCCTCCCCAGAGCCTGGAAGAGGTCATTAAGTGATAAAGATGATTTCTCAGCAAGGCATCTGATATGAGACATACAGGCATCACTCTCTTCAGCAGCCTATAACCTTGATGCCCATATTATTAGTTTAGATAGGTTAAATGTAGTGACAGATTCCCTTTAACTTAGTGGAGTTTAAAGCTTTTTAGCAGAAGTGTTTAGTAAGTTTGCATCAAGCATACTTCACTTTCTACTTCTGGAGTACAGTTTTGGAGAGTGACCTAGTAAAATCGGCAGACTCATGCCGCATCATTTATTTTATTGCTTACGAGCCTGTAAATACTAATGTAACCTGTGGGAGGCTGGAATCCATGGTAACGTTCCCTGTGTAATGCTTTAATCTATTACCTGCTGCTAATGAAACTGAAACTGGCTGTACACATGTGCTAGGTTTTAGTAATCTGCAATATATCCTATATTTTTTTATGATCTGTTGTTTAATAATGAAGGTAACCCAAATACCAACATATAATATTTATTACTGTGTAAAAATGTGGAGGGAAGTCTTAGGCTATGTTCACACGCTGCGGTTTTTGCTGCGGATCCGCAGCGGATTTGCAGCTGCGGATCCGCAGACGTTTTCCATGCAGGGTACAGTACAATGTTACCCTATGGAAAACCAAATCCGCTGTTCCCACTTTGCTTTTTTCCGCAGGAAAATCCGCGCTGATTTTCTGCGGAAAAAAAGAAGTAGCATGTCACTTCTTTCTGCGGATTCCGCAACTGTTTTCCACCTGCACCAATAGGAAAGTGCAGTTGGAAAACTGCAGTGGAATCCGCAGAAGAAACCGCACAAAAAAACGCAGGGAAATCCACCGCGGTTTTGCACTGCGGGATTTCCAAATAAGGACCTGAAAAATCCGCAGCAAAAAAAGGATGGTGTGAACAAGCCCTTAAGGGGATTTCCAGTAGTACACTTCTTTTATTTCCCAGGCCATTTCTGACAGCTAGTCATTGGGCTCAGTGGTTGCTTTGGGTTATTACTAGCAAGTCAGTATATTTTCACACACTTGCAGAATAAAATGTGCCTTAGCACCAGGGGTGAACCTAGCCACACTGCTGCCTGAGGCGAACTTCAAAACGGCGCCCCCCCAAACACATGTACAGTACAGCCCCCCTATAGGGCTCCCATCTCATATACAGTCCCCCCATACATTACATGAGTGATAACTATTGTACATTCTACAATAGGTCATAAATCAGACAGTATAGTCCTCCATACAGTATTCTGGGCACCACAGTGCTCCTTACAGGATAACGAGCCTCATATATTGCTCCATACAGTATAATGAGCCCCATATATTGCTCCATACAGTATAATGAGCCCCACATGATGCTCCATACTGTATAATGGCCACACATGATGCTCCATACTGTATAATGGCCACACAGTGCTCCATACTGTATAATGGCCACACATGACGCTCCATACTGTATAATGGCCACACAGTGCTCCATACTGTATAATGGCCACACAGTGCTCCATACTGTATAATGGCCACACATGATGCTCCATACTGTATAATGGCCACACAGTTACTCCTACACACGCGGCTGTGCTCCATACACCTTGCACACACGGCTCCACTCCGTACTAACGCGGCTCCGCTCCATACACCTCGCACACACCCGGCTCTGCTCCATACACCTCATACACACCTGGCTCCGCTCCATACACCTCATACACACATGGCTCTGCTCCATACACCTCATACACACACGGCTCCATACACCTCGTACACATTCAGCTCCGCTCCATACACCTCTTCCACACATGGCTCCGCTCCGTACACCTCATACACACAAGGCTCCGCTCCATACACCTCATACATACACGGCTCCGCTCCATATACCTCGTACACATTCAGCTCCGCTCCATACATTTCATACACACGGCTCCGCTCCATACACCTCATACACACATGGCTCCGCTCCATACACCTTGTACACATTCAGCTCCGCTCCATACAACTCGTACACACACTTACCATGGCAACCAGCACAGCAGAGTCCTGCAATCCATGGAGGTCCCGATCATGTGACCCCTGACTCCTCTCCTCCTGTGACCTCATCACAGGTCCTGTTTGCACAAAGCAGCCAATATATGGTGTGCTGCTCTGCGGGTGCGGGGATGACCGGCTCATATTGCGCACCGCACTAGTGACAGCAAATGTCAGGGATTATGGAGCGTCGGCACCAGGTGTTCTGACTGCCGCTCTGCCGCCCCCTGTCTTTCAGTGATGACTGCCGCCTGAAGCAAAGGGCTCAACTTGCCCCATGATAGCGGTGCCCCTGTGTCATGATTCCCAATGGCAGGGAAACATCAAAACACAAAGATAACGGACGAGCTCTGGGTGATGGAATCTCGAGCTGACCGTGAGCTAAATCTACCACACAACTAATAGTAGCCAGGGAGCATACCTGATTAACCCTAGATGCCACGCGCCAGCCGGAGGACTAACTACTCCTGGTAGAGGAAGGAACAGACCTGGCTTACCTCTAGGGAAATACCCCAAAAGATGATAGCAGCCCCCCACATGTAATGACGGTGAGTTTAGAGGAAAAGACATACACAGTATGAAGGTAGATTTAGCAAAGAGAGGTCCACTTACTAGATAGCAGAAGGATACAAAAGAGGACTTCACGGTCAACTGAAAACCCTATCAAAAAACCATCCTGAAATTACTTTAAGACTCCTGTGTCAACTCATGACACAGGAGTGGCAATTTCAGCCCACAAGAGCTTCCAGCTACAGAGAATAACAAAACTGCAAACTGGACAAAAGATACAAAACAAAAGGACAAAGTCCACTTAGCTGATCAGCAGACTAGTAGCAGGAACATGCAACCGAAGGCTCTGGTTACAATGATGACCGGCAAGGAAATGACTGGAGAGCAAGGCTAAATAGGAAACTCCCAAACACTGATGGGAGCAGGTGAACTGAGACAGCAAAGACACACAAGTCACCAGTACCACCAGCAACCACCAGGGGAGCCCAAAAGCGGATTCACAACACCCCTGCCTGTGTGTCCTATCTGTAATAGTTTAGTTAAATAAAAAAAAGAGACTTTGGCTGCCCACACAGAACCAACATTTTTCTCAGTCAGAGAGGAACCTAAACCCAGACTCATCACTACATCTATATATAGTGAAATAACCATGGTCACCACTGCCCGGACTATTAGGTCCATTGCTAGCATGAACAGAACAATAAATATGCGAGTGCAGAGCTCTGGAATCATGCACGATCCTTCAGGAAATGTTACATAGAGGACATTATAGCTGAAGTGTGATAATGTGAGGGGCGATAACTGCAGAACCTTCAGGTGTTGGGTGCTGGGTACCAGAGTGCACAGCGCTCATCTGCACTGACAGCATCACATACACCAGCACCGCACTGACTGCACCCCAGCACAGTACTGGACAGGACTCCGGATACTCAGGGGAGCGCACATCACATACACCAGCACCGCCTGCACCCCAGCACAGTACTGGACAGGACTCCGGATACTCAGGGAAGGGCACATCACATGCACAAGCACCGCACTGCCTGCACCCCAGCACAGTACTGGACAGGACTCCGGATACTCAGGGGTGCGCACAGGTTACACTGCGCTGGATATATGCAAGGGAGTGTTAATGGGGGGGGGGGGATTTGTTATGTGGGATCCTGCTAAGCAGAGACAAAGGTGGGTTCAGGCCTGATCATACTCAAGAATCACAGGCAGTATATCCATGTACACTCATTTACTCATCACTAGTGTTGAGCATTCCGATACCGCAAGTATCGGGTATCAGCCGATACTTGCGGGTATCGGAATTCCGATACCGAGATTCGATACTTTTGTGGTATCGGTATCGAAACAACATTAATGTGTAAAATAAAGAATTAAAATAAAAAATATTGCTATACTCACCTCTCCGACGCAGCCTGGACCTCACCGAGGGAACCGGCAGCGTTCTTTGCTTAAAATGCGCGCGTTTACTTCCTTCCGTGACGTCACGGCTTGTGATTGGTCGCGTGCCGCCCATGTGGCCGCGACGCGACCAATCACAGCAAGCCGTGACGTAATTTTCAGGTCCTCAATGCCTAATTCTAGGCATTCAGGATTTTAAAATTACGTTCCGGCTTGTGATTGGTCGCGTCGCGGTCACATGGGCGACGCGACCAATCACAAGCCGTGACGTCACGGGAGGCAGGAAACGCGCGCATTTTAAAATTACGTCATGGCTTGTGATTGGTTGCGTGCCGCCCATGTGACCGCGACGCGACCAATCACAGCAAGCCGTGACGTAATTTCAGGTCCTGAATGCAGAATTAGGCATACAGGACCTGAAATTACGTCACGGCTTGCTGTGATTGGTCGCGTCGCGGTCACATGGGCGGCACGCAACCAATCACAAGCCGTGACGTAATTTTAAAATGCGCGCGTTTCCTGCCTCCCGTGACGTCACGGCTTGTGATTGGTCGCGTCGCCCATGTGACCGCGACGCGACCAATCACAAGCCGGAAGGTAATTTTTAAATCCTGAATGCCTAGAATTAGGCATTGAGGACCTGAAAATTGTGATTGGTCGCGTCGCGGCCACATGGGCGGCACGCGACCAATCACAAGCCGTGACGTCACGGAAGGAAGTAAACGTGCGCATTTTAAGCAAAGAACGCTGCCGGTTCCCTCGGTGAGGTCCAGGCTGCGTCGGAGAGGTGAGTATAGCAATATTTTTTATTTTAATTCTTTATTTTACACATTAATATGGATCCCAGGGCCTGAAGGAGAGTTTCCTCTCCTTCAGACCATGGGAACCATCAGGGATACCGTCCGATACTTGAGTCCCATTGACTTGTATTGGTATCGGGTATCGGTATCGGATTAGATCCGATACTTTGCCGGTATCGGACGATACTTTCCGATACCGATACCTTCAAGTATCGGACGGTATCGCTCAACACTACTCATCACACTTTCACTCATTTATTAACAGAGAAACACATACTGTACACTACACGCTACAGATACACTATTACATACACAAGAAACCTCTGCATCCATTTACACACAGGAAAGCAGACCCTATACACACTATTACATACACTATAAATGACTTTCCATATACTCACGAGTGCTGCAGTAGAGACTTCACTGCTTACCCCATCCCAGGTCACCAGGGGCAGAGGCTAGTGCTCCATATCGGCCCTAGCACAGGAGGACACAGGGAGCTGCTGCCTCCTCTATGAGTCTTTGCAGACAAGCTCTCCCCCTCCTCCTCCTCTCGGTCCGACTGCCTTGTGATCTCAGGACGGCAGCTGCAGAAGAAAGGTGCACAGACTACAAGGTTTGGCCCCTTATGTATCCTGCAAAAGGAAGTTCAGAATCAATGAAAATACAGGCTTGAACCTCACTATAAATAATGACGTACTAAAAAGTATTCACAATTGCATTGCACTGCACTGTAAAAAAAGACTTGCTGTACATATGTTCAGTCTTTTGTGCTATATATAATCGCTTCAAGTTTTCAAAGCAGCAAAACGGTTAAAAGAATGGACCTGTCCATTCTTCAGAGGCTTCAAAATGGATAAAATGGAAGCCACTTACTATTCTATACATGCAAGTGAAAAGAAATTACTGATGGCCACAAAATTTGCCCAAAAAAACATAAAAAATGATGATATGGGAAAAACACTCCTGGCGTTTTTTCTGAAACATCTTCTGCTTGAAAAACTGTAGGTTTGCCTGAGTTTAACCCTTTTGCACCACAGCCTGTTTTTGCCTTCGTGACCGGGCCAATTTTAACAATTCTGACCACTGTCACTTTATGAGGTTATAACTTTGCAGCGCTTCAACGGATCCCACTGATTCTGAGTTTGTTTTTTCGAGGCATATTGTACTTCGTGATAGTGGTAATTTCTTTTTCAATATAACTTGTGTTTATTTCTGAAAATATTGGAAATTTGGCGAAACTTTTGAAAATTTCACAATTTTTAATCTTTATACACTTAAACCAGAGAGTTATCTCACACAAAATAGTTAAAAAATAACATTTCCCACATGTCTACTTTACATCAGCACAATTTTTAAACATAATTTTTTTTTTGTTACAAAGTTATAAGGGTTAAAATTTGATCAGAAATTTCTCATTTTTCCATAAAATTTACAAAACCATTTTTTTAGGGACTACATCACATTTTAAATGACTTTGAGGGGCCCATATGACATAAAATACTCAAAAGTGACAACATTCTAAAAATGGCACCCCTCAAGGTGCTCAAAACCACATTCAAGAAATTTATTAACCCGTCAGGTGCTTCACTGCGGGATCACAGGTCTTATGGCATCCACAGTGCCTCCTTCTGCCTCATTATGGAGAATGTTCCGCCGGGGGTTCTGTCTGAATCACGTATTTCAGAGATTTACATGGAAACTCTGGTGTGAGTGCTCAGTGCAGTGTGCAGGATAAATGAGCACCGAGCCTTGCTGCCATCTTTGGGAGGCAGAATGAAAAAAATCAACAGCATGTGAAGAATTGGTTTTATTTATTTTTTATGCCATTCCTCATGCGGTATAAGTGATTAGGGGACTTTATTCTTCGGGTCGGTGCGACTACAGCGATACCAGATTTATATTGGATTTTAATGTTTGGTTGCGGTCAAACACTAAAAAACACTTTTTATTGCAAAAACGAGTTTTTGAATCACTATATTTTGAGAGCTATAGTTTTTCCATATTTCGTCCCACAGAGTCATGTGAGGGCTTTTTTTGTGGGTCGAGCTGACATTTTTATTGGTAGCATTTTCGGGCACATGACATTTTTTGATCGCTTTCTATTCTGATTTTTGGGAGAGAGAATGATCAAACACCAGGAATTCAGGAATTAATTTTTTTTAATGACGTTTCATGTGTTGTAAAATTGGTAAGGCAGCTTTATTCTTCGGGTCAATGATACAATGATACCACATTTATATATTTTTTTTTATGTTTTGCCACTTGTTCACAATAAAAACTGTTTTATAGAAAAAAATAATTGTTTTTGCATTGCTTTACTCTGAAAGCTTTAACTTTTTTTATTTTTCGCTGTTGAAGCTGTGTGATGGCTTGTGTTTTGCGGGACAAGATGACATTTTCATTGCTACCATTTTTTTATTTGACTTTTTGATCGCACACACACACACATACACTAAATATGCCATACGCAGCCTCTTGCGCGGTACCACCAGTGGAACACCGTTGCAAATGCCACCGCCAGGATCAGCCAAATGATTCACTGACCGCCACCATCTTTGTACAGGAGGAGCACATGCGCACTTTTAATGTGACTGCCGCTATATGTCTGCACATGCGCGATGTGTCTACAGGCAGAAGATGCCGGTCACATTAAAGGGGTTTTCCCACGAACGAAAGTTCATTTTAAAAATTGTCTGTGTCTGACCGTGTACGAGAGCACATGGGGTACACAGGTCAAAGAAGAGATGACATGAGAGGAGAAGACAGCAGATGGGGGAGAGAGAAAGCTCACAGGGGTGAGAGAGACAGAGCACAGGGGGAGACAGCTCAAAGAGACAGCATATGAGGGGAGAACACAGCAGAGGAAGGAGAAAGACAGCCAAAAAGGGGGATAGCACATGGGGTAGACAGTTCAAAGAAGAGAGCACAGATGGGAGAAGTCAGCACATCGGGAAGGAGAGAGAGTGGACAGGTGGGTGAGGACATGGGGGAGAGATTCTCAACACTGCAAAGCCTGCCCCCATCGTGACATTACCGCCCTCTCGATGTGATAGCATCAGGCCTCCATCTAGTAAACAAATAAACTACCAACATGAGAAAGCGTGCAGGAATAAAATGGTCACAAAATTAATAAAAATATACCTTTTCTTAAATAGGAGTATATTAACATGTAAAATACCAACACATTAGATACAAAAATAGGTTGGCTAGTGAGCCATCAGAAAGACGCATACATTATTGATACATAGCATAAACCAAATACAATAGTAGAAAGTTTACAAGAAATACAATGATGGGTAACTGACATTAACCTTTGATTACGTGTCTAAGAGTAGTGACAAGATGAAACCACTAATGCCCTGAAATGTGGATTTAGGCTGTAGCATTATGGTACAATAATGGCTTTCCCACCAAACATAAGCAAATTTGCGTTTTTCAACTGCTTGTCTGGGCAAATATTTTTAAAGGGTTCCGCCAATTATGAACATTTTGAGATGGTCCATATGCTGTAGATTTACTATCGCATTCATCCTTACTAAACACAAAATGGTGAAAACCATAGTGAATTTAATCACAAATATGTTGTGGCTATTAAAAATCTGCATTGCAAGTCAAGTTTTATGTAGAAAATTTCTGCAGCATTTGGGCGAGATTTCTAAAATCTCATCCTCGTTCTTAGTAAAGTAATCCACTGTGGATTTTATTTATACAGATATGCAGGTAAAATACATATCAATTCTTACCTGTATAGACTAACTTTTACAGTATTTGACTATCTGAGCTGTGTTTCCTTCTAAATTTTTTAATATTTTATAAATCAGCAAATTTATAAGAAGAACTGTGGCTCAGTGGTTAGCACTGCTGCTTTGCCATTCTGGAGTCCTGGGTTCAAATCTCACGAAGGGCATCTGCAAGGAATTTGTATGTTCTCCCTGTGTTTGGGGGTTTCCTCCTGATTCTCCAGTTTTTCCTCCCACATTTCAAAGACTGAGAGGGAATATAGATTGTGATGGTGATATCTGTAAAGCACTGTGGAATTAATGGTAATATATAAGCGAGTAAAAAAAAAATGTCCTAGGTACGGACAGAATGCATTCGGTAGCATGTAGAGTAGGGAAAATATTTGATACACTGCCGATTTTGCAAGTTTTCAAAACCTAAAAAGAATGGAGAGGAGTGTAATTTTTCTGGTAGGTACAATTCAATTGTGAGAGACAGAATCTAAACATAAAAAACAGAAAATCACATTGTATGATTTTAAAATAATTAAATTGCATTTTATTGCAGGAAATAAGTATTTGATCACCTAACAACCAGCAAAAATTCTGGCTCTCACAGACCTATTAGTTTTTTTTTTAAGAAGCCCTCCTAGTTTGCACTCATTATCTGTATTAATTGCACCTGTTAGAATTTGTAACCTGTACAAAAGACACCTGTCCACACACTCAATCACACGCCAACCTCTCCACCATGGCCAAGACCAGAGAGCTGTCTAAGGCCATCAGGGACAAAATTGTATACCTGCCCAAGACTGGAATGGTCTACAAAACAATAGGCAGGCTGCTTGGTGAGAAGGCAACTGTCAGCACAATTATTAGAAAATGGAAGAAACAAATGATGACTCTCAATCTTCCTTGGTCTGGGGCTCCATGCAAAATCTGGGGTAACTCTGATTCTGAGAAAGGCCAGAAATCTGCCCAGAACTACTTGGGAGGACCTGGTCAATGACCTGAAGAGAACTAGGACCACAGTATCAAACATTACAATTAGAAACACACTTTGCTGTCATGGATTAAAATCCTGCAGGGCTCATGCTAGCACATGTCTAGGCCTGTTTTGAAGTTCGCCAATGACCATCTGGATGATCCAGAGGAAGCATGGGATTAGGTCATTTAGTCAGATGAGACCAAAATAAAACATTTTGGTATCAACTTCACTCTCCATGTTTGGAGGAAGAACAAGGATGGGTAAAACCTCAAGAACACCATCCCAACTGTGAAGCATACTGGGGGAAACATCATACTTTGGGGTGCTTTTCTGCAAAGGGGAAAGGATGACTACACCATATTGGAGGGAGGACGAATGGGGTCATGTATCGTGAGATTTTGTCCAATATCCTCCTTCCCTCAGTAAAAGCATTGAAGATGGGTCAAGACTGGGTCTTCCAGCATAACAATTACCCGAAACACACAGCCAGGGCAACTAAGGAGTGGCTCCATAAGAAGCATTTAAAGATCCTAGCCAGTCTTCACACCTGAACCCAATAGAAAATCTTTGGAGGAAGCTAAAACTCAGTTACTTAGCAACGGCCTCAAAACCTGAAAGATATGGATAAGATCTGTATAGAGGAGTGAGCCAAAATCCCTCCTGCAGTGTGTGCAACTTGGTTAAGGACTACAGGAAATGTCTGACCCCTGTAATTAGAAAGGTTTCTGTATCAAATATTAAGTTCTGTTTTTCTATTGTTTCAAATACTTATTTTATGCAATAACATTCAAATTAATTATGAAAAAAATCATACAATGTGATTTTATGGTCTTGTGGATTCTGTTACTCAGCCGTAGTGTATGTACGATAAAAATTACAGACCTCTCCATTCTTTGTTGGTGGGAAAACTTGCAATTTCAGCAGTGTATCAATTACTTATTTACCTCACTGTTTATGTACTCTTGTTCTTACACAGGGAGTGGCTTATTACCTATTTTCCAATTTTGAAATATAGCAGAAACCCAGAGATGGAAAAGCGATATGTTGCTGATGAGTGGTGCAAGAAAATAAAATGTATACAATGTGATTGTGTAGGTCAGAATATAGCACATATATGAATATGAAGATTACATGTAGAAATACATATGATACACATGACACACATGCACATTTTACATACAGTACATAAATATTACAGTATATCCATTTTACTGCTGCCCCCTTTTTTGCAGGTTACTTAGTCTCCCAAATCAGGGAATTTGCATTTAGATGCTGGAGTCCGTCTGATCAGTTAGCATCGTGATTAGTGTTGAGCGATACCGTCCGATACTTGAAAGTATCGGTATCGGAAAGTATCGGCCGATACCGGCAAAGTATCGGATCCAATCCGATACCGATACCCGATACCAATACAAGTCAATGGGACTCAAGTATCGGACGGTATTCCTGATGGTTCCCAGGGTCTGAAGGAGAGGAAACTCTCCTTCAGGCCCTGGGAACCATATTAATGTGTAAAAGAAAGAATTAAAATAAAAAATATTGCTATACTCACCTCTCCGACGCAGCCTGCACCTTACCGAGGGAAGCGGCAGCGTTCTTTGTTTAAAATTCGCACTTTTCTTTCCTTTACTGAAGTCCCGGCTTGTGATTGGTCGCGTGCCGACCATGTGGCCGGGACGCAACCAATCACAGCAAGCCGTGACGTAATTTCAGGTCCTTCAGGATTTTAAAATTACGTTCCGGCGTTGTGATTGGTTGCGTCGCAGTCACATGGGCAACGCAACCAATCACAGCAAGCCGTGACGTAATTTCAGGTCCTTAAGGATTTTAAAATTACGTCCCGGCTTTGTGATTGGTTGCGTCGCAGTCACATGGGAGACGCAACCAATCACAAGCCGTGACGTCACGGGAGGCTGGACACGCGCGCATTTTAAATTGCTGGTTTCGAATTTCCCTCTCAATCTCTGTTCTTTCTCCGTCGGATTATTACCGGCCCCTCTGCTGTAGCGGCGGTCGCTGTGTATACCGGTGGGGGCAGCTCTACCCCGCTGATAATACCGGGTCCTGTCCTTCCAGCTGTCTGCCCCCAAACACGGCCTCCCGTGACGTCCCGGCTTGTGATTGGTTGCGTCGCGGTCAACCAATCACAAGCCGGGAGGCTGGACACGCGCGCATTTTAAAATTTTTAAAATGCGCGCGTGTCCAGCCTCCCGGCTTGTGATTGGTTGACCGCGAGGCAACCAATCACAAGCCGGAACGTCACGGGAGGCTGGACACGCGCTCATTTTAAAATGCGCGCGTGTCCAGCCTCCCGGCTTGTGATTGGTTGATCGCGAGGCAACCAATCACAAGCCGGGACGTCACGGGAGGCTGGACACGCGCTCATTTTAAAATGCGCGCGTGTCCAGCCTCCCGGCTTGTGATTGGTTGATCGCGAGGCAACCAATCACAAGCCGGGACGTCACGGGAGGCTGGACACGCGCTCATTTTAAAATGCGCGCGTGTCCAGCCTCCCGGCTTGTGATTGGTTGATCGCGAGGCAACCAATCACAAGCCGGGACGTCACGGGAGGCTGGACACGCGCTCATTTTAAAATGCGCGCGTGTCCAGCCTCCCGGCTTGTGATTGGTTGATCGCGACGCAACCAATCACAAGCCGGGACGTCACGGGAGGCTGGACACGCGCCCATTTTAAAATGCGCGCGTGTCCAGCCTCCCGTGACGTCACGGCTTGTGATTGGTTGCGTCTCCCATGTGACTGCGACGCAACCAATCACAAAGCCGGGACGTAATTTTAAAATCCTTAAGGACCTGAAATTACGTCACGGCTTGCTGTGATTGGTTGCGTTGCCCATGTGACTGCGACGCAACCAATCACAACGCCGGAACGTAATTTTAAAATCCTGAAGGACCTGAAATTACGTCACGGCTTGCTGTGATTGGTTGCGTTGCCCATGTGACTGCGACGCAACCAATCACAACGCCGGAACGTAATTTTAAAATCCTTAAGGACCTGAAATTACGTCACGGCTTGCTGTGATTGGTTGCGTTGCCCATGTGACTGCGACGCAACCAATCACAAAGCCGGAACGTAATTTTAAAATCCTTAAGGACCTGAAATTACGTCACGGCTTGCTGTGATTGGTTGCGTTGCCCATGTGACTGCGACGCAACCAATCACAAAGCCGGAACGTAATTTTAAAATCCTTAAGGACCTGAAATTACGTCACGGCTTGCTGTGATTGGTTGCGTTGCCCATGTGACTGCGACGCAACCAATCACAACGCCGGAACGTAATTTTAAAATCCTGAAGGACCTGAAATTACGTCACGGCTTGCTGTGATTGGTTGCGTCCCGGCCACATGGTCGGCACGCGACCAATCACAAGCCGGGACTTCAGTAAAGGAAAGAAAAGCGCGAATTTTAAACAAAGAACGCTGCCGCTTCCCTCGGTAAGGTGCAGGCTGCGTCGGAGAGGTGAGTATAGCAATATTTTTTATTTTAATTCTTTCTTTTACACATTTTTACATTAATGTTGTTTCGATACCGATACCCGATACCACAAAAATATCGGATCTCGGTATCGGAATTCCGATACAGCAAGTATCGGAATGCTCAACACTAATCGTGATATCTTACTCAAGAAACCTCTATAAGCACTGATTTCCTGAGATTTCAGGAGACACTGGCCGCACTCAACACATTTATCAAATTTTTTCGAAGAGTTTGTAAAGTTTCCCTTTTATATAGGAGCTTCACAAACAATTCTAGAGTAGTTGGTTTTTACGATTACATATGTACACATATATACAGTGCCTACAAGTAGTATTCAACCCCCTGCAGATTTAGCAGGTTTACACATTTGGAATTAACTTGGCATTGTGACATTTGGACTGTAGATCAGCCTGGAAGTGTGAAATGCACTGCAGCAAAAAAGAATGTTATTTCTTTGTTTATTTTTTTTTTAAATTGTGAAAAGTCTTTTCAGAGGGTCATTTATTATACAACCCCTCAACCCACCAGAATTCTGTTTGGTTCCCCTAAAGTATTAAGAAGTAGTTCAGGCACAAAGAACAATGAGCTTCACATGTTTGGATTAATTATCTCTTTTTCCAGCCTTTTCTAACTATTTAAGACCCTCCACAAACTTGTGAACAGCACTCAAACATGGTCAACATGGGAAAGACAAAGGAGCATTCCAAGGCCATCAGAGACAAGATCGTGGAGGGTCACAAGGCTGGCAAGGGGTACAAAACCCTTTCCAAGGAGTTGGGCCTACCTGTCTCCACTGTTGGGAGCATCATCCGGAAGTGGAAGGCTTATGGAACTACTGTTAGCCTTCCACGGCCTGGACAGCCTTTGAAAGTTTCCTCCCGTGCCGAGGCCAGGCTTGTCCGAAGAGTCAAGGCTAACCCAAGGGCAACAAGGAAGGAGCTCCGGGAAGATCTCATGGCAGTGGGGACATTGGTTTCAGTCAATACTATAAGTAAAGTACTCCACCGCAATGGTCTCCGTTCCAGACGAGCCCGTAAGGTACCTTTACTTTCAAAGCGTCATGTCAAGGCTCGTCTACAGTTTGCTCATGATCACTTGGAGGACTCGGAGACTGACTGGTTCAAGGTTCTCTGGTCTGATGAGACCAAGATCGAGATCTTTGGTGCCAACCACACACGTGACGTTTGGAGACTGGATGGCACTGCATACGACCCCAAGAATACCATCCCTACAGTCAAGCATGGTGGTGGCAGCATCATGCTGTGGGGCTGTTTCTCAGCCAAGGGGCCTGGCCATCTGGTCCGCATCCATGGGAAGATGGATAGCACGGCCTACCTGGAGATTTTGGCCAAGAACCTCCGCTCCTCCATCAAGGATCTTAAGATGGGTCGTCATTTCATCTTCCAACAAGACAACGACCCAAAGCACACAGCCAAGAAAACCAAGGCCTGGTTCAAGAGGCAAAAAATCAAGGTGTTGCAGTGGCCTAGTCAGTCTCCTGACCTTAACCCAATTGAAAACTTGTGGAAGGAGCTCAAGATTAAAGTCCACATGAGACACCCAAAGAACCTAGATAACTTGGAGAAGATCTGCATGGAGGAGTGGGCCAAGATAACTCCAGAGACCTGTGCCGGCCTGATCAGGTCTTATAAAAGACGATTATTAGCTGTAATTGCAAACAAAGGTTATTCCCCAAATATTAAACCTAGGGGTTGAATAATAATTGACCCACACTTTTATGTTTAAAATTTATAAAAATTTAACTGAGCTACAAAACTTTTTGGTTTGTAAGATTTATGCATCTGTTAATAAATCCTGCTCTTGTTTGAAGTTTGAAGGCTCTAACTTATTTGCATCTTATTAAACCTGCTAAATCTGCAGGGGGTTGAATACTACTTGTAGGCACTGTATATATACTAGCTGTTTCCAGCCAGCTAACGCTCGGCACGCTCATTGCTATCTAATTAACGCTGCTGGTGATTAAACTAAAGTAAATAATAACATTCAATAGCGCTTACGCAGGTGGTAAATTAACTTAAAATGAAGTTACCGTATATACTCGAGTATAAGCCGACCCGAGTATCAGCCGACCCCCCTAATTTTGCCACAAAAAAACTGGGAAAACTTATTGACTCGAGTATAAGCCTAGGGTGGAAAATGCAGCAGCTACCGGTGAATTTAAAAAATAAAAATAGATGCTCCATACCGTTCATTATGGCCCCATAGATGCTCCATATAAAGCTGTGCCACATATATAATGCTCTGCACTGTTCATTATGGCCCCATAGATGCTCCACATAAAGCTGTGCCATATATAATGCTCTGCACCGTTCATTATGGCCCCATAGATGCTCCATAGAAAGCTGTGCCACATATAATGCTCTGCACCGTTCATTATGGTCCCATAGATGCTCCACATAAAGCTGTGCCATATATAATGCTCTGCACCGTTCATTATGGCCCCATAGATGCTCCACATAAAGCTGTGCCATATATAATGCTCTGCACTGTTCATTATGGCCCCATAGATGCTCCACATAAAGCTGTGCCATATATAATGCTCTGCACCGTTCATTATGGCCCCATAGATGCTCCACATAAAACTGTGCCATATATAATGCTCTGCACCGTTCAGTATGGCCCAATAGATGCTCCTTATAAAGCTGTGCCATATAGAATGCTCTGCACCGTTCAGTATGGCCCCATAGATGCTCCACTTAAAGCTGTGCCATATATAATGCTCTGCACCGTTCATTATGGCCCCATAGATGCTCCACATAAAGCTGTACCATATATAATGCTCTGCACCGTTCATTATGGCCCCATAGATGCTCCACATAAAGCTGTGCCATATATAATGCTCTGCACTGTTCATTATGGCCCCATAGATGCTCCACATAAAGCTGTGCCATATATAATGCTCTGCACCGTTCATTATGGCCCCATAGATGCTCCACATAAAACTGTGCCATATATAATGCTCTGCACCGTTCAGTATGGCCCCATAGATGCTCCACATAAAGCTGTGCCATATATAATGCTCTGCACTGTTCATTATGGCCCCATAGATGCTCCACATAAAGCTGTGCCATATATAATGCTCTGCACCGTTCATTATGGCCCCATAGATGCTCCACATAAAGCTGTGCCATATATAATGCTCTGCACCGTTCAGTATGGCCCCATAGATGCTCCTTATAAAGCTGTGCCATATAGAATGCTCTGCACCGTTCATTATGGCCCCATAGATGCTCCACATAAAGCTGTGCCATATATAATGCTCTGCACCGTTCATTATGGCCCCATAGATGCTCCATAGAAAGCTGTGCCATATACAATGCTCTGCACCGTTCAGTATGGCCCCATAGATGCTCCATAGAAAGCTGTGCCATATAGAATGCTCTGCATCGTTCATTATAGTCCCATAGATGCTCCATAGAAAGCTGTGCCATATATAACGCTCTGCACCGTTCATTATGGTCCCATAGATGCTCCACATAAAGCTGTGCCATATATAATGCTCTGCACCGTTCATTATTGCCCCATAGATGCTCCTTATAAAGCTGTGCCATATAGAATGCTCTGCACCGTTCAGTATGGCCCCATAGATGCTCCATAGAAAGCTGTGCCATATAGAATGCTCTGCACCTATGGCCCCATAGATGCTCCTTATAAAGCTGTGCCATATAGAATGCTCTGCAACGTTCAGTATGGCCCCATAGATGCTCCATAGAAAGCTGTGCCATATAGAATGCTCTGCACCATTCATTATTGCCCCATAGATGCTCCTTATAAAGCTGTGCAATATATAATGCTCTGCACCGTTCATTATTGCCCCGTAGATGCTCCTTATAAAGCTGTGCAATATATAATGCTGCTGCTGCTGCAATAAAAAAAAAAAAATGACATACTCACCTCTCTTGCTGCCCGCAGCTCCTCAGCGTCCCGTCTTGGCGTCTCTCCGCACTGACTGTTCAGGCAGATTAGTACGTCATCGCGCCCTCTGACCTGCACAGTCACTGCAAGAGGACGGGAAGACGGAGCAGCGCCCAGCGTGTGGATCGCGGACAGGTAACTATGACATACTTACTTGCTCCGGCGCGGTCCCTGGCTCCTTATCCCGGACAGCTGGTCTCCGGGTGCCGCAGCCTCTTCCTCTGTCAGCGGTCACCGTTACCGCTCATTAGAGAAATGAATATGCGGCTCCACCCCTTTGGAAGTGGAGTCCATATTCATAATTTTAATGAGCGGTCCCACGTGACCGCTGAACGGGGAAGAGCTGCGGCACCGAAGACCGTGGGACGGGCAGGGGGAGCGCCGGGACTAGGTGAGTATGTGACAGTCCTCTCTCCCCCTCATCCGCCGACCCCACCGCTGATCATGACTCGAGTATAAGCCGAGAGGGGCACTTTCAGCCCAAAAATTTGGGCTGAAAATCTCGGCTTATACTCGAGTATATACGGTAATAACAATAATATCTCTCTCTGTCCTTATCAATCTGCTCAGGTGTTCTTTGTTGATAACCAATCCTACGATTTAGTCGATATTGTTGTTGTCGATCAGCTACTGCATCGTTGTCCGTATTTTCCTGCAGCCTGTGAGATGGACCTGGCGACTCTTCTTGGCTCATTTTGTTTGGGAGAATGCGGATGCAATTAAATGTACGTTTACCTTGGCTGAAGTGGTTGAATTACATAGAAAGGAAGTGCTGCATGTGGTAATGTGGGGGGGCGGAGCCTCGTGTGGTAATGTGTGGGGACGGAGCCTCATGTGGTAATGTGTGGGGACGGAGCCTCGTGTGGTAATGTGGGGGGACGGAGCCTCATGTGGTAATGTGTGGGGACGGAGCCTCGTGTGGTAATATGTGAGGGCGGAGCCTCGTATGGTAATGTGTGGGGATGGAGCCTCGTGTGGTAATGTGTGAGGACGGAGCCTCGTGTGGTAATGTGTGGGGACAGAGCCTCGTGTGGTAATGTGTGAGGACGGAGCCTCGTATGGTAATGTATGGGGACGGAGCCTTGTGTAGTTATGTGTGAGGACGCAGCCTCGTGTGGTAATGTGTGGGGACGGAGCCTCGTGTGGTAATGTGTGGGGACGGAGCCTCGTGTGGTAATGTGTGGGGATGGAGCCTCGTGTGGTAATGTGGGGGGGTGGGATTATGTGTGGTAATGTGGTGGGGGGGATTATGTGTGGTGGTGGGGGGTGGGATTATGTGTGGTGATGTGGTGGTGGGCGGGATTATGTGTGGTGATGTGGTGGGGGGGCGGGATTGTGTGTGGTAATGTGGTGGGGGGGCGGGATTGTGTGTGGTAATGTGGTGGGGGGCGGGATTTTGTGTGGTAATGTGGTGGGGGGGTGGGATTGTGTGGTAATGTGGTGGGGGCGGGATTGTGTGTGGTGAAGTGGGGGGGTGGGATTGTGTGTGGTGATGTGGTGGGGGCGGGATTGTGTGTGGTAATGTTGTGGGGGGGTGGGATTGTGTGTGGTAATGTGGTGCGGGGCGGGATTATGTGTGGTGATGTGGGGGCGGGATTGTGTGTGGGGATGTCGGGGGGTGGGATTGTGTGTGGTGATGTGGTGGGGGTGGGATTGTGTGTGGTGATGGGGTGGGGGGGCAGGATTGTGTGTGGTGATGTGGTGGGGGGCGGGATTATGTGTGGTGATGTGGTGGAGGGTGGGATTGTGTGTGGTGATGTGGTGGGGGGGCGGGATTGTGTGTGATGTGGTGGGGGGGCGGGATTGTGTGTGGTGATGTGGTGGGGGGCAGGATTGTGTGTGGTAATGGGGTGGAGGGCGTGATTATGTGTGGTGATGTGGTGGGGGGCGGGATTGTGTGTGGTAATGTGGTGGGGGGCGGGATTGTGTGTGGTGATGTGTTGGGGGGCGGGATTATGTGGTGATGTGGGTGGGTGGGATTGTGTGTGGCGATGTGGGTGGGTGGGATTGTGTGTGGTAATGTGGTGGGGATGGGATTGTGTGTGGTAATGTGGTGGGGGCGGGATTGTGTGTGGTAATGTGGTGGGGAGCGGGATTGTGTGTGGTAATGTGGTGGGGGCGGGATTGTGTGCGGTGATGTGGTGGGGGCGGGATTGTGTGTGGTGATGTGGTGGGGGCGGGATTGTGTGTGGTGATGTGGTGGGGGCAGAGCTACTGTGCAGGGGCGGGATTAGCGAGTAATCACGATGCCTCTTATATATATAGATATATATCTTGCACACAATTGTATATTCCATACACATATTGCACACATGCGTATAGATATGTCACATTACACACACACATTTATATTACACAGCACATTTACATTGTACTCATACATGAATACAGATACTTTATTTATGCACACATTACAAAAACACACAAGTAAAGGGAACCTGCAGATACGCGGTTATTATTTTCGGTGCCTGCATGTAGCTGAATGCCGCGGGGAGAAAGTGAACTTTATTCTCCCCACCAGCATTCAGGTTGCTCTGACTATAGAGAGCGGTAGCAGTAACCGCGCCCCCAGCACTGACTGATAGACGGTCCTAGTGCAAAGTCATTGTCAGTCAGAACTAGCACCGCATTGACAGGTTCCCTAAACCCCTTAACGACCGCCGATACGCCTTTTAACGGCGGCCGCTAAGGGTACTTAAACCACAGCGCCGTTAATTAACGGCGCTGTGGAAAAAGTGAATAGCGCCCCCCAGAGTCGGATTTTCTCTGGGGTCTCGGTTGCCGAGGGTAGCCGAGACCCCAGAGAACATGATTCGGGGTTTTTTTACCGACCCCCGAGTTGCGATCGCCGGTAATTAACCGTTTACCGGCGGTCGCAACAAAAAAAAAAACGCGATTTGTCATTTAATTTCTCTGTCCTCCGATGTGATCGCACATCGGAGGACAGAGAAATAGGGTCCCCGATCGCCCCCGATACCCCCCAATACTCACCTATCTCCCCCGATGCTCCTCGTGGCTCCCGATGGGCGCCACCATCTTTTTCCGGGGAAAAAATGGCGGGCGCATGCGCAGTGCGCCCGCCGCCCGGCACCCGGAAGATCTTTGGGGTCTCGGCTGCCGGGGGTAGCCGATACCCCAAAGAACATGATCGGGGTCGGTTTTTACCGACCCCTGTTTTGCGATCGCCGGTAATTAACTGATTACCGGCGACCGCAAAAAAAAAAAAAGCGATCTGTAATTCTCTGTCCTCTGATGTGATCGCACATCAGGGGACAGAGAAATAGGGGGATTCGGGGACCCTATCTTACTTACCGGTGTCCCTGGGTCCTCCTGCGTTTCCTCCTGCCGGCCGGCTTCTTCCTCGGGAAGGAAAATGGCGGGCGCATGCGCAGTGCGACGGATGCGTCGTGCTTTGGCGGACCGTCGGCACAAAAAAAACGCTACATGTAACTTTTTTGTGCAACGTGTCCGCCATTTCCGACCGTGCATGCGCGGCCGGAACTCTGCCCCCGCCTCCCCGCACCTCACAATGGGGCAGCGGATGCGTTGAAAAACAGCATCCGCTGCACCCATTGTGCGGCTCTTACAACGCTAGCGTCGGTACGTCGGCCTGACACACTGCGACGGGCTGAGTACGACGCTAGTGTGAAAGTAGCCTTAGGCTTCTTTCACAATTGCGTCGGTACGGGGCGGTCGCAATGCGTCGGCCCGACGTACGTTGTGAAAATTGTGCACAACGTGGGCAGCGGATGCAGTTTTTCAACACATCTGCTGCCCAGTCTATGTCCTGGGGAGGAGGGGGCAGAGTTACGGCCACACATGCGAGGAAATGGCGGACGCGACGTACAAAAAAAAGGTTACATTGAACTTTTTTTGTGACGACTGTCCGCCAAAACACAACGGATCCAGTGCACGATGGACGCGATGTGTGGCCGTCCGTCGGCAATACAAATCTATGGGCAAAAAAGGCATCCTGTGGGCACATTTGCAGGATCCGTTTTTTGTCCAAAACGACGGATTGCAACGGATGCCACACGACGCAAGTGTGAAAGTAGCCTTAGGGCTAGGGTTAGGGTTGGGGCTAAAGTTAGGGCTAGGGTTAGGGTTAAATTTAGGGTTAGGGTTGGGGCTAAATTTAGGGTTAGGGTTAGGGCTAAATTTAGGGTTAGGGTTAGGGCTAAAGTTAGGGTTAGGGCTAGGGTTGGGGCTAAAATTAGGGTTAGGGTTGGGGCTAAAGTTAGGGTTAGGGTTGGGGCTAAAGATAGGGTTAGAGTTGGGATTAGGGTTAGGGTTGGTATTAGGGTTACGTTTGGGATTAGGGTTGGGATTAGGGTTACGTTTGGGATTAGGGTTGGGATTAGGGTTAAGGTTAGGGTTGGGATTAGGGTTAGGGGTGTATTGGGATTAGGGTTAGGTTTGAGGTTAGGGTTGAGATTAGGATTAGGGGTGTGTTGGATTTAGGGTTTTGATTAGGGTTATGGTTAGGGTTGAGATTAGGGCTGTTTTGTGGTTAGGGTTGTGATTATCGTTAGGGTTGTGATTAGGATTATGGATCGGGTTGAGATTAGGGTTAGGGGTGTGTTGGGGTTAGGGTTGGAGTTAGAATTGGGGGGTTTCCACTGTTTAGGTACATCAGGGGGTCTCCAAACACAACAGCCAATTTTGCGCTAAAAAAGTCAAATGGTGCTCCCTCCCTTCTGAGCTCTGCCGTGCGCCCAAACAGTGGTTTACCCCCACATATGGGGCATCAGCGTACTGGGGATAAATTGGACAACAACTTTTGGGGTCCAATTTCTCCTGTTACCCTTGTGAAAATAAAAACTTGGGGGCTAAAAATCTTTTTTGTGGAAAAAAATTTTTTATTTTCACTACTCTGCATAACACCCACAGACAATTCTATCAAAGTCTGCATTCCAAAATGGTGCTCTTTCTCTTCCGAGCTCTGCTGTGTGCCCAAACAGTGGTTTACCCCCACATATGGGGTACCAGCATACTCAGGACAAATTGCAGTACAAATATTGGTATCCAATTTCTCTTGTTACCCTTGTGAAAATAAAAACTTGGGGGCTAAAAAATCTTTTTTGTGAAAAAAAAATAATATTTTCTATTTTCACTACTCTGCATTATAAACTTCTGTGAAGCACGTGGGCATTCAAAGTTCTCACCACATATCTAGATAAGTTCCTTGGGGGGTCTAGTTTCCAAAATGGGGTCACTTGTGGTGGGTTTCTACTGTTTAGGTACATCAGTGGCTCTGCAAACGCAACATAACGCCCGCAGACCATTCTATCAAAGCCTGCATTCCAAAATGGCGCTCCTTCCCTTCCGAGCTCAGCCATGTGCCCAAACAGTGGTTTACCCCCACATATGGGGTACCAGCATACTCAGGACAAATTGGACAACAACGTTTGGGGTCCAATTTATCTTGTTACCCTTGTGAAAAGAAAAACTTGGGGGCTAAAAAATCTTTTTTGTTAAAAAAAAAATATTTTTTATTTTCACGACTCTGCATTATAAACTTCTGTGAAGCACTTGGGCATTCAAAGTTCTCACCACACATCTAGATAAGTTCAATGGGGGTTCTAGTTTCCAAAATAAGGTCCCTTGTGAGGGGTTTCTACTGTTTAGGCACATCAGGGGCTCTCCAAACGCGACATGGCGTCCGATCTCAATTCCAGTCAATTTTGCATTGAAAAGTCAAATGGCGCTCCTTTGCTTCCGAGCTCAGCCATGCGCCCAAACAGTGGTTTACCCCCACATATGGGGTGTCGGCGTACTCAGGACAAATTGTACAACAACTTCTGTGGTCCATTTTCTCCTGTTACCCTTGGTAAAATAAAAATTTGGAGGCAAAAAGATCATTTTTGTAGAAAAAATGCGATTTTTTTATTTTCACGGCTCTACGTTATAAACTTCTGTGAAGCACCTGGGGGCTTAAAGTGCTCACCACACATCTAGATAAGTTCCTTAAGGGGTCTAGTTTCCAAAATGGTGTCACTTGTGGGGGGTTTCCACTGTTTAGGCACATCAGGGGCTCTCCAAACGTGACATGGCGTCCGATCTCAATTCCAGCCAATTCTACATTGAAAAAGTAAAACGACACTCCTTCTCTTCCAAGCTCTGCGGTACGCCCAAACAGTGGTTTACCCCCACATAGGGGGTATCAACGTACTCAGGAGAAATTGCACAACAACTTTTGTGGTCTAATTTCTCCTGTTACCCTTGTGAAAATAAGAATTTGTGGGCGAAAAAATCATTTTTGTGTAAACAAATGCGATTTTTTATTTTCACGGCTCTACGTTATAAACTTCTGTGAAGCACTTGGGGTTTCAAAGTGCTCACCACACATCTAGATAAGTTCCTTAAGGGGTCTAGTTTCCAAAATGGTGTCACTTGTGGGGGGTTTCCACTGTTTAGGCACAACAGGGGCTCTCCTAACGCGACATGGCGTCCGATCTCAAGCCAATTCTGCATTGAAATAGTCAAACGGTGCTCCTTCACTTCCAAGCTCTGCGGTGCGCCCAAACAGTGGTTTACCTCCACATATGGGGTATCGGCGTACTCAGGAGAAATTGCACAACAAAAGTTGTGGTTAAATTTCTGTTTTTACACTTGTGAAAATTTAAAAAAATGGTTCTGAAGTAAAATGTTTGCAAAAAAAAGTTAAATGTTTATTTTTTTCTTCCACATTGTTTCAGTTCCTGTGAAGCACGTAAAGGGTTAATAAACTTCTTGAATGTGGTTTTGAGCAGCTTGAGGGGTGCAGTTTTTAGAATAGTGTCACACTTGGTTATTTTCTATCATATAGACCCCTCAAAATGACTTCAAAGGTGATGTGGTCCCTAAAAAAAACATGGTGTTGTAAAAATGAGAAATTGCTGGTCAACTTTTAACCCTTATAACTCCCTAACAAAAAAAAATGTTGTTTCCAAAATTGTGCTGATGTAAAGTAGACATGTGGGAAATGTTATTTATTAACTATTTTTCGTGACATATCTCTCTGATTTAAGGGCATAAAAATACAAAGTTTGAAAATTGCAAAATTTTAAAAATTTTCGCCATATTTCCGTTTTTTTCATAAATAATCGCAAGTAATATCGAAGAAATGTTACCACTAACTTGAAGTACAATATGTCACGAAAAAACAGTCTCAGAATCAGCGGGATCCGATAAAGCGTTCCAGAGTTATAACCTCTTAAAGTGACTGTGGTCAGAATTGTAAAAATTGGCTGTCATTAAGTACCAAATTGGCTCTGTCACTAAGGGGTTAAAGTTTTTCTTGCAATAGCTGATGTCTGGACATCTTAAATGCAGGCAGCTTGAACCAGTAGGGACCATTACTTCTCTGTTTCTCTGTATCTGCTTTTCATAGCTTAAGGTACCTTCACACGAAACGACATTATAACGATATCGCTAGCGATCCGTGACGTTGCAGCGTCATCGCTAGCGATATCGTTTCGTTTGACACGCAGCAGCGATCAGGATCCTGCTGTGATGTCGCTGGTCGCTGAATAAAGTCCAGAACTTTATTTGGTCGTCCGATCGCTGTGTATCGTTGTGTTTGAAAGCAAAAGCAACGATACCAGCGATATTTTACACTGGTAACCAGGGTAAACATCGGGTTACTAAGCGCAGGGCCGCGCTTAGTTACCCGATGTTTACCCTGGTTACTAGCGTAAAATGTAAAAAAAACAAACAGCACATACTCACATTGCGTCCCCTGCAGTCTGCTTCCTCCTCTGACTCAGCGCCGCAAAGTGAAAGTGAAAGCAGCACAGCGGTGACGTCACCGCTCTGCTCTCACTGTACGGCGCTCAGTCAGTCAGGAAGTGGACGCAGGGGGACGTGAATGTAAGTATGTGCTGTTTGTTTTTTTTAGATTTTACGCTGGTAACCAGGGTAAACATCGGGTTACTAAGCGCGGCCCTGCGCTTAGTTACCCGATGTTTACCCTGGTTACCAGGGGACCTCGGCATAGTTGATCGCTGGAGAGCGGTCTGTGTGACAGCTCTCCAGCGACCAAAC
This sequence comes from Ranitomeya variabilis, assembly GCF_051348905.1. Classification (NCBI taxonomy): domain Eukaryota; kingdom Metazoa; phylum Chordata; class Amphibia; order Anura; family Dendrobatidae; genus Ranitomeya; species Ranitomeya variabilis. The sequence goes on along the minus strand of NC_135232.1, from coordinate 663,065,835 downwards.
AGCGACGCTGCAGCGATCGACATCGTTGTCGCTATCGCTGCAGCGTCGCTTCGTGTGAAGGTACCTTTAGGCAAGGGGGAAAAGAGAGTTGTCAAGGGCAGCAGATATGAGAGGGCAGATGGGTCGGGGCGTCAGGCACAAGATAGGAATCTTTTTCTATTTGCTTATGTATCATTAAAGGCTTCAGTTTTCAGAATGAACACAACTTTCATATCTTAATACACAGACATCCAGCATTCTCTAGGTTTCCAATTCTCTATGTCCAGTTAGTAAATAGATTATATAAAGAGGATTTGAATTAAACACTTTGTATACTTTTGGTTTTAATGAATCTCTGGGGTATGATGCCAGGGGTAAAATACCACAAGCAGATGGCTGCAGAAAATCTAGTAGGCAGAACATTAACCATGGTCAAAGACTTAAATACTTATAGTTACCGTACATGTAACTATTATTATTATAGGAGATTAATTTTAAAAAAAATGAGCACATTGGTTGGGCATTGTTTATTTTCACACATTGGTAGTACACTGCATTGGTGGAGCATTGTTTACTTTCTCACTCTGGTTGGGCATTGTTTACTTTCACACAAATCACTAATTTAATTAAACTGTATTCAAATTCATGCTCATGTGAGGATACCAATACATTATGAAAATGAAAGGGATTCTCCAAGGTAGGATTCATTTTTAAAACTTCAATTTTATTTTGTCTTTATAAAAATGGACATTCTGGCATACCCCTGTATACCCACCAACCAGACAGACACGTTTCGATTTATGCAGTCTTAATCATGGTCCAACTGAAGCAGACCTCTATGGTTGTCATTGATGGATTGCTATGAGCGCATTTCTGCTACACACAGTCGATCTGATCATAGTCCCATGGAGACTACTGAAGCATGCAAAAAGTTTTAAAAACATGCTTTTTAAAAATATAAAAGTCCAAATAACCCCCCTTTCGCCCCATTCAAAATAAAACAATTAAAAAAATCAAATATACATATGCCACTACATTGCAATAACGGGTGATCAAAAGATCGTATCTTTTGATCTGAATTTTCTATGCCTTCCCCGGATCTGAGTGTCTTGGTGCAGCACATATAATCCTTTTTAGTATGCTTTCTTACCTATCAGCTTGTTTCCATGACCTGTTTCATGTCTCTCATTATGTTATTCTGGCATCTCTTTGAGTGGTCAGTCCAACCCCTCCTTCTCTTTATGACCTCTGCTTAACTCTCTACATCTGGTCTCCCATACCCAGCCACCTCCTCATTCACACCTGAATGCCCTTAGCTGGGGATATATTCACATGCAGGCGTCTGCTCCAGACGCAGTCTGCTTCATTTCATCTTTTATCTTCCATCTTTTAAATTACATCTTTTTAATTATGAATTTGAATTAGACTGAATTGGACTGGAATTGACTGGAAGGTAACAGAACACCAACCTCTACAATGTTTCGGTTTCTTTTCTCATTCACCCCCATACTACTTTCCTTCTTACAATCTCCTGCAATCCCTCCACCTTGTAAGGAACTAGTCATTTCTTCCTCCCCAGCCATCTCACCTTCTCCTCAGAACTGTTCCTCCACATACAATCCTTTTTCTCCAGACACACACGGCCACATCATGTCCTATCCTGCTCCCACCTTCTAACGCTCTGTCTGCTACTCCTCATTGCCGGTGATGTATCCCCAAATCCTGGCCCACCTCAACACATCCCCACGCTCATTTCTAACCCCCTACCTCGATCCTCCGCACGTTTTCCCAACCATGACAACCTCATACCCATTCATCCAGCCCCCACTCCCCCGGTCCCCTTACCTGGAGCACTATGGAACGCACGCTCCGTCTGCAACAAACTGCCATTTATCCATGACCTCTTCATCACCAACAAACTCTCCTTCCTTGGCATCACAGAAACCTGGCTCACCCCCTCTGACTCAGCCTCTCCAGCTGCGCTTTCCTACGGCGGTCTCCACCTCTCACACCTCTCGCTCCACCAACAAACGTGGTGGAGGGGTTGGCTTGCTCCTGTCTGACACCTGCTCCTTCACTCCAATCCCGCTACCACCCTCCACTACTCTTCCCTCATTTGAGGTGCACTCCATCCGCATCTATTCCCCCTCCAACCTCCAGCTGGCTGTCATCTACCGCCCCCCAGAACTAGCCATCTCCACCTTTCTCGACCACTTCACCACATGGCTACTTCATTTCCTCTCTGTTGACATCCCCACTATCATCATGGGTGATTTCAATATCCCGATTGACACTTCCACCTCAGCTGCCTCTAAACTTTTATCACTGACTGCCTCCTTTGGCCTCACTCAATGGTCCTCTGAGGCCACTCACAAAGATGGCCACACGCTGGACCTCATCTTCACCCGCCTCTGCTCCCTTACTAATCTCACTAACTCACCCCTGCCCCTATCTGACCACAACCTACTGACATTCTCTTCCCTCTCCTCTCCTAGTGTGCAACCCCCACTCCACGAACTCCCTCGCAGAAATCTCAAACATCTCAACTTACAATCACTCTCTGAGTCCCTTCTCCCTCTTACCGACATAGCCTCCCTTCATGACACAAATGCTGCTGCTGCTTTTTATAACGCCACAATAACAGCAACACTCAATTCGGCCGCCCCGCTCATGCATAGCAAAACTCGTACAGTCAACAGGCAGCCCTGGCTGACCAGCCTGACTAAAGAACTGAGACGGGCTTCCAGGATCGCTGAGCGAAGATGGAAGCGATCCCGCTCTGCTGACCACTTCACCGCATACAAGCAGTCCCTCGCCAGCTTCAAGTCCGCGCTCACTGCCGCAAAACAAACTTACTTCTCATCTCTCATATCCTCCCTGTCTCACAACCCTAAACAGCTTTTCAACACTTTCAATTCTCTACTCCGTCCCCCTGCACCCCCTCCCTCCCCTCTCATTTCTGCTGAAGACTTTGCCTCTTTCTTTAAACAGAAGATCGATACGATCAGAGAAAGCTTTGGCCCACAGCGCCCACTGCCCCTCTTAGCTGCTCACCCCTGCTCCTCCAAAACCAGCTTCTCCACCATGACAGAAGATCAGCTCTCCACCCTCCTGTCGAGATCACACCTCACCACCTGCACGCTCGACCCGCTCCCATCTCACCTCATCCCTAACCTTTCCACGGTCTTCATCCCAACCCTAACGCACCTCTTCAACCTCTCACTCACAACAGGTGTCTTCCCCTCATCCTTCAAACATGCCAAGATCACACCCATCCTCAAAAAGCCCTCCCTCGACCCATCCTCTGTGTCTAGCTATCGCCCGATATCTCTTCTTCCTTATGCCTCCAAATTGCTGGAGCAACACATCCATCTTGAACTGTCCTCTCACCTCTCCTCCTGCTCCCTCTTTGATCGATTACAATCTGGCTTACGTTCCCATCACTCAACTGAAACTGCCCTAACTAAAGTCACCAATGACCTACTAACTGCCAGGAACAAGCGACACTACTCTGTCCTCCTTCTCCTGGACCTGTCTTCGGCCTTTGACACTGTGGACCACTCCCTTCTGCTACAAATCCTCTCATCTCTTGGCATCACAGACTTGGCCCTTTCCTGGATCTCATCATATCTGACAGATCGGACATTCAGTGTCTCCCTCCGCCACACCACCTCCTCACCTCGCCCCTTGTCAGTCGGTGTTCCTCAAGGCTCTGTTCTAGGACCCCTACTCTTCTCCATCTACACCTTCGGTCTGGGACAGCTCATAGAATCCCACGGTATGCAGTACCATCTCTATGCTGATGACACGCAGATCTACCTATCCGGACCTGACCTCACCTCCTTACTTACCAAAATCCCGCACTGTCTGTCTGCTATTTCAGCCTTCTTTTCTGCTCGCTTTCTACAACTGAACATGGACAAAACAGAATTCATCATCTTTCCCCCATCTCACTCTACCCCTCCACCAGACCTATCCATCAATGTCAATGGCTGCTCACTTTCCCCAGTCCCACACGCCCGGTGCCTCGGGGTGATCCTCGACTCTGCCCTCTCTTTCAAGCCACATATCCAAGCCCTTGCCTCCTCCTGCCGCCTCAAACTCAAAAACATTTCCCGGATCCGCGCATTCCTTGACCGCGACACCACAAAAACACTAGTGCATGCCCTTATCATCTCCCGCCTCGACTACTGCAACCTCCTACTCTCTGGACTCCCCTCTAGCACTCTGGCACCACTCCAATCCATCCTACACTCTGCTGCTCGACTAATCTACCTGTCTCCCCGCTATTCCCCAGCCTCTCCCCTATGCCAAGCCTGTCATGATTTTCAATGGCGAGAGAACATAGCCCAGCATATATGAGAACTATCTCTTGGAAGATGGAAACTATACTGACCATGAACTAAACCTGCCGCACAACTAGAAGTGGCCGGGTAGCATGCCTACGTTTTTTTATCCCTAGATGCCCAGCGCCAGCCGGAGAACTACCTAATCCTAGCAGAGGAAAAGACAGTCCTGGCTCACCTCTAGAGAAATTTTCCCAAAAGGCAGACAGAGGCCCCCACATATATTGGCGGTGATTTTAGATGAAATGACAAACGTAGTATGAAAATAGGTTTAGCAAAAATCGAGGTCCGCTTACTAGATAGCAAGAAGACAGAAAGGGCACTTTCATGGTCAGCAGAAAACCCTATCAAAACACCATCCAGAAATTACTTTAAGACTCTAGCATTAACTCATAACACCAGAGTGGCAATTTCCGCTCACAAGAGCTTTCCAGACACAGTAACGAAACAGCAGCTGTGAACAGGAACAAAATGCAAAAACACACAAGGACAAAAGTCCAACTTAGCTGGGAGTTGTCTAGTAGCAGGAACATGCACAGAAAGGCTTCTGATTACATTGTTGACCGGCATGAAACTGACAGAGGAGCAAGGTTATATAGCGACTCCCACATCCTGATAGGAGCAGGTGAACAGAGGGGATGATGCACACAAGTACAATTCCACAAGTGGCCACCGGGGGAGCCCAGAATCCAATTTCACAACAGTACCCCCCCCTCAAGGAGGGGGCACCGAACCCTCACCAGAACCACCAGGGCGATCAGGATGAGCCCTATGAAAGGCACGGACAAGATCGGAGGCATGAACATCAGAGGCAGTGACCCAAGAATTATCCTCCTGACCGTATCCCTTCCATTTGACCAGATACTGGAGTTTCCGTCTGGAAACACGAGAGTCCAAGATCTTTTCCACAACGTACTCCAACTCACCCTCAACCAACACCGGAGCAGGAGGCTCAACGGAAGGCACAGCCGGTACCTCATACCTGCGCAACAATGACCGATGAAAAACATTATGAATCGAAAAGGATGCAGGGAGGTCCAAACGGAAGGACACAGGGTTAAGAATCTCCAATATCTTGTACGGGCCGATGAACCGAGGCTTAAACTTAGGAGAAGAAACCCTCATAGGGACAAAACGAGAAGACAACCACACCAAGTCCCCAACACAAAGCCGAGGACCAACACGACGACGGCGGTTGGCAAAAAGCTGAGTCTTCTCCTGGGACAACTTCAAATTGTCCACCACCTGCCCCCAAATCTGATGCAACCTCTCCACCACAGCATCCACTCCAGGACAATCCGAAGATTCCACTTGACCGGAGGAAAATCGAGGATGAAACCCCGAATTACAGAAAAACGGGGACACCAAGGTGGCAGAGCTGGCCCGATTATTGAGGGCGAACTCCGCCAAAGGCAAAAAAGCAACCCAATCATCCTGATCCGCAGACACAAAACACCTCAAATATGTCTCCAAGGTCTGATTAGTCCGCTCGGTCTGGCCATTAGTCTGAGGATGGAAAGCAGACGAAAAAGACAAATCTATGCCCATCCTAGCACAGAATGCCCGCCAAAATCTAGACACGAATTGGGTCCCTCTGTCAGAAACGATATTCTCCGGAATACCATGCAAACGAACAACATTTTGAAAAAACAGAGGAACCAACTCGGAAGAAGAAGGCAACTTAGGCAAGGGAACCAGATGGACCATCTTAGAGAAACGGTCACACACCACCCAGATGACAGACATCTTATGAGAAACAGGCAGATCCGAAATAAAATCCATCGAGATGTGCGTCCAAGGCCTCTTCGGGATAGGCAAGGGTAACAACAATCCACTAGCCCGAGAACAACAAGGCTTGGCCCGAGCACAAACGTCACAAGACTGCACAAAGCCTCGCACATCTCGTGACAGGGAAGGCCACCAGAAGGACCTTGCCACCAAATCCCTGGTACCAAAGATTCCAGGATGACCTGCCAACGCAGAAGAATGAACCTCAGAGATGACTCTACTGGTCCAATCATCAGGAACAAACAGTCTACCAGGTGGGCAACGATCAGGTCTATCCGCCTGAAACTCCTGCAAGGCCCGCCGCAGGTCTGGAGAAACGGCAGACAATACCACTCCATCTTTAAGGATACCTGTGGGCTCAGAATTACCAGGGGAGTCAGGCTCAAAACTCCTAGAAAGGGCATCCGCCTTAACATTCTTAGAACCCGGTAGGTAAGACACCACAAAATTAAACCGAGAGAAAAACAACGACCAGCGCGCCTGTCTAGGATTCAGGCGCCTGGCAGACTCAAGGTAAATTAAATTTTTGTGGTCAGTCAATACCACCACCTGATGTCTGGCCCCCTCAAGCCAGTGACGCCACTCCTCAAAAGCCCACTTCATGGCCAAAAGCTCCCGATTCCCAATATCATAATTCCGCTCGGCGGGCGAAAATTTACGGGAAAAAAAAGCACAAGGTCTCATCACGGAGCAGTCGGAACTTCTCTGCGACAACACCGCCCCAGCTCCGATTTCAGAAGCGTCGACCTCAACCTGAAAAGGAAGAGCAACATCAGGCTGACGCAACACTGGGGCGGAAGAAAAGCGGCGCTTGAGCTCCCGAAAGGCCTCCACAGCATCAGGGGACCAATCAGCAACATCAGCACCCTTCTTAGTCAAATCAGTCAATGGTTTTACAACATCAGAAAAACCAGCAATAAATCGACGATAAAAGTTAGCAAAGCCCAAAAATTTCTGAAGACTCTTAAGAGAAGAGGGTTGCGTCCAATCACCAATAGCCTGAACCTTGACAGGATCCATCTCGATGGAAGAGGGGGAAAAAATGTATCCCAAGAAGGAAATCTTTTGAACCCCAAAAACACACTTAGAACCCTTCACACACAAGGAATTAGACCGCAAAACCTGAAAAACCCTCCTGACCTGCTGGACATGAGAGTCCCAGTCATCCGAAAAAATCAGAATATCATCCAGATACACAATCATAAATTTATCCAAATAATCGCGGAAAATGTCATGCATAAAGGACTGGAAGACTGAAGGGGCATTTGAAAGACCAAAAGGCATCACCAAATACTCAAAATGGCCCTCGGGCGTATTAAATGCGGTTTTCCACTCATCCCCCTGCTTGATTCGCACCAAATTATACGCCCCACGGAGATCAATCTTAGAGAACCACTTGGCCCCCTTTATACGAGCAAACAAATCAGTAAGCAGTGGTAACGGATATTGATATTTAACCGTGATTTTATTCAAAAGTCGATAATCAATACACGGCCTCAAAGAGCCGTCTTTCTTAGACACAAAGAAAAAAACGGCTCCTAAGGGAGATGACGAAGGACGAATATGTCCCTTTTCCAAGGACTCCTTTATATATTCTCGCATAGCCGCGTGTTCAGGCACAGACAGATTAAATAAACGACCCTTAGGGTATTTACTACCCGGGATCAAGTCTATGGCACAATCGCACTCCCGGTGCGGAGGTAGTGAACCAACCTTGGGTTCTTCAAAAACGTCACGAAAGTCAGACAAGAATTCAGGAATCTCAGAGGGAATAGATGATGAAATGGAAACCAAAGGTATGTCCCCATGAGTTCCTTTACATCCCCAGCTTAACACAGACATAGCTCTCCAGTCGAGGACTGGGTTATGAGATTGCAGCCATGGCAATCCCAGCACCAAAACATCATGTAGATTATACAGCACCAGAAAGCGAATAACCTCCTGGTGCTCCGGATTAACACGCATAGTCACTTGTGTCCAGTATTGTGGTTTATTACTAGCCAATGGGGTGGAGTCAATCCCTTTCAGAGGTATCGGAGCCTCCAATGGCTCCAAATCATACCCACAGCGTTTGGCAAAGGACCAATCCATAAGACTCAAAGCAGCGCCAGAGTCGACATAGGCGTCCGCGGTAATAGATGACAAAGAACAAATCAGGGTCACAGATAGAATAAACTTAGACTGTAAAGTGCTAATTGAAACAGACTTGTCAGGCTTCTTAGTACGCTTAAAGCATGCTGATATAACATGAGTTGAATCACCACAATAGAAGCACAACCCATTTTTTCGTCTAAAATTCTGCCGCTCGCTTCTGGACAGAATTCTATCACATTGCATATTTTCTGGCGTTTTCTCAGTAGACACCGCCAAATGGTGCACAGGTTTGCGCTCCCGCAGACGCCTATCGATCTGAATAGCCATCGTCATGGACTCATTCAGACTCGCAGGCACAGGGAACCCCACCATAACATCCTTAATGGCATCAGAGAGACCTTCTCTGAAAATCGCCGCCAGGGCGCACTCATTCCACTGAGTAAGCACAGACCATTTGCGGAATTTTTGGCAGTATATTTCAGCTTCATCTTGCCCCTGAGACAAGGACATCAAGGCCTTTTCCGCCTGAAGCTCTAAATGAGGTTCCTCATAAAGCAACCCCAAGGCCAGAAAAAACGCATCCACATTGAGCAACGCAGGATCCCCTGGTGCCAATGCAAAAGCCCAGTCTTGAGGGTCGCCCCGGAGCAAGGAAATTACAATCCTGACCTGCTGTGCAGGGTCTCCGGCAGAGCGAGACTTCAGGGACAAAAACAATTTGCAATTATTTTTAAAATTTTGAAAGTGAGATCTATTCCCCGAGAAGAATTCAGGCAAAGGAATTCTAGGTTCAGACATAGGTGCATGAACAACAAAATCTTGCAAATTTTGTACCTTTGTGGCGAGATTATTCAAACCTGTAGCTACACTCTGAAGATCCATTTGAAACAGGTGAACACAGAGCCATTCAAGGATTAGAAGGAGAGAAAGAGAGGAAAGCTGCAGTATAGGCAGACTAGCAAGTGATTCAATTAAGAGCACACTCAGAACTAGAGGAAAAAAAAAAAAAAAAAAAAAATTGTAGCAGACTTCTTTTTTCTCTCCTTTCTCAGCCAGTAATTTAACCCTTTTTTTTGGGCCGGTCAAACTGTCATGATTCTCAATGGCGAGAGAACATAGCCCAGCATATATGAGAACTATCTCTTGGAAGATGGAAACTATACTGACCATGAACTAAACCTGCCGCACAACTAGAAGTGGCCGGGTAGCATGCCTACGTTTTTTTATCCCTAGATGCCCAGCGCCAGCCGGAGAACTACCTAATCCTAGCAGAGGAAAAGACAGTCCTGGCTCACCTCTAGAGAAATTTTCCCAAAAGGCAGACAGAGGCCCCCACATATATTGGCGGTGATTTTAGATGAAATGACAAACGTAGTATGAAAATAGGTTTAGCAAAAATCGAGGTCCGCTTACTAGATAGCAAGAAGACAGAAAGGGCACTTTCATGGTCAGCAGAAAACCCTATCAAAACACCATCCAGAAATTACTTTAAGACTCTAGCATTAACTCATAACACCAGAGTGGCAATTTCCGCTCACAAGAGCTTTCCAGACACAGTAACGAAACAGCAGCTGTGAACAGGAACAAAATGCAAAAACACACAAGGACAAAAGTCCAACTTAGCTGGGAGTTGTCTAGTAGCAGGAACATGCACAGAAAGGCTTCTGATTACATTGTTGACCGGCATGAAACTGACAGAGGAGCAAGGTTATATAGCGACTCCCACATCCTGATAGGAGCAGGTGAACAGAGGGGATGATGCACACAAGTACAATTCCACAAGTGGCCACCGGGGGAGCCCAGAATCCAATTTCACAACACAAGCCCTTCACTGGCTTCCTATTGCCCAGAGACTCCAGTTCAAAACCCTCACAATGACCTACAAAGCCATCCACAACCTATCTCCTCCATACATCTGTGACATGATCTCCCGGTACCTACCAACACGCAACCTCCGATCCTCTCAAGACCTCCTTCTCTACTCCCCTCTCATCTCTTCTTCCCACAACCGCATCCAAGACTTCTCCCGTGCTTCCCCCATACTCTGGAACTCTCTACCCCAGCACATCAGACTCTCGCCTACCATAGAAACTTTCAAAAAGAACCTGAAGACTCACCTCTTCCGACAAGCCTACAGCCTGCAGTGATCCTGAACCTACTGAACCGCCGCACAACCAGCTCTGCCCTCTCCTAGTGTATCATCACCCATCCCCTGCAGATTGTGAGCCCTCGCGGGCAGGGTCCTCCCTCCTTATGTACCCGTGTGCCTTGTTTTTTTTTGCTCATGTCTAATGTATTTGTCTATATTTGCCCCGTATTTCACATGTACAGCGCCATGGAATAAATGGCGCTATAAAAATGAATAATAATAATAATAATAATAATAATCTACACCAAAATGTTACCAATAAAAATGTCAGCTTGGCATGCAAAAAAAGTGGAATCCCTTAACAATGCTGTAAATTTCAGACGTGTATTGAAAAAGGCACTGAGTGCATTGATTAGAAAACATGTGATGCATTGTCTTTTTGTGTGCTTTGGTTACACCTGTGCTGTACTCAGGGGTGAACCTAGCCTCTCTGCTGCCTGAGGTGAACTGCAAAATGGCGCCCCCCCCCCATCGTAAAATCAGTACAAATAAATCTGGTTCACTCTTTACTAGCCTAACCTGACGCACATGTACAATACATACACTTTTAAATAGGAATATATTTAGGAAATAGGAAAGATTTTTACCTCATTTCCTGTCAGCTTCCAGCACGTCACTTCCGGTGGAACTTCACGTGCGACTTTTAAAGTGCTCCTCGGGGCTCCACCGTGTACTCCTGTGTCCGCAGGAAAAGTAAGCTCCCGCCCGGGACAGTGGGGCAGACTCTCATAATCGGGACTGTCCCGCTGGATCCAGGATGGTTGGGAGGTATGAAATTTGCTCCTCACCATTCACCGACTTCGTACACGCACGGCTCCGCACACCTCATACACACACGTTTCCGCTTTGTATGCCTTGTACACACACAGCTCCGCCCCGTACACCTCGCACACACACGGCTTAACTCAGAGCACATGCGGCTCTGCTCCGTACACCTTGTACACACACGGCCACGCTACGTACACCTCGTACACACATGGCTCCACTCCGTAAACCTTGTACACATGCGGCTCTGCTCCATACACCTTGTACTTAAGCGGCTCCACGCCGTACACACAAGGCTCTGCTCCCCTCTGTACACACATGGCTCAGCTCTGTACACTTCGTACACACAGGTCTCCATTTCGCACACCCCATACAGATCCGGCTCCGCTGTACACCCCGTACACATGGCTCCGCTCCGTACACCAAGTACACACACGGCTCCGCTCCATACAACTTGTACACACACGGCTCCCCTCCGTACACCACGTAGTTATGCGGCTCCGTGCCTTACACCCCGTAGACACACGGCTCTGCTCGCTCCGTACACCTCGTACACACGCGGCTTCGCTCCGTATACCTCGTACACATGCGGCTCCGCTCCGTACACCTCTCACACACACACGCGGCTCCCCTCCGTACACCTCACACTCACACGTGGCTCCGCTCCGTACACCTCGCACACACGCGGCTATGCTCCATACACCTCGCACACATGTGGCTCTGCTCCGTACACCTCGCACACACACGGCTCCGCTCCGTACACCTTGCACACACACGGCTCCGCTCCGTACACCTCGCACACACACGGCTCCGCTCCGTACACCTTGCGCACACACACGGCTCCGCTCCGTACACCTCATATACACACACGGCTCCGCTCCGTACACCTCGCACACACGGCTCCGCTCCGTACACCTCGCACACACGGCTCCGCTCCGTACACCTCGCACACACGGCTCCGCTCCGTACTCCTCGCACACACGGCTCCACTCTGTACACCTCATATACACACACGGCTCCGCTCCGTACACCTCATATACACACACGGCTCCTCTCCGTACACCTCATACATACACGGCTCCGCTCCGTACACCTCATACACACACGGCTCCGCTCCGTACACCTCATACACACACGGCTCCGCTGCGTACACCTCATACACACGGCTCCACTCCGTACACCTCATACACACGGCTCCGCTCTGTACACCTCATACACACACGGCTCCGCTGCGTACACCTCATACACACACGGCTCCGCTCCGTACACCTCATACACACACAGCTTCACTCCATACACCTCGCACACACATGGCTCCGCTACATCCACACTATATAAACCCCTCCTGACCCCCCACACATAAACTTCCCCTCATCCAGCACCAAGACAACCAGCACAGCAGAGTGCTGCATGCATACACGGAGGCCACTGATCATGTGACTCTTGACTCCTACCCTCCTGTGACCTCATCACAGGTCCTGTGCGCACAGAAACCAGAACAACCTTCTTTGAGCAGCCCAAGCAGATGCAGGAGAGGAGCAAATTCAGCTTCAGGACCTGTGATGATGTCACGATCGCGTGACCGGTCACGTGAGGCAGGGAGCGTTGGAAGGAAGGATTCAGGATGCAAATTCAGTTACTATAGCGGCAGAATCTGCCACCCTCTCTTTCCATTGAAGGCAGTGCCGCTTGAGGCAAAGTACTCAACTTGCCTCATGGTAGCAGCGCCCCTGGCTGTACTGAGTTTGACTTTGTAATGTCACTTGAAGAAGATAGTGGATTATTTCCTAACTGAAGAGCTTCAGTATTCCCTCTGTTGCCACGTTCCTCTCATTGTTCCAGATTACATATCTACAGCAGTTCCTATTTTGTAAAGCCGTTTTAAGCTACTGATTATACAGTAATAGTACACATACCTATACAACATGAGAGAGCTCATATTAACCCCTAAATCCTGACTAGGAACAAATGCATTTCACTCTCTAGTTGTGCTTAAGGCTCTGTCTTCATTTTATCCCACTTGTTGCGGAGCCAAAAGAGAATATTAGTCTTGAACCTCTCCTATTTGCTGGTCTAACAGTTGAGCAGAAGTGAGAGTTAAGACAGTCTATACAAATCTAGACATATCTGATTTCATCTTAATGTTTAATCTATAACCAGGCCCCCTATTCAGCATGATCTGACTGCCATATGATGCTATTGCTCTATTATGCCATACTGTTGTTTATGTATAAATGTTGCAGAACTATTTGAGACATGACATATGTAGGTCTACATATTTAATTCTGCTCCATGTGATGTGAGAGGAGGAAACCATGTTGGGTAAATTTAGGACAAGTAAATTATTTTACAATCGTAAAATAATTTTTCAGTTATATTAAGTTATATATGCTATTATTTGTCTATGGGGTACTAAAGGCTGGGCTTAGAATGATGTAAGGACACTTTATAAAGATCCCAAAGACCTATTAACTTAAAGAAGCACTCCTCCTCCCATCAAAAAGTTTATCATCTTAATATATTGCAATCATTATAATATATAGCACTGTGTACAAACAATTGCTCATTTTGCCCTTTTACAAACCAAATTCAATTAGGTTTATGAAATCACATGATTAAAAACAGACTAGCTGAATCCTTCTAGGCTCTATGTAGAAACAGGAGGTCAATTGTCCCTGCATGACTTATGAGTTTTGTCAAAAAGCCCCTGGCAGGGGGAGGAGGGAGCAGCTGGGTCAGGACATAAAAAGGGCATGATAAATGCAGGGACAAGAGACTTCCTGTTTCTAGATAGAGCAGAGGAAAAAGTAGAATTTACTGGGTAGAAAGGCTAAATTAGCAATTGTAAGTACACAGTGCCATATAATGTGATGATTGTAATATATTAAGATGATAAAAACGGTCATGGTAGTGCTTTAGGTCGGAAAGTTTTCCAATGCTCCAAGGATCAGCCCAGTTTATGGATCTGACATAGATCAGCAAGGTATGTAATGTAAAACCATAGAAAATGGAGAGTGTCATGTGTAATTTGCAGAGATTTGCAGAGCAGAGATAACCAACAAGAGGTTGCTCACTAGAGATGAATGAATCTTATGAAATTTTAGTTATCCTGGTTTGCCAATTTTTTTCCAAAAATGATATCCATTCACAAGGAATCGGAAGTACCTCTAAACTTCCTATTGCCTGTTAAAGAATTAAAGCAAACACAAAATATAATATACTTTATGACCATGGCAAAGGTTGGTATGTTTAGTGTTTATAAAAATAACAGAAATTTGAGAAAAAATTCCAAAAATTAGCAATGTTCAAACTTTGAATGATTATCCCTTTAAGGCCGGGGTCACACTTGCGAGAGCATTGCAAGAAACTCGCATGAGTCTCTCGCATCAATACCCGGCACTGCCGCCAGCACTCGGGACCGGAGCGTGTAGCTCCATGTATTTCTATGCAGCTGAACGCTCCGGTCCTGAGTGCCGGCGGCAGTGCCGGGTATTGATGCGAGAGGCTCGTGCGAGTTTCTGCCATTGCACTCACAAGTGTGACCCCGGCCTAATCTAGATAGTCATACCACACAAAAACATTAATAAATAACATTTCCCACAAGTCTGCTTTTACATCAGCACCATTTGTAAAATGTTATTTCATTTTGTTAACATTTTAAAAGGTGTCATAATGTAGCAGTAATTTTTATTTTTTATCAAGGAAATTTACAAAACTTATTTTTTTCGGGACCTATTCAGATTTGAAATCACTTTGGGAGTCCTATATATTGGAGTCCACCCCAAAAGTGATAATATTTAAAAACAGCACCCCTCAATGTGTTCAAAATTGCTTTCAGGTAGTTTATTAATCCTTCAGGTGCTTTTCAGGAATTAATCCAAAGTGACATGACAGGAGTGAAAAAATGTATTTTTACCACTTAAACTTCTGAACAGGCCACATTAGCCAGCAGACACTAAGGCCATTATTTTGCCATGAATTCCCATAGCAAACATGATGACTGCAGTATTGTAGATGCTTCCTTCCAACTCCCTTCTATATCAACCCCACACTTTAACAACCCTGCTTCAATGGAACGTCCCTTCCCCCGAAATGAACACTCCTATACCTTTTTCTTTGGATAAATTTGCCAAATCGGCCTTTTATTAACAAACATCACAATAAATAACTTCTTTGTAAGGAGGTTCTTGGAGCTCCAAAACCTGGTGGAAACCAGTAAATAATAATGAACTATCCAGCATTACCCCAGCCGTGACCCCAGGATCGGGGGCATCTTTGTTGCCAGAAAACCTTTTCCATAACACCAACTCTCAGGGACCCCACCCTGTAGAGCCACAAAATCTTCCAGGAAATTAACCCAAATCCAAACATAAAGGGGAGGCTACCATCCACCTGATGTACAACCCCCCACCACAATTTTGCCTCCAACTCCAAGAACCCCCTCACAACCACTCACCGAAATGACCCAATGATAAAATCATCCAACATTTTTGTTAATTTTACCTTTCTTTAACCCCTTAATTAAAGGGCGGAAGGGTGGGACCTTTGCTCTTGGTGCCTCATGCCGATTGCTAGCCCCCACCCCTTCTCAGACAGATAAACCCTGCTCAACTGTAAACATCTCCCCCCTTACTGTCCAACCCCTTTAAACTTTTGACCCCTCTGAGCCCGCACTATTCATTTTAACCCCTGCATGTCCTACAAACCAAGTCATGGGGCACTCTGCTCATGGCTTCGCCGAGGGCGACGTTTTCCAGGACCACACGATCAAGATCTCAGGGTACCGATGGGTTAAAGAGGAAACTCCCACACTCTGTTAACCATCTAGATGCTGCAGTCACTATTGACAGCAGTATTTAAGTGGTTAAACGGTCATGGTCGGTACCAACGCTGATCGTGGCTGATGGAGCAGGTTGTCAGCTATAATGTACAGCTGATGGTTGCTGGATTGTCACCTGTATGGGGATGCTATTCTCTTATATCGCAGGTCAGTTGTAAGTTGTATAATGGTCACTAAGGGGTTACATTTTCCGTGCGGATTCTGCATCTCTTGGCAGAAAACCCAGGTGAAAATCTGCATGTTTTTATGCAGATTTTGTGCATTTTTGTTGCGGATTTACTGCGGATTCTGTGCGTATTTCATGCATTTACCCCTGCGGATTACTATTATGGAATGGGTGTAGAAACACAGCAGATCCGCACATGACATGCTTCTTCTTTTAATCCGCTGCGTTTTCCATGCAGAATTTTCCGCACCATTAGTACAGCATTTTTTTTTTTCATTGATTTACATTGTACTGTAAATCACTTGCGGATCTGCAGCGTTTCTGCGCAGAAAAAATGCTGCGGATCCGCAGGAAATCTGCAATGTGTGTAAATGGAGTAACGGTAACGAGTAACTGGTGGAAACCAATAGCATGTTAAGCAACACACCACACTGATATGCTTTTTAAATTGAAAAAGTTATCCCTGTATGTTAGCCAGATGCTTGTTGTGTTGAAAAACCATCCCCAAATTTTATTTTTTGTGGGGGAGGGGGGATCAGCATCAGATTGGCAGTTGGAAAAATGAAGAAAATAGCTTTTTTTAAAAAAATAAAAAAATCCTTTTTTTGGGGGTAACTGCAAGAGGTTTGCTGTTCAGAAAGTAAAGAAGCAATGTTAAAAAAAAAAAAAAAAATGATCCTTTTTAGGGGACATTCTCAATTTTTTTACCCTATCCATGGTAGGATTCTCAGGAAGTGTGATTTCGCTATAGAACACAATGGAAAAGCATAATATGCAGTGGCAATGGCAATAACCATATAGTATAGAATATTTTGAAACAGCCAAGGAGATTTTGGCTGTGTAGGACCATCACTGGCAACCCCAGCAGCCGAACAATATAAATATAATTGGATGGAGAGGCAGGAGATGATCGACTGCATGGGTGCATTGGCAATGGTTCATCAGTACAGAATACAGTAGACTGGCAAGGAAATGCTACAGTCACATTGACCCATGCCTGACTAATTTTGACAAATGCATGGTTTTCTACACTAGTAGAGGACAATGTGGTCCACTTGGTCATGACACAACCACCAACTGTTCTGAAAACCCTTTCTCACAATACACTAAGGGCTAGACAAGACAATATTCCCATGGCAAACTGATCCACTCTGCTGACGCAGTAACCCATTAGGTTCAGGGCTCAAAGTACGTGCCATAAAAAGGATACCGTCCAACTATGACTGAACTTGGCTGTTCTGCCAGTTTGTGTTTCTTTGCCGATGTGTACTAGCTTGCCCAGCGGCCGATAAAAAGCATCTGGTTCTTCTTTTCGTATGTACAGTAATTGTTTCTTCTCCGTTGGCTAATTGTTGTAGTTGTAGCGCTGGAACAGGAGGGATCATTGGCTCAGTGGGAAGCAGGGAGGGGATCTCCTGGTCAGTCGTGCAGTTGACGGGCTCTAATGCTGACATTTCAATATTGTTTGAGTTTGCTTCACTCAGTTACAGGGTAAGTGAAACTTTTGTAGTCATATTTCTTAATTTTTTTGTGTGAATTCAGGCACCACATTATACATTTATTCAAGTTACAGACAGGTTCATCAAATAGGTAATGCCCAATGCAAGAGATGAAGAAACAATTAGGAACTTTTTTGAATTTCTTACCTTTGGTTATAAGTGGAGTACTAGGTTCAAATCCCACCAAGGACAACATCCTCAAGGAATTTGTATGTTCTCCTTGTATGTGTTTTTGTGGGTTTCCTCTGGGTTCACTGGTCTCCTTCCACACTCTAAAGACATGATGGGGCATTTAGATTGTGAGCCCCAATCTGGACAGCGTTGCTGATGACTGTAAAGTGCTGTGGAGTTAAGGGCGCTATATACGGTAAGTGAGTAAAATAAATATTCTTATGTTTATACCAGCTTGGATTACAGAAAGGCTGATGATATCAGAAAGGAATTCAAAAATGAAGGATCAGTGTGATAATCCGTGCATGCAAAACTACAAGAAGGCATTAAGCTTCGTAAAGAAAATAAAGTCATAGCAGAGCTTAAGGTTGTGTGCAGGTTACTATCTGGAGATTAGTGCGGAAACTTAGATATGAATTAAGCTAAACAGGGCTTTGGAGGTCAGGGTGGGATTTCAAATTGTGTTCCCTGTTTAATAGGCTACAAGTGTAAAGAAAAAAACAGAATGTACTGTATGTCATTTGAGTAATGCATGAAGAAGTGAATGAGTACAGCAGTATGGTTCAAGTACAATTAGAGAGGGGTCAACTCTTGGCAGGCTGCAAAGGAGGGTGTTGCACTGCTCTATTATGTAAGTGAGTTGGAGCCCACAGGTGTGTTTGTTATTAAAATGGGAGTCTTTAAAGGACTTGGTGTTAACGTTTAGATTTAATGAAATTTCATTAAATTTGTTACAAATTCCAGTCTGCAAATCAATTCACTCTGTGTGTGAGTATTTTTGTGTATATGTGTGTGTACACATATACAGTGGGGCAAAAAAGTATTTAGTCAGTCAGCAATAGTGCAAGTTCCACCACTTAAAAAGATGAGAGGCGTCTGTAATTTACATCATAGGTAGACCTCAACTATGGGAGACAAACTGAGAAAAAAAATTGCAGAAAATCACATTGTCTGTTTTTTTATTATTTTATTTGCATATTCTGGTGGAAAATAAGTATTTGGTCAGAAACAAACAATCAAGATTTCTGGCTCTCACAGACCTGTAACTTCTTCTTTAAGAGTCTCCTCTTTCCTCCACTCATTACCTGTAGTAATGGCACCTGTTTAAACTTGTTATCAGTATAAAAAGACACCTGTGCACACCCTCAAACAGTCTGACTCCAAACTCCACTATGGTGAAGACCAAAGAGCTGTCAAAGGACACCAGAAACAAAATTGTAGCCCTGCACCAGGCTGGGAAGACTGAATCTGCAATAGCCAACCAGCTTGGAGTGAAGAAATCAACAGTGGGAGCAATAATTAGAAAATGGAAGACATTCAAGACCACTGATAATCTCCCTCGATCTGGGGCTCCACGCAAAATCCCACCCCGTGGGGTCAGAATGATCACAAGAACGGTGAGCAAAAATCCCAGAACCACGCGGGGGGACCTAGTGAATGAACTGCAGAGAGCTGGGACCAATGTAACAAGGCCTACCATAAGTAACACACTACGCCACCATGGACTCAGATCCTGCAGTGCCAGACGTGTCCCACTGCTTAAGCCAGTACATGTCCGGGCCCGTCTGAAGTTTGCTAGAGAGCATTTGGATGATCCAGAGGAGTTTTGGGAGAATGTCCTATGGTCTGATGAAACCAAACTGGAACTGTTTGGTAGAAACACAACTTGTCGTGTTTGGAGGAAAAAGAATACTGAGTTGCATCCATCAAACACCATACCTACTGTAAAGCATGGTAGTGGAAACATCATGCTTTGGGGCTGTTTCTCTGCAAAGGGGCCAGGACGACTGATCCGGGTACATGAAAGAATGAATGGGGCCATGTATCGTGAGATTTTGAGTGCAAACCTCCTTCCATCAGCAAGGGCATTGAAGATGAAACGTGGCTGGGTCTTTCAACATGACAATGATCCAAAGCACACCGCCAGGGCAACGAAGGAGTGGCTTCGTAAGAAGCATTTCAAGGTCCTGGAGTGGCCTAGCCAGTCTCCAGATCTCAACCCTATAGAAAACCTTTGGAGGGAGTTGAAAGTCTGTGTTGCCAAGCGAAAAGCCAAAAACATCACTGCTCTAGAGATCTGCATGGAGGAATGGGCCAACATACCAACAACAGTGTGTGGCAACCTTGTGAAGACTTACAGAAAACGTTTGACCTCTGTCATTGCCAACAAAGGATATATTACAAAGTATTGAGATGAAATTTTGTTTCTGACCAAATACTTATTTTCCACCAGAATATGCAAATAAAATGATAAAAAAAACAGACAATGTGATTTTCTGCAATTTTTTTTCTCAGTTTGTCTCCCATAGTTGAGGTCTACCTATGATGTAAATTACAGACGCCTCTCATCTTTTTAAGTGGTGGAACTTGCACTATTGCTGACTGACTAAATACTTTTTTGCCCCACTGTATCTACGCTCCGTGTGTGTGTATATATCTGTATATATATATATATATATATATATATATATATTCAAAAAAGCAGGCAGCACTCCATTTTCAGAAAAGGCTTGAGAAAGGCTCAGTTGAGCCGAAACGTCGCTGAGACATGTGGGTTCATTAAAGTCCTACATATTTTTCTGAAAATGGAGTGCTGCCTGCTTTTTTGAATATTGACTGGAGACGACCGGTGGACGGGTGGTCTAAGGGCATTGCACCTGAATCTAAGTATAGGAGTTGTGCTGTTCCAATTTTTTGGGTATTATGTGTATATATATATATATATATATATATATATATATATATATATATATATATATATATATATATATATATATATATATATATATATATACTATATACATACTTCACAAAAAACAGGCAGCACTCCATATTCTTCAAAGTAATATGCAGGAATTTATTTAACCCACATCTCCGTGCAACGTTTCGGCTCTGACTGAGCCTTTCTCAAGCCTGCATATTACTTTGAAGAATATGGAGTGCTGCCTGATTTTTGTGAAGTATATGGACTAAAAGCAACCAGTGGATAGGTTGTCTTGGGCACTGCACCCGAAGATAAGTAGAGATTTAGTGCTGTTCCATTTTTTATATTAATATATATATATATATATATATATATATATATATATATATCTATATCTATATCTATATCTATATCTATATATATATATATATATATATATATACAGCTCTGGCAAAAATTAAAAGACCACTTCAAAATTTTCAGTTTGATTTTTATATGTATATTTTTGAGTAAAATGTAAATTGTTTTTTTATTCTATAAACCACTGACAACATGTCTCCGAATTTCCAAGCAATAAATTTTGTATTTATTTTCTGAAAATGAGAAATGGTCAAAAAAACAAAATATGCATTGCTTGCAGACCTCAAATAATGCAAAAAAAGTTCATAATCATTTAGAAACAATAATACTAATGTTTTAACTCAGGAAAAGTTCAGAAATCAATATTTTGTGGAATAACCATGATTTTAAGTCACAGCTTTCACGCGTCTTGGCATGTTTTCCTCCAGTCTTTCACACTTCTTTTGGGTGACTGTCATGATCTCTGCAGGCAGAGATCATAGCAAGCCTATAGAGGGACAAGCTCTCGGAAGATGGAACTATACTGACCATGAACTAAGCCTGCCGCGCAACTAGAAATAGCCAGGTAGCATTTCCTATTTATCGCTAGATGCCCAGCTCTGGCCTAAGACCTAAATAGCTAGCAGAGGGAAATATAAGACCTGGCTCACCTCTAGAGAAATATGCCAAAGAAGACAGTAGCCCCCCACATATAATGACGGTGAGTTCAGATGAAACAACAAACGCAGCAGGAAAATAGTCTTAGCAAATTTGAGGTCCGCTTACTAGATAGCAGAAGACAGATAGTATACTTTCATGGTCAGCAGAAAAACACTAACAAAACACCATCCAGAGATTACCTTAAACTCTGGCATTAACTCATAACGCCAGAGTAGCAATCCCTGATCAACGAGAGCTTTCCAGACACAGTAACAAAACTTCAGCTGTGAACTGGAACAAATAGGCAAAACAAAACATGGACAAAAGTCCAACTTATCTAGTAGTAGTCTAGAAGCAGGAACAAGCACTGAGAGGCATCAGATAACATTGTTGACCGGCAAGAAACCACCAGAGAAATGAGCTTAAATAGCGACACCCACTACTGATGGAATCAGGTGAAACAGGAAAGAGGATGACAAGTCCAATTCCACAAGCGGCCACCGGGGGAGCCCAGAATCCAAATTCACAACAGTACCCCCCCCTCAAGGAGGGGGCACCGAACCCTCACCAGATCCACCAGGGCGACCAGGATGAGCCCTATGGAAGGCACGAACAAGATCAGAAGCATGAACATCAGATGCATTGACCCAAGAATTATCCTCCTGGCCGTAACCCTTCCAGTTGACCAGATACTGGAGTTTCCGTCTGGAAACACGAGAGTCCAAAATTTTCTCCACAACATACTCCAACTCACCCTCAACCAACACCGGAGCAGGAGGCTCAACTGAAGGTACAACAGGTACCTCATACCTGCGCAATAACGACCGATGAAAAACGTTATGAATGGAAAAGGACGCAGGGAGGTCCAAACGGAAAGAAACAGGATTAAGAATCTCCAATATTCTATAAGGGCCGATGAACCGAGGTTTAAACTTAGGAGAAGAGACCCTCATAGGGACAAAACGAGAAGACAACCACACTAAATCTCCAACACAAAGCCGAGAACCAACACGACGATGACAGTTGGCAAAACGCTGAGTCTTCTCCTGGGACAACTTCAAATTGTCCATAACCTGCCCCCAAATGTGATGCAATCTCTCTACCACCGCATCCACTCCAGGACAATCCGAGGATTCCACCTGACCGGAGGAAAATCGAGGGTGAAACCCCGAATTACAGAAAAACGGGGACACCAAGGTGGAAGAACTGGCCCGATTATTGAGGGCGAACTCTGCCAATGGCAAAAAAGCAACCCAATCATCCTGGTCAGCAGAGACAAAACACCTCAGATATGTCTCAAGGGTCTGATTAGTCCGCTCGGTCTGGCCATTAGTCTGAGGGTGAAAAGCAGACGAAAAAGACAAATCTATGCCCATCCTAGCACAGAATGCCCGCCAAAATCTAGACACAAATTGGGTACCTCTGTCAGAAACAATATTCTCAGGAATACCGTGCAATCGGACAACATTCTGAAAAAACAGAGGAACCAACTCAGAAGAAGAAGGCAACTTGGGCAGAGGAACCAAATGGACCATTTTAGAGAAACGGTCACAGACCACCCAGATGACAGACATCTTCTGGGAAACAGGCAGATCTGAAATAAAATCCATCGAGATGTGTGTCCAAGGCCTCTTAGGAATAGGCAAGGGCAACAGCAGTCCGCTAGCCCGAGAACTACAAGACTTGGCCCGAGCACAAACGTCACATGACTGCACAAAGACTCGCACATCTCGTGACAGAGAAGGCCACCAGAAGGATCTTGCCACCAAATCCCTGGTACCAAAAATTCCGGGATGACCTGCCAATGCAGAAGAATGTACCTCAGAGATGACTCTGCTGGTCCAATCATCCGGAACAAACAGTCTATCAGGCGGACAACGATCCGGTCTATCCGCCTGAAACTCTTGCAAGGACCGCCGCAGATCAGGAGAAACGGCCGACAAAATTACTCCCTCCCTAAGGATACCTGTGGGTTCAGAATTACCAGGAGAGTCCGGGTCAAAACTCCTAGAAAGGGCATCTGCCTTAACATTCTTAGAACCCGGTAGGTATGACACCACAAAATTAAAGCGAGAAAAAAATAAAGACCAGCGCGCCTGTCTAGGATTCAGGCGTCTGGCAGTCTCAAGATAAATCAAATTTTTGTGGTCAGTCAACACCACCACCTGATGTCTAGCCCCCTCGAGCCAATGGCGCCACTCCTCAAACGCCCACTTCATGGCCAAAAGCTCCCGATTCCCAACATCATAATTCCGCTCTGCGGGCGAAAATTTGCGAGAAAAGAAGGCACAAGGCCTAATGACGGAGCAGTCGGAACCTTTCTGCGACAACACTGCCCCAGCTCCGATCTCCGAAGCGTCAACCTCAACCTGAAAAGGCAGATTCACATCAGGCTGACGCAACACAGGGGCAGAGGCAAAACGGCGCTTAAGCTCCTGAAAGGCCTCTACAGCATGAGGGGACCAATTAGCAACATCAGCGCCTTGTCTGGTCAAATCAGTCAGTGGTTTAACGACATCCGAAAAACCAGCAATAAATCGGCGGTAAAAGTTGGCAAAGCCCAAAAATCTCTGAAGACCCTTAAGAGAGGAGGGCTGAGTCCAGTCACAAATAGCTTGCACCTTGACGGGATCCATCTCAATGGAAGAGGGAGAAAAAATATACCCCAAAAAGGAAATTTTCTGGACCCCAAAAACGCACTTAGACCCCTTCACACATAAAGAATTAGACCGCAGAACCTGAAAAACTCTCCTGACCTGCTGGACATGAGAGTCCCAGTCATCAGAAAAAATCAGAATATCATCCAGATATATTATCATAAATTTATCCAGAAAATCGCGGAAAATATCATGCATAAAAGACTGGAAAACTGAAGGGGCATTAGAAAGACCAAAAGGCATGACCAAATACTCAAAGTGGCCCTCGGGCGTATTAAATGCGGTCTTCCACTCATCCCCCTGCCTGATCCGCACCAAATTATACGCCCCACGAAGATCACTTTTAGAGAACCACTTAGCACCCTCTATACGAGCAAACAAATCAGTAAGCAATGGCAATGGGTATTGATACTTAACAGTGATCTTATTCAGAAGCCGATAATCAATACATGGTCTCAAAGAGCCGTCTTTTTTTGAGACAAAGAAAAACCCAGCTCCCAAGGGAGAAGAGGATGGACGAATATGTCCCTTTTCCAAAGACTCCTTTATATATTCCCGCATAGCAGCATGTTCCGGCACAGACAAATTAAACAAACGACCCTTTGGATATTTACAACCCGGTATCAAATCTATGGCACAATCGCACTCACGGTGCGGAGGTAACGACCCAAGCTTGGGTTCGTCAAAGACGTCTTGATAATCAGAGAGGAACTCAGGGACTTCAGAGGGAATGGACGACGAAATAGAAACCAAAGGTACGTCCCCATGAATACCCTTACATCCCCAGCTCAACACAGACATTGCTCTCCAGTCCAAGACTGGGTTGTGAGACTGCGACCATGGCAATCCCAGTACCAAATCGTCATGTAAATTATACAGCACCAGGAAACGAATAATCTCCTGGTGATCCGGATTGATACGCATGGTTACTTGTGTCCAGTATTGTGGTTTATTATTAGCCAATGGGGTGGAGTCAATCCCCTTCAGAGGAATAAGAGTCTCCAAAGGCTCTAAATCAAAACCACAACGATTGGCAAAGGACCAATCCATAAGACTCAGAGCGGCGCCAGAGTCAACATAGGCGTCCGTGGCAATGGATGACAAAGAGCAAATCAAGGTTACAGACAAAATAAACTTAGACTGAATGGTGCTAATGGAAACAGACTTATCAAGCTTCTTTGTACGCCTAGAGCATGCTGATATAACATGAGTAGAATCCCCACAATAGAAACACAATCCATTCTTCCGTCTAAAATTCTGTCGCTCGCTCCTGGACAGAATTCTATCACACTGCATACTTTCTGGCGTCTTTTCCATAGACACCGCCAGATGGTGCACCGGTTTGCGCTCCCGCAGACGCCTATCAATCTGAATAGCCATTGTCATGGACTCATTCAGACCTGCAGGCAAAGGGAACCCCACCATAACATCCTTAACGGCATCAGAGAGACCTTCTCTGAAAGTTGCCGCCAAGGCGCACTCATTCCACTGAGTAAGCACAGACCATTTACGGAATTTTTGGCAGAAAACTTCAGCTTCGTCTTGCCCCTGAGATAGTGCCATCAAAGTTTTTTCTGCCTGAAGTTCCAAATGAGGTTCCTCATAAAGCAAGCCCAAGGCCAGAAAAAACGCATCCACATCGCGTAACGCAGGATCCCCTGCTGGCAATGAGAAGGCCCAATCTTGAGGGTCACCCCTGAGCAAGGAAATCACAATCCTAACCTGCTGAGCAGGGTCTCCAGCTGAACGAGACTTCAGGGACAAATAAAGCTTACAATT
Organism: Ranitomeya variabilis; assembly: GCF_051348905.1. Classification (NCBI taxonomy): domain Eukaryota; kingdom Metazoa; phylum Chordata; class Amphibia; order Anura; family Dendrobatidae; genus Ranitomeya; species Ranitomeya variabilis. Next base: position 663,039,899 of record NC_135232.1, on the reverse strand, counting down.
ATTTCGGAAATTCTGGAAGCTAGCTCTATTCCCTGTGAAGAACTCCGGCAAAGGAATTCTCGGCTCAGATACCGGAGCATGTACCACAAAATCTTGTAAATTTTGTACTTTCGTGATGAGATTATTCAAACCCGCAGTTACACTCTGGAGATCCATTATTGTCAGGTGCACACAGAGCATACAGAGATTAGGAGGAGAGAGAGAGAAAAGACTGCAGCAAGGCAGACTGGAGGAAAAAAAAAAAAATTTCAGCAGACTTCTTATAACTCTCCTTTCTCAACCTGGGTCTTTAACACTTTACTGGCCGGTCAAACTGTCATGATCTCTGCAGGCAGAGATCATAGCAAGCCTATAGAGGGACAAGCTCTCGGAAGATGGAACTATACTGACCATGAACTAAGCCTGCCGCGCAACTAGAAATAGCCAGGTAGCATTTCCTATTTATCGCTAGATGCCCAGCTCTGGCCTAAGACCTAAATAGCTAGCAGAGGGAAATATAAGACCTGGCTCACCTCTAGAGAAATATGCCAAAGAAGACAGTAGCCCCCCACATATAATGACGGTGAGTTCAGATGAAACAACAAACGCAGCAGGAAAATAGTCTTAGCAAATTTGAGGTCCGCTTACTAGATAGCAGAAGACAGATAGTATACTTTCATGGTCAGCAGAAAAACACTAACAAAACACCATCCAGAGATTACCTTAAACTCTGGCATTAACTCATAACGCCAGAGTAGCAATCCCTGATCAACGAGAGCTTTCCAGACACAGTAACAAAACTTCAGCTGTGAACTGGAACAAATAGGCAAAACAAAACATGGACAAAAGTCCAACTTATCTAGTAGTAGTCTAGAAGCAGGAACAAGCACTGAGAGGCATCAGATAACATTGTTGACCGGCAAGAAACCACCAGAGAAATGAGCTTAAATAGCGACACCCACTACTGATGGAATCAGGTGAAACAGGAAAGAGGATGACAAGTCCAATTCCACAAGCGGCCACCGGGGGAGCCCAGAATCCAAATTCACAACAGGTGACCTTATGCCACTCCTGGTACAAAAATTAAAAAAGTTCTCCTTTGTTTGATGGCATGTGACTATCCATCATCCTCTTGATTACATTCAGAAGTTTTCAATGGGGTTCAGGTCTGCAGATTGGACTGGCCATGACAGGGATTTGATGTGGTGGTCCTTCATCCATTCCTTGATTGACCTAGCTGTGTGGCATGGCGCATTGTCCTGCTGGAAAAAACAGTCATCAGAGTTGGAGAACATTGCCTGAGCAGAAAGAATCAACTGTTTTTCCAGGATAACCATGTATGCGGCTTGATTCATACGTCCTTCGTAAAGATTAACCTGCCCAATTCCAGCCTTGCAGTGTGAAAGACTGGTGGAAAGCATGCCAAGACACGTGAAAGCTGTGATTAAAAATCATGGTTATTCCACAAAATATTGATTTCTGAACTCTTCCTGAGGTAAAACATTAGTTTTGTTGTTTCTAAATGATTATGGTAGCCACCTTTTACTTTGATGACTGCTTTGCACACTCTTGGCATTCTCTTGATGAGCTTCAAGAGGTAGTCACCGGGAATGGTCTTCCAACAATCTTGAAGGAGTTCCCAGAGATGCTTAGCACTTGTTGGCCCTTTTGCCTTCACTCTGCGGTCCAGCTCACCCAACCATCATGATTGGGTTCAGGTCTGGTGACTGTGGAGACCAGGTCATCTGGCGTAGCACCCATCACTCTCCTTATTGGTCAAATAGCCCTTACACAACCTGGAGGTGTGTTTGGGATCATTGTCCTGTTGAAAAATAAATGATGGTCCAACTAAACGCAAACCGGATGTAATAGCATGCCGCCTGCAAGATGCTGTGGTAGCCATGCTGGTTCAGTATGCCTTCAATTTTGAATAAATCCCCAACAGTGTCACCAGCAATGCACCCCCACGCCATCACACCTTCTCCTCCATGCTTTACGGTGGGATAAAGGCATGTAGAGTCCATCCGTTCACCTTTTCTGCATCGCACAAAGACATGGTGGATGGAACTAAAGATCTCAAATTTGGACTCATCAGACCAAAGCACAGATTTCCACTGGTCCAATGTCATTCCTTGTGTTCTTTAGCCCAAACAAGTCTCTTCTGCTTGTTGCCTGTCCTTAGCAGTGGTTTCCTAGCAGCTATTTTACCATGAAGGCCTGCTGCACAAAGTCTCCTCTTAAAAGTTCTTGTAGAGATGTGTCTGTTGCTAGAACTCTGTGTGGCATTGACCTGGTCTCTTATCTGAGCTGCTGTTAACCTGTGATTTCTGAGGCTGGTGACTCGGATAAACTTATCCTAAGAAGCAGAGGTGACTCTTGGTCTTCCTTTCCTGGGGCGGTCCTCATGTGAGCCAGTTTTTTTGTAGCGCTTGATGGTTTTTGCAACTGCACTTGGGGGCACTTTCAAAGTATTCCCAATTTTTCAGACTAACTGACCTTCATTTCTTAAAGTAATGATGGCCACTCATTTTTCTTTACTTAGCTGCTTTTTTCTTGCCATAATACAAATTCTAACAGTCTATTCAGTAGGACTATCAGCTGTGTATCCACCAGACTTCTGCACAACACAACTGATGGTCCCAACCCCATTTATAAGGCAAGAAATCCCACTTATTAAACCTGACAGGGCACACCTGTGAAGTGAAAACCATTCCCGGTGACTACCTCTTGAAGCTCATCAAGACGATGCCAAGAGTGCGCAAAGCAGTCATCAAAGCAAAAGGTGGCTACTTTGAAGAACCTAGAATATAAGACATAATTTCAGTTGTTTCACACTTTTTTGTTAAGTATATAATTCCACATGTGTTAATTCATAGTTTTGATGCTTTCAGTGTGAATGTACAATTTTCATAGTCATGAAAATACAGAAAAATCTTTAAATGAGGTGTGTCCAAACTTTTGGTCTGTACTGTATATGTGTCAGTTGACTATTGTACTGCTATTGTATTGAACACAACACCTCAAATTTTGAGTTTATGCATACAGAATGCAGCTTTTTCCTTGATATCCTATTCATTTTGATTGAATGCCTAAGTCATTCTGAAAGTTGTAGTTTTTTTGTTCTTTTCACATTCTGATTTACAGATCTGTCGTGCAGGGAAAACTAGCATGATATAAGCTCTACTAATTAGTCACAATTTAAAAATGTTCACTTTGTGTATACTTTCCACTTTATTTGTATGCTTTGACTGGATTTTTCCATCTCTGCGATTTTGTTTATAATTCTAGTCTTCTGTAGTCAGCAATGAAAGGAATTCAGGTGCACATACTCGGCTTCTGTCTTATCTTTGAATGGTTGTCAGCAGCTACTAGTACTTTACAGATGGGAAGTACTTCATTGTGACATAAATTGCACTCTGTATTGGAGTCGTTAATCTCACAATGTCTCTCATCCCCCATAGAGCTCTGCTCACAATTGCAGATCAAAGGAGGTTGCAATAATTGGTGACTAATGACATTGAAGGAAATTGCATAAAAAAATAATGACATGAGATAATGGATGGAGCAAGCAAAGGATAAGGAGTGTCAAAATTGGCATTTTGCTCATGTGAAATTTGTAATCTGAGTAGATTTGGGTGTAGATTAAAAATTTAGCAAAACCTTGACTGATAAATATATAAATTAATTTTTTTAAAATTATTTTTAATCATCTTTCTGGGCATCTTTGTACTGTAATTTGATTGCAAGAGAACCTAACAGCTGATAAATGCTGCCTGAATCCCAGGCAAGATGTATTAGACACTGGTTGCATAATCTCAGCCATACTTGGCTGAAATCATACAGCTGGTGTCTGATATATACTGTCCATGGATTGTGCCACATGTATCAGCAGTCAGGTTTCCTTTAAAGTAGTTGTCCCATAAACAACATTCATTCAGGATAGGTCATAAATGTATGATCCATGGGGGGTTCGACCTTTGGACCGCTACCGTTCTTAAGAACAGGCGTCCAAAGTCCCCTCTGTGAATGGAGTATTAGAGCACATGTTGAATATAAGTGCACACTTGAATGGACTACAAGTCTAATTTCCTACGATGAGTGTTTGGTGTGTTTTTAATATTGAAGATTTTCTGTGCATTTCTGCACCAATTAGTGAAGCTAGGTTTTTTTTAGTGCATTTTTTTAACGTGTTTTTAAGGCTACGTTCACATTTGCGTTGTGCGCTGCAGCGTCGGCGCCGCAGCGCACAACGCAAACAAAAACGCAGCAAAACGCATGCACAACGCTGCGTTTTGCGCCGCATGCGTCCTTTTTTTAATTGATTTTGGACGCAGCAAAAATGCAACTTGCTGCGTCCTCTGCGCCCGAACGCGGGCGCCGCAGCGACGCATGCGGCGCAAAACGCAAGTGCGACGCATGTCCATGCGCCCCCATGTTAAATATAGGGGCCCGCCGCTAATGTGAACGTAGCCTATCTCGTTCTTTAGCTATGTGTTTTTGGTATATCATGTTTTGAATAAAGCTGCTTTGTTTTGTATACTCACGGTTACTTGGCTTTTGATAAAACTTTATTGATAAAGCCATATGTATATTTTTATTGCGTTTCCACATTTGTGTTTTTTTATCTGCAGATTTTCCTCATATCTTTCAAGTCTATGGGGAAAATCCACAAACAAAATGCATATTTATCACAAGAGAAATTGATATGTTACAGATTTAAAAAACGTTATGCATATCAGTTTCCACTGCTTAAAAGAAAATAAGCACAGGGGCATGAGATCTATATAAATCCCATACACTTTGCTGGAACTGTAACACACTATTGTGAATCAAAAATATGCAGCATAGAAATGCACCAAATGCTCATCCTGGGAACATAGAGTGCATATACTGCTCTATTCACAGTATATAGGAGGAGTGTTCGCACATGTGTTGCCCCTGGTATAAGCAGCTACATCCCCATCGATTATATTGGAATTTTTTTTGCAGATAGGTGATAATTTTTGTTTATGGCACAACTCCTTAATGGACGCCGATACGTCTTTTAACGGCGGCAGTTAAGGGGCCTTATTCTACAGCGCCGCTTTTTAACGGCACTGAGAAATAAGGGTATAGTGCCCCCCATTGTCGGAAAAACTCCAGAGTCTCGGCTACCGGGTGTAGCTGAGACCCCAGATAACATGATTCAGGTCTGTTTTTACCGCCACGTCACATGATCACCGTTATTCACTGAATAACAGCGATTACAAAAAAATGTAAAAAGTCAGATTTTTCATTCTTTTCTCTGTCCTCTGATATAACCTAGCATACCAGAGGAGAGAGAAATGGGGTTCCCCGGGGTTCTCCTAGTTCCCCCGGTTCCCTGGCCATCCCGGGATCCTCCTGCTCCGTACCCTGGTCCTCCACATCATCTTCCTGGAAGAAAATGGTGGGCGCATGCGCAGTGCTCCCGCCGAGATCTGCCAGCCGGTACCTGGCAACAATAGGAGATTTTTCCTATTGGTTCATTTTGATCACTGTGATAGGGTGTATCTCAGTGATCAAAATAAAAAAAATAAAAAAATAGTAAATCAAACCACCTTTGTTACCCCCTTTTATAATTTTTTTATTTTTTTATTTTTTCCATTCTTTGCAGTAAATTGGGGTTAGGGTTGTGGTTAGGGTTAGGATTGTGGTTAAAGGGAACCTGTCACCCCCAGGTTGAGTGGGATACGTTGAAGCATTCCAGATCTATAACCTCATAAAGTGACAGTGGTCAGAATTGTAAAAATTGGCTTGATCATTAAGGTCAAAATTGGCTTGTTACTAAGGTGTTAATATGGTTATTGGATGAGCAATCATATTGTACAATACCAGTCAAAGATCATTGGTAAGAAATGGCACTGTTCCTTTTTTTTTTCCTGTAAAATATTTAATCTGGTTTATGGTACTGGTACATGGAGAAGACAAAATGAAGTATAATGACCAAAATTAACAATAGGGCAAGGGTTACACAGCGACAGGTTGTGTGACCACAATTAAAAAAGTTGCGTGGCCAAAAAAATCTGAGCAATTTGTCTAAAACTTGCGGTCATGTGACAGCTCTGATTTTGCTGCAAAAAACAATCTGTTGAATGAGATCGCAAGTTGCACTGCGACACCATAGGAAGCAAATCAATGCTATGTCGCAATTTTGTACTGCGATTTCAGTTTGGCACATTTCATGTAACCCTGGTGTTAATTTGTATAAATAGGGTAAACTGAACAAGGGGACTGTGGCCTTGATTCATCAAGATCGGCAATTTTCTTGTCTGTCTTGATGAAGGGGCATGCAGGAATCAGACGCTCCAGATTAGTTAAGAAGCACATACCTCTTAATGAATTGAGAGGGTCTGATCATGATCAGTGGTGTGCACTTCCATGTGCCACACCAGAAATCTTAGTCCATTCCCAGCATGGAGTAACATTTCTGGCTTAAGTAACGCCACAGCTCGTCCCTGCTGCAGTGCTTCATAGTAAAACATACAGTACAGACCAAAAGTTTGGACACACCTTCTCATTTAAAGGTTTTTCTGTATTTTCATGACTATGAAAATTGTACATTCATACTGAAGGTATCAAAACTATGAATTAACACATGTGGAATTATATACTCAACAAAAAAGTGTGAAACAACTGCAATTATGTCTTATATTCTAGGTTCTTCAAAGTAGCCACCTTTTGCTTTGATGACTGCTTTGCACACTCTTGGCATTCTCTTGATGAGCTTCAAGATGTAGTCTTTCAGTTGTTTCACTTTTTTTGTTAAGTATATAATTCCACATGTGTTAATTCATAGTTAATTCAGCCTTCAGTGTGAATGTACAATTTTCATGGTTATGAAAATACAGAAAAATCTTTAAATGAGAAGGTCTGTCCAAACTTTTGGTCTGTATTGTATATAGCTGTAATTGTGCAGCCAGTGTCTGATCATGCTTTTGATGGTTTGGGGAGCTTTGGTCTGATGACAAATTCTACATTAATTTCTTTTTCCATCTGGGGAACTAGATCACTAGAATAAAGAGTTCATAGCATCCTTCCAGCCCTTGACCCATTATAATTTTACCAAGCAGAGTACTGCTGTATCTTAGCTCAGCTCTTAATATTCCAATGAAAGCTATATTTGGTAATCATTCACCATATACCCATCAAAGTATTCTTTGTCTTCTTTTTCTTGGAACTGTCTCTTCAAAAATGTAAAGCGTAGTGTCATCATAGCTTAAGATTTATCTGATGTAGCCTGGCTGTTAAGTATGAGTTAATGCACTCTGTAAATCATGTTTTATGGTCCACAATGAGGTTATTCCATTAGTTACCTATATTCACTATTCCTGTAGAAGGATTGATCCCTCTCATGTTAAAAAGCTTTTCACCAGTAAAGGAGTGATTGCACTGAAATAAACAGAAATCTGTCGTTGTAAATATAACAGCGAAACAATGAAAGAAATACAAATTCACTTGAATTATTATTTTTATTTGAAGCTTTGATTTTGTAGACACAGACACACATAGCAGCCAATATATACTCATGATACATACATGAGTTTGTCTGCCCGCAGCCAGTCCATGCATTGCAGTCCAAACTTGGACTGAGAAACAGGTATGTGTGAATGCAGACTGACCTCTACTCAACATGCGGTTTCATCACAAACTGACAAAGTCTTTGAATGATTGGTAATATCTTAATGGTTTTTGGTAGGTAGAGTAATTTTCAAATGATAAAGTGAACCTGTAAACTATGGCCACCACCTTTAATGCCTTTTTTACTGCAGTATAGCAAGTTGTATACAAGTCCTCAACTTCTTTGCAGATCCTCAAAATACCTTTTATAATCCCCTCATATTGCTGGTTTGGTACAATAGGCTTCGCTTGTCTTGCTTCAGCACCTCCTCTCTCCCCACAATCGCCATCCTCCTGCTTGTGTCATGTGGATGAGGCATGTTATGTCATCCAGACAGTGCCCCCCACCACCCCTGCACTAGTGCTTTTCTCTGCCCTGACAGGGTCAGAGCAAAGTGCTGTAATGCGCATGCGCCGACTTTAATTCTGTGCCATCAGCACTCTCCCGGTGCATGCGCATTACAATACTTTTCTCTGACCTCAGCAGAGAGAAGTGCTCCTCCACAGGAGCGATATTGGGGGCACTATATGGATGACATAAAATGCGAGCAGAAGGACATCAATTGCTGGGAGAGAGAAGGCACCAAAGCAAGCTGCCATCTGACCGAAACGCATCGTATAGAGGGGGGAATTATAAAATAAATTATTTGGGATCTTCAGGGTGGTGGGGAATAATATACATCTTGCAAGACTGCTATACAAGAGACATTAAAGGTAGTAGGCATAGTTTATATTCGGAAAACCTGGTGACAGATTCCCGTTAACATCCTGTCGCTTCACTTTTGATAAAACCTCCTGTTGGCTCGGCGTTTGCCTGCATTGTGGGCGGCTCTGGCCAATACATATAGCTGTACTCTTATAAATTAATATCACAGTCCATTTATCAAGATTATGTATTGATATTACACAACATGCAAAAATTGCAAAGCTAGCAATTTTTATTCAGCAGCACAGCAGATATGTATTGTGCCTCACTGCTACCACAAATGTTGTGAATTCTGCTCTTGGGCTCCCTCCGGTGGTTATAAGTGGTAGCGCTGCTGTCTTTGGATCGCAGCATTCATCAGGTGTGTTCACTTTTTGCAAATCTGACTGGGCTATTTAGTCTTGCTTGACCCTTTAGTCAGTGCCAGTTGTCCATTGTTCCTGGAGGATTCACATCCCTGCCTGCTCTCTCCTGCTTTGCTGTTCATTTCAACAAAGATAAGTTCTGGCCTTGATTTTTGCTGTCCACATGCTGTGGGCCTTATTGTTCAGTTCATTTCCATGTTTTTGTCTTGTCCAGCTTGGTCTGTGTAAGGATTTGTTTAGCCAAGCTGGTATCTCTGGAGATGCAGATATACCCTCCATATCTTTAGTTAGATGTGGAGATTTTGTATTTTCTGTGGTGGATATTTTCTAGTGTTTTAATACTGACTGCATAGTACTCTGTCCTATCCTTTCTATTTAGCTAGAAGTGGCCTCCTTTGCTAAATTCTGATTTCAGTCTGTGTATGTTTTTTCCCTCTCCTCTCACAGTCAATATTTGTGGGGGGCTGTCTATCCTTTGGGGATTTTCTCTGAGGCAAGATAGTTTTCCCTTTTCTATCTCTAGGGGGTAATTAGTCCTCCGGCTGTGTCGAGATGTCTAGGGAGTGAAAGTTACATTCCACGGCTACTTCTAGTTGCGGTGTTAAGTTCAGGGTCTGCGGTCAGTACAGGTACCACCTTCTCCAGAGTATGTCTCATGCTGCTCTTAGGCCACCAGATCATAACACACAAACATGTACACTACTCAAAAAAATAAAGGGAACACTTAAACAGAATATAACTCCAAGTAAATGAAACTTCTGTGAAATCAAACTGTCCACTTAGGAAGCAACACTGTTTGACAATCAATTTCACATGCTGTTGTGCAAATGGAATAGACGACAGATGGAAATTATTGGTAATTATCAAGACACCCTCAACAAAAGAATGGTTTTGCAGGTGGGGACCACAGACCACATCTCAGTACCAATGCTTTCTGGCTGATGTTTTGATCACTTTTGAATGTTGGTTGTGCTTTCACACTCGTGGTAGCATGAGACGGACTCTACAACCCACACAAGTGGCTCAGGTAGTGCAGCTCATCCAGGATTGCACATCAATGTGAGCTGTGGCAAGAAGGTTTGCTGTGTCTGTCAGCGTAGTGTCCAGAGGCTGGAGGCGCTATCAGGAGACAGGCCAGTACACCAGGAGACGTGGAGGGGGCCATAGGAGGGCAACAACCCAGGAGCAGGACTGCTACCTCAGCCTTTTGTGCAAGGAGGAACAGGAGAACTGCCAGAGCCCTGCAAAATGACCTTCAGCAGGCCACAAATGTGCATGTGTCTGCACAAACGGTTAGAAACTGACTCCATGAAGAAGGTCTGAGTGCCTGACGTCCACAGATGGGGGTTGTGCTTACAGCCCAACACCGTGCAAGATGCTTGGCATTTGCCACAGAACACCAGGATTGGCAAATTCGCCACTGGTGCCCTGTGCTCTTCACAGATGAAAGCAGGTTCACACTGAGCACATGTGACAGACATGACAGAGTCTGGAGATGCCGTGGAAAGCGATCTGCTGCCTGCAACGTCCTTCAGCATGACCGGTTTGGCAGTGGGTCAATAATAGGGTGGGGTGGCATTTCTTTGGAGGACCGCACAGCCCTCCATGTGCCAGCCAGAGGTAGCATGACTGCCATTAGTTACCGAGATGAGATACTCAGACCCCTTGTGATAACATATGCTGGTGCGGTTGGCCCTGGGTTCCTCCTAATGCAGGACAGTGCCAGACCTCATGTGGCTGGAGTGTGTCAGCAGTTCCTGCAAGATGAAGGCATGGAAGCTATGGACTGGCCCGCCCGTTGCCAAGACCTGAATCCGATTGAACACATCTGGGACATCATGTCTCGCACCATCCACCAATGTCACGTTGCACCACAGACTGTCCAGGAGTTGGCGGATGCTTTAGTCCAGGTCTGGGAGGATTTCCCTCAGGAGACCAACCGCCGCCTCATCAGGAGCATGCCCAGGCGTTGTAGGGAGGTCATACAGGTACGTGGAGGCCACACACACTACTGAGCATCATTTCCTTGTCTTGAGGCATTTCCACTGAAGTTGGATAAGCCTGTAACTTCATTTTCCACTTTGATTTTGAGCATCATTCCAACGCCAGAACTCCGTGGGATATTAGTTGTAATTTACATTAATTTTTTAGGTTTTATTGTTCTCAACACATTCCACTATGTAATGAATAAAGATTTACAACTGGAATATTTCATTCAGTGATATCTAGGATGTGGGATTTTAGTGTTCCCTTTATTTTTTTGAGCAGTGTACATTGCAATCTAAACTGGCAGGATAAAATCTTCTGTATCAATAGAAAAATAAATATTTAGAGGGGTTTTTGTTTGTTTTTTTAAATGGTGAGTATTTAGAAGACTTCTTTTACCAGGAGATATTTCCTGAGTATGTAAAGACGTGGCTAAGAATTTGAATTTTGGTGATATTTTATCTTGACACTTATTTCATTCTTTGCAGAGGAATATTCATGGTTTTGTAAATTGTCACAATACTCGGTTTCTGAAGTAGTCAACATCTCCTCACCACCATGTTATCACCATAAAAATGTTCATTTGCTGATATGGGGTTCATCGTATGAACTGCTGTGTTAGGTATAATGTGCTTGATATAATGGAACTTGCCCAGTACTGTATTAACTTTTATTTTCACTCATGAACACTTCCAGAGACTGTTCTGTGGATTTTTTTTTTTTTAAATCATATATACTGTAGGTAAAACAGCAAAATGCTTCTAAAAACAAGCAATTTTGCCATTTATCTCTTATTAAATATCCCATCTATGCTTAAGAATGAAATTAAGGATTTTTTATTTTATTGTGTACTGCACATTGCTTAGGTTATCAGTCACCTCTACAGTCTATTAGTGATGGCCGATTTCCTACTCAAGCCTTACAGTTTGCAAGAGTTGCTTTTGAAGCTGACTGGATCACTAGCTCTTCTTGCAGCATGGGGGAGCGCACAGTGTAGACAAGTGGCACAATCATGCCTCTGGTGCAAACTGTCTTAACAAGCTCCTGAACAAGCACACATGAGAGAAACTCTTCAAATTAATCATGTGACCAGTTTAATTTGAAGTGGAGGGGAAGACAGAAGCCAGTGACATCCTTCAGCATTGTCTGTCTGCTCATCTACTTCACTCCTCTCTGATCAAACCACTCATGAAGGCCTGGAATTGTATAAGTTAACAAAATATGCTTTACATCTTAGACAGTCAATACTGTCAATAGAGATGGTTTACCTTTATTTTTCTTTGCCTTTTTTGCTATTTTTTTGCAGCAAAATCACAACCAAATGTTAAGTAAAAGTGTAGAAGAAAGCAAAAAAAACATACAAATGCTGTATTTTAATGATGGCTTTTATTTATGCCATTGTTCTTTTTTCCCCTTTTTTTACAGAGAACTGTTTGTGTGGCTTTTATCATATTTCTCCATAGCCTCATTTTTTAAGTAAATATCAAATTTAAAAAACAACAATATAATGATAATAAAAAAAAGCTACAAAACCCCCCACAGTTTATGCTTACATTGTATGATAAAAAAAATGTTTTGACTTTTTTTTTTACATTTTTGGTGGTTTTTTATAAGCTAAACATAGTGGCAAAAAGGTAAAGTTATCCTCAAAGTGCTGTCACAGGTGCTTGGTGGAAAATGCACAAATGTATCATAATTTTCTGCATCTACAAATCATACTGCAAAACCACAAAAGTGAAAAACATGGGCTGTAGCTGTGCAGCACAAGTAGGATGCCATTTGACATGCATGGAAGTCCCCTAATCATTTCCATTTGGCATCTGGATGCTGAGCCTTTGAGGTCTGTGTTGCGAATTGAGCTTTGTCAGCTGTGCTACATTCTTAAGACAGAATCTCACCATACAAACATGGAACAGAGTTATTACAAGTCAGAGTTTGTTTGAAAATTAAGTACAGTTTTCATCTAAGGCTTCTTTCACACTAGCGTCGGGCTCGGTCCGTCGCAGTGCGTCGGGCCGAGGTCCCCGACGCTAGCGTTGTCTCCGCCGCACAACGGGGGCAGCGGATGCAATTTTCCAGTGCATCCGCTGCCCCATTGTGAGGTGCGGGGAAGTGCGTGGAGGTGGGGGCGGAGTTCCGGCCGCGCATGCGCGGTCGGAAAAAGTGGACCGTCGTGAGCAAAAAACGTTACATGTAGCGTTTTTTGCTCCCGACGGTCCGCCACTGCACGACGCATCCGTCGCACGACGGGTGCGACGTGTGGCAATCCGTCACAATGCGTCGCTTCATGTTAATCAATGGTGAAAAAACGCATCCTGCAAACACTTTTGCAGGATGCGTTTTTTCGGCAAAACGACGCATTGTGACGGAATGCAGTTAACACTAGTGTGAAAGTAGCCTTAGGCGACGTGTCTTAGACATACTCCAAATTGGTTGCTGTCTTTGTATAGCACCAGAGTAGCAACTACATACATTGCCCAATGCATATTCAAATGCAAGTTCTTATTTTTAGGTCTTACCTGTGTGTGAGTGTGTTACATACTGTATGTGTTCAGGACAACCTTAGAAGCGAATATGTGCCAGGAAATAATTTGGCAGGGCGGTCTGCGGAGATGTCTCCAGTTACTGGTAATGTATGTATCAGATTTGTATTCCTTGCACTTCCCTTGCACCTGTTTCTGCCATTTAAAAGCAATCTTGGGAAATGAGACATATAAAACATGGCAGCTGCCGACACTTGTGAATTAGCAGGTTGGTTTGTCATATTCAGTTTTTATTTTTATTTTTTTGCCTTTTTTTATTGGCTTTGTACATCTCTAAAAGTCGTAGTATAGTATTCTAGTGGGTAGGAGCACTGACACCACTACAGTTGCTGTGATACAAGATATGAGTATATGTGTCATATTTTAGACTGGGAACTGATCCAGTTACTGGTTTGAAGGCAGGTAACTGACAGCGGAAACCCACTCTATTTCCAGGTCCCTCAGAGGCTTATCGGGTGTAGCTCTGTGGATTTTCATCATATTCTTTCTCCTGTCATCAGTTGGTTTATGTGAAGGTGAGAAATGTCGGGATACCCTCTATCTTTGTAAGATTGGCAGTCGTAGGGTGGATTCATATGTTTCAGATTTTGTTGCAGAAATTACATCAACAGTCCTATTCATCTGAATGGACTTGCAGTAAGGCATATGCTTGCCACAAATAGATAAAACAATAGAATTATGGTATGGTACTCAGTATCGGACTGGGGTGCCAAGGGCCCACTAGTAACAGTGACCCTGGGGGCCCTCTGTTCTGCTACATGCAAATACTACCTTGCTCTCATTCACAAATTTACCCTGGCTTCTATATAACAATAAATTGGACAGAATATTAAATGAATGATGAGTAGTGTTGAGCATTCCGATACTGCAAGTATCGGGTATCGGCCGATACTTGCTGTATCGGAATTTCCGATACCGAGATCCGATACTTTTGTGGTATCGGGTATCGCAACAACATTAATGTAATAATGTGTAAAAAAGAGAATTAAAATAAAAAATATCGCTATACTCACCTGTCCGACGCAGCCGGGACCTCAGCGAGGGAACCGGCAGCGTTGTTTGTTTAAATTTCGCGCTTTTACTTGGTTACGTGAAGTCCCGGCTTGTGATTGGTCAGGGCGGCCATGTTGCCGGGACGCGGACCAATCACAGCAAGCCGTGACAAAATTACGTCACGGCTTGCTGTGATTGGTCCGCGTCCCGGCAACATGGCCGCCATTAACCAATCACAAGCCGTGACGTCACGGGAGGCTGGACATGCGCGTATTTTGAAAAGCGCGCGTGTCCAGCCTCCAGTGACGTCCCGGCAACATGGCCGCCATTAACCAATCACAAGCCGGGACGTCACGGGAGGCTGGACATGCGCGTATTTTGAAAAGCGCGCGTGTCCAGCCTCCCGTGACGTCACGGCTTGTGATTGGTTAATGGCGGCCATGTTGCCGGGACGCGGACCAATCACAGCAAGCCGTGACGTAATTTCGTCACGGCTTGCTGTGATTGGTCCGCGTCCCGGCAACATGGCGCCGTGACCAATCATAAGCCGGGACGTCACTGGAGGCTGGACACGCGCGCTTTTCAAAATACGCGCATGTCCAGCCTCCCGTGACGTCACGGCTTGTGATTGGTTAATGGCGGCCATGTTGCCGGGACGCGGACCAATCACAGCAAGCCGTGACGTAATTTCGTCACGGCTTGCTGTGATTGGTCCGCGTCCCGGCAACATGGCCGCCCTGACCAATCACAAGCCGGGACCTCACGTAACCAAGTAAAAGCGCGAATTTTAAACAAACAACGCTGCCGGTTCCCTCGCTGAGGTCCCGGCTGCGTCGGACAGGTGAGTATAGCAATATTTTTTATTTTAATTCTTTCTTTTACACATTAATATGGTTCCCAGGGCCTGAAGGAGAGTTTCCTCTCCTTCAGACCCTGGGAACCATCAGGAATACCGTCCGATACCTGAGTCCCATTGACTTGTATTGGTATCGGGTATCGGTATCGGATTGGATCCGATACTTTGCCGGTATCGGCCGATACTTTCCGATACCGATACTTTCAAGTATCGGACGGTATCGCTCAACACTAATGATGAGATGCTGTCATTGTCTGTACATTGTATAAAAGCAATAGTTGGCACAATTAACTTGATTTACTGAGTAGGGGGCCTTCTCCTCCAGTGGGGACTACCGGGGGATTCACCTGTTCTCCTGTGGGCCAGTCCGAGCCTGTTGGCACATAAATCGGCAAGAAAACCTGAAACTTGTGAGTGCACCCTTACGCATTATGGGCTTGTTGAGAGAATACAATTTCTTTCTTATTGCCATTGTAATAAAAAATGTCACTATCTGTTCTGAACAATTCCTAAAGTATCCCTTTGGATAGTTTCTATGAAAAATGTCTTGCTTTTTTGCATCATTTTTTTTTTGTGTGTGTACATGTTCAGATGGCAATGGTTTGTAACCTCTTACTTCTTCTGAACTACTCTCTGATGATTTATGACTAGTTAGAAGATGACTGTGTTGACGTGATCATAGTTTTTCTTGGAGAAATTCAGGAGAAGAAAGATAAGGGGTTTCAAACCTTGCCACTGGAGCAAGTTCACTGGTGTATTCACTGTTAAACCATTCTGTACTATGCATTGAACAATAAATCACAGAGCCTGTAGAAGCTAAACAGTTAAACATTTTTAATGACATCCATTGTAAAATGATTGGTAGCCAAAAATGCATGCATTTGAATGATCGTTCAAAGTCGTTTCATCAACTTTGCATTTATTAGTAGTAAGGAAAATTGCTAGAAGCTGTGTAGTATATCTTATACTAGACAGCGACAACCGTGGCACACGCTGCAAACACGATTCCTGCAGCGATGCTCCAGGTGCGCCGAACGTCTGTGGAGAAAATCTAATCTACCTGAAGATTTCATCCATTATAAGTTCATGCTAAAAACATACAACTCTGCCCTTCACCTCTCCAAACAAACCTATTTCAACACCCTCATCACTTCACTGTCCAATAACCCTAAACGTCTCTTCGACACTTTCCAGTCCCTACTCAACCCAAGAAAGCAGGCCCCAACCACAGATCTCCACGCTGACGATCTGGCCAATTACTTCAAAGAAAAAATTGACCACATTCGACAGGAAATCATCTCCCAATCTCTTCATACCAGGCACTGTCCTCCCTCCCCCACTGCATCTAGTTCACTCTCTGACTTTGAACCAGTTACTGAAGAAGAAGTAAGCAGGCTCCTTGCATCTTCTCGCCCGACCATTTGCACCAGTGACCCCATTCCGTCACATCTCCTCCAGTCCCTTTCCCCGGCTGTCACCTCTCACATAACAAAAATATTCAACCTTTCCCTCACTTCCGGTATTTTTCCCTCCTCATTTAAGCATGCCATCATACATCCATTACTTAAAAAACCCTCCCTCTACCAAAACTGTGCCGCTAATTATAGACCTGTCTCTAATCTTCCCTTCATCTCTAAACTCCTGGAACGCCTGGTCCACTCCCGTCTTACCCGCTATCTCTCAGATAACTCTCTTCTCGACCCTCTTCAATCTGGCTTCCGCTCTTTACACTCTACTGAAACTGCCCTCACTAAAGTCTCGAATGACCTACTAACAGCTAAATCTAATGGTCACTACTCCATGCTAATTCTATTGGATCTTTCCGCAGCATTCGACACTGTGGATCATCAGCTCCTCCTCACTATGCTCCGCTCCATCGGCATCAAGGACACCGTTCTCTCTTGGTTCTCCTCCTATCTCTCAGACCGATCCTTCACTGTATGTTTTGCTGGTTCCTCCTCCTCTCACCTTCCCCTTACTGTTGGGGTTCCTCAAGGATCAGTCCTAGGCCCCCTCCTCTTCTCTTTGTATACTGCCCCTATTGGACAAACAATCAGTAGATTTGGGTTCCAGTACCATCTCTATGCTGATGACACCCAATTATACACCTCTTCTCCTGCTTTCACTCAGACCTTCTTAGAAAACACACTGGATTGTCTTACCGCTGTCTCTAACATCATGTCCTCCCTCTATCTGAAACTGAACCTGTCAAAAACTGAACTCCTCGTGTTCTCTCCCTCTACTAACCTACCTTTGCCTGACATTGCCATCTCCGTGTGTGGTTCAATCATTACTCCAAAGCAACATGCCCGCTGCCTTGGGGTCATCCTTGATTCCGAGCTTTCATTCACCCCCCACATCCGATCACTGGCTCGCTCTTCTTATCTGCATCTCAAAAACATTTCTAGAATTCGCCCTTTTCTTACTTTCGACTCTGCAAAAACTCATACTGTTTCTCTTATTCATTCCCGTCTGGACTATTGTAACTCTCTACTAATCGGCCTCCCTCTTACCAAACTCTCCCTGCTCCAATCTGTCCTGAATGCTGCTGCCAGGATCATATTCCTCACCAACCGTTACACCGATGCCTCTACCTTGTGCCAGTCATTACACTGGCTACCCATCCACTCCAGAATCCAGTACAAAACTACTACCCTCATCCACAAAGCACTCCATGGCTCAGCACCACCCTACATCTCCTCTCTGGTCTCAGTCTACCACCCTACCCGTGCCCTCCGCTCCGCTAATGACCTCAGGTTAGCATCCTCAATAATCAGAACCTCCCACTCACGTCTCCAAGACTTTACACATGCTGCACCAATTCTTTGGAATGCACTACCTAGGTTAATACGATTAATCCCCAATCCCCACAGTTTTAAGCGTGCCCTAAAAACGCATTTGTTCAGACTGGCCTACCGCCTCAACACATTAACCTAACTATCCCTGTGTGGCCTATTAAAAATAGAAAAAAAACAACAAAACACATAATCAGGTTCCTTGCATCGTGTTCTCATACACTTTATGCAGTTAATAGCCCTCTGTGTCTATACTGCTACATACTTAGGCTGTTAACTGGTTCATGCAGCTTTACA
Source organism: Ranitomeya variabilis (assembly GCF_051348905.1). NCBI lineage: Eukaryota > Metazoa > Chordata > Amphibia > Anura > Dendrobatidae > Ranitomeya > Ranitomeya variabilis. The sequence goes on along the minus strand of NC_135232.1, from coordinate 663,021,741 downwards.
TGAACACCCGAGCCTTACACTATGGCTGGTCCAAATAACTAAAGCAATTGTTACCATCCACCTCTCGTGTCTCCCCTTTTCCTCATAGTTTGTAAGCTTGCAAGCAGGGCCCTCATTCCTCCTGGTATCTATTTTGAACTGTGATTTATGTTATGCTGTAATGTCTATTGTCTGTACAAGTCCCCTCTATAAGTTGTAAAGCGCTGCGGAATATGTTGGCGCTATATAAATAAAAATTATTATTATTATTATTATAAGCATGATCTGCTCTTTTCTCCACCGATGAGCCACTTCCTCCTGTGCGAACAACTGGCAGCACAGTTAGTTATTAGGTTACACCTCTTATTATACTGTATGGAGAGAGGAAGAGGAGTGAGAAACACTCATCAAAGTGAGAGGCCAGAAGATGAGTCTGCAGTTTCAAACATCTGTTTTACCTAACGTCAGTGCTAGATTCACAGTCACACAGCTCAGTACTGCTGTGTAATGTCGTACATACTGATTGCTGTTTCTGCTCTGAGTATCCTTCATGGATTGATTCCTGTGCTTCTGTGTATCTGTATGTGCTATGTATAGGATACTTCATAGCAGATAGTCTCCATCCATTAGGTCTAAGAACTTAAAATTAGACATGGATGCGGCAAAGGGGAAGACTGGTGAAAAATGCAGAATACAAATCATAATGAGCAGAAATTGTGTTATTTCTACTTGAAATGACAGGTATGCGTTAAGTAATGCTCCCGGAAGTCCCCATAGTCTTTACATAATCTAGGAACGCTGGATACCAAACCTTGTAGGTGCTGTTATAGTGGTTATATTTGTTCTCAGACTATTTTCCCAGCAGATATATGGTAACTACACAATTTCTGAACAACATTTTTAAATATTGAAAAGAGACAAATTTATTATGTTTTTTTCAATTTTAGGGACAAATGCTTTGCAATTTATTTGCTTCACTTTTAAAAGAAGTTAGCTAATATATAGTATTTTTATATTAATTTTTGGAAATTTATTCTTTCACTGTTGTACAAGGCATTTTAAAGTGGAGGGGAGCACATGTAATATCCATGTGATATATGCATAGGTGGCGTTATTTTACAATTAAAATAACTAATTATTCCTATCTTTCCTGGTTCTTGGCAAAGGATCCATGAAGGAGCATTGACAGCTGCAAAATTGTTGTGGTCTAGTGCTGCCAGCTCTATAATTATGATATGTTCAGTTCTAGAGAGTCAAAAGTACAGATCATAATGTGAAGAGCTTCCACAAGTGGGCTGCTAAACAGGCTACAACCTTTTGTAAAATGGGTTTATAAGGAAAAAAGTGACCTTTTCTTATCATGTCATAAGTCATTATCATTTTATTTCTAGACAAAAAATGAGATGTTAAAGGGGCATTTTTTTATGTAATTTTCACTTTGAGAAAAAAAAACATACTGTATGGATAATTTATTCTACCTACAAAGCTACCCACTTACCTTTTGATTGTGCTCCTCAGTCCCCTTTTTTGGCCTCGATGCCACCGATATGCAACTGGTCCACTTACATAGTACTTCTAGTCCGTCCACTCAAGAAGACTATATTTTACATGATCCCTAGCACCTGCTTCACAGGAAACACTGTTACCACCCCTCTGAACTCCAGTATACTATGCCCACTCACAATAACCTCCCTGTGCCATCTTGACACTTTGTTCCTAGAGCCATGGTTTGCCTAAATCACCCATACTCCATGACCATCAGCACCCACCCACAACTGTCTTCTATAAACTCGAGTCTCAGATCACTGCACCCCCCATAATTGGGTCACCACTCATTATTGCCCTCTACACTTCTACACATAGTCAGTGTAGCCAAGCTGGATGCAGGAGCAGTGGAAAGTGCGACATGTAAATGAGTTTGCAGAGCTCTGATGACCATCTCCGCCCTAACCACGGGCATTAATCCAACATCACTATCAAATGAAGGTGCAGTGGTTTTTTTTCACATGTCTCCTATCAACACTGATATGTGGAGCTCCTTCAGCTCAGCCAAGCTTGTCCAGACTCTTCCCCTTGGAAAAGAAAGAGAGCATGTGACCTATGATAAGCCGATTCCAGCACTAGCCAGATGTATAGGGCACAGTGCGGGATCAGAAGATCAAAAGATGAACTACTTGATGGGTTTTCATTGAAAAAGTGCAAAGTAATTTGTCTGCATTGAGTACTTCAGAAAGATGCTTACAGTTTGAAGAGATATAGTTTTAACAAATAATTGGTCACAGATAAACCCCTTTTTGTTTAAAGCTGGCCATAGACAAAACAAAGTCAGCCATACATGCAGGCAATTTTAACCTACAATTTAATGTGTATATGGGTGTGACCACCATATTGGTGCCCTTCTCCTCTATTTCTCCTTCCATCACTATACCGCATGCCACCTCTGATGAAGGTGAGCAATAACGTATTTGTCCTGTGTGATTTTGAGACTTGTGGTAGCATCTTAATCAGTAGCTTGTTGGTTGACTTTTGTCTTGGATTCCTGTGGTTGTGAGTAGCCCCGCGGGCAAAGGGTACTCAGTACCGGGTCCTGCTGTTTCACAGGGGGATGTCACGATGGCTGTGACCCGGTCCGTGGCCCTGGGCGCCCATGTAAAAGGGAAAGGTCTTTAAAGGGATAAAGTTTATGTTCGTGACGCCACCTGTGTTATTTGGTCAGGGTAACCGATGCTGCTTTAAGGGGTCCGCTAGGGTGATGTTGTGGCAGCTAGATGGTATACCTTCCCACAGGTGAAGTGTATCCCCAGGGCTTCTCAGTGTGTAGGTGGTGGATGGTGAGAGACGCAGAGAAGACTGAGGACACAAGGTTGCAGTCTCTTTACCTTTACTGAAGACTTCAGGATCCACAGTCCAGAGCACCAGACCACAGGGTAGGCAGAGTCTGGCCGGTTTGGAGGCAAGTCCAGTGTCCCCTTGTCCAGGTGGAAATCAGTAGCCTTCCCTTGCTTGCTGCAGTGATGTAGTCCCTTACTGCCTATGGCTTCACATAAGGGTCTCACAGATGTGATGTTTCGCGCTCTCTGTCCCCCATATAGGATAGGACAAAACCCTTATGACTGCTGACTTGAGCCTGTTTATAGGGTCTCTTAGATAACCCGGCTCTGTAGGTGTCACCGTGCCTCCTGGGAGTAGGTGCGGACAGGTAACCTGCAAATAGCTGTTCTGCCAGTCTCTGAAATAAGGTATAGAGGTCCTTACTCCCTCGGTGTCCCGGCTACCGTACCGGGATTTTGCGCCTCAGAAGGAGGCAGCCTGAGCGGGGTTGGTCCCCTTCTGGTATCCTCTCCTTTGCTTCGACTTCCCTCACGCTCGCTGCAATACAATTCTGCCTTTCACTGTCTCTGGGAGCTGCAGCTCTGAGGGCATGCACAGCTCCGTGGACCCTCTGTCCTCCTCAGACTACTGTCTGGAACTAACTGAGCTGAGCTCAGCCAGCCACCAACTTCTGTCTGGAACTGAACTAACTTTCCCTACAGACTACCAGTTATAGAATATATATATATATATATTTATTTATTAGTGACCTAATAAATAGGAGCAGAAGCTCCCCCTGGTGACCTGGAGTGTGAAAGTGTGTTGCATGTTTGTGATACCTGGATGCAGTTATCCTTCCTTGCCTCCAAACGTAGCATCACTCTCCCCGAGAGGAAAGCAATACCACTGCGACAACCAGGACCCTGGGGCGCCGCAGTTGCCCTGGTTGGGGCTACTGGTTATTTAAGATTCTGTTTGCCTATTCCCAGTTATTTGGTTCAGCTAGACTTGGTCCACATCTACCGCTCCTGTGAGCACTATTTTGAAAATCTTGTTGTTTTTTTTTACCTCAACTTATATTTTGACCACCCCATTGCTTGATGATTCTGTCTCTCATTTGACATGTTTGAAACAACCCATGTTACAACCATGCTTACCTCCATCTTGGTCCACTGATTAGCAACCTACTCTGTGGCCCCATCCAGGAGTCCAGGGCCCTGTACAGTTGTTAAGGATATGGCAACTCATGGGATTTGATAGAAGGAGTGGTTTACTCTTAGAGTGCTTTCACACTGTTCTTTTCTGCAAATTTGTGGGTTCAGTTGGGGCTTGCAACCGAACCCCCACTAAAATTGGATTTGGGTGTATGTTCTGACCGGGCCATAGATTATAATGGTGCTGGCAGAGCAAACGTGCGCTGTGACGTGCATCATTTTTGGGCATATACTCCTAAAGGAGACGGGCACCCAGATGTCTTCTACTGCATCACATTGTCCTCCTCTAGTAGGCTTATATTATTGAAAATGTTGTAAAGCAGTGCACACTTTCAACCTGTTGGCATTAATGGTGTATATGGCCCCATTGGCGCATACGTCCGGATCCTGTGAAAGCACACTAAGACAGTCTGAGGATTCCTTGTTAAGAGCTGCCAGGCTACCATGAACAGTGCATCCCTGAAAGAGGGCCTCTTGATTCCCCCCCCCCCCCATAATACATGTGGAAGGAAAAAGAATTGTCTTGATGATTAGGGCTGTATGTTAAAGTGGTTGTTCAGTGCTTCTCTCTTCTGCCTAACTTGTCATCGTGTGGAAAGGTGATATTCCATGTCAGGCAGGACATTTCATGAGAGAGCCATCAATGTCTGGAAGGGATCCTGCATGCTACATGTCCCATATATCTTCAAAAAAGGATTAAAAATATCCAAGAACACCACTTAACAAATAAACAATTAATAAAAAACATAAATCTTTATTACAAATATCAACATACAAATATAAAGATAACATGAATCGTGTGTACCACGAGACATGTATGAGGTATAGAAAAAAAATAGAGAATCAAGCCCATACATGTAGTGGAACAGACCAAAATTCGGGCTGCAACACGGTTACATGATCATAGTAAGGCTCCACCAGGTCAGGAAAAAAAAAGAAGACCAAATGGAGCAGTAATTCATAAATTGATCTTACCCATGTTGCTGTAAGCCTCTGTCTGTGATGCCTCAGAACGCCCCAATTCGTGTTTCGTAGGTGTGCTTTCCCCTATTAGGTTAGCCATCATTTTGAAAGAAATACTATGCCGTTCATTCATTTTAAACAATGATGGCTACCTACAATGCTAATAGGACAATAGTCGTAGTTTGTGATAGATCAGCTGCTCTGCTCTGTGAGACAGCCTTTTACACAGTCATTTACCTAAAGAAGGTCAAAACAATGTCCTTTTTTACCAGAGTGCTATATGTCGACTTACCTTTTGTACAATAGTATAGGAAAAAACACGTATACTACACGACTAACACAAATCCACCATAAAAATACCTTTTAGTATATGGAATCCTAGGGCTGATGTATGACACTTTCTTATTCCTAAGCTATGACATGTGTCTAAGGCTTCAATCGGAAAGATTTGTTTTGAGCGTGTACATATGAAGGAAGATTCACACTATGTTTATGGATGTCTCTAGTCACTTATGAAAAATTGATCCATATAATCGATCGCCTTCTCATAATATCGTGCAGCCGACAGCTCTTTGAAATCTGCGTTCTCAAAAAAGTGGTACACTGAAATACCTTGAATGCTTTTATATGAATTGCTCTATTCCAATACAAACTACACCGTAAGAGGACAAAAGTAATCATCACCATATCCACCAAATGTGATCGATCCAAACTTCAGGTAGGTGTCCATAAATTAAGCAAAGATTAGTCTAATATAATGGAAAGTTAGCTAGGGACTTTCGCTCTCAAACACTTCTCAGCATTGTGGACCTTTTGGTGCTCTACTGTTAGCAGTTCAAAGTACAGTCACCAACCATAAAGTCATAAGTTTATTACTCTTTCCTGAAAAATTGAACAGGCAAAGTGGGGGTCCTGGGAGCCTGGAGGCTAAGCCCGTTTTAGGTATCAGTATGCTTCACAGGTGTGAGTACCTTCAGAATAATGCAGACACGAACTGAGTGACACTTGAAGCAACTGTCTCAGCAATGCTTCCTACAAGCCCCCAATTTGCCTGTTCAATTTTTAAAGCATGATTAATATCAATGATGCAGCTGGTTAATAAACTAATGATTGTATGGATCGTGAGAGCCTCTGCATTGATATACTTTTCTCATTATATGAGAGATGCTTCATTGCTTTATTTTTCTTATTATACTTCCAGCAGAGATTTAGTTCACTGAGAGCAGCTTGATAGCGTTATGAGCTCTGCATGCAGGGATCCCACAACCCATAAGTTCAGGCCCTACTTTACTAGAAAGTCAGGTCAACCTATCATATTTAGAAAAATCACAAATCTGGGGCTGTCTTTTATTAAGTTAAAAAGGCAACTCTAGATTAATTATAGGTGCTCATTAAAACAATCTCTGACACTGTCGTGTCTATGGCGACATCACCCCTGTCACATTAGACATTGTAGACATTAGAATTACCATGTTGTGCATTTTTCATATCTTACTGTGCAATTTTGAAATACACTTGTAAAAGTTTATTTATTTGAGTTCCTCCTTATGATTTGCACAAGGGCCTAAAAGGCCCAAGTTATGTGAAAGTGTGTATGTCAGACATCACGCATTATAGGGTTAAGCTAATGTTTATTGCATTTCAAGAACCCCCTTAAGATTGGGTCTATCACATTTTGAATACGATGATGATTACTTTTATTCTCTTGCTATGAAATTTCTATGGAGTGGATGAATTTATATAAAAGCATTCAAGACATTTCAGTGTTCTGCTTGTTTGTCAAGCTGCTTATATTTATACATGTCTAGTGTTTTTGGGGTATGTGCAGACGATCCGTCTGTGCATGGTCGCTGAGTCCAAAGCGCTGCCATCTATTGAATACAGGTGAATTCGCATGTATTCACTGAACCATGCGGAATTCACAGCGTTCAATAGATTCTATTGGTTAAATTTATCCTGCGGAGACTTGCAAAATTGATATGCTGCTGTCTGGAAAGACGCGCCACATGTCCGTCTCCGCAGGTGAACCGCAGGCATCTGTGGACTCATAGTGTGCATGAGATTTCTTGAAATCCCATCCACTATGCTGTAACATCTGGACTCTGCGGGTTGGACGCTGCACAAGTACGGAGTGTCCTTCCTGCAGCGTTTGCTGATCGTCTGCACATACCTTTGTAGTTCATATTGGGTGCATTCATAGTTAAAGCAGGTATAGATAAAAAATATTGAGCTGCAGAGTAAGTTCATGTCTCAAAAACCACATTGTTGTAATTTGATTGCACAGCTACCTACAGTGGCTTGCGAAAGCATTCACCCTCTTACATTAAAACCTGTGTTTAAATATTATTGAAATCCGATTTGTGTGTGGTGCATCAGCATTAAGTAAAGAGTCCAAGTTGGTGAAGTCGAGTGAGAAAAATATAGGCATGAATTAAATTTATGGGTTCAAATAACTAAAAATTGGCATGTGCATATGTATTCACTCCCTAAAGTCAGTACTTTGTAGAGCCTCCTTTTGCGGCAATTACAGCTGCTAGTCACTTTGGATACGTCTGTAGGAGCTTTCCACATCTTGCCACTGAGATGTTTGCCCATTCCTCAAGGCAAAACTGCTCTAACTTCTACAAGTTAGACTTGAAGATTGCTGTTCACCAGAGGAAACCATCTAACGACAGATTCTCAGTTGGATTAAGGTTTGGGCTTTGATTAGGCCACTCCAAAACATTTACACATTTCCCCTTAAACCACTTGAGTTTTGCTTTAGCAGTATGCTTTGAAAGGTGAACCTCAGTCCCAGTCTCAAATCACAGACTGAAACAGGTTTTGCTCAAGAATATCCCTGTATTTCGCACCATCTTTCTCTGGACTCGGACCATTTTCTCTGTCCCTGCTGCAGAAAAATATACCCACAGTATGATGCTGCCACAACGTTTCACTGTGGGGTTGGTATTCTTAGGGTGATGAGTTGTGCTGGTTTGGCACCAGACAAAGCGCTTGCTTACATTGGTGGCAAATAATTTCAATTTTGCTCTCATCTGACCACAGCACCTTCCCTCATACATTTGGGGAGTCTTCCACGTGTCTTTTGGCAAATTCAAAATGAGCCTTACAGTTTTTGTGTGTAAATAAAGGCTTTTTTCAGCTCACTCTTTCATAAAGGTCACCTATATGGATAGTACAGCTTATTGTGGTCATATGGACAGATACTACAGTCTCTACTTGGGAACTCTGCAGCTAGTTCAGGGTTACCTTTGGCATCTGTTCTGCCTCTCTGATTAATTCCCTCCTTGGTGGGCAGCCCTGTCTTGGCAGGTTTGTTGTCGTACCATGTTCTTTCCATTTGATGATAATGGATTTGATGGTGCTCCAGGGGATCATCTTGAGGTTGGGATATTTTTTTTACCCAACCCTGACTTGTACTTCTCAACAACTTTGTGTCTGACTTGTTTGGAGATCTCCTTGGTCTTCATAGTGATGTTTGGTTGGTTAGTGATGCCTCTTGCTTAATGGTGTTGCAGCCTCTGTGGCCTTTCAGAAAAGGTGTGTGCATATACTGACCGACTGTGTGACACTTTGATTGCAGACAGGTGGACTTCTTCTCACTAAGCATGTGATTTATGAGTGCAATTGCTTGCTTCTGAAATTTTTAGGGGCTTCATCGCAAAAGGGGTGAATACACATGCACATGCCAGTTTTTAGTTATTTGATCCCATAAATTTAATGTATGTGTATATTTTTCTCACTTCACCAACTTTGGCTATTTAGTGCTGATGCATCACACACAAATCTGATTACAAAAATATTTACACACAGGTTGTAATGAAGCAGAATAGTTAAAAAGCCATGGAGATGAATACTTTTGCAAGCCACTGTATATGTTTTTGGGAAAAAATGTCTACCATGTTTCTTTGGATGACTGCTTGACATGACTTGTCAGAAGATCAATAATAGTGAACTGTCCTCCAAGTAAAATATGAATCTGAGTGTACTTTAAATGAACAAGAAGAGATGTGGCTCAAAGATTGTTAATTAAACACTTTCCGACATCAGGCATACATTTACGCCGATATCGGACTCCCTCCCTCCATTTGATGTGGGCTCTGGCGGTGAGCCCACATCTTTCCAGGTACATGTCAGCTGTTTTGAACAGCTAACATGTGCCCGCAATAACCGTGGGTGGAATTGCGATCCACCCATGGCTATTAACCAGTTAAATGCCGCTGTCAAACTCTGACAGTAGCATTTAAATCTCTCTTCCGGCAATCGCGCCGGAAATACACACATCGGTGACCCCGTCATGTGATCGCGGGTTACCGGTGTGTTGGCATGACAACATGAGGTCTCCTGAAGACCTCTATAGTTGTCAGTGCCAGCTTGCTGTCAGCGCCATCCAGTGGTCGGCACTCATAGCAAGTGAGTAAATCTGATATATAAAGGTGAGTTGAACATCGCCTCTTGTAGCAGAGCCGATCGAGTTGTGCCAGCTTCTAGCCTCCTATGGAGACTATTGAAGCATGCCAAAAGTAATGTTTTTAAAAATAATATATATATATATATATATATATATATATATATATATATATATATATATAATGTTCAAATCACCCCTTTATCACCATTCAAAATAAACAATAAAAATAAAATCAAAGCATACACACATTTAGTATCGCCGCATTCAGAATTGCCCGATCTATCAATAAAAAAAAGGATTAACCTGATCGCTAAATGGCGTAGCGAGAAAAAAAGTCAAAACGCCAGAATTACGTTTTTTGGTCGCCACTCGCTGCAACATTGCATTAAAATGCAATAACGTGCAATCAAAAGATCATATCTGCACCAAAATGGTATCATTAAAAACATCAGCTTGGCGCACAAAAAGTAAGCCCTCACCCAGCCCAAGATCACAAAAAATGGAGACGCTACGGGTAACGGAAAATTGCTCAATTTTTTTTAACAAAGTTTGGAATTTATTTCATCACTTAGATAAAACAGAACCTAGGCATGTTTGGTGTCTATGAACTCGTAATGACCTAGAGAATCATAGGAATCATACTGGTAGGTCAGTTTTAGCATTTAGTGAACCTAGTAAAAAAGCCAAAAAAAAACTAGTGTGGGATTGCACTTTTTTTGCAATTTCACCACACTTGGATTTTTTTTCCCCATTTTCTAGTACACAACATGGTAAAACCAATGGTGGTGTTCAAAAGTACAAACTCGTCCTGCAAAAACTAAGCCCTCACATGGCCATATTGACTGCAAAATAAAAAAAGTTATGGCTCTGGGAAGAATGGGAGCGAAAAACGAAAAAAGCTCCCTGGGTTAAGGGGTTAAATTGTATATTAAAGTGCATATTTATTGATTATATATCATTAAAGGGGTGGTCCAAAGGCAAAGCATTTTTGTCTTATCTCCCTATTTATTTAGTCCCGTAACCTGAGCTATTTTCTATTATGCTTACTTTAACAACTCTCTACCTTTTTGCTAACTACACTAACTACTTTTGTAGGGAAAAAAAACTATTTCCTGTCTGATGACCGTCCTTTTGAGTATCACCAGTGCATGCTGGCATACTCTAACAAAACATTATTAGGGGGGCAGAGTCTGGTTACTGTCACAGCTCCTATCCCCTCCTTGAAACAAATCATCATCAGTGATGCTCATTTCAGGGGCAACGCTGTCCCTGCTATGTCCCTGAGTACCTCCCTTGTGAAGTGTCTACCCCTGTGCGATGAGCACAGTGTCTGGCCTGTTGTGTGTGCAGATTAATAATAAGCCAGCAGCAGAGCGGTGTCACTATACCTGGCGTATAGGAGACCAGCGCTGCTCCCACAAGTGGCATCATTAGTCTCTGTGGTGTATAGTGACATAAAACAGAACGTGTGCACAGCACAGCCTAAGATGGGGATGCTGGAGATTGCCTAGCGCAGTTCTAGGGAACGGTGGAGGTCACGTTGGTCAGACCCCCAGCAATCAGAAAATTATCCCTCATAATTAGTGTTGAGCATTCCGATACCGCAAGTATCGGGTATCGGCCGATATTTGCTGTATCGGAATTCCGATACAGAGTTCCGATATTTTTGTGATATCGGAAATCGGAATCGGAAGTTCCCAGTGTATGGTTCCCAGGGTCTGGAGGAGAGGAGACTCTCCTTCAGGCCCTGGGATCCATATTCATGTAAAAAATAAAGAATAAAAATAAAAAATATGGATATACTCACCCCTCCGGCGGACCCTGGACCTTAGCGGTGTAACCGGCAGCCTCCGTTCCTAAGAATGCAGTGAGTGTAGGACCTGCGATGACGTCGCGGCTTGTGATGGACCGCTCACGCGACCACCTTTTAACTACCAATCTTCCATAAACTGATTTTTATAAAAATGGCTCTAAAAACAACTAACACTGCAGTAGTTGGGATGCTTGCAAAGCTGGTGTAAGGAACAAGTTATGGCACAGCAGTACCCCCCACACATTTATGAAAAATGTGAATATCTGTAAGTGACCTTGTGTGCAGTGCCCGATTCAGTGATAGTTGCTAGTATCACTCTAGTTGTGCTTTATTTTTTGAATTTTCCTAAGATCAGTATGTTTTACAAATGGGGTTGATCTGCAGAAAAAAAACGTGCTCAGTAATGACGCTGCAATATGAAAGCTCTTAGGCTATGTGCACACGTCGCGGATTCGTGTGCGGATTTTTCCGCACCATTTTTGAAAAATCCACAGGTAAAACGCACTGTTGATTACACGTGGATTTTGTGTGTTTTTTGTGCGGATTTCACCTGCGGTTTTACACCTGCGGTTTCCTATTGAGGAGCTGGTCGGTATTTTCCGCACCATGGGCACAGCAGATTTTTCCGCAACATGCGCACATACCCTTAAGCCCACATACAAATTCTGAATGTTCCCTGTGCTTGCTCAGTGTTTTCTACAATCCACTTGTAAATGTGTACCTATCCAAGAAAGGAATTAATATTGCTATTGTTTGCTATTATTCCCTAATGTTACAGTAAGTAACATAACATACCAAGCTGTAATAGTTGAAGGAATGATGTAAGCATGAGTAGCCTTTCTGATGTAGCATCTGCTCCTGTCCTGGTATTGCTTGGAATACAACTTGCTTTAACATCTACTAATGTGTCTTGGTCATTTTTCAAATTGCATATACAGTACCTTTTCTTGCAAGAACTAGGATAAATTACATAATCTTGATATGCGGAGTAGTTTATTTCAGCCCTCATGTTTATAATAATCAATTTCTTAGTTGTCATCTTGGTAATTGTAGCCATAAAATTACAATATTGTGGTGTTTAATGCATTTATGTAGTGGCGATCTCAGAAGTGATCTGTCCACTCAGGGTCAGACATTTACAGTGGCTTGAGAAAGTATTCACCCCACTTGACTTTTAACATATTTTGTTACATTACAACCCGGGTTTAAATATTTTTGTAATCCTATTTTGTGTGTAACGCATCAGCACTAAATAGTCTAAGTTGGTGAAATGAGAAAAATATAGTCCTGAATTATATTTATGGGATCAAATAACTAAAAATTGTCATGTGCATATGTATTCACCCCATTTGCAATGAAACCTTTAAAAAGTTCTTGTTCATTCAATTACCTTCATAAATCACATGTTTATTGAAAGTAAGACCACCTGTGCAATCAAAGTGTCACATGGTCAGTCAGTATATACATACCTTTTCTGGAAAGCCACCGAGGCTGCTACACCATTAAGCAAGGGGCACCACTAACCAAACAACACCATGAAGACCAAGGAGATCTCGAAAAAAGTCAGGGACCAAGTTGCTGAGAAGTACAAGTAAGGGTTGGGTATAAAATAAATACCCCAATCTCTGATGATCTCCCGGAGCACCATCAAATCTATAATCATCAAATGGAAAGAACATGGTACCACAACAAACCTGCAGGGAAAGATGTCCATAAAACTTTCAGCTCGGAAAAGGAAGGCATTAGGCCCCTTTCACACATCAGTTTTTTTGCTATCAGTTGCAATCTGTCAAATTTTGAAAACAAAAACAAATCCGGTGACTGATGCCGCCGGATCTGTTTTTTTCTCATAGACTTGTATTAGCGACGGATGGCCTCACGTTTCAGCCTTCGTTCACCGGATCTGTAGAAAATTGTCCAGTGGCTGGAGATGACGGACAAAGTAACTTTTTTTGTGTACATCGATAAATTGGACAGCGACGGCTCCGTCACATTCGTTTTTTCTCGAATTGGAAGCCTATGTGCGCCGGATCTGTCAAACGACGGAATTCGGTGATCGATTCCTTTTTTTTAGCTGAGCATGCTCTGATTTATTTAGGATCCAATTAGCCGGATCAGCTAGTCGGATCCGTTGAAAAAATGAATCCGTTGCATCAGTTTTTCACAATCTGTGACGGATCCGTCGATCCATCGAGCCAATGGATTGTGACTGATGACAAAAAAACTGATGTGTAAAAGGGTCCTTAGGCTACTTTCACACTAGCGTTTTTTTGCATACGTCGCAATGCGTCGTTTTGGCGAAAAAACGCATCCTGCAAAGTCGTCTGCAGGATGCGTTTTTTCCCCATAGACTAACATTAGCGACGTATTGACACACGTCGCAACCGTCGTGCGATGGTTGCGTCGTGTTGTGGCGGACCGCCGGCCACAAAAAACGTTACATGTAACATTTTTTGTGCCGATGGTCCGCCATTTCCGACCGCGCATGCGCGGCCGGAACTCCGCCCCCACCTTCCCGCACCTCACAATGGGGCAGCGGATGCGTGGATAAACAGCATCCGCTGCCCCCGTTGTGCGGCGCTTGCACAGTATGCGTCGGTACATCAGGCCGACGCAGCGTGACGGCCCCGTACCGATGCTAGTGTGAAAGTAGCCTTACTCAGAGAGGCAGCACAGAGACCAAAGTAACCCTGGGGAAGCTGCAGAGTTCCCAATTGAGAACTGGAGTATCTGTCCATACAACCACAATAAGCCGTACATTCCATAGAGGGGCCTTTATGGAAGATTGAGCTGAAAAAAAACTTTATTTACACACAAAAATTGTAATGAAGGAAGTGCAGTGCCAGGTTTAAGTAGGATGTTCAATCAAGAGTTCACAGCGTGAGCCAATCAGGGACTTGGGTTGGAGACACCAAGAACACCACAGGTACCAGTACAGTATCTGATTTAGCAAGGAACTGTCTAGCAAACTGAATAGCTCAGAGGGAAGAGTGGCACACTTTTTTTGTTCACCAAGAGGTCATGATTGATGCTTCCCCTTCTGTGACAGTCATATGCCCTAATTGCTCACAGAGACCAGATGTTTTCCCAAAAAGCAATCATTCAGTATTTCCCTTTTGCTTGTTGGTTAATAATTGCATATTTTCTACCCAACAATCTAAAACTTAACCTTTAATTACTGTGTTCACTGAATAAGCTATCGTGTAATACTCAACACACAAGAAGTTAAGTTTTAGACTGTTGCGTAGAAGACTGGTGTCTTATTAACCAATAATGTCAGTAGGTAAATACATCATAAAGTCTAAGATTATGTTCACACTGCATGATTTTTTGGTATTATTTGAGCAGAAAAACACTCAAAAAGATTCCACTATTCATTTCTATGGAAAATTGACTTGCTCTTCATATGCTCAGGTTTTTGAGCGGATTTTAAAGGCTTCAGGCTTTCAAAAACATCTAGTTGGAGAAAGAAGTGGATGTCACGTATTCTCCTGATGCAAAATGCCTTAAAGGGAACCTGTCACCCCCCCAGGGCCTATTAAGGTAAAAGAGCCACCTTCTTCAGCACTAAGGCTGCATTCTGTGAAGGAGGCTCTTATGTTTTTGCTCCCTAATAATGCTGAAATATTCACTTTTATAAATTGCGCGCCATACCTGTATTGAGTCCGGAGGGGTACGTTTTTTCCCCCTGACTCAACCGCCTCCCAGCTGTCAATCATCCCCTCAGTGCACCGGGTGCCGCCTCCTCTGTGTTTCCTCACGTCACCAGCGCCGTGCTCTCATTTTTTGGCATGCGCCGTACATGCTGCCCTGGAATTCACAAAAGCTGATGTACTGATATTGCTCCTGCATGTAGCGGAGGCCTGAGATCCCGCCCCGCAGTGTGTTATGATTTATTCACACTGCGGGGCTGGAAATCTGGCACATGCGCAGTTAGTCTCTGCAGCTGTCCCCATCTCCCTCCGTCTTTCCTCCAGCGTTATACGACTTGCAGCTTATGATCACTCTGACGCTGCAGACGAGTCGGAGCACGTGGGCCGTTGTTTTCAGCCCTTCGGCTGTCTCTGTTCATGGACCAGACTGGAACAGCCAGAGTGATGGATGTGTCCTGCGGGCTGCATTTTGCCCAGGTTTGGGATAGATGATACATGTATAATTACTGTGGGTTGCAATTCTGATACCAGACCATACTGTGCAATAGAAGTGGCTTTCAATGTCCCGAGTGTGAGTGAGCCTCTGCGACCACTTTTCCATTAACTGTCCATGCCTCCTGCAGAATAATACTGTGGAAGTGATTGCACATGCTCACTGATGATTCATTCACGCTCAGGAATATGAGAACCTCATTCTAATAATTGGTGAGGGTCCTGGAAATTAGACCTCCAGCAGTGTTACATTTATCGCCTATTATGTGGATAGGTGATTTATATTGTTTACGGAATAACCCTTTAAAAAGCATTAAAGGGGTTGTCCACTACTTTCAATTAACCCCCCTATGTATCCCCCCGGGGCCCCTGATGATTTGTGTAAATACCTTCTTTAGCCGTTTTCGCCTGTGAGCGGCGCTATGCTGGTGCCTGAGTCCGGGTCACGTGACCCCCAGGCTTCAGCCGCCGCTCATTTCCGCCGACGTCACGTCAATTTCCAGACTCTGGAAATTGACGTGACGTCAGTAGCAGGCGTGTCCCCAGGCTCCACAGACAGCAGTCACTCATAAAGAGTGACTGGGCTGTGGGCGGGGCTGAGGCTGCCTGCGGGGCCGTGCTGGGGGCGGGCGGGGCTAGGCAGGGATGTGCGGGCGGGCGCCGGTGCTGTGCGGTCCCCGGCGCTGTGCGGTCGCCGGCGCTGTGCGGTCCCAGTCCCCGGCGCTGTGCGGTCCCAGGCGCCGGCGTTGTGCGGTCCCAGGCGCTGTGCGGTCCCGGGCGCCGGCGATGTGCGGTCACCGGTGCTTTGCGGTCCCGAGCTCCGGCACTGTGCAGTCCCGGTCCCCGGCGCTGTGCGGACCGGTATCCGGCGCTGTGCGGACCGGTATCCGGCGCTGTGTGTGTGTGTGTGTGTGTGTGTGTGTGTGTGTGTGTGTGTGTGTGTGTGTGTGTGTGTGTGTGTGTGTGTAGGCATCGTCCGATGGGACATCAAGTCCCATCGGGCCCTGCCTGCTACAGTGGCAGTGAGTGACACATTAGCCAATGATGGGACAGTAGTAGTCCCATCATCCGGCTAATGTGTTGAATGTAAAAAAAAATAAAATACACATATACAGTACATACATACAACACACGACATGCGACGACGACACTCACCATGCGGCAACATGCGCCATGCGGCAACATGCGCCATGCGACAACATGCGACATGCAGCATGCGACGACATGCGCCATGCAACTACATGCACCATGCGGCGACATGCACCATGCAACGACACTCACCATGCGGCAACATGCGCCATGCGACGACATGCGCCATGTGATGACATGCGCCATGCGATGACATGCGCCATGCGATGACATGCGCCATGCAGCATGCGACGACATGCACCATGTGACGACATGCGACGACATGCGCATACAGTACATACATACAGTACATACATACAGACATACAGTACATACATACAGTACATTAAACATAGAGTACATACTCACCATCACTTGTCACTTTGATCCCCGAAGCCATTGTCATCTGTAAAAAATATTAAAATAATAAACAAACACTATACTCCCTGATCCGCAGAAATCCAATTAAAACGAGTGTCCCACGACGATCTCCCGTGGAGAACAGCAGCATCAGCTGACGCAACCACTCACCAGGGCCCCAGGAACACAATGAGGGGAGGAAGGTATCCTTCCACAATGTATTCCCCACAATGTATTCCTACGCCCCTGTGAGAAAATAGTCCCTAGTCTCACTTTATGGCATGCTGTATGAGAAAGTTCCCACACAGCTTTTTGCCATAAAGTGAGACCAGTGAACTTTAGTAACCTCAGTGATACACTGCAGGAGCCATTGCCTCCTGTCAGTGTGTCACTGAGGGTCCTATAGAGCGGTGACATCAACCCTAACCGTGACAGAAATACGTGGCACTGAAATACGTGCCACTGAAATACGTGCCACTGAAATACGTGCCACTTAAATAGGTGGCACTGACATACGTGGCACTGACATACGTGGCACTGAAATACATGGCACGTGGCACTGAAATACGTGGCACTTAAATCCGTGGCACTGAAATACGTATCACGTGGTACTTAAATACGTGGCACTTACATATGTGGCACTTACATACATGGCACTTACATACATGGCACTTACATACATGGAACTTACGTGGCACGTGGCAGTTATATACGTGGCACTGAAATATTGTGGCACTATGACTGTCAGAAAATGTTCATTAAACGGTTAGGGGTGAGGTTAGGGGTAGGGTTAGGGTTTGGATCCCTTTATCACCCTGATGGTGGTGGGTGGTGTTTCAGTGTTTTTTTCTGTTTTTTTCTATAAAAACGCATGCGTTTTTAACTAAAACGCATGTGCTTAAAAACGCATGCGTTTACATAGACAGCAATGCATTTTTTTGCCGCAAATAAACGCATGCGTTTTTTTGCGGCAAAAAAACGTATGAAACTGAGCTGTGAAATGATGAATCCGGCCTTGGAATCCGTTTTTTTCATGCATGTTTCCATTCAAATCATGCACATTTTCCGTTTATTTACTTATTTCCAAAAACGGCATTAAAACCGCGCATAAACCGCACCAAAAAAAGCATCAAAACTGCACCAAAAACTGCATCAAAACTGCACCAAAAACTGCATCAAAACCTGGTGCAGTTTTGCAGTTTTGGTGCGGTTTTGATGCAGTTTTTGGTGCGGTTTTGATGCAGTTCTTGGTGTGGTTTTGGTGCGGCTTTTTCCGCAGCATGTGCACAACAAGTCTGCGGCTCCCATAGACTTACATTGGTTGTACACTACACTGCGGATTTGATGCAATTCAGTGCAGCAAAAAACGCTGCGGATCTGCAGTCAGATCCGCAACGTATGCACACAGCCTTAGCATTTAGGGAACCTAGCCAAAAAGCCAAGCAAAAAACAAGTGTGGGATTGCACTTTTTTGCCATTTCATTGCACTTTGAATTTTTTTCACATTTTCTGCTACACGACATGGTAAAACCAATGGTGTCGTTCAAAAGTAGAACTTGTCCCGCAAAAAACAAGCCCTCACATGGCCATATTGACGGAAAAATTATGGCTCTGGAAAGAAGGGGAGCGATAAACGAAAACAAAAAAGCTCCAGGGGTGAAGGGGTTTAGAAACATGGATATGGACATATCTATGGAAATAGACATAGATATATAGATATATCTGTATCTATCTATCTATCTGTCCATTTATCTGTGTGTAATGGAGTGTGGGTTGGACAAATGTAAAAGAGGAGGTTGGACAGAAATGACATCACAAATCTTTTTGAAGATAGAGGAGGGAGGGGTTGGCGTGTGTTTTGGAGTGGGTGTGGTAGGTTCGTGCTTAGTAGCAGTGCAATGCATCATGGAACTTGTAGTATTAGAGCACAGTAACTCAGGAGAAAGGAAGTTGTCGATTAACCCCATGAGAGCTGAATCCAGCACTAAAGATGTGCTGCTACAGCATGATAAAAGGTAATATTGCTAAAATAAACACAGTAGATGTTTTCAGTGGCCCATAATAGCAAGATTTATGAAAAAAAAAAAAAAAAAAGGTTATAGTAGTGGACAACTTCTTTAAGCTTTGTTTAAGATGTAGACAGTGATATCAATAAAAACCTATACAGTATACAGTGGGGCAAAAAAGTATTTAGTCAGTCAGCAATAGTGCAAGTTCCACCACTTAAAAAGATGAGAGGCGTCTGTAATTTACATCATAGGTAGACCTCAACTATGGGAGACAAACTGAGAAAAAAAAAATCCAGAAAATCACATTGTCTGTTTTTTTATCATTTTATTTGCATATTATGGTGGAAAATAAGTATTTGGTCAGAAACAAACAATCAAGATTTCTGGCTCTCACAGACCTGTAACTTCTTCTTTAAGAGTCTCCTCTTTCCTCCACTCATTACCTGTAGTAATGGCACCTGTTTAAACTTGTTATCAGTATAAAAAGACACCTGTGCACACCCTCAAACAGTCTGACTCCAAACTCCACTATGGTGAAGACCAAAGAGCTGTCAAAGGACACCAGAAACAAAATTGTAGCCCTGCACCAGGCTGGGAAGACTGAATCTGCAATAGCCAACCAGCTTGGAGTGAAGAAATCAACAGTGGGAGCAATAATTAGAAAATGGAAGACATTCAAGACCACTGATAATCTCCCTCGATCTGGGGCTCCACGCAAAATCCCACCCCGTGGGGTCAGAATGATCACAAGAACGGTGAGCAAAAATCCCAGAACCAAGCGGGGGGACCTAGTGAATGAACTGCAGAGAGCTGGGACCAATGTAACAAGGCCTACCATAAGTAACACACTACGCCACCATGGACTCAGATCCTGCAGTGCCAGACGTGTCCCACTGCTTAAGCCAGTACATGTCCGGGCCCGTCTGAAGTTTGCTAGAGAGCATTTGGATGATCCAGAGGAGTTTTGGGAGAATGTCCTATGGTCTGATGAAACCAAACTGGAACTGTTTGGTAGAAACACAACTTGTCATGTTTGGAGGAAAAAGAATACTGAGTTGCATCCATCAAACACCATACCTACTGTAAAGCATGGTGGTGGAAACATCATGCTTTGGGGCTGCTTCTCTGCAAAGGGGCCAGGACGACTGATCCGGGTACATGAAAGAATGAATGGGGCCATGTATCGTGAGATTTTGAGTGCAAACCTCCTTCCATCAGCAAGGGCATTGAAGATGAAACGTGGCTGGGTCTTTCAACATGACAATGATCCAAAGCACACCGCCAGGGCAACGAAGGAGTGACTTCGTAAGAAGCATTTCAAGGTCCTGGAGTGGCCTAGCCAGTCTCCAGATCTCAACCCTATAGAAAACCTTTGGAGGGAGTTGAAAGTCCGTGTTGCCAAGCGAAAAGCCAAAAACATCACTGCTCTAGAGGAGATCTGCATGGAGGAATGGGCCAACATACCAACAACAGTGTGTGGCAACCTTGTGAAGACTTACAGAAAACGTTTGACCTCTGTCATTGCCAACAAAGGATATATTACAAAGTATTGAGATGAAATTTTGTTTCTGACCAAATACTTCTTTTCCACCATAATATGCAAATAAAATGATAAAAAAACAGACAATGTGATTTTCTGGATTTTTTTTTCTCAGTTTGTCTCCCATAGTTGAGGTCTACCTATGATGTAAATTACAGACGCCTCTCATCTTTTTAAGTGGTGGAACTTGCACTATTGCTGAATGACTAAATACTTTTTTGCCCCACTGTATATATATACATATATATATATATATATATATATATATATATATATATATATATATATATATATAGTGTATGTTTTAGTAAATGCCCATGAAATAACAATTCTTAGGGCTTACCTGGAGCTCTTTGGTAAAGGGAATCTATCAGCAGGATTTACAGACTATTTATATGTCCATGTAGCCTTTTCAAAGACAAGTCCATCCATACCTTTACATGCCCAATGCTCCATTACTGAGAATTGAAGGTTTTAATCCATATGCAATGTAGCTGAAGTGCTTTCGGCGCGTGGAAGCCCTTCCTAAGTTTCTGTCACTACAGCTCTAATCCCTGCCACGCCGCCAGCCTCCTGCTTGACTGACAGTTCCTTTGCTGTGTGACTTAAAGAAGCCCTCACTAATTTTTTTTTTATTAGCGAAACCTGTATATTATACCCACCAATTGCTACCTTATTCGGCTTCCAGCGTGACTTTGGTCCCCTTCTGGGCCATGTGTCTTCTATTCAGACTCTCACTGGGGTCAATGTGTGAGCCTGAAGTGGTTTTTACAGTGTAAGCCTATGAAGTCCTGTTCTGCCGCTTCATAGAAATACATTTTATTTTATGGCCACGTTTACTTGTTCAGTATTTGGTCAGTATTTTATATCAGTATTTGTAAGGGTAACTAGGAGGACTGGGTGATAAATGCAGAAGTGGTGACATGTTTCTATTATAGTTTTCCTCTGATTGTTCCACTCCTGATTTTGGTTTACAAGTATTCATGTAAAATACTGAACATGTGAACATGGCCTATAAATGACTTCCGGCTCTTACATAGACCCCAATGTGAATAGGCCTGAAGAGACATCAAGTCCACCTTAAGGCTGTGTGCACATGTTGCAGATTTTTCGTGTTTTTTTTTGCATTTTTTTGCTATAAAAATGAATTAAAAACGCATACATTATGCATCCCATCATTTAGAATGCATTCCACAATTTTTGTGCACATGATGCGTTTTTTTTCCATGAAAAAAAATGCATTGCGGTGAAAAACGCAGCATGTTCATTAATTTTGCGGGTTTTTTTGCGGATTTCTCACTATATCATTGCATTGGGAAATCTCCAGAAAAAAAACACAAAAAAAGTGAGAAAATCGTGAAAAAAAACGCATGCAGATTTCTTGCAGAAAATGTCCGATTTTGCTCAGGAAATTTCTGCAAGAAATCCTGAACATGTGCACATAGCCTAAAAGGAAGCTGTCGCAACATTTTTCCCATCTGAAAGCAGTATGATTTGGAGCAGAGACCCTGATTACAGCATTGTATTACTAAGGGTGTATTCAAATGTTGCAGGTTTGCAACTTTTTTTTTTACACTAAAAATTAGAGTGGGGGGAGAAAAAACAGTGCTTTCTAGGTTCATTTTTATGTGCATTTTTTTGCAACATTTTTGCTTACATTTTAACTCATTTTTAATGGGCGAAAGTGCTGCAAAAACGCTGGAAGAATTGATATGCTGCATCTTGGGAAAAACCACAGCAGGGCCCAAAATATGCAGGTGGCGGAAAACAGCATGATTTCAGGAATCTCATTGATTATGCTGGTATTGTAAAAGGCTTTGAATTTTGCACAACAAAAATGTTGCATAAAAACTGCAGCAAAGTCACTGCAAAAACACCATTTGTGAACATATCTTAACTGGGCTGCTTGCTGCAGTTTTGATAAAATTACTGCTTTATCTGCTGCAGTATTCATAGTTCTTTGAGTGCTGAATATAACCCCACCCACACCACTGATTGGCAGATTTCTGTGTGTACTGTGCATAGGCAAATATACCAGTCAGTATTGGGGCCTGGGTTATAAAGAGGTCATTATGAAGGGCTACAAGGCTGTAGGTTTAATAGTCCTCAAGTGATAACCTCCTGCTGATAAAACTGTTTTTTATCAAACTTGCAGCAATCAGCCCATTAAGTGACAGTCAGATTATGTGGCAAACGTCTGTTGACAGATTCCCTTTAAATTAAAGTAAAAAAATTGATATGTTTAAAGATTGAAAATGCTAATTTAATGTTCCTCAACTAATGTAATTCTTTCTTACAAGCATTGTTTTTGATACTCCTTTTATCACATATTCATTTGCTGAAGTGTTTTGAGAAAAACACATTGACAAAGTTGGTTAGAGTGATAAATTACAATTTGCTATGCTCCAAATACTTCTTGTCGAGCACATTGCTTTTGGAAACCTGGAAAATTTCCTCTGGCGTTGCACTGACCTTTACTTTGTCTTTTCATGACAAAATTCCTAAAGAGCATTACTGGCATGATACTCCACTTTGCTTTTACCACCCTTTATTTGAATTACAGCAAAAAATGTTGGCACCTAAATGTTTTAATACCCACAGAATATGAAGATAATGCAGAATGTTTGTTACTGTCACTAATACTGTTGAGTATTGTAAAGTTGTTTGGAAAGAAAGTTTAGATTCCCTTCCAGACAAGAATATCCAAAAAATCCAGAGGCTGTCGGAGACAGAGAGTTCCTGTGCAAGAACTAGATTTGGGCCCTTTGGAGTTCAATATTTCACAATGTGGAGGAAGCAATGGGACCACTTATCTCTTGGGCCCCTGTGCTGCTGTACAGGTTGCACCCCCATGGTATGTTTGCCCCGGAGATCCACCACCACTCTATATATCAACCTATTCAAAGCAATTGTGTTGGCCAATTCCATTGTGATTGTGGGTCACCAATAAATCATTTGTTTTTGGGATGATGCCAACAAAATATATTTTTTTATTTTGAATTTTATTTTATCTTGAGGATTTTCACCCCTTTCAATGTAAAAAGGTGAAATCCACAGCAAATCTATGGCAGCTAGACAGGCGGATTGTGGCATTGGACCTGATTTCATGTTCAAACAGCAGTTTTATGGCGATTGTCTTGAATTACTGCATAATAAAAGCTACTCAGTTGGTTTATAGGAAAAATGCGACATACCATCAAGTGACTTCACAGCGTGTCATTGTAGTGCCGTTCAGTATGTGCAAACACCAAATATCTTGCATATAGAACATTTAATAGATTGTCCTACATAAAGGGATGACGTACCCCATTTACAATAGGTGAAGCACTTTTAATATACAAAGGATTGTATTATGAGCTGTTTTTTTTACATACAGCATACTCGTTCTCCTAAATTCAGTTTCTTTGCTAAGCATTTTTTGTGCAATGTCTCAACGTAGCCTCCATTTATGATGGTTGTAGTCTTTAATGGATAAAAGGTGAGTGTTAGGAGCCAGGATTCTTCCGCTGCACAGGGTAGATCCCAAGCCTTGTCTGCATCAGTGGTCTCCCATTCAGCTTTGGCCGCTGCAGGGCATACACTGTGTTCTAAATTATTATGCAAATAATATTTCCTCATATTTTCTCTAAATTACCTATCTGAATTGCAGTCATTGTTATTTTCCAGTCATCTACTATTCTAGTATAATTGCAATGTTTTGGAACAAACTGCCTATGAAAACAGTATCTTTTAAAAAAAAAAATAAACACTCAAAATGCATGTTCCAAATTATTATGCACAGCAGAGTTTTCAACCTTTTTTTTTTTATTTTGAACAAAAAAAATGGCCAATTGTGAAGTTATAAGCATTATCAGCTTATTACAAAATGAAATCAAACAGATTTCAAGGGAAAACTTTATTCTAGGTGATGTTACATTTGCACATAGGACCATTTGTTCGAAAGAAGCTTCTGAACTCTCTCGTCCATTGAATTTGTCAGTTTTTGGATGGTTTCTGCTTCAATTGTTTTGCATGTGGACAGAATACCCTCCCAGAGCTGTTGCTTAGATGTGAACTGCCTCCCGCCATCATAGACACTCCTTTTGATGATGCTCCAGAGGTTCTCAATGGGGGTGAGGTCAGGGGAAGATGGTGGCCACACCATACGTTTGTCCTCTTTTATGCCCATAGCAGCCAGAGATGCAGATGTGTTTTTTGCAGCATGAGACGGTGCATTATCATGCATGAAAATGATCTTGCTGCGGAAAGCACGGTTCTTCCTCTTGAACCATGGCAGGAAGTGTTGTTTTAGAAACTCCACATAGATTATGGAGTTCATCTTTACCCCTTCAGGGATCATAAAGGGCCGACAATCTCTCTCCCCATGATTCCAGCCCAAAACATTACTCTACCTCCTCGTTGACACCTTAGCCGTGTTTTCATGGGGTGTCCATCAAGCAGCCATCCTCCACTCCATCCATCTGGACCATTGAGCGTTGCACAGCACTCATCGGTGAATAAAACAGTTTGGAAGTCAGTCTTCAGGTATCGTTTGGCCCCTGGAGCCGTTTCTGCTTGTGTGCAGTGGACAGAGGTGGTCGACAGGATGGCTTACGCACCTCTGAAGGACCCTGCATCTTGTTGTTCTGGGGACGTTGGAGGCACCAGCAGCTTCAAAAACTTGTCTGCTGCTATGACCAGGCATTTTTGCAGCTGCTCTTTTAACCTTACGCAATTGCCTGTTGGAAAGAGTCCTCGATTTTTCCTTATCAGCACGCACACGTGTGTGCTGGGAATCAGCTACATACTTCTTGATTGTGTGATGATCACGATGAAGTGTCTTGGCAATGTTGATTGTAGTCATGCCTTGACCTAAATACTCCACAATTTGTTGCTTCTCAGCAGCCGACACATCATTTTTCTTTCCCATTTTGGCAAAAAATGTAGGCTGCTTAATAATATGGAACAGCCTTCTTAAGTAGTCTTGCCTTTATTTGGACACACCTGCCAAACTAATGTGCACAGGTATCTACAATTGCTTTCAGTGATATAAAGAGCCCTGACACACATCACCATCAATGAGTTTAAATGACAAACAAAATTTTTTTTTACCTTATCACTCCTAAACTCTTTGTGCATAATAATTTGGAACACAGTGTAGATGTCGGTCCTAGCGTCTTGCTCTGGCTCGTGCTGTTCATCTGGTTACTGATGGCTCTTCAGCCAGGTCTATGGTAACCAGCGGTAGGCAGCGACGAACGGACGCTCTGGAGGCTAAGTCCAGAAATCACCCTACATCATGCTCGTGATGTGGTGGTGTCTCATTGGTGGTCGGTCGTCAGCTGCTCTGGTGATGTGGCAGTTCCGGTTTGGTCCGTGAGCAAGGTCCTGTCTGACTGGACATGAGCTGATCATATAAAAGGGTCTCAGAGGCGCACGTCGGCATGCTAGTATCAATCTCTTTATATGTGTGTATGGAACTTTGCACCAGTGTGGTCGTTTCCAGCATGTGCTCTGGGTCGGCGGAAAGCTGTTAGAATTCCGGTTCTCTGGAGAGGAGTTTGTATGAATTCAGGATTGGCGTTTAGCCATTAGAATTCCGGCACCTCCGGAGAGGAGTTGGTTGAGTGCACTTGCTGCCTTTTACCCTGTTAGAGGGTTACGTTCCCCTGTGAGGTTAACAGAGGTCGTGTTTAGCACCATACCTGCTCTGTTACTGTGTGCGAGTGACACAGCTTTACTGCAGAGCATCTATTCCATTACTGTGTGTGTGTGAGTAACACAGCTCTATTGCAGAACATCTATTCCATTACTGTGTGCAAGTGACACAGCTCCATAGCAGAGCATCTGTTTTGTTTCTGCTTGCGTGTTCTTTTCATGTGCTGCTCACTGAGTGGAGTTTAACTCTGTGTGTGCAAGCAATCACTCACGGTGTGTTCTGTCATTGTTCACAATAGCTGCAGTTTAATATCTCTGCACGGTGGACCCCGGGTTGCGATTGCACTTCTCCATTACATTTATTTAGTGCAATCCGCCAACCCTAACAGTGAGGGGATATCTCAGCATGCTGATTGCCATTGTTTCAGCCCCTTTCACTGGTCTATTTTCTGACAAAAGGACTATAGTAACCGATGTATTATTTTGACTTGGAGGTATGCTTCTGAATTTCCCTAGCGCTGCTTCTCCTTATTATTTAAACTGCTCCCACTCATAAAGTGAGCAATTTACATAATACACTGAAATTAGGAAATCACTTACAATTGCGTTTCCATGATATATTAGTAAGAACACATGCACAAAGTAAAGCCATGTGCATGGACCATGTGTGGTAAAACCTCAACATTTCATCTAGGGGTAAAGTCTTTATAACATAACATAACATGCTGAAAGACCTGGTAAATAAAGTTGTGAGAAAAAATACCTTCCTCTGCAGAATATCAGAAGTATCATGGCTGTATAGCTGGGTATGAGTAGTGTACTACAGATCTGTTCTCAGCTGTGTACAAAGGATGTCATGTAGTTCTAAAGTGTATCTTCACTAACCACAACCTAGTCCTCAAATTCATCAGCAATTCGAGGGAACCTGTCATCAGGTTTTCCCAATATAAAGTACAGCCATCACCTTTAAGGCCTCCTTTACAACATTCTAGTAAGCTGTATGTATGTTCCCAAACCCCTCTTTTAACTCTCAAACATATCTTTTATCATACCCAAAGACGGTGCGGTCTGGGCCGATGGGCGTCCCTGGTCTTGATTCAGTGACTCTTCTCTTCCCACTATTGCTGTCCTCCTCCCCTACTTCATGTGTAGTGATTAGCGAGTATACTCGTTACTCAGGTTTCCCAGAGCATGCTCGGGTGGTCTCCGAGTATTTGTTAGTGCTCGGAGATTTAGTTTTCGTCGCCTCAGCTGCATGATTTACGACTGATAGACAGGCTGAATACGTGGGGGTTGTCTGTTTGTAAGGTAATCCCCTCATGTATTCAGCCTGTCTACCAGCCACAAATCATGCAGCTGTGGCGACGAAAACTAAGTCTCCGAGCAATCACAAATACTCGGAGACCACCCAAGCAACGAGTATACTCACTCATCACTAGTCCTAAGTGATCCACAAAGTGTATCCAGTATCGTGCTCCTGTGCTGAGAGCAAAATAAAGTACTGCTGTGCGCATGCCCTGAAAGACCAAAGAGCGCTGATGACCCAAAAGTAAACTCGGCTCATGCGCATTATACTACTTTGCTCTGTCTTCAGCAGGGCAGAGAGAAGTGCGCCTGCGCTGGAGTGCGATGGTATACACAAGTATGACTTTGAATACATCATCCACTTGAAGCAGGAAAGGAGGACAGCACTTGTAAGAAGAGAGGAGGCGTCGGATCAAGACCAGAGAGCCCATCCCATGGACTATCTGTGGGTATAATACAAGGTCTTGGGATCTACCAAGGAGATTCGGGACATACATAGTGCCTACAGAAAAGGAGTCTCATCACTACAGAAGCCAATGTCAGGAGATGTTATATAAGAGGCATTAGAGCTGCTTGCACAGAACTCTTTCATTGTCTCCCTTGAGTTGAGTGGATACCTTTTGCTATTCATTTGTCAATCACCTCCGTCTCTGTGACAGTTACTTTAAAACTACACCTTTTGCTTGTACAGCTGCAGTATACCATGAAACATTTACAGTCTTCATGTCAAATCATATAAAGCTGACAATGAACAGTTTACAAATATTAGTTGAAATGGAAATTCAATAGTTTTTCCTTATTGTTGAACACTGTTGATAAATAGGCTGTGCTTTTTCTTACAATCTATTAGGGTATGCTCCCACAGTCAGTAATTGGCAGCACTTTGGACACAGCACATGTCCGCTGCGTCCAAAGCGCTACTGGCTTTTGAATGCCGGTGATTCAATGAACACATTCGGAATCGTGTCCAATACATTGTACGGGTGACAGTTATCCTGCAGAGACTCGCATCTCTGCAAGAAAAATAGACATGCTGCGGTCTCGAAAGATGCTCCGCATGTCTGTCTCTACATGTGAGCCGTAGGCGTCTCAGCATGCATAGTGGGCATAAGATTTCTTGAAATCCCATCCACTATGCTGTAACATCTGGACACTGCATAGTGTCCAACCCGCAGCGTTTCCTGACCGTGGGAATGTAACCTTAATATTATTGGTATGTCATTAGTTGATGAGTCTAACTGTCGACTCTCAAAGTGTTAGAAAAAAAAAACTATTTAGTAGAGGACAAAGAAATATAATCTTAAAATGTCCAACAGAAACAAGCATAAAAAAATAATACATACCAAATATGGATAATATCACCAATATTAGCACCATTACAGTATTATCACCATATTTTATTATGTATATAAATTATTGGTGATACAAGCACTAATAAATTAGCAAAAAAAAAAAATGCACTAGCAGTGCATCAAAAATCCATATAAAAACATAAAATAAATGATAAAACCTCATGTACCTTAACTTAATTATTCATCTGCTTTAACCAACACCTGTCACGCCGTCACCGGCAATAAAGGGGCAGGACGGCGTACTGGGACCCGCACCTGTCCCTACCACTAAAATGGGGCCCTGGCTTTCCCTTATCTCAGGGGTACCTATGATGGTTAGGAGGCCTGAGCCGCCAGCGTATCCCTGTCTCCTGTGCAGGCCCTATCAGTGGCCCCCTCTCCCCCCCAAGGGAGGTGGACTGCACCAGTGTATAAATACAACAGTTAACAGGGTATACAGAAAAGGTAAAGGAAAACCACACTTAGCTTAATGCTGCAGGACTCAGCACAGCAGGAAGAAACACCAGATTCACTGGACACAGCAGTAGAACAACAGTTCCCAGCAAGCTCCTACTCCCAGCTCGGTCGCTGAAGAATGAACTAACACCGACAGTCAGCTGATGAACCAGGTGACCTCTTAAAGGATGGAGTGAGTGGTCACCACAAACATCAGCTGACCCAGCAGCAATGCAATAACACCAGAGGCCACCAGAGGGGGAAAAACTGCATTAAAGGGAAGGTGCCACCAGTTTTCTTGTAGTTTGTTTTTTTGTGAAATTAAGCTTAAAATAGTAAATAAAATGTACTAATGCAATGTTTGCACTGTTTGCAAACATTTCTATATGAAAAATATTATATATTTTCTTACAAATATATATATTGACCACTAGGGGGAGCATTTTCCGTTTTAGACCTCAAGCAGCTATAGTAAGACTTACCAGCTTTACTGTTAGCTGGAAAATCTGGGCAGTAACTGCTGACATCAGCATTTCCCTCCCCTTTTGGGTGGTCTAATATCCCTGGGGCAGAATGAAGAGCAGCATCACAGGGCAGAGCCATTTTGTGTGTGACTGCCCTGTGATCTGCTATCACCAGCAGTTACTGCATCAGAAGCACAGTTAGTTTATGTGGTGTGTATGGAGCAACATTGTCTGTGCAGAGCTGTCTGTGACTCATCCCTCAGTAAGATAAGAAGGAGCTCCAGGTCTGCAGTGAATGGCCAGGCATTGTGGAGGGAGGGGAGAGATACATTGTATGGCAGAGAGAGGTGTCAGGTGTCACCTCTCTCTGCAGGCTGTGAATGCAGCTTAATGGAGTGAATGGAGCTCCTGTGATAGAGAGTAAGTGGAGCTTGGCAGAGAGCACTGGGCTATAATAAAATGGCTGCTAGTCACACCTACAGCAGTGAATTGTGCAGCCCACAGAGGCGTGCCCAGCTCACTGCTAACACCTCTCCAATGTTAAAGATAGGAGATAATAGACCGGCGCTGACCCTATGTCCATGAGGTGCTGTAAAATGACACTGTTAGTGTCGTGAACTGCTGTGAAACCAAGATGTCAGCCCCCAGTTCCTTCTTTAAACACATATAACACACGAAATCTGTTTCACATGCATTTAAAACTTGGTTATAGCAGCATGTTATGCTACATTACAGTGATTTATTAATGATCTACAAACGCGGTACCTTACCTTTAACCCCAGATGACCAGAAAGGAAAAAAGGTCTTAAACTGAGGCAAACCAGATCTGCCACAAATCCAAAATTGGATCGTGACAGTACCCCCCTTTCAATGAGGGGCCTCTGGACCCTCAACACTGGCCCTCACCAGTAAACAACCTACAGTGAGAATGTCTCGATTCACCAGAGTTCACCTCAGTCACCTGACCCTCAGGGATATGGTGGACACAGCACGATGGAGATGACAACGTAGGCGGCACAAATCTCCAGAGTGCCGACCTGTGGAATGAGTTGTGTATGGGCATTACAGAGGGTAACTCCAACTGGTAAGTCTTCGGACGGACAATGGCTGACACCCGATATGACCCGATTACCCTCGAACTCCAGATTCCAGATCCACATTTCCACCTGATCTTTTTGGTGGACACCCATACGTAATCACTCACACACAGGTCCGGACCTGAACGTTTATTTTCACGCATGCGTCTGCCACAAGATGATGAACTCTTTACAGAAGCGACAACAGAGGTGTCTCCCTTGTCTCCAAACTCACACCCCCACAATGCACCGAGGGAACCCCCCACCCTCCTCTGACTCCTCCTCCTAAGAGGTCTCTGAAATACCGGGTTAGAATGTAGTGAGGGTAGAGTCCTGCCCCTACTCCCTTCAAGCACCTCTACTGCCCCCACTGGAGAAGAAGGGGTAGGTTGTAGAAGGACGGCAAAGATCGTATCTCCCGGGCAGCAGTCCTTACACGACTGACCCCAGCTGACTACTTCTCTGGACCGCGAGTCTATGACCGGGTTTTGTTTTCTCAACCAAGGGAGACCTAAGACAATGGGAGCTGGTATGCTCTCCAAGACGTAGCATGACAGGGACTCTTCATGACAAGCCCCTATATGCAGATGTATATTGTCTACGACTTGGGTAATGATCCCCTGGCTGAGTGGGACAGAGTCAATGGCCTGAATGCTTAGGGGTTAGCTAGCGACCTACTCATCAGGCCATGGGTCTGGACAAAATGAGCATCCACCAGATTGACTCCTGCTCCACTGTCCACAAGCACCGGAATATTCTCAGTTACCCCACCTACAACCACCTCAGCAGGTAAGATACACTGAGACGAGAAAATTGAGGAAATATACACTCCCTGGTCGCTTCCTTCCACACAACCAGGGGGACGCGGCTTTTTAGATGGAACAGGTTTCTTGGCGCGAGCTGGGCAGACATTGATAAAATGACCAGTCTGCCCACAGTAAAAACACGCCCCCACACCACGGTGAACCCCAGACAACCCTGTTTGGGAAGCAACTCCTCCCACCTGCATGAGTTCGTCCACCTGGTCAGGTGTGTCCTCCTCCCTAGCAAGGACTACCGGGGGCACATTTGGTGTATGCCTCTCCCTCAAACGTCTATCCACCTGGATGGCAAGGGACATGGCGGCCTCCAACGACTTGGGGGTGGCGTACAGTACCAGAGTACCTTGCAACCTAGGGGACAGACCCTGCACAAAATGACTCCTAAGGGCCGGGTCAATCCACTGTGTGTCAGTGGCCCACCTCCTGAACTCTGAACAGTAGTCCTCTTCCGGCCGACCCCCCTGCTTGATCTTTCGAAGTCGGGATTCCGCCAAGGAGACGCCGTTCGGGTCACCATATACCAGCGCTGCAAAAAACTCGTCCACTGACCGTAGAGATGGAGAACCGGTCGGCAGGGAGAAGGCCCAGGATTGGGGATCACCTTTAAGAAGGGAAACTATGATTCCCACCCGTTGTTCCTCACTCCCTGATGAACGAGGGCAGAGCCTGAAGTATAACTTGCAGGCCTCCTTAACCCCTTCATGACCGTGGGATTTTCCGTTTTTCCGTATTCGTTTTTCACTCCCCTCCTTCCCAGAGCCATACTTTTTTATTTTTCCGTCAATTTGGCCATGTGAGGGCTTATTTTTTGCGGGACGAGTTGTACTTTTGAATGACATCATTGGTTTTACCATGTCGTGTACTAGAAAACGGGAAAAAAATTCCAAGTGCGGTGAAAGTGCAAAAAAAGTGCAATCCCACACTTGTTTTTTGCTTGGCTTTTTTGCTAGGTTCACTAAACTAACATGACTAGGTTATTTTTTACCTAAGTGGTGAAAAAAAAATTTCAAACTTTGCTAAAAAATTTTTTTTTTAAAATTGCGCCATTTTCCGATACTCGTAACGTCTCCATTTTTCATGATCTGGGGTCGGTTCAGGGCTTATTTTTTGCGTGCCGAGCTGGCGTTTTTAATAATACCATTTTGGTGCAGATACGTTCTTTTGATCGCCCGTTATTGCATTTTAATGCAATGTCACGGCGACCAAAAAAACTTAATTCTGGCGTTTCGAATTTTTTTCTCATTACGCCGTTTAGCGATCAGGCTAATGCTTTTTTTTTATTGATAGATCGGGCGATTCTGAACGCGGCGATACCAAATATATGTAGGTTTGATTTTTTTTTATTGATTTATTTTGATTGGGGTGATTTAAACTTTTATTTTTTTTTATTTTGTTCACATTTTTTTTTACTTTTTTTTTTACTTTTGCCATGCTTCAATAGCCTTCCATGGGAGGCTAGAAGCAGGCACAACTAGATCGCCTCTGCTACATAACAGCAATCATCAGATCGCTGCTATGCAGCAGAAAATCAGGTGTGCTGTGAGCGCCGACCACAGGGTGGCGCTCACAGCTACCGGCGATCAGTAACCATAGAGGTCTCAAGGACCTCTATGGTTACAATACTGAAGCATCGCCGACCCCCGATCATGTGACGGGGGTTGGCGATGATGTCATTTCCGGCCGCCCGGAAAATAGTTAATAGCGGCGGGTGAATCGCGATTTCACCCGCCGCTATTGCGGGCACATGTCAGCTGTTCAAAACAGCTGACATGTCCCGGCTTTGATGCGGGCTCCCCGCGGAGCCCTGCATCAAAGCAGGGGACCTGACGTCGGACGTACTATCCCGTCCGACGTCAGGAAGGGGTTAAAAACCAAAAATGTATCTCTCCCTCCAGCGAACCTATCTGGGAGAGATATCTTGGGTTCTGGTTGAGCCTGGACCTGAGCCGAGGCCCAGGACCCCAACAATTGCTGCAGCTGCTGCACCACCTCACCACGCAGCACCTTACACTCATCGGTGAGAGTCTGCAGTAATTGGGCAAAGGCCTGCATTTGGGCCATGGCTCACCAGAAAAATGTGATGGTCGGTGTTAATGTCACGCCGTTACCAGCAATAAAGGGGCAGGACGGCGTACTGGGACCCGCACCTGTCCCTACCACTAAAATGGGGCCCTGGCTTTCCCTTATCTCAGGGGTACCTATGATGGTTAGGAGGCCTGAGCCGCCAGCATATCCCTGTCTCCTGTGCAGGCCCTATCAGTGGCCCCCTCTCCCCCCCCCCCAAGGGAGGTGGACTGCACCAGTGTATAAATACAACAGTTAACAGGGTATACAGAAAAGGTAAAGGAAAACCACACTTAGCTTAATGCTGCAGGACTCAGCACAGCAGGAAGAAACACCAGATTCACTGGACACAGCAGTAGAACAACAGTTCCCAGCAAGCTCCTACTCCCAGCTCGGTCGCTGAAGAATGAACTAACACCGACAGTCAGCTGATGAACCAGGTGACCTCTTAAAGGATGGAGTGAGTGGTCACCACAAACATCAGCTGACCCAGCAGCAATGCAATAACACCAGCGGCCATCGGAGGGGGGAAAACTGCATTAACCCCAGATGACCAGAAAGGAAAAAAGGTCTTAAACTGAGGCAAACCAGATCTGCCACAAATCCAAAATTGGATCGTGACAACACCTTTCTTTGTAACACTTTTTTATAATGTGTTTTATTATTGTGGTCTTTTTGTCTAAGAAAGTATTTCAATTTTCAATTATGATAAAAATGTATGATATTTCATTTTTAGCCCTTATACTTCTATTGGTATACAACAAATTAAATAAATAATTAAAGTGCCAATCTAAGTGGGCAGTTACTATTAATATGCTTCAATTGCGGGGCCCCCATAATGCTGAAATGTAAGATAAATCCCAGTCGATGTATCGTAAATGTAGGATGTAATTGAAAGCACTAATATGGGCGGTGCAATGGTAGTTCAATCCAACGGTAATTCTGTTTTTAACACCGATAATACTCTGATTTTTCATTGTTAAGGAGACAATAAGTAATACAGCCCACAAATAATTACATTTAACCTTCAAAGGTCTTGCAGTTTTATTACATGATATAGTATGATACTGTGGTATACAATTCTACTCTCAGTTCCTGATCCATTAGTTACTTTGCAGCTTCTATATGTTGGACCTGTAAAACACTAAATAATGTTTTATATATCCACTATATGGCAAGGTTAGTAGTCCAGATCTTGACTACTAGGTGACTTGACTAGTTGGGTCTTCTGCATCTTGTAGTTCCACGGCTCCAATCACAAATGCTTGTTTAACTCGCTGTAGTGCACTCAAAATATGTTAGATAAAAGAGGGTATACTGGGTTCTGATTAATTAAAATTCAGATATGTTTGTGTGTTCCTCCACTTATTTTTCTATGGCACACATTTTGGGTATAAAATCTGCCTTTCTAAGGCCAAATGCAGTTGTTTGTGAAACAGTCAGCTTACGAACCGTGATGTACAAATTGGCCATGGGTCTCCTGACCCAAACTCAAACATTTTTGAACAAAAAAACCCCACAAAAATGTTGGAAATCCCTTAGGGGAAAAGGAGAGAAAAATATGGTGCTATCTAAGTGTAGTAGGTTAGTATAAAGGGTCAGGTGAGAGACAGAATGTGTGCTCACCTGAATGGGTTGTGCTAACTGAGGCACAGCACTAGGAGTGGTTTGCACAAGATGCGACCTGGTAAGCTGGAGGACTTCCACCAGTGGAGTTCCAACAGTGCATGATTGCGATGATTGGCGCTCCTTCTACGGTAGGAAAATTCTAAAAATGTAGTATTGACAAAAATATCTCCAAATTTAAATTTTAATTTTCTGAAAAACAGCAATAAAAACGTGTTTTGACTGCTGACAGCCTTCCTCATGTGTCACAGGAAGGCTGTCAGCAGCTAAAATGTTTTGCCTTTATCTCTGCTTTTACTAAAAAAAATAACAGAGATATTTGTGTAAATTTTCCATTTTTATAATTTCCCTACTGTGGGAGCACTAATCACCTGGGTCTTTCATCAGAAGACTCATAGGCAAATATGACACAATTTAGCTATATGTCAGCAAACTATATGCCAGTCCATATATCACTGTCAGTACACAGACCACACAGACATCATGAATTTGATTTAAATGGATTTTCCCATGAACAAGGTACATTTTAATCAATAGATCTTGGAATAAGAATACATTTTACAATTGAATGTGTTAAAAAATGTTCCAGTGCTTAGATAATCTTTGAAATATTCCCCTGCTGTGTACTGTGTAATGTCTGAGTTTGACTGTGCAGGGATATGGTCTGGTCATACTATATCTCCTGGGCAGGGCAGGAAGCAAAAGAGTATACAGCCATTACAGCACGGGATCACAGCTGATTCTTTCTGTGAGGTAAAACCTGTTTTAACACACAGAAAGCAGTGGTTGCAATCCCATAAGGTCCTGTCCGTATACTCTCTTTTGTGTGCTCCCCTGTCCAGGAGACTGGTATGTGCAGACCATGTTCCTGCACATTTAGACACGACCATTACACAGTACACAGCAGGGGCACATTTATAAGATTATCTCAGCACAGGAACATTTTTTAACACCTCCAACTTATTATTATTGCAAAATCTATTGATTACAATGTACTTTGTGTACCTTTAAGGCTAATATCACATGTTATTTTGGCTAACTGCACAGGCCTGAAACTCTGACCACTGCAATGTTCATTAGTCATACAATTTTGGTATTAATTTATGAAGCTACTGACCCGTTGACATGCAGAGTTTTTGATGTGCCATATGATCTTGTCTTAATGCCGCCATACACATTAGACTAAAGTCATCTGAACTTGCTAATATCAACAGGTTCAGCCGACAGTCTAATGTGTATGGGGGCTGCAACCGACTGATGGTCAAGAGAGATGTTGATCGCGTTTTCCGATTGCATTGTGTTCTTTGAGATTAGCCAATGGCCATTGTGTCAGTCAATAGCTTTCTCAAAGAGAAAACGGTCGATTGGCCAAGCAAGTGCTCCTGTGCATGGTAGAGTCAGCTAAAATGGCTGTCAGGCAAACGATTTGCCGAAGCCTCGTTTGGATGAAAGACATATAATATGTACGGTATTTTTCCCTCCTCATTTAAGCATGCCATCATACATCCATTACTTAAAAAACCCTCCCTCGACCAAAACTGTGCCGCTAATTATAGACCTGTCTCTAATCTTCCCTTCATCTCTAAACTCCTGGAACGCCTGGTCCACTCCCGTCTTACCCACTATCTCTCAGATAACTCTCTTCTCGACCCTCTTCAATCTGGCTTCCGCTCTTTACACTCTACTGAAACTGCCCTCACTAAAGTCTCTAATGACCTACTAACAGCTAAATCTAATGGTCACTACTCCATGCTAATTCTATTGGATCTTTCCGCAGCATTCGACACTGTGGATCATCAGCTCCTCCTCACTATGCTCCTCTCCATTGGCCTCAAGGACACCGTTCTCTCTTGGTTCTCCTCCTATCTCTCTGACCGATCCTTCACTGTATGTTTGCTGGTTCCTCCTCCTCTCACCTTCCCCTTACTGTTGGGGTTCCTCAAGGATCAGTCCTAGGCCCCCTCCTCTTCTCTTTGTATACTGCCCCTATTGGACAAACAATCAGTAGATTTGGGTTCCAGTACCATCTCTATGCTGATGACACCCAATTATACACCTCTTCTCCTGCTTTCACTCCGACCTTCTTAGAAAACACCAGTGATTGTCTTACCGCTGTCTCTAACATCATGTCCTCCCTCTATCTGAAACTGAACCTGTCAAAAACTGAACTCCTCGTGTTCTCTCCCTCTACTAACCTACCTTTGCCTGACATTGCCATCTCCGTGTGCGGTTCAATCATTACTCCAAATCAACATGCCCGCTGCCTTGGGGTCATCCTTGATTCCGAGCTTTCATTCACCCCCCACTGGCTCGCTCTTCTTATCTGCATCTCAAAAACATTTCTAGAATTCGCCCTTTTCTTACTTTCAACTCTGCAAAAACTCTTACTGTTTCTCTTATTCATTCCCGTCTGGGCTATTGTAACTCTCTACTAATCGGCCTCCCTCTTACCAAACTCTCCCCGCTCCAATCTGTCCTGAATGCTGCTGCCAGGATCATATTCCTCACCAACCGTTACACCGATGCCTCTACCTTGTGCCAGTCATTACACTGGCTACCCATCCACTCCAGAATCCAGTACAAAACTACTACCCTCATCCACAAAGCACTCCATGGCTCAGCACCACCCTACATCTCCTCTCTGGTCTCAGTCTACCACCCTACCCGTGCCCTCCGCTCCGCTAATGACCTCAGGTTAGCATCCTCAATAATCAGAACCTCCCACTCCCGTCTCCAAGACTTTACACGTGCTGCGCCGATTCTTTGGAATGCACTACCTAGGTCAGTGATGGGCAACCTTTTGAGCTCGGTGTGTCAAAATTCGCCAAAAAAACGAACATAACTTGGGTGGTGTGTCACCTTGATAAAAAAACCATAATTTTGCGACATGTATAGTTTAAATAACAAATATGTATAATTATAATTATTTAACTTACCTGCTTAGTGACTTCTTTGTTCATCTGTCAGTTGGTTTCTTTTGTTGGTCTTGCTATTATTTAACTTGTGTGGGGTGCCGTGAACTAAGATAAGTGAGGGGGAGGGGGAATTCTTGTGATGGCGAACCTGTGGCACTCCAGCTGTTGCGGTGGTAACTCAGATATTCTCTTAATAATTGCATCTTTATTCTGCATATCATGAAATAGAACTGGTGCACATCTTAAGAGAGTATCTTTAATAAATTCTCCCTCACTGAGTGCTTTTCCATGCTGAGCTATGGAGTGAGCAATGCACAGACTTGCAGATGTTAAATTTGTAGAGCTTTTTACAAATTTAAGGATGGAATTAGATTGGCTCTTATGAAGGTGTAGCTGCCTGGAAATGTATCCCTTCATTTCATCCTCACTTTTTTTCAAGAGCTGGGAATGATTAGTTTCAAAATGTCTATTTACATTCCACATTCTGCTTACTACCGTTTCACTACATAGAACGCAAAATGATCTGCCATTTTTTTCTATAATGCCATACATCTCAGTCCATGTCTCTTGAAAGGGTCGGCTACTGCTACTACTACCACTCCCTTTACTTAACTTTGGTTTTTTATTTTGTGGCTTCTCCATGAGAGAAGGTTTATAGTTAGCCCTGCAGGCAATTAGCAGAAATAGGGGTTAATAAGGATGCACCACAAACAGTAATGGTGGTGAAATGGAGTCTGTACTATGCTGCAAGATGGCGTTCCTAATGGCGGGAAACAGCACCCATAGCACAGGCCTCTTCCAGCCTCCCCCTCACTTATCTTAGTAATGGCCAATGACACCCCACAGTTCACTGGATGATGGTTGCTGTAGTTGTCACAGGGCCTGCAGACAGCAATCACAGGGCCTGCAGACAGCAATCACAGGGCCTCCAGACAGCGATCACAGGGCCTCCAGACAGCGATCTCCTCAGGCCTCAGAAGTGCAGCCTGGGCTTCTGGCCGGCGCAGCAGGGAGCAGCGCAATGCCACCCAAATAACAGAGCTAGGGTGCAGAGCGGACTCTAGGCATGGGACCGGTAGGTCCGATCTTTCCGGCCGGCGGAGCAGGGAGCAGCGCAATGCCGCCCAAACAACACAGCTCCGACGCAGAGGCCTGGGACTTCCGGGAGCTGCGCCGGGCCTACCGGAAGTCCCAGGCCTAGACGCTCTGCACCGGAGCTTTGTTGTTTGGGCCCACAGACCTCCTGCATGGCATCCGACCCGCGCGGAGGCCTGGGACTTCCGGGAGCTGCGCCGGGCCTACCGGAAGTCCCAGGCCTAGACGCTCTGCACCGGAGCTTTGTTGTTTGGGCCCACAGACCTCCTGCATGGCATCCGACCCGCGCGGA
Source organism: Ranitomeya variabilis (assembly GCF_051348905.1). Lineage (NCBI taxonomy): Eukaryota > Metazoa > Chordata > Amphibia > Anura > Dendrobatidae > Ranitomeya > Ranitomeya variabilis. Next base: position 662,982,286 of record NC_135232.1, on the reverse strand, counting down.
GGCCTGGGACTTCCGGGAGCTGCGCCGGGCCTACCGGAAGTCCCAGGCCTAGACGCTCTGTGCCGGAGCTCTGTTGTTTGGACCCACAGACCTCCTGCATGGCATCCGATCCAATAAAAAATTGGATCGGATGCCATGCAATGTAAAGATGCAATTTCTATGGGGCCGGCGTGTCACTGAAAATGACTACGCGTGTCAGCACTGACATGCGTGTCATAGGTTCGCCATCACTGACCTAGGTTAATATGATTAATCCCCACAGTTTTAAGCGTGCCCTAAAAACGCATTTGTTCAGACTGGCCTACCGCCTCAACGCATTAACCTAACTATCCCTGTGTGGCCTATTAAAAATAGAAAAAACAAAACAAAACACATAATCAGGTTCCTTATATCGTGTTCTCATACAGTTTATGCAGTTAATAGCCCTCTGTGTCTGTACTGCTACATACTTAGGCAGTTAACTGGTTCATGCAGCTTTACATGAACACCCGAGCCTTACACTATGGCTGGTCCAAATAACTAAAGCAATTGTTACCATCCACCTCTCGTGTCTCCCCTTTTCCTCATAGTTTGTAAGCTTGCGAGCAGGGCCCTCATTCCTCCTGGTATCTGTTTTGAACTGTGATTTCTGTTATGCTGTAATGTCTATTGTCTGTACAAGTCCCCTCTATAAGTTGTAAAGCGCTGCGGAATATGTTGGCGCTATATAAATAAAAATTATTATTATTATTATTATTATTATTATTATTACAGTATGTCGAGCCTTGAAAATACCTTTAAGCTGGTCTGTAGCCCCCATTATCACTCCTCTACTAAACAGTCCTGTAAAATGATGTATAACTAGTTGAAGGTTCAACTTAGGTCATAAATCAGATTAGAAAATAGTTTGGAAGAATAGAGATGGGCATTATAGATTCAGCCAACAGAACAGGTCTCCGACTGATTTCACTCATTCTGCAGTCTGCTATGTACAGTACTGTGATACAGAGAAGCTGTAGAGACCAAACAGTGTAACATTTTTAATGAAATGCTATTTTAGTCTCAGATTTGCTCCTTGTTTATTTTCTTCCAATTCTTCATTTATCCTTGATCTACAATTAATTTTTCAGTCAACTGATAATGTTAGGGTGTGTAAGAAAGAAATGGAAAAAGGAAACAAACAGAGCATGATGCTCCATAGTGTACACTGTGTATATATCACAAGGTTTGAAGGGTGGTCTTCTCACTTTGAGAGAGAATAAGCTATAGACCTTTACGACTATTGGAAACCCATCGATGCTCTCCAGAACTGCATGAGCTCTGCATCCAACAAATTAATAGTAGAGGCAGCCAAAAGTGCATGTCACATGTATATGGAGCAGCCATATGTATAAAGAAAGATACTGAAGAAGGCACCAGTTTAGTGCTGACATGCAGAGCAGGCAATAATTTCCTAGTTATATTTATGTCTTGAATAATGCCGATCAGCTCCTGTTTGACCTGCACTTTTGATTATCCTTACTAGAGTTTGTAGATCATTGATCATGTTATATCATATCTGAGAGTTCTACCATTCTCGCATTATAAAATGGGAATATGCCTTTAAAGTGGGACCATCTAATATATAAAGCTGAATGTGTGTGTGTGTGTGTGCGTGCGTGCGTGCGTGTGTGTGTATGTCCGGGATTGGCATCTGCACCGTCGCAGCTACAGCCACAAAATTTTGCACAGGCACAGTCAGTGAACCCCGAGAGCGTCATAGGCTATGTTGTGAGGTGAAATTTTAACCCCGCGCTTTCCAATTCACCAAACCATTTTGCCCCTATCTACATAATGGGGAAAAAGTGAAAGGAAAAGTGTTGGAGGCAAATTGACAGCTGCCAGATGTGAACAAGGGGGACTTAAAGAGTGAGAGCGATGGCGCCAAAGAGTATATACCGTACAGTTGCTAAGGTAGGGCCCCGACATGGGATACTCACCACACACGGGGATATGAACACACACACAAAATGCGCCACACACTACCACGTGCTTGAACACATATACCACCCTCAGCACATATTTCACCACACATACACCAACCTCGCCACATAAAAGTCGAAACACAAAAGTCACCGCTCAAAACTCGCCACGCGCAAAATTCGCCACATGCAAAACTCGCCACGTGTAAAACTAGGCTCACTCAAAACTAGCCGCACATGCAAAACTCACCTCATGGAAAACTCGCCACACGCAAAACTTGCACACGCGGAAAAATTGCCACATGCACAAAAGTTGCAACACATGCAAAAGTTGCCTCACACAAAACTTGCACCTACTCAAAACGCACCACACATAAAACTCGCCACGTGCAAAACTCACCATGCGTAAAACTTGCTGCACGCAGCTTGCTACACTAACCTGTCACATGCAACTCGACACACAAAAAGTTGCTACACGCATGTCGCCACACAAAACTCATCTCACAAAAGTCGCTACATGCATGTCGCCACACGCAACTCAACACACACAACTTGACACATGAAACTCGCCCTAAAACACACACAAGTCTGGTATTATCCTTCAAAAATAAAAATCTGATTAATAAGCAGACAAACTACAAGAGCAACAAATGTACCATATAGGAAATACGGCAGCTGTCAATAGACAGGTCATGTGACTATGTGTATGTGTGAGCTAATATATACTGCCAGGGGGGAGGGCTTCCTGTTGGCTGGGGATATATCAGGCTGCCAATTTAGCTTACAAATACTGAGGCAAAAATACTGACCAAATAACGTGTGAACGAGGTCTAATACAGGAGGAGATGACATACAGGTACATACTATATACAGGGGAGATGACACACAGGTATATACTATATACAGGAGCAGATGACACACAGGTATATACTATATACAGGAGGAGATAACATAGGTATATACTATATATAGGAGGAGATGACATACAGGTATATACTATATACAGGAGGAGATGACACACGTATATACTATATACAGGAGGAGATGACATACAGGTATATACTATATGAAAGAGTAGATGACACATAGGTATATAGAGGAGGAGATGACATACAGCAGGTATATACTATATACAGGAGATGACATACAGGTATATACTATATATAGGAGGAGATGACATACAGGTATATACTATGTACAGAAGAGATGACATACAGGTATGTACTATATACAGGAGGAGATGACATACAGCAGGTATATACTATTTACAGGGGAGATGACATACTGGTATATACTATATACAGGGGAGATGACATACAGTTATATACTATATACAGGAGATGACATACATGTGTATACTGTCATGATCTCAATGGCAAGAGATCATAGCATCAGCATATAAAGGAACTAGCTCTTGGAAGATGGAAACTGAGCTGACCATGAACTAAACCTAACGCACAACTAGCAGTGGCCGGGTAGCATGCCTACGTTGATTCTAGATGCCCAGCACCAGCCGGAGGACTAAATAATGCTAGCAGAGGAAAATATTAGTCCTAGCTCACCTCTAGAGAAATACCCCGAAAGGAGACAGAGGCCCCCCACATGTATTGGCGGTGAATTAAGATGAAATAACAAACGTAGTATGAAAATAGGTTTAGCAAATTTGAGGTCCACTTACTACATAGCAGAAGACAGAAAGGACACTTTCATGGTCAGCTGAAAACCCTATCAAAACACCATCCAGAAATTACTTTAAAACTCTGGCATTAACTCATAACACCAGAGTGGCAATTCCTGTTCACAAGAGCTTTCCAGACACAGTAACGAAACTACAGCTGTGAACTGGAACAAAAATGCAAAAACAAACATGGACAAGAGTCCAACTTATCTAGTAGTTGTCTAGGAGCAGGAACAAGCACAGAGAGGCTTCTGATAACATTGTTGACCGGCAAGCAACTAACAGAGCAGCAAGGTTATATAGCGACTCCCACATCTTGATGGGAACAGGTGAACAGAGAAGATGAAGACACCAGTTCAATTCCACCAGTAGCCACCGGGGGAGCCCAGAATCCAAATTCACAACAGTACCCCCCCCTCAAGGAGGGGGCACCGAACCCTCACCAGAACCACCAGGGCGATCAGGATGGGCCCTATGAAAGGCACGAACCAGATCAGAGGCATGAACATCAGATGCATTCACCCAAGAATTATCCTCCTGGCCGTATCCCTTCCACTTGACCAGATACTGGAGTCTCCGTCTGGAAACACGAGAGTCTAAGATTTTCTCCACAACGTACTCCAACTCACCCTCAACCAACACCGGAGCAGGAGGCTCAACGGAAGGCACAACCGGTACCTCATACCTGCGCAATAATGACCGATGAAAAACGTTATGAATAGAAAAGGATGCAGGGAGGTCCAAACGGAAGGAAACAGGGTTAAGAATCTCCAATATCTTATACGGGCCGATGAACCGAGGCTTAAACTTAGGAGAAGAGACCCTCATAGGGACAAAACGAGAAGACAACCACACCAAATCCCCAACACAAAGCCGAGGACCAACACGACGGTGGCGGTTGGCAAAAAGCTGAGTCTTCTCCTGGGACAACCTCAAATTGTCCACCACCTGCCCCCAGATCTGATGCAATCTCTCCACCACAGCATCCACTCCAGGACAATCCGAAGATTCCACCTGACCAGAGGAAAATCGAGGATGAAACCCCGAATTACAGAAAAACGGGGACACCAAAGTGGCAGAGCTGGCCCGATTATTGAGAGCGAACTCCGCCAATGGCAAAAAAGCAACCCAATCATCCTGGTCAGCAGACACAAAACACCTCAGATATGTCTCCAGGGTCTGATTAATCCGCTCGGTCTGGCCATTCGTCTGAGGATGGAAAGCGGACGAAAAAGATAAATCTATGCCCATCCTAGCACAGAATGCCCGCCAAAATCTAGACACGAATTGGGTCCCTCTGTCAGAAACGATATTCTCAGGAATACCATGCAAACGAACAACATTTTGAAAAAACAGAGGAACCAACTCGGAAGAAGAAGGCAACTTGGGCAGAGGAACCAAATGGACCATCTTAGAGAAACGGTCACACACCACCCAGATGACAGACATCTTCTGAGAAACAGGCAGATCTGAAATAAAATCCATCGAGATGTGCGTCCAAGGCCTCTTAGGAATAGGCAAGGGCAATAACAATCCACTAGCCCGAGAACAACAAGGCTTGGCCCGAGCACAAACGTCACAAGACTGCACAAAGCCTCGCACATCTCGTGACAGGGAAGGCCACCAGAAGGACCTTGCCACCAAATCTCTGGTACCAAAAATGCCAGGATGACCTGCCAACGCAGAAGAATGAACCTCAGAGATGACTCTACTGGTCCAATCATCAGGAACAAATAGTTTATCAGGTGGGCAACGATCAGGTCTAGCCGCCTGAAACTCCTGCAAGGCCCGCCGCAGGTCTGGAGAAACGGCTGACAATACCACTCCATCCTTAAGGATACCTGTGGGCTCAGAGTTACCAGGCGAGTCAGGCTCAAAACTCCTAGAAAGGGCATCCGCCTTAACATTCTTAGAACCCGGTAGGTATGACACCACAAAATTAAACCGAGAGAAAAATAATGACCAGCGCGCCTGTCTAGGATTCAGGCGCCTGGCGGTCTCAAGATAAATCAAATTTTTGTGGTCAGTCAATACCACCACCTGATGTCTGGCCCCCTCAAGCCAATGGCGCCACTCCTCAAAAGCCCACTTCATGGCCAAAAGCTCCCGATTCCCAACATCATAATTCCGCTCAGCGGGCGAAAAGTTACGGGAAAAGAAGGCACAAGGCCTCATCACGGAGCAGTCAGAACTTTTCTGCGACAACACTGCCCCAGCTCCGATCTCAGAAGCGTCGACCTCAACCTGAAAAGGTAGAGCAACATCAGGCTGACGCAACACAGGGGCAGAGGAAAAACGGCGCTTGAGCTCCCGAAAGGCCTCCACAGCATCAGGGGACCAATCGGCAACATCAGCACCCTTCTTAGTCAAATCGGTCAATGGCTTAGCAATATCCGAAAAACCAGCAATAAATCGACGATAAAAGTTAGCAAAGCCCAAAAATTTCTGAAGACTCTTAAGAGAAGAGGGCTGCGTCCAATCACAAATAGCTTGTACCTTGACAGGATCCATTTCAATGGAAGAGGGGGAAAAAATATATCCCAAAAAGGAAATCCTCTGTACCCCAAAAACACACTTAGAACCCTTCACACACAAAGAATTAGACCGCAAAACCTGAAAAACCCTCTTGACTTGCTGGACATGAGAGTCCCAGTCATCCGAAAAAATCAGAATATCATCCAGATACACAATCATAAATTTATCCAAATAATCGCGAAAAATATCATGCATAAAGGACTGGAAAACTGACGGAGCATTTGAAAGACCAAAAGGCATCACTAAATACTCAAAATGGCCCTCGGGCGTATTAAATGCGGTTTTCCACTCATCCCCCTGCCTGATTCGCACCAAATTATACGCCCCACGAAGGTCAATCTTAGAGAACCACTTGGCCCCCTTTATGCGAGCAAACAAATCAGTCAGCAACGGCAATGGGTATTGATATTTAACAGTGATTTTATTCAAAAGCCGATAATCAATACATGGTCTCAAAGAGCCGTCTTTTTTTGACACAAAGAAAAAACCGGCTCCTAAGGGAGATGACGATGGACGAATATGTCCCTTTTCCAAGGACTCCTTTATATATTCTCGCATAGCAGCATGTTCAGGCACAGACAGATTAAATAAACGACCCTTTGGGTATTTACTACCCGGGATTAAATCTATGGCACAATCGCACTCTCGGTGCGGAGGTAACGAACCAAGCTTGGATTCTTCAAAGACGTCACGATAGTCAGACAGGAACTCAGGAATTTCAGAGGGAATAGATGATGAAATGGAAACCACAGGTACATCCCCATGAGCCCCCTTACATCCCCAGCTCAACACAGACATAGCTCTCCAGTCGAGGACTGGGTTGTGAGATTGCAGCCAAGGCAATCCTAGCACCAAATCATCATGTAGATTACACAGCACCAGAAAGCGAATAATCTCCTGGTGATCCGGATTAATACGCATAGTTACTTGTGTCCAGTATTGTGGTTTATTATTAGCCAATGGGGTGGAGTCAATCCCCTTCAGAGGAATAGGAGTCTCCAAAGGCTCTAAATCATACCCACAGCGTTTGGCAAAGGACCAATCCATAAGACTCAACGCGGCGCCAGAGTCGACATAGGCGTCCGTGGTAATAGATGACAAAGAGCAAATCAGGGTCACAGATAGAATAAACTTAGACGGTAAGGTGCAAATGGAAACAGATTTACCAAGCTTTTTAGTGCGCTTAGAGCATGCTGATATAACATGAGTAGAATCACCACAATAGAAACACAACCCATTTTTCCGTCTAAAATTCTGCCGCTCGCTTCGGGACAGAATTCTATCACACTGCATACTCTCTGGCGATTTCTCAGTGGACACCGCCAGATGGTGCACTGGTTTGCGCTCCCGCAAACGCCTATCGATCTGAATAGCCATTGTCATGGACTCATTCAGACCCGCAGGCACAGGGAACCCCACCATAACATCCTTAATGGCATCAGAGAGACCCTCTCTGAAAGTCGCCGCCAGGGCGCACTCATTCCACTGAGTAAGCACAGACCATTTACGGAATCTTTGGCAGTAAATTTCCGCTTCATCTTGCCCCTGAGATAGGGACATCAAAGTTTTTTCTGCCTGAAGCTCCAAATGAGGTTCGTCATAAAGCAACCCCAAGGCCAGAAAAAACGCATCCACATTGAGCAACGCAGGATCCCCTGGTGTCAATGAAAAAGCCCAGTCTTGAGGGTCGCCCCGGAGCAAGGAAATCACAATCCTGACCTGCTGTGCAGGGTCTCCGGCAGAGCGAGATTTCAGGGACAAAAATAATTTGCAATTATTTCGAAAATTCTGAAACCCAGATCTATTCCCCGAGAAAAATTCCGGCAAAGGAATTCTCGGCTCAGATACAGGTGCATGACAAACAAAATCTTGCAAATTTTGTACCTTCGTGGCGAGATTATTCAAACCTGCAGTTACACTCTGAAGATCCATTACAAACAGGTGGACACAGAACCATTCAAAGATTAGAAGGAGAGAAAAAAGAAAAAAAAAAAAAAAATTTCAGCAGACTACTTATTTCTCTACTTTCTCAGCCAAGGATTTTAACCCTTTAGTGGGCCGGTCAAACTGTCATGATCTCAATGGCAAGAGATCATAGCATCAGCATATAAAGGAACTAGCTCTTGGAAGATGGAAACTGAGCTGACCATGAACTAAACCTAACGCACAACTAGCAGTGGCCGGGTAGCATGCCTACGTTGATTCTAGATGCCCAGCACCAGCCGGAGGACTAAATAATGCTAGCAGAGGAAAATATTAGTCCTAGCTCACCTCTAGAGAAATACCCCGAAAGGAGACAGAGGCCCCCCACATGTATTGGCGGTGAATTAAGATGAAATAACAAACGTAGTATGAAAATAGGTTTAGCAAATTTGAGGTCCACTTACTACATAGCAGAAGACAGAAAGGACACTTTCATGGTCAGCTGAAAACCCTATCAAAACACCATCCAGAAATTACTTTAAAACTCTGGCATTAACTCATAACACCAGAGTGGCAATTCCTGTTCACAAGAGCTTTCCAGACACAGTAACGAAACTACAGCTGTGAACTGGAACAAAAATGCAAAAACAAACATGGACAAGAGTCCAACTTATCTAGTAGTTGTCTAGGAGCAGGAACAAGCACAGAGAGGCTTCTGATAACATTGTTGACCGGCAAGCAACTAACAGAGCAGCAAGGTTATATAGCGACTCCCACATCTTGATGGGAACAGGTGAACAGAGAAGATGAAGACACCAGTTCAATTCCACCAGTAGCCACCGGGGGAGCCCAGAATCCAAATTCACAACAGTATACTATATATAAGGGAGATGACAAACATGTATATACTGAGGGGAAAATGAGAGGTGTGAGGTGAAAATGAGAGGTGTGAGGTGAAAATGAAAAGGTGTGAGTGCAAAATGAGAGGAGTGAGGGAAAATAGTGGAGTGATCGGAAAATGACAGATGTGAGGTCGAAATGACAAGTGTTAGGGGGGAATGAGGAGTCAGGGGGAAAATAAGAGAAGTGAGGGGGAAAATGAGAGGTGTGAGGGAGAAAATGAGAGGCGTGATGGGAAAATAAGAGAAGTGAGGTGCTATAACTAACCACAGATATTTACTATGCCCAGGCAACGCCGGACTCTTCAGCTAGTTTTTTTATAAATTTCCTGACATTTTTATAAATCTCCTTATATACGTCATTTCATATTAAAACTCTCAGTATAAATAATACATCAAATACCAGTGATGTTTCTTACAAAGTCAATTTTCTTACGATATGCATGCTATAGGGTCCCAGTTTGTGGCTTCAGCAGTAACAAACTGTGTCATTTATAAATTGTTTAGGTAGTTTCCTCTTGGCTTAGGAGGTAATATCATAATCAGACCTATTTTAGGTCAAAGCTCCTTCATCATGTTTTTACAGAACAAGCAAGGTTGAAAAATATCTAGTTCAGCCTACTCTCATGCTCTGGTGATCCAGCAGAAAGCTGAATTGACAATTATGGGTTTATTCTTAAATAAACTTATATTTAGGGAAAAATCCTTCCCCATTCCAAACTTTTGATCAAAGCAATCCCCTAGAACAATTACCCATCTAAATTATCTCCAAGATATATTATTACATATTGCCAGGAAGACCTTAACGGGAGTCCGTCATCCCCGAACTCAAACTAAACAATTTATACATTATTAAGCCCCTATAAAATTATACTGGTAATGTAGATTTTAAATAATTTGCTAATTATTTTTTTTAATGTAAAACCATGTAAATGAGGTGTCCTGGGAGTACGATTATGCTATATTCATATGCAGAATTTTTGCAGCGTTGTTTTAATACCAAATAAAAGCTACCGTATGTTTTACAGTATCAGCAAAGGCTACGAGATTTCATAAATCCTCTGCACACACTTGTTTTTTGCTGCGTTTTTTTTTTCAACCATATAAAGCAATTAAAAAGTGAAAACAAAGCTGCAAAAACCCAACAAAGGTTTTTGCAGCATTTTCAGAGCGTTTTTGAATCATTTTGGGTGAATAAAGCTAACTTTAGTAAACATATACTGTGCACAAAGCAGACATGTAATTCACACCAACAAAAATTGCAAACTCACAGGCACAAAATGCAAAAAAACAAACAAAACAAAAGTCTTTTTTAAATGCAGTGTAAAAGAGAAGGTTTTGGATGCAGTTAAAAACGCAGCAAAAATGCTTGTGAACATAGCCATAGCGTGGCCAATTGCTCAGTGCATCGTTTTGCCCTCTCAGTTACACTTTGCCACACCTCACCTTATGTTGATTGGCAGCACTTGCTTTGGAGTGCTGCTGCCTGAATTGATTCCTCAGCCTTGCACACACCGACACAGCAGAAGCCGAGTGCATACCTATGTTTAGTGTGTGCAGATGCTTACTCCTATCCCCTTTCCTGTCTGCAAAGACCTCTCGCTGCACATAGGATCACATAATAGTAGAAGGCCGATGTTGACATGAGAAAGGGTTGAGATTGTGCCAGGGCCGGACTGGCCATTTGGTAATTCTGGCAAATGCCAGAAGGGCCTGTCTGGTTGTGGGCTGCCTTGTCTGCAACGTTGTTAACAGAATCAGTGTTCTCAAGATACCCACACTGCTAAGAATTGTGAAGGAGCACAAAGTTGCTGACTCCATCACTTACCCGAGCCGGTCACGGGTATCATTAGTATATTGGTCTTGTAGTGTATCTTACTTTCCTCCATCCAGGGAAATATTAGTAATATATTCCATCTGGTGCTTGGGGATGGGGACAGCATAGGCCTGTGTGATTTCAAATGCCAGGGCTGAATTTCAGTCCCAGTCCGTACCTGAATTGTGCCCACAGCCGCTATAGGAGCCAAGGGAGTGCAGTCACACACAGTGTCAAAGAGTGGTCTGATCCCCTCTCTTGTCAACAACTGCCAGTGTGCAGCGAGCAGGCTGTGTAGACAGGAAAAGGGGTATTAGAGTGGTTGCCACATGCAGAAGAGGGATTAGAGCGTATATGCACACAAAATATACCATGCTTTTTCACTGCCCTGAGGATTCATTTCAGACAGCGCTTCAAAATGCCAGCAAGAGCATGAGTACACTCAGCAATATTTGTAGCTCCAATAGAAATCCTGTGTGGCCACATCTCAATTCTTAATATCATGCATCAGGGCCCTATTTATTAGTTAGATGCAAGTCTCATTGTCATCACCTGCTACAAGTATGACATGTTATAAATGGCATATATCAGTTAGATCAACACTCCGAAACCGTCTCTATGGGTTAGTAAGACAATGAATCACAGATAGCAAGGAAACATTTTCTTCAACTATGACTTACTTCATAGAAATCCATATTTTTCTTAATATGTAAATGAGCTCTTTAGATCTATGGGTAAGATATGGATCTCCCTAAGAATCTGTCTGCAGAGCTTATATGAAATTACAGTGGGCGTTACCAGTGTGAGACATGTAATGACTGACAGTCTGCTCTCCTGATCAACATGTCTCACACTGGAAATGCCACCTTTCATTTTAAATAAGCTGTGGAGGCAGATTTTTTGGGAGATCTATGTTCAGCCCATAGATCCCAGCCATTCATTTGCATAAAAAGAAAAATGTGAATTTCTCTCGTATAAGACATCAGATCTCAGATATCAAAGTATCATTTTACGCAGCTCTTACCTGCAAGTCCACATAGATTGCTTAGGAGGGTTGATCCTACTGACTGATGCCCTATAAATCTCATTAGCCTTCAAAAATAAGGTAACTGATAATCCCAACCAATAACCATCTTCAAGTGTGTTTATAGTTATTGTAAATTATTTATCGATCACCCAATATGTCATTTTGTTGTATTTCATGGACTCTGGGTTTACATTTGTACCAGGGATTATATTACTGAGCACAGAGCTTGTAACTGAGCAAGGCGATTTTTGGTTGCGGTCTTTTACACTTTTGAGTGTGCCTGAATGTATGTGCATCTCATTTTTCACTTTCTATAATGTAGTTGCATGGATGAGTAATGCTGCTGCGAAAGCAGATGGTGTGAAATTGGTCACCAACTTGGTAATTTATCACACAGAGAGCCCTAGTGCCTTCTGGCGAGTGACAAGTTCTTCTTCATGTTGTGTGTACTCGGGTTTCTATACTATGTTTAGAGGATGTAGAGCGTTAGAATGTGTACATGTGTCATTCCGTTTTAAGGACATTATTAGCCATTTCTAAATATGGAGAATTCTACAAATGTAAAGTGGCACTTTCAAGTGTACAAGCTGTGTTTGGCCGTATATACAATTACTGAAGGAGAAATTGTCACTTGCAGAATTACAGTAAAGTTACCAAACATGTGTTAATACTGAAATACTGGATTTGTGATCTTTCAACTTGGGAAGGCAGCTGGACAGGTTTGGTCACATGTTCTTCCACCATTTTGACAATAGGAGCTTTGTGCAATCTCTGAAGAAAGCTGTAATAACTACAAGCGGAGAACTGGTAATAGTATTGTAATAGGAAGGTGACACATGCCCCCAGCAAATTTGTTAAAATATTGCAGACAACCCCTTCAATGGATTTACAATTTGAAGCCCTTTGAGAACCAGTGTGAAAGGTTAGGCGGTAGCTAATTTAAAAAAAAAAATCCACTTCCTTTTAATTTCTTTGTGCTGCAAGTCTTACATTACAGAACAGAGCCAAAAGTGCAGGCCACTGGCAGAATCTGGGCTTTCAAACTAAAAGTGCTTGTCTTTGCCCATTACCATAACGCTTTTATATACCCTTAGTGTTAATCTGCTTTCTGTGAATAGAGTGCGCAGAGAAGTTCTCCCAAATGCACTGGCATTGTGTGTCTGAGACATCTGTATTTCTGCAGATAACGGTATGATTACTTTTGTGAAAGCTGCATGAAATTTAAAAATTCCACTCAACACTCTTTTTGAACTTGTTCTTTAAAGAAAAATGCAATAAATAATGACTTGTACAACCTAATGTGCATTTGGCAAACCCTTTTACATATCAAATCATATCCCATTTTGCCCATTATAATTATTCTTCTTTATTGTGAGCCATTTGCATTTATATCAGTGTAAGGCCATGGTCGGGCACTGTGGAGTTTTAGTGCTAATTTGCACAGAAAACACAATCCAATATATTTGTATATTTTCTATATTTATGCATAAATTTGACCTAAAACTACATCTGATTTTCACACAAGTCCTAAAAGGTAGTGTCATCAGGTACTCTGATGCATCGGCGCAGAGTTTGAGTAGACAGTGGTACTTAACCAACAACTATTTATTTAATTAACACCAATAGATTTGTACTTCATGCCTGTGGCAGAATATCACATGCAAACAAACTAACAGTGGCAATACAGTGAATTCTAAAAGTTAAGAACATGGTAATTCTGCTATAACAAGGTATTCACACAATATTGCAAATTTGCAATCATCAGCCCGGAACCTGAGCATGGGATATACTTGGATGTTTCAACATGACAACAATTCAAAACACAAGGCCAAGCCAACCTGTCATTGGGTACAGCAGAACAAAGTGAAGGTTCTGGAGTGGCCATCTCAGTCTCCTGACCTCAATATTATTGAGCCCCTCTGGAGAGATCTCAAGCACACAGTTCATGCTAGACAGCCAAGGAATTTACAGGAACTGGAGGCTTTTTGCCAAGAAGAGTGGGCTTACCATCTGATAAAATAAACAACCTCATCCACAACTACCACAAAAGACTTAAAGCTGTAAATGGTGTATGTAAACTTTTGATCAGGGTCATTTGGATGTTTTGGGTTTGTAATGATTTAGGCTATGTACACAGGTTGCGGATTTCCTGTGGATCTGCAGCATTTTTTTCCACACAGAAACACTGCAGATCTGCAAGTGATTTACAGTACAATGTAAATCAATGGGGGGAAAGAATACCGTGCTAATGGTGCGGAAAATTTCGCACTAAAAATGCAGCAGATTCAAAAAAGGACCATGTCAATTCTTTTTGTGGATCTGCAGTGTTTCTGCACCCATTGACTTCCATTAATTCAGTCAAATCTGCAGCAAAACCGCAGGATCTGCGCTTTTGCTGCAGAGTTGGGTGCGAGGAATGCTGCAAATCGGACGGGGAAGAGTGTGTGTGCGGAGTGTGGGCAGAGACTGTGTGAGCGGAGAAGATGTGTGTGTCTGTGTGCGGGTGTTTGTGTGTGTCTGCGGCGCTGTGTGTGTGTTTGTGTCTGTGCGGGGCTGTGCGGATGTCTGCAAGGCTGTGCGGGGGTCTGCGATGCTGTGCGGGGGTCTGCGATGCTGTGCGGGGATCATGAGGCTGTGTGGGGATCGCAGGCTGTGTGGGGATCGCAGGCTGTGTGGGGATCGCAGGCTATGTGGGGATCGTGGGCTGTGTGGGGATCGTGGGCTGTGTGGGGATCATGGGGCTGTGCGGGGATCGCGGGGCTGTGCGGGGACCGTGGGGATCGCAGGGCTGTGCGGGGATCGCGGGGCTGTGCATGTCTGTGTGGGTGTGTCGGGCTGTGTGTGTGCGGGACTGCTAGTCCCATCCGGCTATGCCTGCTACAGTGACAGGTAGCCATATGATGGGACAGTATAGTCCCATCTTCTGGCTACTGTGTTCAAGCATAAGAAAAAAAAAACACATACACACATATACAGTACATACAGGACACACATATAGACAAACAGTACATACAACATGGAGTACATACTCACCAATCACCTTGTCCCCGAAGCCATCGATCACCTGTAAAATATATTAAAATTATAAACCAACAATATACTCCCTGATCCGCAGTAATCCATGTAATAATGTGTCCCACGGCGATCTCCCATGGAGAGCTGTCACAACGGCAGATGGGACCGCTCTCCAGGAGGTCCGGGATACAATGACGGAAGGTATCCTTCTGTACTGTATCCCTCCGCCACTGAGTACAGTAAAGTTCATACTGTCACTAGCGGCACAGCTTTGTGGCAAAATTCTCACGCAGCAGTTCTGTAAAGTGTGAGCAATTAACTAAAGTAACCTCTTCAGTGATGCACTGCAGGAGCCATTGTCTCCTGTCAGTGTGTCACTGGAGGCCCTATAGAGCAGTGACATCTCCTGATGTCACTGTTCTATAGGGAAGACCGTCGTGGGACACTCATTATTAATTGGACTGCGTCGGACAGGGAGTATACGGTTGGTTTATTATTTTTTCAGGCGATCGAGGGCATCGCAGGAATTAGGCGTGGTTGTAAGTATGGTGAAATTAAGAATATTAAAATACTTTTTTCTGGCTGTGTCTTTTTTAACTCTTTCACTACTATAGGATTAGTAATGGATAGGTGTATTATTGATGCCTCTCCATTACTAACCGGGCTTAATGTCAACCTGCAATACAAAGGTGACCCCTTATTACCCCATATTCCACCGCTACAGAGCAGTGGGAAGAGAGAGGCTAAGCGCCAAAATTGGTGCATCTTACAGATGCACCATTTCTGGAGCAGCTGGGTGCTGGTATTTGTAGCCAGGAGGGGCCCAATATCCATGGCCCCTCTCTAGGTGTTAGGGCTAGCGGAACGCACCGAGGAAAATAGTTTTTATTGTTATTGGTGCGTTCGCAGCCCGGGGTCCACCGTGCAGGAGAACCTGCTGCTAGACAAATGGCAGCACTATATGGCGGTATTGGCTAGCTCGGTTAACTCACAGAGCAGCCGTGAAAGCAAAGCTCTGTGCCCTGTTAACTTCACAGGAGCACAGGCTAACTACCCAAGAGACAGCAGTCAATGGTCATGCATGCACACAAAACTCCTCGCCGGAGGTGCCAGCATTCTAGGGGCTTATTTCAGCCAGGTCCCTGAATGTACTCACACACACAAACTCCTTGCTGGAGGTGCCAGCATTCTAGGGGCTTATTTCAGCCGGGTCCCTGAACACAATCACACATGACCACACTGGCGCAAAGCACATAATTTAGAAAGACACTAGCGCATGGCCGTGCGGCCATGCGAGCCTTTTATAGCTGCAGCCCGAACAGGACCTTCCAAGAAGGACCAATGAGAAGCTTCCGCAAAACCTGAGCACCTTCAGGGCCTTCCTGGAGGACCAATGGGCTTTGCTGCAGTATCCAAGCATGTGACCCTCGATCTCCAATGAGAGATCTTACCCTGGGCATGCTCAGGAGAAAAGCAAGACTTAGTCCCAAAAGCGTCTGCTCGCCGCTGCCCAGCACTGACTACAATAGCAGAAGCTGGAAGAGCAGCAGTAATCCTCCTCACAGAGTCAGATTGAGCGAGACGCTGAGACCGACGTCTCCGCTGAGCAGCCTCCACTGCGGCAGGAGAAGAATGGGAGACCACAGCGGAGATGGCCCGAGATTCCCCCTATGCAGAGGTGGGAACTTGAGCCCTAACACTAGGCTTTGAATATCAGCCCGCAGCTGTCTGTGTAGCCTTGGCTATAAAATATAGGGGGATCCCACCTCATTTTTTGTTATGGGGTCCCCCTATTTTATAGCCAGTAAAGGCTATGCAGAAAGCTGTGGGCTGATATTCATAGCCTGGGAAGATCCATGGGTATTACCCACTTCCCAGGCTATAAACACCGACCCCCAGTCACTGGCTTTTCCACTCTGGACTTGAAAATTGCACGGGAACCCACGCAAAAAAATTTTTCCACTTTTTTTTTTTAATTAAACATATTGCGTTTAAGGCCAGGGTCACACTTGCCAGAAACTTGCACGAGTCTCACACCTCAATTTCCGGCACTGCCGCCGACACTAGGACTGGAGTGTGCGGCTGCATGTATTTCTATGCAGCTGAACGCTCGGGTCCAAGTGCCGGCGGCAGTGCCGGGTAGCGAGGTGCGAGACTCTTGCGAGTTTCTCGTAAAGTGTGACCCCGGCCTAACGCAGATTTTTCATTCTACCTATAGATAGATCTATCTATCGATAGATAGATCTATAGATGGATAGATCTATAGATCGATAGATCTATCTATATCTATAGATGTATCTATAGATATCTATCTCATTCCTTCTATCTATCTATCTATCTATCTATCTATCTATCTATCTACTGTATCTCTCTATCTCATTCCTTCTATCTATCTGTCTATCTGTGTGTGTAATGGAGTGTGGGTTGGACAAATGTTAAAGAGGAGGTTGGACCAGAAATGACATCACAATTCTTTTTTTTTTTTTTTGTTCAATAATAGATCTTAATTTAGCTTTCAAAAACGCATACAAATCTGCATTAAAAAAAGCATCAAAACGCATAAAAAAACGCCGCAAATCCGCACCTGCGTTTTCTGGCAAGAGAGGGAAGAATCTTCACAGAAAATTCCACAGGCAAATCTGCAACGTGTGCACATACCCTTAAGGCTATGTGCACATGTTGCGGATTGGTGTGCGAATTTTTCCGCACTGTTTTTGAAAAATGCACAGGTAAACCGCACTGCGGATTACCCACGGATTTACCACGGTTTTTGTGCGGATTCCACCTGCGGTTTTACACCTGCAGATTTCTATTGAGGAGCAGGTGTAAACCGTTGCGGAATCCGCACAAAGAATTGATTTTCTGTGGGAAAAAACATCGCTGCGTTTCCGCACGTTTTTTTCCACAGCATGTGCACTGCGGATTTTGTTTTCCATACGTTTACATGGTACTGTACAATGCATGGAAAGCAAATCCGCTGCGGATCCGCAGCAAAATCCGCAACGTGTGCACATAGCCTTAAAAGAGAAAACAGTAGTTTGACAATAAATGGGTTCACCCAACCACTAACCATGAGTGGAGAAATAGTTTTAAAGTTTTGGTGTTGTCATTCATATTCTCTGAAAAAGGCCAAGAAAGCAAAAATTCTGCCGTGGAATGTAAACTTTTGAGCACAAATGTATTTACACACTGCCTCTCTATATCCACAACTAAGCAACTATTGTTGTCAGCAACGTCTCAGTCCTAATTACTCAATCTTGGGTGTGTGACCGTCACTAATGGATCCGTCACAGTCACCACTCACAAGCAATATGGAATGCCGTACAGGCCCCAACTACAGTCTATGTTACTCCCCTTAAGGCCACAAGTCCCATATCAATAGTTCACTTGGCATACCCGACACGCTGGGTGCCTCAGTTTTCTGAAGCATGGCCCCACTCCTTTTTCCACGCTTTGTACCGCACGTTTGTGTCAGGGGTTGCTTCTCATATGACTGTCGAATGTCTCTCTACGGCAACCCAATCATTTCTCCCGGTTCTGGCTCTGCTCACACGACTCTGCTCACAAGACTCAGGTCTCTCGTCTCCAGGTCTGGTCTCTCAGGTCTTAACTCTGGTCTGATTTCTCAGGACTTAACTCTGGTCTGGTCTCTCCTAATGATGACTTTGAGCTAACTCCATTGCTTACACAACTGTCCTGCTACAGGTCCTGGGCCTTTTATAATTCTTAACTGCTATAGCTGTCAACTGACCTGGTGTCTCCCCCAATCTCTTCCCTCAGGGGACATGTATTTTGCTCTTCAATTCCTACTAATGTTTTCTTTGCCTAGACCATGACAACCAAGTTGAATAAATTAGTCAAAAATATTCCTAATTTTAGGGTTAGTAAATAATTTGAAGGTGAAATTAGAATAATTTTTTTTCAATCAATGGGATGACAATCAGGTGTGAATGGGTGACCTGTTTTATTTTTTATTATTTTACGAACAGAAATCTAACAAAGTCTGATGTTCACAAAACATTTTTGTAGAACAGTATCATAGTACAATCAAAGGAGAATTCTGAGGACCT
Organism: Ranitomeya variabilis; assembly: GCF_051348905.1. Lineage (NCBI taxonomy): Eukaryota > Metazoa > Chordata > Amphibia > Anura > Dendrobatidae > Ranitomeya > Ranitomeya variabilis. The sequence continues at coordinate 662,963,383 of NC_135232.1, read as the reverse complement.
CAGACTATTTGTTCATACTCATAAGGCTGGAAAAGGTTACAAAACCATCTCTAAAAGGTTTGGAATCTACAGTCAGACAGTTTGTGTACAAATTTAGAAAATTTAAGATTATTATTTACCTCCCCAGGAGTGGTCGACCAACAAAGATCACTCCAAGTGCAATGCATATAATATATAATAGTCCTTCCAAGCAAGGTACCTTCCAAGCAAATAAAGGCCTCTCTCGCATTAGCTAATGTTAATGAGTCCACTATCAGAGCACTGAACAATAATGATGTGCATGGCGGGATTCTAAGGTGAACGCCAATTCTCTCTAAAAAGAACATTGATGCCGTCTATAGTTTGCTAAAGATCACCTGGACGAGCCAGGCAGCTAATGGAACAATATTTTGTGGACATATGAGACCAAAATTACAACCTTTTGGCTTAAATGAGAGGCATTATGTTTGGAGAAGGAAAAACATTGCTTTATATTATAGCATAAAAATCTCATATCCGATGTGAGACATTGTGGTAGCAGTATCATAGTTTGGGCCTGTTTTGCTGCATCTGGGCCATGACAGCACTGTCATTGATGAAACACAGAATTTTTAATTCTATTATATAGAAAACGCTAAAGGAGAATGTCATTTTAAAAGAACATTAGTCATGCAACACGATAAAGAGCCAAAGCATATGAGTTGTTCGTTCTACGAAACAGTTAAAGTTTTGAAATGGCCAAGTCAAACATGTTGCTGAAGGACCTGAAGCAAGTAGTTCATGGGGGAAAATCCACAAATGTAACAGAGTTATTGCTGTTTTGCAGAATGGAATGGGCTAAAGTTCTTCTAAGCAGATGTGCGGAGAAAAAAATGACTGGAGATGATACATATAGTTATGTATGCACAAAAAATCACACCAGATAGTGAAAGCAAAAGTTCACATACTTTTGCCACTCTAAGGCCTCTTTCACATTTCCGTTTTTTGCCATACGTCGCAATCCGTCATTTGGCAAAAAAAAAACGTATCCTGCAAATGTGCCCGCAGGATGCGTTTTTTTTGCCATTCACTTTTATTGACGATGGATTGCGACTAATGGGCACATGTCGCATCCGTCATGCAATGGATGCGTCGTAATTTTGCGGCCCGTCCTGACGAAAAAACATTCAATGTAACGTTTTTCATCCGTCGAAACCGCCATTTCCGACCGCACATGCGCGGCCGGAACTCCGCCCCCTCCTCCCCGGAACTCATAATGGGCAGCGGATGTGTCTGAAAACTGCATCCGCTGCCCACGTTGTGCACTATTTGCACAACGTCCGTCGGTACGTCGGGCCGACGGTTTGCGACGGCCCCGTACCAACGGAAATCTGAAAGAGGCCTAAGACGTGACATAGGTGTTACTTTTTTTAAAGCAAATTATCCAATCATCCTTTTTACTATTTGTTTGATTTGCTTTTCTTTATCAACTTTTAGGGCTTGTGTGAAAGTTTGATGTTAAATTGATACAGAGATATGAAAAATTCACAAGGGGTCACACATTTTCAAAATCCATTTCTAGCAAAGATTTTGAACAGATTTTAGGAGGAGCTGCAAGTTTTCTTAAGATCCAATAGACATTAGAATAAAGTTGGCAGTACCTGTAGATAATCTACTGTGTTTGGGAGCCTCCCAACTCTTCTCTAAAAGATTATATTGGGAAACATAAGAATTGGGTGATTTGAACGAAATAATACCAGTCTGGTCTGTTTGTTGTTTAGTCTGATAAACCACTGCCACAACACTCTGGCATTGGCTTGCAATATGCTCTCTCCACAGAACATATGAAAGCTTAGCTGAGCCAAACATTCATGTTTATGAAGAATCCCAGAGAGCAGGCCTGGCATCACCACCCGGCGCACCTGGACGAATGGGTGGGCCCACTCGCCCTTGGGGACCCTGGCCTGCTATGGGGCCTGCTAGTCAGAGGAGCCCAGTGTCAGCTCTGGCACTGTCCCCCCCCTCAAATACTCACCTCTCCCCGTTACCCAACTGCTTCGGTCTTTTCAGCATCTTCTGACTCTCGGTGACATCTCAGGGTAGAGGGCGGGATGAGCAGTGCAGAGAATCAAAAGACACTGAAGAGTGGGACCCATTATACTGTATGGAGCAATATATAGGGCCATTATACTGTATGGAACATTATATGGGGCCATTATATACTGTATGGAGCACCATATGGAGCCATTATATACTATATTGGGCTATTACACTGTATGGAGCAATATATGGGGGCATTATACTGTACAGAACATTAAATGGGGCCATTATATACTGTATGGAGCAATATATGGGGCCATTATACATTGAATGGAGCAATATATGGGGCCAATTACACTGTATGGAGGATTATGTGGTGCCGATTATAATGTGTAAAGCAATATGTGGGACATATTAAACTGTATGGAGGACCATGTGGTGCCCATAATACTGTGTTGAGGACTATGTTGTGCCCATTATACTGTATGGTGCAATATATGCGGCCAATAATACTGTATGGAGGACTATGTGTTGCCCATAATACTGTATGGAAGACTATGGGTTGCCCATAATACTGTATGGAGGACTTTGTGGTGCCCATAATATTGTGTGGAGGACTATGTGATGCCCATAGTACTGTACTGAGGACTATGTGGAGCCCATTATACTGCATAGCTGTGACACTAGTCACTTCTCACGGCCAAGCCATGAGTCAGAGTGGTCAAGGAGTCCAAGGTCAGAAGCCAGGATGGTACGTCATAAACAGAAGGAAGAGACAAAAGCGTAGTCAAGTAACGATCCGAGGTCAGAGTGCCGGGAGGATAACGGATCAGAGCTGAAGGGGTTAAACATGCGGATGGTCAGAACAAAGTCCAAGGTCAGGCAACAGATCAAGCAAACAGAAGTCAAGGCACAGGAGATCACTAAGTACAAACCTCACTAGATGAATGTACGTCTGGCAGTGTTCTGGGAAACTCAGCTCAGTTAAGAAGCATGACCATTAACTGGAATAGTGAACACATGACAGCCGATGTCTCACAGTCACAGATTGGATATTCGAGCTGTCAATCAAAACACTGACAGCTTCAGCACAACCCTATACCAGATTGGACGGCTGAGCTGTCAGTAACTGCATCCCAGACACGCTGAGGGGTGGAACCCTGACAATAGCTGAATATATGGGGCCCATAATACTGTATGGAGGACAATACTATCCTATCTAAAATTAAAAGTCTGCAGTCACTCTGTGTCACTATTATTTTATTTTGCATTCACTTTCTTCTGGTGTATACCAAACCCTGTCTGGTTCAGAAATTATCTTATCCGAATGAACTTTCAAGCTCTATAAATACACATTTTTATCTGCGGAGATTTAAGATGATCCTTCCACTGATACGTTCTCCCATGTGGTTGATCTGAGACTTTCAGCAGAATAAAACTTGACAAACAACACATAATCTCTTAGTACATATACAGCTTTGTAAATACTGTAGCAAAAAAAATAAGTCATACAGACTGATGCCTAAATCGCAATTAATGGTATGTGCATATGATGTCTTTTCCAGGCAGGTGCGTTCCATAACTCGTGTGAAAAATGGAAAAAAAAAGGGGGGGAAAAGAATGAATATATACATTTCAATGTAAAATAACTTACTGTACTTATTTTCTGTGTCTTTTAACCTTTTCATATCTTCAAAGACACAAAGCGGTGAACAGAAGCGACCAAACCATCCTTCAGGCAGCTTCGGCATGGAAGTTAGGAAAAAAAAAATGCAAATAGAAAAAACCTTGTAAAAATTGACCAAAAGGTCCTTCTGGAGAAAAACAGCCATTGCTTCCTGCTGCATCTTCTGCTTGAAAAACTCAGCACACTACAAGAGGTTGTATGCACATACCTTTAGGGGACATAAGCAACATATGTCTGCTCATTACATCCATTTAATAGCAATATTCAAGATGATCTGTTATGTTTCCTATAGTCAAACACTGGGCATATTGTTACATGGAGAACAACCTGTAATTATCAGTCCCATCAACTTTTATAAAGAACTTGTCATCACAATTTTCAATGTAAAGTAAAGACATGGCTGTAGTGACGTTGTAGTACAGATTACATTGATACCTTTGTTGAAGAAATCTGCAGGGGATTTGCCATGCCTTTGCCCACCATTTGGGATGCAACCACACTGTATAAATAGAATTTTTAAGTCTTGTTCTACTCCAGTGTAATAACCACAGTTATTGCACAGTCCTTTACCAAATACATTTGTATTTCTAGTTTTCTTGTACTGGATGACATAAATGAGTTTCTGTTATAACGCTGCACGAAATGTCAGCAGAATTATTTGCAGATCAGCTTATCAATTATACAAACACAGATGCCCTTTAGGATATTTTCCCTAATATGTTCTTTTTGTGCAGAGTTCTCTGTAGGTGATTCACTGTGCATGGCTGATTGCTTGTCACTCTGATTCCTATATAGGAAAGCAGGACAAATTTAAACTGTAATTACTTGTATCAAAATGAGTGGAGGTGGCTGTGACTAAAGCTGGAATACGTGATACGAGCTTGTATGTTTGTGGACTCTCAGATGGTGGTGTATTCTCTCATTTTTACATATTCTCGATTCCTTCAATCCAGTATCTGATTACCCAGAAAATCTACCCAATCGCTTGTTTGTGTTTCTGAACTTTAATTCTAATAATGTGTTAGCTTTCCAAGACCTGAAAACAAGAAGGAATTGTTCATTAAGAAGTTTGTGGTTAAGTCAGTTGTCCACTTCAAAACATAACCGTCAGATGTGGTCCTAAGACATTGAAATCAAAGTTGCTAGTATGCTCTTATTTCTAAAGGTGCCTTGAGCTTCCGATATCAACATTGTGCTGTCTTCCAGTTTTACCAATTCAGGCACCATGATCAACTCAGCAGGAAATTGGCAGTTTTGGTATCAGTGCTGTTTAACAGAAAGCTAAACCAACTCCCTCTACTGTCAATGCATGGGATATGAGAGAGAAGGAGACTGACTTAGGCTACGTTCACATTTGCGTTGTTGTGTGTTGCGTCGGCGACGCATCGGCGACGCAACGCGCAACGCATGCAAAACGCATTGTTTTGTGACGCATGCGTCCTTTTTTTGCTTGATTTTGGACGCACAAAAAATGCAACTTGCTGCGTCCTCTGCGCCCTGACGCGTGCGCCGCAGTGACGCATGCGTCACAAAACGCAAGTGCAACGCATGTCCATGCGCCCCCATGTTAAATATAGGGGCGCATGACGCTAATGTGAACGTAGCCTTAGCTACTGAAAAAGCTACACATCCTTGGAAGTGGTGCTGTTGAGACATTTTCATGAATAAGAACGTTTCGTTCGAAATGACGCCGACTGCATTTTAATTTCCCCCAGTTTTTAATGCTGATCCTAATAAATATGAAGTTTTAGATTTTTTTCTGTTTTGATATAGCAGCTTGATGGATGGATAGAGTACGCATATACATCACAAAAATCTACTATTGTATATTCCAATAAAGTTATAGACATTACCATTATTGTCCAATAATCCAGAATGTTATCATTTGCTACTTATCGTGTTTCCTAGTATTCAGATTAAAATAATTATTCTTTGTTCTAAAAGTGTACCACCGAATAGAAGTGAATCAAGTACTGTATACATTTGTTATCTGGATCTAGAGTGTTGCACATGCTTTTCATTTTTGTATGGCCTTAGGGATAAAAGTTCAACTGGAGTGAAAACTATGGCAAGACTCATGCTGCTTTTAGGAGACTTTGTTAGCACAGAATGACTGCTCAAACCAAGTAGAGGTGCTCGGTGCTTCACGGCGGTGCCAATCATTTAGCCCCTTAGTGACAGAGCCAATTTGGTACTTAATGACCGAGCCAATTTTTACAATTCTGACCAGTGTCACTTTATGAGGTTATAACTCTGGAACGCTTTATCGGATCCCGCTGATTCTGAGATTGTTTTTTCGTGACATGTTGTACTTCAAGTTAGTGGTAACATTTCTTCGATATTACTTGCGATTATTTATGAAAAAAATGGAAATATGGCGAAAATTTTTAAAATTTTGCAATTTTCAAACTTTGTATTTTTATGCCCTTAAATCAGAGAGATATGTCACAAAAAATAGTTAATAAATAACATTTCTCACATGTCTACTTTACATCAGCACAATTTTGGAAACAATTTTTTTTTTTGTTAGGGAGTTATAAGGGTTAAAAGTTGACCAGCAATTTCTCATTTTTACAACACCATGTTTTTTTTAGGGACCACATCACCTTTGAAGTGATTTTGAGGGGTCTATATGATAGAAAATAACCAAGTGTGACACCATTCTAAAAACTGCACCCCTCAAGCTGCTCAAAACCACATTCAAGAAGTTTATTAACCCTTTACGTACTTCACAGGAACTAAAACAATGTGGAAGAAAAAAATTAACATTTTACTTTTTTTTGCAAACATTTTACTTCAGAACCATTTTTTTTAATTTTCACAAGTGTAAAAACAGAAATTTAACCACAAATTTTGTTGTGCAATTTTTCCTGAGTACGCCGATACCCCATATGTGGAGGTAAACCACTGTTTGGGCGCACCGCAGAGCTTGGAAGTGAAGGAGCACCGTTTGACTGTTTCAATGCAGAATTGGCTGGAATTGAGATCGGACGCCATGTCGCGTTTGGAGAGCCCCTAATGTGCCTAAACAGTGGAAACCCCCCACAAGTGACACCATTTTGGAAACTAGACCCCCCAAGGAACTTATCTAGATGTGTGGTGAGCACTTTGAACCCCCAAGTGCTTCACAGAAGTTTATAACGTAGAGCCGTGAAAATAAAAAATCGCATTTGTTTTCACAAAAATGATTTTTTCGCCCACAAATTCTTATTTTCACAAGGGTAACAGGAGAAATTAGACCACAAAAGTTGTTGTGCAATTTCTCCTGAGTACGTCGATACCCCATATGTGGAGGTAAACCACTGTTTGGGCGCACCGCAGAGCTTGGAAGTGAAGGAGCACCGTTTGACTTTTTCAATGCAGAATTGGCTGGAATTGAGATCGGATGCCATGTCGCGTTTGGAGAGTCCCTGATGTGCCTAAACAGTGGAAACCCCCCACAAGTGACACCATTTTGGAAACTAGACCCCCCAAGGAACTTATCTAGATGTGTGGTGAGCACTTTGAACCCCCAAGTGCTTCACAGAAGTTTATAACGTAGAGCCGTGAAAATAAAAAATCTCATTTTTTCTACAAAAATGATCTTTTTGCCCCAAAATTTTTATTTTCACAAGGGTAACAGGAGAAATTAGACCACAAAAGTTGTTGTGCAATTTCTCCTGAGTACGTCGATACCCCATATGTGGAGGTAAACCACTGTTTGGGCGCACCGCAGAGCTTGGAAGTGAAGGAGCACCGTTTGACTTTTTCAATGCAGAATTGGCTGGAATTGAGATCGGATGCCATGTCGCGTTTGGAGAGTCCCTGATGTGCCTAAACAGTGGAAACCCCCCACAAGTGATACCATTTTGGAAACTAGACCCCCCAAGGAACTTATCTAGATGTGTGGTGAGCACTTTGAACCCCCAAGTGCTTCACAGAAGTTTATAACGTAGAGCCGTGAAAATAAAAAATCTCATTTTTTCTACAAAAATGATCTTTTTGCCCCCAAATTTTTATTTTCACAAGGGTAACAGGAGAAATTAGACCACAAAAGTTGTTGTGCAATTTCTCCTGAGTACGTCGATACCCCATATATGGGGGTAAACCACTGTTTGGGCGCACCGCAGAGCTTGGAAGAGAAGGAGTGTCGTTTTACTTTTTCAATGTAGAATTGGCTGGAATTGAGATCGGACGCCATGTCACGTTTGGAGAGCCGCTGATGTGCCTAAACAGTAGAGACCCCCCACATATGACACCATTTTGGAAACTAGACCCCTTAAGGAACTTATCTAGATGTGTGGTGAGCACTTTAAACCCCCAGGTGCTTCACAGAAGTTTATAACGTAGAGCCGTGAAAATAAAAAAATCGCATTTTTTCTACAAAAATGATCTTTTTGCCTCCAAATTTTTATTTTACCAAGGGTAACAGGAGAAAATGGACCCCAGAAGCTGTTGTACAATTTGTCTTGAGTACGCCGACACCCCATATGTGGGGGTAAACCACTGTTTGGGCGCATGGCTGAGCTCGGAAGCAAAGGAGCGCCATTTGACTTTTCAATGCAAAATTGACTGGAATTGAGATCGGACGCCATGTCGCGTTTGGAGAGCCCCTGATGTGCCTAAACAGCAGAAACCCCCCAAAAGTGACCCCATTTTGGAAACTAGACCCCCCATGGAACTTATCTAGATGTGTAGTGAGAACTTTGAATGCCCAAGTGCATCACAGAAGTTTATAATGCAGAGTCGTGAAAATAAAAAATATATATTTTTTAACAATAAAGATTTTTTAGCCCCCAAGTTTTTATTTTCACAAGGGTAACAAGAGAAATTGGACCCCAAAAGTTGTTGTCCAATTTGTCCTGAGTATGCTGGTACCCCATATGTGGGGGTAAACCACTGTTTGGGCGCATGGCAGAGCTCGGAAGGGAAGGAGTGCCATTTTGGAATGCAGACTTTGATAGAATTGTCTGCGGGCGTTATGTTGCCTTTGCAGACCCCTAATGTACCTAAACAGTAGAAACCCCCAACAAGTGACCCCATTTTGGAAAATAGACCCCCTAAGGAACTTATCTAGATATGTGGTGAGAACTTTGAAAGCTCAAGTGCTTCACAGAAATTTATAATGCAGAGTAGTGAAAATAAAAAATATTTTTTTTCCCACAAAAAAGATTTTTTTAGCCCCCAAATTTTTATTTTCACAAGGGTAACAAGAGAAATTGGACCCCAAAAGTTGTTGTCCAATTTGTCCTGAGTATGCTGGTACCCCATATGTGGGGGTAAACCACTGTTTGGGCGCACGGCAGAGCTCGGAAGGGAAGGAGCGCCATTTTGCAATGCAGACTTTGATAGAATTGTCTGCGGGCGTTATGTTGCGTTTGCAGACCCCTAATGTACCTAAACAGTAGAAACCCCCACAAGTGACCAAATTTTGGAAACTAGACCCCCTAAGGAACTTATCTAGATATGTGGTGAGAACTTTGAAAGCTCAAGTGCTTCACAGAAATTTATAATGCAGAGTAGTGAAAATAAAAAAATATATTTTTTTCCAACAAAAAAGATTTTTAGCCCCCAAGTTTTTATTTTCACAAGGGTAACAGGAGAAATTGGACCCCAAAAGTTGTTGTCCAATTTATCCCGAGTACGCTGATGCCCCATATGTGGGGGTAAACCACTGTTTGGGCGCACGGCAGAGCTCAGAAGGGAGGGAGTACCATTTGACTTTTTTAGCGCAAAATTGGCTGTCGTGTTTGGAGACCCCCTGATGTACCTAAACAGTGGAAACCCCCCAATTCTAACTCCAACCCTAACCCCAACACAGCCCTAACCCTAATCTCAACCCGATCCATAATCCTAATCACAACCCTAACGATAATCACAACCCTAACCCCAAAACAGCCCTAATCTCAACCCTAACCATAACCCTAATCAAAACCCTAAATCCAACACACCCCTAACCCTAATCCTAACCCTAATCCCAACCCTAATCCCAAACGTAACACTAATCCCAACCCTAATCCAAACCCTAACCCTAATCCCAACTCTAACCCTAACTTTAGCCCCAACCCTAACTTTAGCCCCAACCCTAACCATAACTTTAGCCCCCGTCGTCACAAAAAAAGTTCAATGTAACCTTTTTTTTGTACGTCGCGTCCGCCATTTCCGCGGATGCGTGGCCGTAACTCTGCCCCCTCCTCCCCAGGACATAGACTGGGCAGCGGATGCGTTGAAAAACTGCATCCGCTGCCCACGTTGTGCACAATTTTCACAACGTGCGTCGGTACATCGGGCCGACGCATTGCGACCGCCCCGTACCGACGCAAGTGTGAAAGAAGCCTTAGGCTACTTTCAGACATAGCGCATTTTTGAGCGCTATTTTGCGGGCGCTTTTCAAAAATGCGCAATGTCATTTTCGTCTGCCGGCAAAGTGAATGAGAAATTCACTTTGCCGTTCAGACACACCGCAAAAAAACGCGGCGCTTTTGTCTGCAAACACGCCGGCGTAAAAAGAATTGACATGTCAATTCTTTACGCAGCGGCGTGTCTGCGTATCCCCCTAGGGCCCCATATTACCTTCCACACACAGCGCCTTTGTCCTGGGTGTCGGCGTCTTTGTACGGAGGGGTTGACACCCAGGACCGGACGTGACGTCGGACAGGAAGAGGGAAGCCCCCGCCCCCCAGTGAAGCAGCATGGAGTCCTTCTGTGTGTGTGTGTGTGTGTGCGTGTGTGTGCGTGTGTGTGTCCCCATGCGACGCTAGTGCCACCATTGTGCTAAGTCGCCGTATGGGACTACTACTCCCATCCGGTATTAGGATGGGAGAGTTGTCCCTGTGTCCGGCGACTTAGCACAATTGTAAAGTTACACAAAACACCTACACACAATACACATACATGACACACAGTACATACAACATATAACACAGAGTATATACTCACCAACAGCACACTTGTAGGCGAAGCCCTCGATCCTCCAGGAAAAAATCCAAAAATAATAAACCAAATTCATACTCCCTGTCCGCAGAATCCATAAAACGAGTGTCCCACGCCGATCGGCTGCTCTCCGGCGATACACTGCCAGGAGCGAAGCTCCTAGCAGTGTATCGCGTACTGTTCCGGAGTTCAATGACTCCGGCGTCTCGGTTAACAGCAGTACAGCTGCGTTGAACTTTCCCACGCAGCACTGCCGTTAAGCGAGAGTGCCGGGGTCAATGACCGCCGGTAAACTCGCTCGCGCATGCGCAGTGACACACCGACAGGAACTATGGCTCCTGTCAGTGTGTTGCTGCAGCCGTGGAGAGCAGACATATCTCTGGATGTGTCTGTTCTCCATGGAAAATCTTGATACGTGGCACTTAAATATGTGGCAATTAAATACGTGACACGTGGCACTTATACGTGATACGTGTCACTTAAATATGTGGCACTGAAATACGTGGCACGTGGCACTTTGATACGTGGCACGTGGCACTTTGATACGTGGCACGTGGCACGTGGCACTTTGATACGTGGCACTGAAATATGTGGCACGTGGCACTTTGATACGTGGCACGTGTCACTTAAATACGTGGCACGTGGCACTGAAAGATGTGGCACTTTGATACGTGGCACGTGGCACTTTGATACGTGGCACGTGGCACTGAAATATGTGGCACGTGGCACTTTGATACGTGGCACGTGGCACTTTGATATGTGGCACGTGGCACTTTGATACGTGGCACGTGGCACTTTGATACGTGGCACTGAAATATGTGGCACGTGGCACTTTGATACGTGGCACGTGTCACTTAAATACGTGGCACGTGGCACTGAAATATGTGGGACACGTCGCACAAAAAAGTTACATGTAGTTTTTTTTGTGTCGACGGTCCGCCGAAGCACGACGCATCCGTCGCACGACGGATGCGACATGTGGCAATCCGTCGCAATGCGTCGCTAATGCAAGCCAATGGAGAAAAAACGCATCCTGCAAGCACTTTTGCAGGATGCGTTTTTTCTCCAACGACGCATTGCGACGGAAGCCAAAAAACGCTAGTGTGAAAGTAGCCTAACCCTAACCCTAGCCCTAACCCTAAATTTAGCCCCAACCCTAACCCTAACCCTAACTCTAACCCTAACCCTAACCCTAACCCTAATTTTAGCCCCAACTTGTCTTCTCCTGCCGGCCGGCAGATGGCAGCAGATGGCGGGCGCACTGCGCATGCGCCCGCCATAAGGAAAAAGCCGGCTGGCAGGAGAAGACAGAAGAGGACCCAGGGACCCCGGGTGAGTATGTTAGGGTCCCCGAATCCCCCTATTTCTCTGTCCTCTGATGTGCGATCACATCAGAGGACAGAGAAATAACTGATCGCTTTTTTTTTTTTTTTTTTTTTTTTGCGGTCGCCGGTAAACTGTTAATTACCGGCGATCGCAAAGCAGGGGTCGGTGCAAATCGACCCCGATCATGTTCTTTGGGGTCTCGGCTACCCCCGGCAGCCGAGACCCCAAAGAACATCCGGGTGCCGGGCGGCGGGCGCACTGCGCGTGCGCCCGCCATTTTTTCCCGGAAAAAAGATGGCGGCGCCCATGGGGAGACACGAGGAGCACCGGGGGAGGTAGGTAAGTATTGGGGGGCTATTGGGGGCCATCGGGGACCACATTTCTCTGTCCTCCGATGTGCGATCACATCGGAGGACAGAGAAATTAAACGGCAAATCGCGTTTTTTTTTTTTTTTGTTGCGATCGCCGGTAAACGGTTAATTACCGGCGATCGCAACTCGGGGGTCGGTAAAAAACCCCCGAATCATGTTCTCTGGGGTCTCGGCTACCCTCGGCAACCGAGACCCCAGAGAAAATCCGACTCTGGGGGGCGCTATTCACTTTTTCCACAGCGCCGTTAATTAACGGCGCTGTGGTTTAAGTACCCTTAGCGGCCGCCGTTAAAAGGCGTATCGGCGGTCGTTAAGGGGTTAACTACGCCTTCCAACCTGTTTGTTTTGGTCTACAAGTGCTTAGCTCTAAATAAGAATATCATCTGGACATCTGTCAAGTCAGCAGTCTTACCCATGATTGTGGAGCCTACTGAAACAGACTAAGAACTTTTTAAACTCTTACAAAACCTTTTCAGGTGTTTTTTGTTAATTATTCTAATTTACTGAGATAATGACTTTTGGGTTTTCATTGGCTGTAAGCCATAATCATCAACATTAACAGAAATAAACATTTGAAATAGATCATTCTGTGTGTAATGACTCTATATCATGTATGAGTTTCACTTTTTGTATTGAAGAACTGAAATAATTTAACGTTTTGATGATATTTTAATTTAGTGAGAAGCATTTGTATATCTGTCCTTCTCTGGCCCTATGAAGCAGAAGCTGTCAAACAAAGAAGAGGGGGTGGAGATTTGGGGGAAACAAGCAGCTGGGATGGTGTATTTAACTGATTGCCCTGCCGTGATGCACCAAGCACCTGTACTTGGTTTGATCAGTCATTCTGTGCCGACGGAGTCCCTTTAAGACGTGTCTGATTATGAGCCTCCCAGTGAATCAGACGCATTTAACTCCACAATGCTCCATCATCAAGATTGGTGTGAACAACTTAGTTCTTAATCAATTGAGATCAAGGTCTTTAACCCCTTCCCGACAATTGCAGTATATGTACGTCATGGTTGTGAAGGACATGGTAATCGCCCACGCACAGTGGGCTGTGAGCGTGCAATCGCCCCTCGGGTGTTAGCTGAGTCTTACAGCTGACACCCGGCTCTCAGTGCCAGGAGTGGTGCCCCTAAATGCTACGATCGCAGCAATCAATTAGTGGAAGGAAAGGCCCTCTGCCCTTGGATCTGCGCAGCAAACATAGGGCCCCAATTGTTGCCATGGTGACCCGATGTCCTCATGATGACATTCCTGGTCACCAGGCACTAGCAAGCTAGTTAGATCATGTTCTGTGCATGATCTAACTAACTTCTGTCCGCAGAGCTGACAGGTTATAAGGTATAGCAATGCTCCTGTAGTGCAGTGCCTTATAACTGTGGTAAGACTGCAGAAAATGAAAGTCCCATAGTGGGAATATGTTAACAAAAAACTGAAAAATTTTGAAAAAATATATTTAAAAAAATAATAATCACAAAATAATAAAAAATATATATACTTTGTACCCATAAATAAATATAATGAAAAGAAAAATAAACAATAAAAGTCCGCATATTTGGTATCGCCTTGTCCGAAACTACCCGACCAATAAAACTGTCCCACCAGTTAACCCCTTTAGTGAACAGCATAATAAAAAGGCAAAAACAATGCTTTATCATCATACTGCTAAACCAAAAGTTGAATAAAACGCAATAAAAAAACAAATGTACATAAAAATGGTGTTTCTGAAAATGTCATCTTGTCCTGCAAGAAAACAAGCCGTCATACAGCTCCATCAGCTGAAAGATAAAAGTTATAGCTCTCAGAATAAAGCGATGCAAAAATAATAATTTTTTTCTCTAAAATAGTTTTAATTGTTTAAAAGCGGCAAAACATAAAAAAAATATATAAATGGTGTATCGCTGTAATCGTACTGACCCAAAAAATAAAGCTGTCTTAGCAATTTTACCACATGCGGAACAGTATTTAAAAAAAAAAATCCTGCATTGTTGTTTTTTGTTTATTCTGCCTTTCAAAAATCAGAATAGAAAGCGATCCAAGAATGTCATGAGCCCAAAAATGGTACCAATAAAAACATCAACTTGTCTAGCAAAAAACAAGCCCTCATTGTCAGCAGAAATGGCAATATTTGCTATGGTTTTGTCAAGTTCATAGTTTGATCACATATCTGTATGACTGTTTACCTATACAACAACAGACTCATTTGACTTTGGCCTATCCCTTGAAAATACTGGTAGTAACTAGCTTTATTCTGAAAACCAGCTATGGACATACGGGGTGAGTGTATGAGGGCACAAGAGCAATCATTTTGCCCACTCGTCGACTCAAGGAATTTCAGTCCAACACTAGTGATCACCCAAATAGGAGACCAATATTTAAAGGGACTCTGCTAGCACAGAATGACTGCGTATGACCAAGTAGAGGCGCTCATGACATAGCCAATCATTTATATACACCTGCTGATCTTCCAGCTATCTCTTCTCGGGCTCTATCAAGCCAGAGCTGTCAATCAAAGAAGAGGGGGAGGAGATTAAGGGAAAACAAGCAGGTGGGAAGGTGTATATTAATGTCTCTTCACTCCATGATGCACCGAATGCCTGTACTTGGTTTGAACAGTCATTCTGTGCTGACAGAGTCCCTTTAATATTTAAAGTAAGTAAACGCTACGAGAAGCTAAGTGAACAAATGTCAATGACAGGAACAGCCTCTGGCACGGAACTTGAGGGACTGCATGTCTGCATATAACAGTTGTGTTGAGCTTTTCTAGATACTCATGTTTTATGCAGTGCTAGGCATGCTTAGGTACCCAAGGCCTGCAATCCACATGTGTTTATCTATTTGTCTGTTACTATTTCAGTAGATAGTAAATATGAAAACCCACAGATCAAATCCTGAAAATGGAATTCAATTATCAGAATCGCAGCAATAGCAACACCATTCATATGATTCATAATGAAATTCAAGGACATTGTCAAGGGCAGAGATATCAGGGACTTCACAGCTTCATGTGATTGCCTCTCTACATGTGCAGAGATCGATGCAAAATACAATGGAACTGGGGATATCTTGCTTTTCATGTCTGCAGATTTTCACTTATACAGTATCTCAGATTCTAAAAATTCTATCTTAGTATAGGGGTTTGTGTACACTTTGAATACAATGGATATAAAAGTCTAAACACCCCTTTAAAAATGCCTGTTTTTTGTCATGTAAAATAAAATCCAATAATTCCACCTTTTATTGTCACCTGTAATCTGTAAAATTGAAATGAAAAACAAACTGAAATATTTTTGGGTGTAAAAATAAAGAATTAGAATAATGTTGTTGCTTAAATATGCACACCCTTAAAGTAATACTTTGTTGAAGTACTCTTTGAATGTTGGACATGAGCATGGAATATCTAGAACTGGCAATCTTTGCCCACTCTTCCTTGTAACACTCCGAATATGTCAGATTGCAAGGGCATAATAATAATCTTTATTTTTATACAGCGCTAACATATTCCGCAGCGCTTTACAGTTTGCACACATTATCATCACTGTCCCCGATGGGGCTCAGAATCTAAATTCCCTATCAGTATGTCTTTGGAATGTGGGAGAAAACCGGAGTACCCAGAGGAAACCCACATAAACACGGGGAGAATATACAAACTCCTTGCAGATGTTGTCCTTGGTGGAATTTGAACCCAGGACTTCAGCGCTGCAAGGCTGCAGTGCTAACCACTAAGTCACCGTGTGTACAGCGCCCTCTTCAGGTCAACCCACAGATTTTCAATTGGATTGATCTCTAGGCTCTGGCTCAGCAATTTCCAAACCTTAACAGTTTTCTGCTAAAGCGATTTTTTTTAATATTTGGAGCTATGCTTAGGGTTGTTGTACTGAAAGGTGATATTTTAATGCAAAATTGACAGATGTCTGGAACTGTTCATAATTCCCTTGACCTTGACTAAAGCCTCAGTTCCAGCTGCCAATAAACCGCCTTGAAACATAATGCTACTTCCATCATGCTTCACTGTGGGGATGGTGTTCTTTGGTGATGTGCAGTGATGGCTTCGTGCCAAACATACTGTCACGATTGGACTGGCGAGTAAACTGGGACCAGGGGCACCATTCCTGGCCCTAGCACTAGGGGGTGCCCTAGCTCGCCCTGTTCCCCGGGATACCTCAGATGGCTAGGATGCCGGGGCCTCCGCCCTTGCCCTGTCTCCTAGCTGCAGTCCTGTGTCTGCCCCCCTCCCCCACCCGGGGAAGAGAGGCACTACCGTGTACCGCAG
Organism: Ranitomeya variabilis; assembly: GCF_051348905.1. Lineage (NCBI taxonomy): Eukaryota > Metazoa > Chordata > Amphibia > Anura > Dendrobatidae > Ranitomeya > Ranitomeya variabilis. The sequence continues at coordinate 662,946,813 of NC_135232.1, read as the reverse complement.
TACACCAACTCGACAGACAGGGAAACAAAGACAAGGGTAAAAGAAAATTCCACTCACACAAAATATACTCTCAAAAATAACAGAGGTATTCACCAGGGTGTGATTGTTGGGGGAAGAAAATAAGGCAGGTAAGGATGAGGAATTTCCAAGCGTACAAACCAAGCAACAGTCGCACAATAAACTCCTCCAGCTCTCCAATCACCAGCTCCTCGCTCTCCAGATCTATGTAGCAAGTGCTAACTCAGGCAAAGACCTGACCAGAAGGCCTAGCTTTTATAGGAGAGAGGAGTGACTGACCAAGCACAGCTGAATGCAGGGATTTCCACATGCCCGATTTTCCCCTGTCCTGCTGAAAGAAAACAAACACATTTAATACACCGGGGAAGTGCTTCTTCTCAGCAGCAAAGCAGGAGCCATCAGATGCTGCGGTCTTCTGGTACTACTCTGTCGCCGTAACTCCATGACACATACCTATTGGAATTATTAATCATACGTTTCCAACATGGTTTTGACAAAACTTAGCCTGGCATGGCTGTATTACTTTGTAAGAAAGAAAGAATTGATATGCTGCAGATTTGAATAAATGCTTTGATAGTTCATAACTGCAAGAAAAAAGAATAAACATAATGTGTTTATTTTTCTGTTAACATAGCTGTATGATAACTGCTTGTTTTGTGCAGGACGAGTTGTAGTTTGAAAAACACATATTTTACCATGCAATATACAAAAAAACTGGGAAAACTTTTTTAAACTGGGAAAAATGGTGAATAAAACCCCATAAATTTCCTGCATTATTTTTTGGAATTTTGTTTTTACAACATTCATCATGCAGTTAAAATGACCCGACAACTTAATTCTTCAGGTCAGTATGAATATGGTGATACCGAACTTAAAATATTCTTTTAACCCCTTTCTGCCATTGGACGTACTATTCCGTCCATGTGGGGTGGGCCCTAATTCCCAAGGACGGAATAGTACGTCCAGCGCGATCGGCCGTGCTCAAACATGATCGCGGTGTGCCGGCGATGCAGGTAAGCATTGCGCAGGGAGGGGACTCCCTGCGGGCTTCCCTGAGACGCCCGGAGCAAAGCGATGTGATCGCGTTGCTGCGAGGGTCTCTTACCTCTCCTCCCTGCAGCAGGCCCGGATCCAAAATGGCCACGGCATCCGGGTCCTGCAGGGAGGGAGGTGGCTTACCAAGTGCCTGCTCAGAGCAGGCGCTGGTAAGCCTGCAGCACTGTAAGTCAGATCGGTGATCTGACAGAGTGCTATGCAAACTGTCAGATCAGCGATCTGCGATGTCCCCCCCGGGACAAAGTAAAAAAGTAAAAAAAAAAATTCCACATGTGTAAAAAAAAAGAAAAAAAAAATTCCTAAATAAAAAAAAAATATTATTCCCATAAATACATTTCTTTATCTAAAAAAAAAAATTAAACAATAAAATTACACATATTTAGTATCGCCGCATCCGTAACGACCTCACCTATAAAACTATATCACTAGTTAACCTCTTAAGTGAACACCGTAAAAAAAAAAAAAAAAAAAACGAGGCAAAAAACAACGCTTTGTTCTCATACCGCCAAACAAAAAGTGGAATAACACGCGATCAAAAAGACAGATATAAATACCCTTGGTACCGCTGAAAATTTCATCTTGTCCCACAAAAAATGAGCTGCCATACAGCATCATCAGCAAAAAAATAAAAAAGATATAGTCCTCAGAATAAAGCGATGCCAAAATAATAATTTTTTCTATAAAATAGTTTTTATCGTATAAAAGCGCCAAAACATAAAAAAATGCTATAAATGAGGTATCGCTGTAATCGTACTGACCCGAAGAATAAAACTGCTTTATCAATTTTACCAAACGCGGAACGGTATCAACGCCTCCCCCAAAATAAATTCATGAATAGCTGGTTTTTGGTCATTCTGCCTCACAAAAATCGGAATAAAAAGCGATCATAAAATCTCCCATGTCCGAACATGTTACCAATAAAAACATCAACTCGTCCCGCAAAGAACAAGACCTCACATGACTCTGTGGACTCAAATATGGAATAATAATGTGGTAACGCAAAAAATATTTTTTGCTATAAAAAGCGTCTTTCAGTGTGTGACGGCTGCCAATCATAAAAATCAGCTAAAAAAAAACACTAAAAAACCTGCTATAAAAGTAAATCAAACCCCCTTCATCACCCGCTTAGTTAGAGAAAAATTAAAAAAATTAAAAAATTTATTTATTTCCATTTTCCCATTAGGGTTAGTGTTAGGGCTAGGGTTAGGGCTAGGGTTAGGGCTAGGGTTAGGGCTAGGGTTAGGGTTGGGGCTAGGGTTAAGGCTACAGTTTGGGTTGGGGCTAAAGTTGGGGTTAGGGTTGGGGCTAAAGTTAGGGTTAGGGTTTGGATTACATTTACGGTTGGGAATAGGGTTGGGATTAGGGTTAGGGGTGTGTCTGGGTTAGAGGTGTGGTTAGGGTTACTGTTGGGATTAGGGTTAGGGGTGTGTTTGGATTAGGGTTTCAGTTATAATTGGGGGGTTTCCACTGTTTAGGCACATCAGGGGCTCTCCAAACGCGACATGGCGTCCGATCTCAATTCCAGCCAATTCTGCATTGAAAAAGTAAAACAGTGCTCCTTCCCTTCCGAGCTCTCCCGTGCGCCCAACAGGGGTTTACCCCAACATATGGGGTATCAGCATACTTGGAACACATTGGAGAACAACTTTTGGTGTCCGATTTCTCCTGTTACCCTTGGGAAAATACAAAACTGGGGGCTAAAAAATAATTTTTGTGGAAAAATTTTTTTTTTTATTTGCACGGTTCTGCGTTATAAACTGTAGTGAAACACTTGGGGGTTCAAAGCTCTCACAACACATCTAGATGAGTTCCTTAGTGGGTCTACTTTCCAAAATGGTGTCACTTGTGGGGGGTTTCTACTGTTTAGGTACATTAGGGGCTCTGCAAACGCAATGTGACGCCTGCAGACCATTCCATCTAAGTCTGCGTTCCAAATGGCGCTCCTTCCCTTCCGAGCCCTCCCATGCGCCCAAATGGTGGTTCCCCCCCACATATGGGGTATCAGCGCACTCAAGACAAATTTGCCAACAACTTTTGGGGTCCAATTTCTCCTGTTACCCTTGGGAAAATACAAAACTGCGGGCTAAAAAATAATTTTGGGGGGAAATTTTTTTTTTTTTAATTTCACAGCTCTGCGTTATAAACTGTAGTGAAACACTTGGAGGTTCAAAGTTCTCACAACACAACTAGATAAGTTACTTGGGGGGTTTAGTTTCCAATATTGGGTCACTTGGGGGTTTCTACTGTTTAGGTACATTAGGGCTCTGCAAACGCAATGTGACGCCTGCAGACCAATCCATCTAAGTCTGCATTCCAAATGGTGCTCCTTCCCTTCTGAGCCCTCCCATGCGCCCAAACGGTGGTTCCCCCCCAAACATATGGGGTATCAGCGTACTCAAGACAAATTGGACAACAACTTTTGAGGTCCAATTTCTCCTGTTACCCTTGGGAAAATACAAAACTGCGGGCTAAAAAATATTTTTTGGGGGAAAAATTTTTCTTTTTATTTTCACGACTCTGAATTATAAACTGTAGTGAAACACTTGGGGGTTCAAAGTTCTCACAACACAACTAGATTAGTTCCTTCAGGGGTCTAGTTTCCAATATTGGGTCACTTATGGGGGGTTTCTACTGTTTAGGTACATTAGGTGGCTCTGCAAACGCAATGTGACGCCTGCAGACCAATCCATCTAAGTCTGCATTCCAAATGGCGCTCCTTCAATTCTGAGCCCTCCCATGCACCCAAACGGTGGTTCCCCCCCACATATGGGGTATCAGCGTACTCAAGACAAATTGGACAACAACTTTTGGGGTCCAATTTCTCCTGTTACCCTTGGAAAAATATAAAACTGGGGGCTAAAAAATAATTTTTTGGGGAAATTTTTTATTTTTATTTTCATGGTTCTGCGTTATAAACTGCAGTGAAACACTTGGGGGTTCAAAGTTCTCACAACACAACTAGATAAGTTCCTTGGGGGGTCTAGTTTCCAATATTCGGTCACTTGTGGGGCATTTCTACTGTTTAGGTACATTAGGGGCTCTGCAAACGCAATGTGACGCCTGCAGACCAATCCATCTAAGTCTGCATTCCAAATGATGCTCCTTCCCTTCCGAGCTCTGCCATGCGCTCAAACGGTGGTTCCCCCCACATATCAGGTATCAGCGTACTCAGGACAAATTGGACAACAATATTTAGGGACCAATTTCTCCTGTTACCCTTGGAAAAATACAAAACCGGGGGCTAAAAAATAATTTTTGTGGAAAAAAAATATTTTTTATTTGCACGGCTCTGCATTATAAACTTCTGTGAAGCACTTGGTGGGTCAAAGTGCTCACCACACCTCTAGATAAGTTCCTTAGGGGGTCTACTTTCCAAAATGGTGTCACTTGTGGGGGGTTTCAATGTTTAGGCACATCAGTGGCTCTCCAAACACAACATGGCGTCCCATCTCAATTCCTGTCAATTTTGCATTGAAAAGTCAAACGGCGCTCCTTCCCTTCCGAGCTCTCCCATGCGCCCAAACAGTGGTTTACCCCCACATATGGGGTATCAGCGTACTCAGGACAAATTGTACAACAACTATTGGTGTCCAATTTCTTCTCTTATCCTTGGAAAAATAAAAAATTGGGGGCGAAAAGATAATTTTTGTGAAAAAATTTGACTTTTTATTTTTACGGTTCTGCATTATACACTTCTGTGAAGCACTTGGTGGGTCAAAGTGCTCACCACACCTCTAGATAAGTTCCTTAGGGGGTCTACTTTCCAAAATGGTGTCACTTGTGGGGGGTTTCAATGTTTAGACACATCAGGGGCTCTCCAAACGCAACATGGAGTCCCATCACAATTCCAGTCAATTTTGCATTGAAAAGTCACATGGCGCTCCTTCGCTTCCGAGCTCTGTCATGCGCCCAAACAGTGGTTTACCCCCACATATGGGGTATCGGCGTACTCAGGACAAATTGTACAACATCTTTTCGGGTCCATTTTCTCCTGTTACCCTTGGTAAAATAAAACAAATTGGAGCTGAAGTAAATTTTTTGTGAAAAAAAGTTAAATGTTCATTTTTATTTAAACATTCCAAAAATTCCTGTAAAACACCTGAAGGGTTAATAAACTTATTGAATGTGGTTTTGAGCACCTTGAGGGGTGCAGTTTTTAGAATGGTGTCACACTTGGGTATTTTCCCTCATATAGACCCCTCAAAATTACTTCAAATGAGATGTGGTCCATAAAAAATAATGGTGTTGTAAAAATGAGAAATTGCTGGTCAACTTTTAACCCTTATAACTCGCTAACAAAAAAAAGTTTGGTTCCAAAATTGTGCTGATGTAAAGTAGACATGTGGGAAATATTACTTATTAAGTATTTTGTGTGACATATCACTGTGATTTAATTGCATAAAAATTTAAAGTTGGAAAATTGCGAAATTTTCAAAATTTTCGCCAAATTTCCATTTTTTTCACAAATAAACGCAGGTAATATCAAAGAAATTTTACCACTATCATGAAGTACAATATGTCACGAGAAAACTGTCAGAATCACCAGGATCCGTTGAAGCGTTCCAGAGTTATAACCTCATAAAGGGACAGTGGTCAGAATTGTAAAAATTGGCCTGGTCATTAACGTGCAAACCACCCTTGGGGGTGAAGTGGTTAAATTTTAGTCTTTAAAAATGTAAGAACTTAGTAAAAAAAAAAAAACAATCGGTAGTATTGCCATTTTTTAGACCAATAACTTTTTATTTTTATTTATTTTATATACCAGTGTGAGGGTCTGTTTCTTATTCACTAACCTGGTATTTTTATTGAGACCATTTTTTGGGCACATAGAACATTTTGATTGTTTTTTATTCCTTTTTTTGGAGAGAAGTGCAGTAGTAATTGTAGGATTTTAAATAATTTTAATTTTTGAAAAAGGGGCCTTTTTTATTTCTTTACAGTTGAACTTTAGTAGATTTTTTTTTTACTCTTTGTCAAATATTTGTTTATTTTTGTGCAAGTTAACTTAGGGGATTTGAACCTGCAAACAAACGTTCTGCATTCTGTAATACTATAATATTGCAGTATATAGAAATATTAATGGTATATCTTTAAACGACCACTCTGATGCCATAGATGTGGGCCTTCAGCAGGCTCTTGGCTGCCATGGCACAGTGGGTTGATAGTTAAAGCGAACATGCCAAGAGCCAGAGGCATAGCTAGGGTTTTGGTTCAGGGGGGGGCGAAGCTTCTGAGTGGGCACCTAACCAGGTAACCTTGATTACAACTCGGTTACCTTAATAGTGCAGCTGAAAATAAGCACAGCAGCCTTGCAGCGCTGGAGTCCTGGGTTCTAATCCTACCCAGGACGACATCTGCAAAGAGTTTGTATGTTCTCTCCGTGTTTGCGTGGGTTTCCTCCGGGTACTCCGGTTTCCTCCCACATTCCAAAGACATACTGATAGGGAATTTAGATTGTGAGCCCCATCGGGGACAGTGATGATAATGTGTGCAAAATTGTAAAGCGCTGCGGAATATGTTGGCGCTATATAAAAATAAAGATTATATTATTATCTCTATACAAAGACCAACATGGATATTACTGCCATATGGTCAGTGGTAGATACCAGTCCTACAAAACATATAAGAGATCACAGCACAGTTATAGATAGTGACTTACTGCTGACGGTCTTTCTGACGGAATCGTTCACTTTTCCCGTCTTTTCCATCTGGCCAGACCGACACGACAACTTCTTGCAGCCATGACTCAGCTGCAGAGAAAACAAAGACACATTTCACTTCTCATATTCCAGCCCCATCACCAATGCTGAGGTGCTGCTGCTGCCGTATGTGTCCCTATTACTGCACCTACTGTGTGATTCTCCCTGCTCTGCCGCAGAATGTAATTGTATTGGTGCAATGTGCTCGCCGATACAGTTGCATAGCGTAGCTCCGGGTGGGCCCTTTCAGAGCGTGGGGCCCGGGGCCACCACCCACTCTGCCCCTCGGTAGCTATGCTTCTGCCAAAAGCTTTTGGTTAGCACAAAAAATTACGCCCCGGAAGAAGCTCATTGCGAAACGTGCGTTGGGGTGAGGAGGGACGCTGTGGTCGGCATAAGGCAAGCAATCACTTCATCTTTACCTCTAGTAATGCATCTCTTTCTTGTATCTTTATGTGCACACTTAGGTAGTCTTTATTAAATTAGATAATAGACCTTTATATATGTGCAGCGCCCCAGAGTCCTGGTCGTTGCAGTACTGTGGCTCCACCGCTAAGGGGGGCTATGGTACGTCTGATGGCACTGAAGGAGTTCATCTGACCAGGTATCACATACACCAATACATTTCACAGTCGGGCCTCCAGGGGGAGCTAAGGGTGCTATTTATTAGGCCACTCCTCACCACTGTGGGAAAACTGGGGGTCAGGCAGGAAGTTAGGCAGAAAGCTGACTGGGTTGGAACCAGGCAACACCTTGTGGCAGAGGGTGTTGTGGGGGAAGATTCGGTAGGGTCCCTGTCAGGGGTGGGATCCTGACAGAGGCCTGGCTACAAGAAGGAATGTAACGGGACCGTGCCTGCTCAGCATAGCGGCGGTGCCCAAGGAAGGATTAGAAGCGAGATAGATTGTGCTGAGTGAGAAACGAGATCAAAGCAAGAAGGAGAATACCAGTAGGAGTCGTGCTGTGAGACCGAGGCAACATCCTACTGAGGTGCACAACCGGCGGCCGGAACGCCGAGGGAGTATTACAATATTCAGCTTCAGGCAATACTCTAAACCAACGGCAGGACAGTCAGTCTAAGGCGGGCTGTCTCACCCAAATCACCTATGCAGTCTTGGGGGGCAACTTGTGGAGAGGGGCGACTCTAGGGTCCCGGAAGAGCTCCGAGCCTACCCGTCATACGGGTGCCGTCCTAACCGCAACATCAGGGAGGGACGGAGGATTAGCAGAACATCATCTAATCGAGTTGTGAGGGAACTTAAGAAACGGATACAACAGTTGTGGGGACTTTCCGTAAGCACAGCAGGGAAGGACTGCAGCACCTAGCGCTAGAAGGAAGGCACAGATTTCCACCTGTTAAGAGAACTCTGGAGGTGCCATTGGACCGGCCGGACTTGCGCAGCCTGGTTATCTGGATTCCGGACTGAGGACCCAGAGATCTTCAGTAAAGAGGTAAAGAGACTGCAACCTGGTGTCCTCGTTATTTACTGCACCGCACCACCACCACCACTACCACCATCCATATCTATTATTCACTGTACGCTCCTCGGCAGGGTCACGGACCGGGCCTAGCCACCGTGACAACCCCAGAGCAGAGACTCAGAGGCCCGGTACCGGGTACCCCTCGGCCCTGCGGCAGTGGGGGCGCTACAACTGCTATATGAAACCTATGGCGTATTAGTATGTGCTTTCTACAATGATCATTATATGCTGCAACCAAGCGTCCCTCCTTTGTTAGGGCGCTCCTGTTTTTTATATGTTGTTCAAACATTTTATTAATAAAGCAATTGATTTTTTTACTTTATTCTGGATCTCTTTGCTCGGCTAATTTATGTAAGTCCGCATATGGTGATTAACAATTGTTTGAAGTGCCAGTCACTAATTACTCTACGGACATTTGTGAGTTCAAAAAATTACAATGCTGGATTGGATAGTAAAAAGCAACATTGGGCCTTCATTCACATGCCATGGCCGCAATGCATTGTGGCTAATAAATTCATAATTTTGCCGTAATTTTCCCCAAAACATTGCAATAAGTACACCAGCTTCATCGTGTCTAAGAAAACAATTTCAGAATTTAATGCAATTGATATTGTGAAATCTTTCTTTTTAAAGAAACTCCACCACTGTGGCTGATCTCTGTAGCGCTATTGAGAGAAGTAGATGAGAATCTAGCTGGCATATGACTGCAACCATGCATGCCAATTCTGCGTCTTGCCATTCCTAGAAATTTCTCAATAATTTGACAGCTGCGTAATATCAGTGGGTAGGGTCTCCCTGCACAGCCTTGACACTGTCTGATAGACATAGTAAATGGTAACACACTGCTGCCATGAAATCTGTGGCATGTGACCACTGCAGCCAGTTAATGGGGCTCAGCGGTCTCCTACCAGTTACACTTCCATGACCAATGTTATTTTTACATTGAGTACAAAATATGCCCCTTTAAAATTTAAATGTAAACCTGAAATCTGCATAAAATACCATATATCATTAGACAGACATGTATTTACTATGTAGGTGCAGATGCATAAACACGATTTACACTGCTAAGATTAGTGAGTTAACATTTCTCTGTCAAATATAGAGTCTGTGCAGTTTCTGCTGCATCTCTGTGATTGTGCTTTGAATAATGCATAAGTTGCAGGGGAAGAAAACAGCTATGAATTACATTTCAGGCAGGTACAGTAGTTACACTGATTATTCAATTCGACTGAATCACTAGACACATGGCGGCATCATGAAAACACTATAGCCCAGGAGCTTTACAATATAACACCTTTTCTGGCATAGCGAATCTAAGAGTTAATGTGCCACACATAATCCATCCTAGCTGTACAATTCAGAGGCACTGCAGTATCACGTCCAGCTGCTGTCATGTTAGGTATGTCTGCAGGCAAGACGTGCCCTCACTGCTGGCACTGCAACGCCATTCTGTTAATCTACCGTGTCCCCGTTTAGATTCCAAAATATGTAACAAAGTATACGGCATACGGAAAGCAACCATCCATTATAGAATCATTAGTGTGGTGACAGGCACAATTATTTATAGTGTATTACTTCATATGTAACCAAAATAAAGAGCTAATTAGGCATTTTGCAATATTTCTTTTAATCAGACCTAATTATCATTGCAGTTGCTATATGTGATCAGAGTTAGTAGTCACAATTGTATCCTACTGTCTAAGGGTCCAGCGATCCCTTTGTCATATTAGAAGGCACTACGCCAGTATATCAAATGACAAATGGTACGTGAGAACCTTGTTACTGATTTTGCTTTAGCCCAGAAACCTAAAGTTATGACTGTTTTAATTCTCAGAACCCCGTGTTCAGAAAAGCCCTAAAACAAATTCCAGAAAATAAAGCTCTATAGCGTAAACAAACGTAATTTAACATGTAAAATCAAAAGTGCTAACTGGGGGGAGTTGTGCAAATGCTAGACACAACCCTGAGAAGAGTGTATGAATAAATAATGCAGACTGCTGATCCTTCTCAGCCAGGATAAGGCTCAACCAAATAAATGGTTTTAAAAAGGGAAAATGTGGTTTTAGAATGGGCACTGACATGCAGAGACCATGTTTTTAAAAACAGCGTTTTATCATTTAGAGCTCGTTCTGGTTTCTTCATCATGCATAATAAAATGACCAACTTTATATAGTGGATTAATTATCTACTGCTTTGTGCATGAAAAATGTATGAAGAATATATAGCATACAATGCCTTGAAAAGGTATTCATACACAATGAACTTTTCTACATTTTTCACATTTCACCCACAAACTTATATGTATTTTCTTAGGATTGTACAGTGGGGCAAAAAAGTATTTAGTCATTCAGCAATAGTGCAAGTTCCACCACTTAAAAAGATGAGAGGCGTCTGTAATTTACATCATAGGTAGAACTCAACTATGGGAGACAAACTGAGAAAAAAAAATCCAGAAAATCACATTGTCTGTTTTTTTATCATTTTATTTGCATATTATGGTGGAAAATAAGTATTTGGTCAGAAACAAACAATCAAGATTTCTGGCTCTCACAGACCTGTAACTTCTTCTTTAAGAGTCTCCTCTTTCCTCCACTCATTACCTGTAGTAATGGCACCTGTTTAAACTTGTTATCAGTATAAAAAGACACCTGTGCACACCCTCAAACAGTCTGACTCCAAACTCCACTACGGTGAAGACCAAAGAGCTGTCAAAGGACACCAGAAACAAAATTGTAGCCCTGCACCAGGCTGGGAAGACTGAATCTGCAATAGCCAACCAGCTTGGAGTGAAGAAATCAACAGTGGGAGCAATAATTAGAAAATGGAAGATATTCAAGACCACTGATAATCTCCCTCGATCTGGGGCTCCACGCAAAATCCCACCCCGTGGGGTCAGAATGATCACAAGAACGGTGAGCAAAAATCCCAGAACCACGTGGGGGGACCTAGTGAATGAACTGAAGAGAGCTGGGACCAATGTAACAAGGCCTACCATAAGTAACACACTATGCCACCATGGACTCAGATCCTGCAGTGCCAGACGTGTCCCACTGCTTAAGCCAGTACATGTCCGGGCCCGTCTGAAGTTTGCTAGAGAGCATTTGGATGATCCAGAGGAGTTTTGGGAGAATGTCCTATTGTCTGATGAAACCAAACTGGAACTGTTTGGTAGAAACACAACTTGTCGTGTTTGGAGGAAAAAGAATACTGAGTTGCATCCATCAAACACCATACCTACTGTAAAGCATGGTGGTGGAAACATCATGCTTTGGGGCTGTTTCTCTGCAAAGGGGCCAGGATGACTGATCCGGGTACATGAAAGAATGAATGGGGCCATGTATCGTGAGATTTTGAGTGCAAACCTCCTTCCATCAGCAAGGGCACTGAAGATGAAACGTGGCTGGGTCTTTCAACATGACAATGATCCAAAGGACAGCGCCAGGGCAACGAAGGAGTGGCTTCGTAAGAAGCATTTCAAGGTCCTGGAGTGGCCTAGCCAGTCTCCAGATCTCAACCCTATAGAAAACCTTTGGAGGAAGTTGAAAGTCCGTGTTGCCAAGCAAAAAGCCAAAAACATCACTGCTCTAGAGGAGATCTGCATGGAGGAATGGGCCAACATACCAACAACAGTGTGTGGCAACCTTGTGAAGACTTACAGAAAAAGTTTGACCTCTGTCATTGCCAACAAAGGATATATTACAAAGTATTGAGATGAAATTTTGTTTCTGACCAAATACTTATTTTCCACCATAATATGCAAATAAAATGATAAAAAAACAGACAATGTGATTTTCTGGATTTTTTTTTCTCAGTTTGTCTCCCATAGTTGAGGTCTACCTATGATGTAAATTACAGACGCCTCTCATCTTTTTAAGTGGTGGAACTTGCACTATTGCTGAATGACTAAATACTTTTTTGCCCCACTGTATGTGATATTCCAACACAAAGTAGCAAGTATTTGTGAAGTGTAAAGGAAATTATGCATGCTTTTCTAATTCTTTTAAAAATAGGACCACATTTTGCTTCAATTACTGATGCAAATCTTTTGAGGATGAAATTTTTACCCTTTCTTCTTTACAACTAGCTCTAGTTCAGTGAGATTGGATGGAGGCATCTGTGAACAACAATTTTCATGTCTTGCCACAGATTCTCAATGGATTTAGATCTAGACTGTGACTGAGCCATTCAACCACATGAATATACTTTGATTTAAACCATTCCATTGTAGCTTCAGCAGTATGTTTAGGGTCATATGTCCCTGCTGAAGAAAAGCATCCCTGCAGCATGATGCTGCTACCACCATGTCTGATGGTGGGGATGGTGTTTTCAGTGTGATGTACACAATAACAAAAGGAACTATTAGCTGTCACCTCCAATCATTTATACTGGGTGATTGGATGCCTGCTTGGCTTTAGGGGTGCAGTTTAAAGAGCAAGAGGAACAGAGTTATTAAACGCTATATATTTAATGCGGAAAGATAGGCAGCGTTAATAAAAAAAATATACAAAGATCATGCAAAATGTGAACAAAACAGTTTGGTTTAAACAATCACATGAAATAAAAAGGATAATGAAAAATTACTAAACATGTGTTACTTAAATACTCAGAGATTAGCGAAGAGACGCACTCCTTAGCGCAACCGACAGAACCACAGGGTATTGTATCTTCCAGAACTGAAAAAAGACAAAAAAACACAAACTCTTTTTTTATATTAGATTGTGGTTACGCCAACATACCTCCCCTTTGGTGACCTTATATGGGGCTGGTCATGGTATGTGCTAGGTCCTTTAGAAGATTATTACATCTCCCAACTTTTAGGATATCTAAAACCCTGGAGGTCCCAGGTGGGAACTATTGTAATGTTTCCTATCACAATTTTACCTTTCTGAGATGAAACATGGCATGGATAGCATCATCCATCTGCCGATATAAAGTTGGAGCTGTTAAGCCAGTCTTATGGTGTTGTGAGTGAATGTTTTATGTTCGTCCCTTCGCTACAACGCAAAAAATCTCACTTCCCCAGTTATAATTAATCCCATATGTCCAATATGAGGGTGATATGTCCCCTCTCTGGAGATGTCTTTATGGATTTTGCAATTTTATTAAGACGTAAATTGCAACAATGCTTGTTTTTTACTACTACTTTGCAGTTTTATCCATTTATCAAGATGAGACAACTGCTTTCATTTCACATTCCATGATCCCATCACTAATTGCACTATAAGATATTGTCTACCTCTTTTTACAAATATAAAATATTATAAAATAACATCAGGGGTAAACACCCCTTTAACTATGATTGTATTTGGGTTTCCTTAGTTATAATGGCCCATAGCAGCTGTTTTTCTTGCTGGCAGTTACACCTATGATGTGGTCCCTGGTAGTTACACCTATGGTCCACATCACTGTTATTCTGTTAATATAGAAAAATGTCTCCCGTGATGTAGACATTTTTCTGAGTAGTAATTTTCTGACAAAGCAGTGGCAATCAATGTTGTATGGGCACTGTTATGATACATGTGTGTGGTTATATCAACTATATTGTGTAGGCTTGAGCTAAATTTTGCAGGTCACTGCTGTGACTGACTGTCAAAACCTCTATTGTAGAAAATCGAAAAAAAAGAGGGCTCGTATGTCCAAAATGTTCGGTGCTCAGAAGGAAAAATGTAAATATTCAAATAACTATAACCTTTGGAACAATATATTTACAAAAGAAAAATTATTCTTTTGCAAATTAGTTTATTAATACAGGAGACTATTGGATTAGTAACCAATGTTTCGGCTGTTTTGCCTTTATCAAGGTGATATAATAATAATAATTATAATAATATGTACAATCAAAGAATTATCGATATGTCATGAGAAAATATCATAAGAAAAACATCACTGGAAATTACAAAAATGTGAATGTAAGCTAAGTGTGATAAAACAAAAAAAAAATAGGTCAGTGCTCTTCAAACAAATAATAATGAAACAGGATCATTTATATACATTATGATATGAACACATCTATACAGGTATTTGACACAGAGGAAAATGCACTGTAAGAGAACAGATGCACTGAGAAAAACTGTTATGAATTAAATAATCTCAAAAGACAATGGAACATAAGTACAAGATAATGTGCCCGTGTAAGCAAAGACCAAAAGGGTTTTACACTATTGAATAATTACCTTTTCTGGTAATGCCCGGTGCTTTCTCGTGCTGCTCTGTGCTGTGTGGCGTGCTGAGCACGCTGGTGAATCTAATGATTGAGTCGCAGAAAATGTGTGTGCCGAAAGGGGTGGGAACTCTGATGTCAGATGCCGAAACTGACGTATCCACTGTTACCTTTCAGTGCATTTTGGGTCAAATATCTGTGGCTCCTTATTGTTTTTACTGTGTGGTTTACATTAGTCTACCTTAAAGTGAACCTGGTAACCTACAGACAGTGCCTGGTCGGCGCCGTTATACTGATTAAAATGATACCTTGGGTGATGAAATCTGTCCTGTGGCTGTTGTGTAATCTTTATTTTCAGTTTTGAGTTAATGATATGCTCGTGCTCCGGGGCGGCCTGTGAGGGGTCTTCATGTGATGCTCTGATCAGATATTCACCAGTATGGCTTCTGACAGATCACTGATCCCTCACTGACCTGCCCCATATTTTACACAATGAATATTATATATATATATATATATATGTATATGTATATATTGGGAAAAAATCCCTTTCCGCAGGCGACGTCACCTGTGCTGCTTCATGTTCGCATATATAATGTGTTTAATTATTTTCCTTGATGGTATCCATAAATTCCTAATTAAAAAAAATCAGTTGGAAAATGGCCCCTGCCGCGCCTGCACAGTAGCAGCTATCGGTGACCTGATAGCTGCTACTGCGCAGGTGTCGGTGGCGTCATCTTGCTAGAGCAAAAAAAAAATAATAATATTGGAGGAGGCAATTTTTTTTTATCTCTAGCAAGATGGTGCCGCCTTGCAGTAGCAGCTATCGGATCGCCAATAGCTGCTACTGTGCAGGCGTGGCCGGGGCCATTTTTCAAACTGCAGAAGGTGACTTTTTTTTCATTATGTAAGATATCTAATATTCATTATGTTAGATAGGGGGCAGGTCAGTGAGGCATCAGTGTTCTGTCAGAAGTCATACTGATGGATACCTAATCAGAGCACTACATGAAGACCCCCGTTCCCCACAGGCCGCCCAGAGCACGGGCATATCATTAACTCAACACTGAAAATAAAGATTAAAAAGCAACCACAAGACGGATTTCATTAACCATCATTTAAATCAGTATAACGGCGCCGACCTGACAGTGTATGTAGGTTACTGTGCACAATCCTGCTGACAAGTTCCCTTTTATAGCAATCTTCTTAATATTTCAGACGTTCTCCTTCTGGAGTGAGGCGACAGCCATATGAAATGTACATGTATAGATGTGTGCATATCATAATGTATATAAATGACAATTATTATTTGTTTAAAGAGCATTGATATATTTATTTTATTTTATCACGATTAGCTTACATTCACAGGTTTGTAATGTCCAATTATGTTTTTGTTATATTTTCTCAATATGTAATTCTTTGACTGTGCATACTGTAGATAAACCTTGATAAAGGCAAAGCAGCCGAAACGTTGGTTACTATTCCTCTGGTCGCCTGTATTAATAAACTAATTTGAAAAATACTTATTTATCTCTTAAACATATATTGTGCCTAAGGTTATAGTTATTTGCACTGTCAAAACCTGACAGTGTGTATTCTAGAATCATAGAATCATAGAATCATAGAATGGTAGAGTTGGAAGGGACCTCCTGGGTCATCTGGTCCAACCCCCTGCTCAAAGCAGGATTCACTAAATCATCCCAAAAAAGATGTCTGTCCAGCCTCTGTTTGAAGACTTCCATTGAAGGAGAACTCACCTCCTCTCTGGGCAGCCTGTTCCACTCATTGATCACTCTGTCAAAAAGTTTTTTCTAATATCTAATCTGTGTCTCCTCCCATTCAGTTTCAGCCCATTGCGTCTAGTCTTTCCTTGTGCAAATGAGAAAAAAGATGATCCTTCTACAATGTGACAGCCCTTGAGATATTTGTAGACAGCTATTAAGTCTTCTCTCAGTCTTCTTTTTTGCAAGCTAAACATTCCCAAATCCTGTAAACGTTCCTCATAGGACATGGTTTGCAGACCGGTCGCCATTCTGGTCGCTCTTCTCTGAACTTGCTCCAGTTTGTTGATGTCTTTTCGAAAATGTGCCCAAAACTGGACACAGTATTCCAGATGAGGTCTGACCAACGAGGAGTAGAGGACAATAATGACTTCACGTGATCTAGACTGTATGCTTCTGTTAATACATCCCAGAATTGTATCTGCCTTTTTTTCTGCTGCATCACACTGTTGACTCATGTTCAGTCTGTGACCTATTAGTATACCCAAGTTTTTTTCACATGTGCTGTTGCTTAGCCCTATTCCTCCCATTCTGTATATGCTTTTTTCATTTTTATTGCCCAGATGTAGTACCTTGCATTTTTCCCTGTTAAAAATCATTCTGTTAGTTGCTGCCCACTGCTCCAGGATTTCCCTCAATTGCCAGATCAAGCGGATAGGAATTTCAGCTCTATGATTATTCCTCACACGCATGTTTGAAATACATGGTTACCTAGAGGCTCTTCTAGGTCTTGAATGTCTCAAACTGCCTGTCACGCCTCTATTGTTGGGTGTCCAGGGACTTCCTGTACCTAACTCTAGGGGCGCCCTAGCTCACCCTGTTCCCAGGATTACTTCTAATGGTGAAGACGCTGGGGCCACGTACCTTGCCTTAGCTCCTGAATCCGCCCTCAGTCTGTACCCTTCCCTACCCAAGGAAGAGGGGAGTAGTAGTGTACCATAATACACAAGCCAGACTAAAAAATACAAATCATGCAAATATACTCACACAAACAGAGGTAAAAATTGAGGAGTGGAGGATGTGGTAAAACCAAAGTAGGTGAAGGAGGGGAATTAGCGCACACCCAAAACCTAGCAAAACCTGTACCTCAGGGGAAATGTGGGCAACACTTCCATCTTCTTACAATTTCAGGTGTGGCTGCCATGGTGATGTCCCCTGACACATGCTCTTCTCATAATTATAGTAATGCATATTTTACAATGTCCAGAATTTATATTATGAAGCTTGTCAACATATAAAGACTACTGTTAGAACATGTTGCTTGTCTGTCCCACTAACACATGACAGCAGATATTGATGTGTCTATTTTGGACATCTGATTAAGTGTCAGTCAGGAATGTGCACACACTCCCAGAATTAAGGAAGCAGCAGAATGTAAAGAATCTGAAGCAGAGTCGAGAAAGCCACAATGAGACGGCTGCACTACTTACTTGTAGTAATGTATAACAAGCAAAAATATAGGACACCATTAATTCAAATTGTGTGCTATATGCTTTTCACCAGATCAGCAAGGGTGAAAGGATACTAGTAAATGGATATGGGAAGAAAACCCTGGACATTGTAATAGTTTAGTTAAATGCCAAACATAAAGTGCCAGTGCTATTGCATTTCATGGGAATGAATATTACTCTGGAGGATATCTACTAGAATAAATTGAAATTGTAAAGGACAAACCTTATACTAGTAGTAAAACACAGATCCCCACCAGCCCCCCAAGGAAGCCCACGCGAAACGCGCATTGGGGCTGGCTGACTGAACCTTCCGAGTGGGACATTATGGGTGAGAACCTGGACTGATGTGATAGAATATTTTTTTATATAGGCATGGACTTTCTGGTGGGGATTTGTATTTTACAACTAGTATAAGGTTTGTCCTTTACAATTTCAATTTATTCTAATAGAGTTCCATCCTCCCCAGTAATATTAAGTCCTAAAAAATGCAGTAGCACTGGCACTTAATGTTTGGCATTTAACTATACTAGTACCATGTCCAGGGTTTACTTCCCATATCCACTTTATTAGTTATATGGATGTGTTGTTGTTTTCTGTTCCCACTGAGCCTTTCATTTCATCTCATTCTCATATATAAGAATATTTAAACTATAGACCTGTTCTTGTATGTGTATCTTTAATAAAATTTGTTATAATTTTTATAGGACTATTACTCCTTTTTTTGTTGTTGTCCTGCTTAGTATTTATGGAGTGTCCTTGAACAGCGCCTATTATACCCTTTGGGTTATGGCTTTGATTTGATGACCTATGTTATTATGGTTTCTGTTGTGAATTTGCTTTTTGCTCCCTCTAGTGGTTACTAGTTTTTTGACTCTGGTTTTTCTGTCATTCCTTTTATCCGCACCTGGGTCGTTAGTTAGGGGTGTTGCTATATAAGCTCCCTGGACCTTCAGTTCAATGCCTGGCAACGTAGTTATCAGAGCTAGTCTGCTGTGCTCTTGTCTACTGATCCTGGTTTCCAGTTATATCAGCTAAGTCTGCTTTTTGCTTTTTGCTATTTGTTTTTGGTTTTGTATTTTTGTCCAGCTTGTTCCAAATCTATATCCTGACCTTTGCTGGAAGCTCTAGGGGGCTGGTGTTCTCCCCCCGGACCGTTAGACGGTTCGGGGGTTCTTGAATTTCCAGTGTGGATTTTGATAGGGTTTTTGTTGACCATATAAGTTACCTTTCTTTATTCTGCTATCAGTAAGCGGGCCTCTCTGTGCTAAACCTGGTTCATTTCTGTGTTTGTCATTTCCTCTTACCTCACCGTTATTATTTGTGGGGGGCTTCTATCCAGCTTTGGGGTCCCCTTCTCTGGAGGCAAGAAAGGTCTTTGTTTTCCTCTACTAGGGGTAGCTAGATTCTCCGGCTGGCGCGTGTCATCTAGAATCAACGTAGGAATGATCCCCGGCTACTTCTAGTGTTGGCGTTAGGAGTAGATATATGGTCAACCCAGTTACCACTGCCCTATGAGCTGGATTTTTGTATTCTGCAGACTTCCACGTTCCTCTGAGACCCTCGCCATTGGGGTCATAACAGTTTGCCAGGCCAGTATTAAATGTTTAATGCATTGCAGAAGAGGGATTATAAGAAAGAAGATTCTGAGTTTTTTTTTTTTTTTTTTCTTCTTCCCCTTTACCTCAGAGTGGCTATGCTTGCTGCAGACATGAATGTCCAGACCTTGATTACAAGTGTGGACCAGCTGGCTACTCGTGTGCAGGGCATACAAGACTATGTTATCAGAAATCCTAGGTCAGAACCTAAAATACCGATTCCTGAACTGTTTTCCGGAGACAGGTTTAAGTTTAGGAATTTCATGAATAATTGTAAATTGTTTTTGTCCCTGAGACCCTGTTCATCTGGAGACTCTGCTCAGCAAGTAAAAATTGTTATTTCGTTCTTACGGGGCGACCCTCAGGATTGGGCTTTTTCGCTGGCGCCAGGAGATCCGGCATTGGCTGATATTGATGCGTTTTTTCTGGCGCTCGGTTTACTTTATGAGGAACCCAATCTTGAGATTCAGGCAGAAAAGGCCTTGCTGGCTATGTCTCAGGGGCAGGACGAGGCTGAAGTGTATTGCCAAAAATTTCGGAAATGGTCCGTGCTGACACATTGGAACGAGTGTGCACTGGCCGCTAATTTTAGAAATGGCCTTTCTGAAGCCATTAAGAATGTTATGGTGGGTTTTCCCATTCCCACAGGTCTGAATGATACTATGGCACTGGCTATTCAAATTGACCGGCGGTTGCGGGAGCGCAAAACCGCAAATTCCCTCATGGTGTTGTCTGAACAGACACCTAATTCGGTGCAATGTGATAGAAAAACCGCAAATTCCCTCATGGTGTTGTCTGAACAGACACCTGATTTAATGCAATGTGATAGAATCCTGACTAGAAATGAGCGGAAAATTCATAGACGCCGGAATGGCTTGTGCTACTACTGTGGTGATTCTACACATGTTATCTCAGCATGCTCTAAACGTATAGCTAAGGTTGTTAGTCCTGTCACCGTTGGTAATTTGCAACCTAAATTTATTCTGTCTGTAACTTTGATTTGCTCACTGTCGTCTTATCCTGTCATGGCGTTTGTAGATTCAGGTGCTGCCCTGAGTCTTATGGATCTGTCATTTGCTAAGCGCTGTGGTTTTACTCTTGAACCATTAGTAAATCCTATTCCTCTTAGGGGTATTGATGCTACGCCATTGGCAGCAAATAAACCGCAGTATTGGACACAGGTTACCATGTGCATGACCCCTGAACACCGCGAGGTGATACGTTTCCTGGTTTTACATAAAATGCATGATTTGGTTGTTTTAGGGCTGCCATGGTTACAGACCCATAATCCAGTCCTGGACTGGAAGGCTATGTCAGTCTCAAGTTGGGGCTGTCGTGGTATTCATGGGGATTCCCTGCCTGTGTCTATTGCTTCTTCTACGCCTTCGGAAGTTCCTGAATATTTGTCTGATTATCAGGATGTCTTCAGTGAGTCTGAGTCCAGTGCACTGCCTCCTCATAGGGACTGTGACTGTGCTATAGATTTGATCCCAGGCAGTAAATTTCCTAAGGGAAGACTGTTTAATCTGTCGGTACCTGAACATACCGCTATGCGTTCATATATCAAGGAGTCTCTGGAGAAAGGACATATTCGTCCGTCTTCTTCCCCTCTTGGTGCGGGATTCTTTTTTGTGGCAAAAAAGGACGGATCTTTGAGGCCTTGTATTGATTATCGGCTTTTAAATAAGATCACTGTCAAATTTCAGTATCCTTTACCGCTGTTGTCTGACTTGTTTGCCCGGATTAAAGGTGCCAAGTGGTTCACCAAGATAGACCTTCGTGGTGCGTACAACCTTGTGCGCATTAAGCAAGGTGATGAATGGAAAACCGCATTCAATACGCCCGAAGGTCATTTTGAGTACTTGGTGATGCCTTTTGGGCTCTCCAATGCGCCTTCAGTTTTTCAGTCCTTTATGCATGACATTTTCCGGAAGTATCTGGATAAATTTTTGATTGTTTATCTGGATGATATTTTGGTTTTTTCTGAGAATTGGGATTCGCATGTGGAGCAGGTCAGGTTGGTCTTTAAAATTTTGCGTGAAAATTCTTTGTTTGTCAAGGGCTCAAAATGTCTCTTTGGTGTACAGAAGGTTCCCTTTTTGGGGTTCATTTTTTCCCCTTCTGCTGTGGAGATGGACCCAGTCAAGGTCCGAGCAATTCTTGATTGGACTCAGCCCTCGTCAGTTAAGAGTCTTCAGAAGTTCTTGGGTTTCGCTAACTTCTACCGTCGTTTTATCGCTAATTTTTCTAGCATTGTGAAACCTTTGACGGATATGACCAAGAAGGGCTCCGATGTAGCTAACTGGGCTCCTGCTGCCGTGGAGGCTTTCCAGGAGTTGAAACGCCGGTTTACTTCGGCGCCTGTTTTGTGCCAGCCCGATGTCTCACTTCCCTTTCAGGTTGAGGTGGATGCTTCAGAGATTGGAGCAGGGGCCGTTTTGTCGCAGAGAGGCCCTGGTTGCTCTGTTATGAAACCTTGTGCCTTTTTCTCTAGGAAGTTTTCGCCTGCCGAGCGAAATTATGATGTGGGCAATCGGGAGTTGTTGGCCATGAAATGGGCATTTGAGGAGTGGCGTCATTGGCTCGAGGGTGCTAAGCATCGTGTGGTGGTCTTGACTGATCACAAAAATCTGATGTATCTCGAGTCTGCTAAACGCCTTAATCCGAGACAGGCCCGCTGGTCATTGTTTTTCTCCCGCTTTGATTTTGTTGTCTCGTATTTACCAGGTTCAAAGAATGTGAAGGCCGATGCTCTTTCTAGGAGCTTTGTGCCTGATGCTCCTGAAGTCGCTGATCCTGTTGGTATTCTTAAAGATGGAGTTATCTTGTCAGCTATTTCTCCGGATCTGCGACGTGTGTTGCAGAGATTTCAGGCTGATAGGCCTGAGTCTTGTCCACCTGACAGACTGTTTGTCCCGGATAAGTGGACCAGCAGAGTCATTTCCGAGGTTCATTCCTCGGTGTTGGCAGGTCACCCGGGAATTTTTGGCACCAGAGATCTGGTGGCCAGGTCCTTTTGGTGGCCTTCCTTGTCAAGGGATGTGCGGTCATTTGTGCAGTCCTGTGGGACTTGTGCTCGAGCTAAGCCTTGCTGTTCTCGTGCCAGCGGTTTGCTCTTGCCCTTGCCTGTCCCGAAGAGACCTTGGACACATATCTCCATGGATTTCATTTCTGATCTTCCGCTATCTCAGGGCATGTCCGTTATCTGGGTGATATGTGATCGCTTCTCCAAGATGGTCCATTTGGTTCCTTTGCCTAAGCTGCCTTCCTCTTCCGATCTGGTTCCTGTGTTTTTCCAGAACGTGGTTCGTTTGCACGGCATCCCTGAGAATATTGTGTCAGACAGAGGATCCCAGTTCGTTTCCAGGTTCTGGCGATCCTTTTGTAGTAGGATGGGCATTGATTTGTCGTTTTCGTCTGCTTTCCATCCTCAGACTAATGGACAGACGGAGCGAACCAATCAGACTTTGGAGGCTTATTTGAGGTGTTTTGTCTCTGCTGATCAGGACGATTGGGTGACATTCTTGCCGTTGGCTGAGTTTGCCCTTAATAATCGGGCTAGTTCCGCCACCTTGGTTTCGCCTTTTTTCTGCAACTCTGGTTTCCATCCTCGCTTTTCTTCGGGTCATGTGGAGCCTTCTGACTGTCCTGGGGTGGATTCTGTGGTGGATAGGTTGCAGCGGATCTGGAATCATGTGGTGGACAACTTGAAGTTGTCACAGGAGAGGGCTCAGCGCTTTGCCAACCGCCGCCGCGGTGTGGGTCCCCGACTACGCGTTGGGGATTTGGTATGGCTTTCTTCCCGCTTTGTTCCTATGAAGGTCTCCTCTCCCAAATTTAAACCTCGTTTTATTGGGCCTTACAAGATATTGGAAATCCTTAATCCTGTATCTTTTCGTCTGGATCTTCCTGTGTCGTTTGCTATTCACAATGTATTTCATAGGTCCTTGTTGCGGCGGTACATTGTGCCTGTAGTTCCTTCTGCTGAGCCTCCTGCTCCGGTGTTGGTTGAGGGCGAGTTGGAGTACGTGGTGGAGAAGATCTTGGATTCTCGCCTCTCCAGGCGGAGGCTTCAGTACCTGGTCAAGTGGAAGGGCTATGGTCAGGAGGATAATTCCTGGGTGGTCGCCTCTGATGTTCATGCGGCCGATTTAGTTCGTGCCTTTCATGCCGCTCATCCTGATCGCCCTGGTGGTCGTGGTGAGGGTTCGGTGACCCCTCACTAAGGGGGGGGTACTGTTGTGAATTTGCTTTTTGCTCCCTCTAGTGGTTACTAGTTTTTTGACTCTGGTTTTTCTGTCATTCCTTTTATCCGCACCTGGGTCGTTAGTTAGGGGTGTTGCTATATAAGCTCCCTGGACCTTCAGTTCAATGCCTGGCAACGTAGTTATCAGAGCTAGTCTGCTGTGCTCTTGTCTACTGATCCTGGTTTCCAGTTATATCAGCTAAGTCTGCTTTTTGCTTTTTGCTATTTGTTTTTGGTTTTGTATTTTTGTCCAGCTTGTTCCAAATCTATATCCTGACCTTTGCTGGAAGCTCTAGGGGGCTGGTGTTCTCCCCCCGGACCGTTAGACGGTTCGGGGGTTCTTGAATTTCCAGTGTGGATTTTGATAGGGTTTTTGTTGACCATATAAGTTACCTTTCTTTATTCTGCTATCAGTAAGCGGGCCTCTCTGTGCTAAACCTGGTTCATTTCTGTGTTTGTCATTTCCTCTTACCTCACCGTTATTATTTGTGGGGGGCTTCTATCCAGCTTTGGGGTCCCCTTCTCTGGAGGCAAGAAAGGTCTTTGTTTTCCTCTACTAGGGGTAGCTAGATTCTCCGGCTGGCGCGTGTCATCTAGAATCAACGTAGGAATGATCCCCGGCTACTTCTAGTGTTGGCGTTAGGAGTAGATATATGGTCAACCCAGTTACCACTGCCCTATGAGCTGGATTTTTGTATTCTGCAGACTTCCACGTTCCTCTGAGACCCTCGCCATTGGGGTCATAACAGGTTTCTGCTTTAGTATTATTGTTTTCAAGTCTGTTATTCATGAGTGGTATATTCAATCATCCTAGAGAATCTGGCCAATTATGCAAATGATCAGAGTTAGATCAGAGTGTGAGCAAGGTGTGATCCGATTTTCTTGGATGAGAGAATCAGAGCACACTGTGAAGAGAAGATGGAGAAAATTTCTACATTTTCTCCATTGTGTCAGTGCTCGAATATCGGACTGCACTCAGATGTCATCCAATTTTTTTTCTTTGGACTGCTCGATCCAAGGAAAAAATTAGTCATATATGCAGCCCCATCAAATCACATTGGTTCGAGTGCAATCCAATGATGTCAGATCACACTTGGTCAGGAAATGGTCATAGTGTGAGTGAGCCCTTT
Source organism: Ranitomeya variabilis (assembly GCF_051348905.1). Taxonomy (NCBI): domain Eukaryota; kingdom Metazoa; phylum Chordata; class Amphibia; order Anura; family Dendrobatidae; genus Ranitomeya; species Ranitomeya variabilis. The sequence continues at coordinate 662,922,192 of NC_135232.1, read as the reverse complement.
GGACATGTCTTTAATATAGTAGTCCTAGATCTGTCTTTTAAAAAAGCACTCCCACTAACATTTTTATTCTTTAAATGTGTGTGTATATGCATGTAATGTGGTATGAGTGTGTGAATATATTCGCCTACCGCTGCTCTCTCCGGTGTCCAGCACCTATCTTCTGCTGTTCTCAGTGACATCACCGGAAATAAGACATGCTGGCCCGTCCTACACTCTGTGTGAGCCTGAACTCGCTGATACAGTGAGAGCGCATAGAGCCTCGTTCTGGTGCTCCATAGATTTATATTGTAAAAGTCACTCCAGGGTCACATAGAGCACAGCGTTCTGGGATAGTCTGAAGAGTGGTGACGTCATTCAGGAGAGCAGAGGAAAGGTGCTGGACACCAGAGAAAGAGCAGCACACTCATACTACATTACATCCACATACATGCAAATTTAAACAATATAAATGTTAGTGGGAGAGTTACTTTAAGTTTTGTTGTTGCTTTTTTAATTTAACAAAATGGCTCCTGAGGAATATTCATGAGATTTTCCAGTGATCTCAGAATACAGGATTCAGCAGCTGATTGTGTCCTCCTCACACACAATGCAAAGCTAAACAGACTTTGACTGGTCAGAGCTTTCATTGTAGCTCCAGCCTCATTTGGACATAAGTTGACTCTTCAGAGTCATTCACTCCCAAACAGGAGTCACTAAAAAATGAAAACATTTTGATATTAAAGATTTGTCACTTTTTTTTTGCATAGTTACATCCCCTAGTTCTGCCTATTGCAAGCTGTACTCTTCTGTAAGTTTCTTGCATTTGGCTTATACAGGTGTTACATCAATAGACACAACTTTTTTGAGATGTGGGCTCAGCACAAAGAGGTGCTATGCATCATAGGATGGAAGACCTTACTATCCAGAGGCAATTTTGTGTGCAGTCAATGATGCCCATGTGTCTCAATACAACTAATGTCATTCAAGTGCTTTACCTACATACTGCTGGTCTCCATCACACTGGTGGGTTTCTTTAAGTTGCCCAGAGCAGAAGTGTGAATATGCCATACTTGAGTCTGAATCATGTGCAGACTGGCAATAAATATGAAGTAAGTAGGGCCTGATTCATTATTGCTTTTGTGCCTTTTGTTTTTGTCTTTTTCATTTTCAGCTTATTTTTTTAATGTGCGCATTTTTTTTAACTCTATTTTATATATGATAGTTGCTGCAGGAGATATAAGAGACATGGGACCTCCTAGTTCCTAGTGCAATAACCCCAATGTAAGGTGAAAATATAATTATATTAGTGGGGAATGTGCTCACCTTCTGGGGGGGTGCATTACCCTTGTAAAGGCCTGTGGAATAGTGGTCTGTCCTCTCCTGCTGCTTTCCTGTGTACTGCATTTTCTTCTATATTACTTTATATGTATTCCACTGTTGTTTCTTTATGTTCCTGATTGTGGGTAGATTTTGAGGATGCCAGATGTTTTCAACTGATTCATCATTTGAAACTGGATAAAAAGTTGCATATCTTTTAAACAAATGGGTTCCAGTTACGCCTGGAGTAATTTGTTTATGTACATCTGATTTTTTTTAAATCAAATATTTCAATAAAATGTCATAAAAAAAAGGACAAAATTAAATAGAATCAGTAGCAACTTCAATGAATACCACAAAACTAAACAAGGAATATTGTTCATTACATTAATAAATATTTGACTTTGTGAATTATTTAATTATTAAACCTTTTTGTTCAATAGGATGATGAAGTTGTCCTTCAGTGTGTCGCCAACATCCATAAGGAGCAGAGGAAGTTCTGCTTGGCAGCTGAGGGACTTGGGAATCGACTTTGCTTCCTGGAACCAACTTCAGAAGCCAAAGTAAGATTTGCCTCAATCTGTTTTATCTTAAGGAATACCACTGGCAGTACTGTAACATTCTTTCAGCAATTACTCGAAAGTGAATATTCTGACTTAATATGTTAAGGTTAGGGAAATATAATTTTGTAATGAATGTTGTAATTTTGTGCTCGCTCTACTGTTCGTTCTTAAACTCCCTTAAAGGGCGTTTGTAACTAAAAGAGCCATCTTGTGCTGCACTAATGCTGCATTCTGACAAGGTGGCTCTTTTAGTTCTTGTTCCTGGCACTGTTGCAATAATCTTTCCCCCCTAATCCAGACGCCTCACAGCCATCATTCCGGGCCTCTGCGCGCCAGGCGCCGCCTCCTCTTCCTTCATTAACGTCCCCGGCGCCTGCGCTGTTACTTTTTTTTCAGGCATGCGTAGTTGTGCTGCCCTTCAAACTTACAGCGCAGGCGCTCATGCAGATAAGTAGTGTTGAGCTACCTCCCTAGTGTTCGAGTTCGGTTCGTCGAACTGGGATGTGTTCGATGAATGTTCGTCGAACCCCATTGAAACCAATGGCAGGCAAACACAAACACATACAAACACATAGAAAACACATAGAAAACACCTTAAAAGGTGTCCAAAAGCTGACAAACTGCTCAGAAGACACAACAAACACATGGAAAAGTCACAACTACATATAGTCATGCAAAAAGAAAAGAGGTGGAGGAGTAAAAGCAGGAGGAGACACAGATATAGGCATGTCTTGCCCTTCTAAAATCAAGAAAGGCTGGAGTCAAAATCTAAAATCACCCTACCAACACCCAGACGCCGTGACAAAAAAAATAAAAAAATAAATATCTTTAGGTAGAATGGCGGCGGGTCCATTCAGAACACTTTCCTTAGAAGACGTAGTGGTACCCCCGTTGGGAGTTGTGCCAAAAAAGGAACCCAATACATTCAGACTAATCCACCATTTGTCATATCCAAGGGGCAGGTCAGTAAACGACAACATCGACGCGAAACCAAGTACAGTACTATGTACTGTACCTCCTTTGACGAGGCAATCAGGTGGATCAAGAAGTTGGGAAGGGGCACCCTAATGGCCAAAACAGACATTGAGGGGGCGTTCCGGTTACTACCTGTGCCTCCGAATAGTGTCCTCTCATTGGGCTGCTTCTGTGAAGGAGCATACTACATAGATCGCTGTTTGCCCATGGGGTGCTCCATATCCTGCTCACTATTTGAGGCGTTTAGTTGCTTCCTCGAATGTGTCGCCATGGACGTTTGTAAGGCGGCACATATTATCCATTACCTCGATGACTTCTTATGCCTGGGCCCAAAAGATTTGCCACAGTGTGAATACACGTGGTAGTCCACCTGTGAGAAGGAGAGAGCTGGAGGGACAGTGGACACCCCAGAGCCGAGGGGTTAGATTGAGAAAGGAAGAAGGCGGTGTAGCTTGCTTCATGGGTGGGGTACTCTGCTGAGTAGCAGAAATTGCTATTAGGCCCAAAAGGATTTCCTGGGCTACATGCCGTTAAAAATAGTACTTAGGTAAACAGGTGGTGTAGCTTGCTTCATGGGTGAAGTATGCTGCTGAGTAGCACCAAATTCTACTAGGCCCAAAAGGATTTCCTGGGCTAGATGCCGTTAAAAAATAGTACTTAGGTAAACAGGCGGTGTAGCTTGCTTCATGGGTGGGGTACGCTGCTGAGTAGCACCAAATTCTACTAGGCCCAAAAGGATTTCCTGGGCTAGATGCCGTTAAAAATAGTACTTAGGTAAACAGGCGGTGTAGCGGTGTAGCTTGCTTCATGGGTGGGGTACGCTGCTGAGTAGCACCAAATTCTACTATGCCCAAAAGGATTTCCAGGGCTAGATGCCGTTAAAAAATAGTACTTAGGTAAACAGGCGGTGTAGCTTGCTTCATGGGTGGGGTACTCTGCTGAGTAGCAGAAATTGCTATTAGGCCCAAAAGGATTTCCTGGGCTACATGCCGTTAAAAATAGTACTTAGGTAAACAGGTGGTGTAGCTTGCTTCATGGGTGAAGTGTGCTGCTGAGTAGCACCAAATTCTACTAGGCCCAAAAGGATTTCCTGGGCTAGATGCCGTTAAAAAATAGTACTTAGGTAAACAGGCGGTGTAGCTTGCTTCATGGGTGGGGTACGCTGCTGAGTAGCACCAAATTCTACTAGGCCCAAAAGGATTTCCTGGGCTAGATGCCGTTAAAAATAGTACTTAGGTAAACAGACGGTGTAGCGGTGTAGCTTGCTTCATGGGTGAAGTGTGCTGCTGAGTAGCACCAAATTCTACTAGGCCCAAAAGGATTTCCTGGGCTAGATGCCGTTAAAAAATAGTACTTAGGTAAACAGGCGGTGTAGCTTGCTTCATGGGTGGGGTACTCTGATGAGTAGCAGAAATTGCTACTAGGCCCAAAAGGATTTCCTGGGCCAGATGCCGTTAAAAATAGTACTTAGGTGAACAGGCGGTGGGTGGCTGGGCTACTCTGCTGACTAGCAGACACTGAAGCTTTGGAGCAGACCTCTGAATCCCAGGCCGTAGTATGAGTAAAGAACTCTGCAGACGACCCCAACCACCTGGAATTGACGATGGCAACGTCATGTAAAACTCAGCAAGGAGACTAAATCAAAGAGTCTCCATTTTTTCCAAAAATTTGGCCACAGACACCACTTAAGTGGCATCAATTTCGCCAGAGTTTTTTTAAACGGTTGGTGAGGTGATTTTCAAAAATCATCAAGTTTTTAGTCTCCCCAGGATGACACAGGGGTAGAAAAGTCCTTGCAGATCCAGGATTTGTTCATCTTGATGAACGTTAGTCTGTCTACATTGTCACTGGACAGCCGCGTGCGCTTATCTGTCAGCACACCACCAGCAGCGCTGAACACACGTTCAGAGAGAACGCTGGCTGCGGGGCACGACAAGATCTCCAAGGCGTGAGTGGCGAGCTCAGGCCATTTTTCAAGATTGGAAGCCCAAAATGAGCAAGGGTCCAGTTCCACAGTCATAGCATCGATGTTAACTTGGAGATACTCTTGAACCATCCTCTCTAGGCGTTGGCTGTGCGTTAGACTTCTTGCCTCCTGTGGCCTTGCAAAGGATGGTCTAAAAAAATCTTGAAACGATTGGAAAAAATTGATGTTACCACCAGATACAATATTACTGTTACGGTTTGAGTGATGACTCGATAGTACCATGGTTGGCAAGTTAGAACTCAGAGATTCACTACGTGCACCACTGGTGTTTTGTGGAAAATCAAATGTTAGATTCTGTAACAGTCTCTGCTGACACTCCCGCATGCGTGAATCCCTTTCTATGGAAGGAATTATTTTGCCAAATTTACTTTTCTACCGGGGATCTAAGAGTGTGGCAACCCAGTAGTCAGCATTACTTCAGATTCTGACAATCCGAGGGTCATGTTGCAGGTAGTGCAGCAAGAAGGCACTCATGAGTCTTGCGAATCCAGGAGGACCAAGTCCTTGTTGTCTTGGTGGTGGTGAGGTGAAAATCATGCTTCCTTCCTCTGCCCTCTCCCCCCAACCTCGCACAACAGAAATTTGATCAAGGTCTCCCTCATCTGATGAGTCTTCCATGCCCAGCGCCAGTTTGTCCTCCACTTCTTCCTCGCCTCCTGCACCTTCCTCAACAGTTTGGCTGCTACCATGTGCCCTCGGTAATCCCTCTACCCCAGCCTCCAATGCCTGCTGCCTTGGTGCTGCCAACCTTCTGGACCTTGGAGATATTATCCCTTCCATAGATGACTCCTCCTGTTCCTCCTCCTCCTCTTGTTCCACCACCTGACTCTGAATACTGTTTAAGGTGTGCTCCAGCATCTAAATCACCGGAATAGTCATGCTGATGCTGATAATGGCATCTTCAGCACTAAACATCTTCGTTGCTATTTCAAAACTGTGCAGAAGGGTGCATAGGTCCCTGATCTGAGACCACTCCTGCAGCGTGATTTGCCCCACCTCTGGATCTCTTTGGCTCAGGCTATGCGTAATAATGTATTGCACTAGGGCTCGTCGGTGCTTCCACAGTCGCTGCAACATGTGCAGAGTTGAATTCCACCATGTGGGCACATCGCATTTCAGCAGGTGAACTGGCAGGCCCAACGACTTCTGTAGAGATGTAAGTCGTTGAGCTGCGGGATGCGAACGGCGGAAGTGAGCACACAGCGACCGTGCCCTCTGCAGAAGCCCATCTAGTCCAGGATAGTGGGATAAAAATTGCTGGACAACCAGGTTCAAAACATGAGCCATACAAGGCACATGTGTGACATTGCCCCAGCGAAGGGCCGCACCCAGGTTTGCAGCATTGTTGCACATAGCCTTCCCTGGCTGTAGGTTGAGTGGAGACAACCATTGATGGAACTCGGTCTCCAGAGCTGACCACAACTCCCCAGCTGTGTGACTCACATTTCCCAGATATTTCAATGTAAACACTGCCTGATGTCATTGAGCCCTGGTGACAGCATAGTAAGGAGGTGTGCAGGATTCCTTCTGCGCAGTTACAACGTGGGTGGCATTACCAGACAGGCTTTGGGTGCAGGTGGAGGACTGAGAGGAGGTTGAGGAGGCAGAAGCAGTGGAGGAACATCTAGATACAGAGGATCGACGAGCAACTCGTGGGGGTGGCAAGACTTGGACAGCAGCCCCTTCTCCTGATGTCGCCATAGTTACCCAGTGCCCAGTAGTCACCAACATGTAACGCCTCTGTCCATGTCTACTCGTCCAAGTGTCTGTGGTGAAATGCACCCTGTCACACACAGAGTTTCTCAAGGAAGCGGTGATGTTGTGTGCAACATGCTGGTGTAGCGCAGGCACAGTTTTCTTTGAGAAGTAGTGGCGACTGGGCATCTGGTACTGGGGAACTGCGACGGACATAAGGTCTCAAAAATCCTCTGTGTCCACCAGGCGGAAAGGCAGCATTTCTGTAGCCAACAGCTTGCAGATGGTGAAATTCAACCTCTTAGCTTTGTCATGGCTAGGAGGAAATGGTCTTTTACTTGTCCACATCTGAGGGACTGAGGGCTGGCTGCCGTGCTTAGACGGAGTTGAGTAGGGTGTCCCCGGCAAACTGCTGGTCTGTGAGGAAGGTGCAGGCTGAGATGTTATGTTGCCTTGATCAAAATGTGGTGTCGATGTCGGAGAGCGGTCAACACCAGCAGGTGTTTCCACTTGCATATGTCCTGACGACCTGCCAATCACACTGGCTGTTGCGGGTAAAGAGGTGGAAGGTCTGCGTCCAAAACCATGTGCGACTGCTGTCTCCACAGTCACAGAGGATGAAGAGGACGCAGATGCACTTGATGGGGCAGACGGTGATTGACCCGACCCACTAGGCCGCATTGTAGCACAGTGAGCTTCCCACTGCAACTTATGCCTCATATCCATGTGACGGTTCATGCATGAAGTACTCAAGCTAGTGATTTTTTGGCCTCTACTGAAATTTTGATGACAAATCTTACAGACAACAATGAGTTGGGTCATCCTTTGTGATGTCAAAAAATGCCCAGGCTATGCAAGGCTTAGAGCCCGTGCGACCCGAAGAGCCACCACGATTTCTGCTCAGAGGCACAGTTGGGGTTGAGGATGCAGTTGTTGACGTGCTTCCAGTACACCGTCTCTCCAGGAAGGCGCAATGTAACCTCGTCGTCAGACTCCTCACTAGCATCCTCCTCCACCTCCTCTGCTGACCTCATAGACTGGCAGACTGTGGGTTGACAGGTAGTGGGGTCTCCAACCTCATCATCATCATCCTGTGTGTTCTCACACCCGTCGTCCTCAGAGCCAACCTCTTCCTGCCCTGACCGAAAAGTCAAGTTTTCGTTCCAATCAGGTATCTCAGTCTCATCATCATCTTACTCATTGTCTCCACCAACAGGAGTTACAGTTTGGGAACGAGGGTCTACATTATGCTCAGAACCTTCTTCATCTGGGCCTGGATCCGACTCACAAAGATTCTGGGCATCACTGCAGATCATTTCCTTGTCTGGATTCACAGAAGCTCTGGAACAGACCTCTGATTCCCAGGCTATAGTATGAGTAAACAGCTCTGCAGACTCAATCATCTGTGTTACCCCATGGTCAGACGGGCGGCTATAGACTTAGGAGCTGTGAGGAAGCAAGTGCGATTGGGGTGACAACTCTGAGGACTGGAGTAGTTGTGATGTTGAAGTTGACATGGAGGAGAGCCCACTTGAATGAGCACTTGATATCCGTTCAAGCACCTGCTGTTTTTGTGCCTCATCTGGAATTTTTGGCGATGCTCGTAGCGATGGTCGTAAGAAAGGGATCATATCAGATTGTCCGCGAAAAGAAGTAGACATCTTACTTTGGCTGGAAGATGGTCTTTCTTCTGCAGATGTTACTGTTGCTTTACCACCTACCTGACGGACACAACCTTTTTTTCCCTTTCCAACACGCCTATTCCCCATTCCACCAGCAGCAGGCCTTTTTCCACTCATTTTGGTGATTAACTCTGTATCTGAAGTTGTTGGCACAAAAACCGATGGATGAAAACCGAGCAGAACTGAGTGGCCAAACTGTGGTACTAGGCCCAAAAGGATTTACTGGGTTAGATGCAGTAAAAATGTAGATACACAGGCGGTGTAGTTAGCTTCACAGGCGGGCTACTCCGCTGACGTGCAGACACTGCTCCTAGTCCCAAAACTATTTACTGGGTTAGATGCAGTAAAAATTTAGATACACAGGCGTGCAGACACTGCTCCTAGGCCCAAAACTATTTACTGGGTTAGATGCAGTAAAAATTTAGATACACAGGCGTGCAGACACTGCTCCTAGGCCCAAAACTATTTACTGCGTTAGATGCAGTAAAAATTTAGATACACATGCGTGCAGACACTGCTCCTAGTCCCAAAACTATTTACTGGGTTAGATGCAGTAAAAATTTAGATACACAGGCGTGCAGACACTGCTCCTAGTCCCCAAACTATTTACTGAGTTAGATGCAGTAAAAATTTAGATACACAGGCGTACAGACACTGTTCCTAGGCCCAAAACTAGTTACTGGGTTAGATGCAGTAAAAATTTAGATACACAGGCGTGCAGACACTGCTCCTAGTCCCAAAACTATTTAGTGGGTTAGATGCAGTAAAAATTTAGATACACAGGCGTGCAGACACTGCTCCTAGTCCCAAAACTATTTACTGGGTTAGATGCAGTAAAAATTTAGATACACAGGCGTGCAGACACTGCTCCTAGGCCCATAACTATTTACTGGGTTAGATGCAGTAAAAATTTAGATACACAGGCGTGCAGACACTGCTCCTAGGCCTATAACTATTTACTGGGTTAGATGCAGTAAAAATTTAGATACACAGGCGTGCAGACACTGCTCCTAGTCCCAAAACTATTTACTGGGTTAGATGCAGTAAAAATTTAGATACACAGGCGTGCAGACACTGCTCCTAGGCCCATAACTATTTACTGGGTTAGATGCAGTAAAAATTTAGATACACAGGCGTTAATGGAGATCGGCGTTATTTCAGCACAAATCTACCCCCCGCCCACTATACACTGAAACAGTCTGTTAACAATGATAAACAGTTTTAATGTGAAAATCAAGTTAGGCTTTTGGTGAACGAACAGTTATCGAACAGAAACTCGAACAGTCGAATTTTAAACAAATTGTTAGAGTTCGTCGAACGACTCGAACACCGCCCAAAACAGCTCGAATTTGAAATTGGCGAACAGTTTGACTCGAACACAGCTCATCTCTACAGATAAGTCGCACAGGACAAGTTTACTAAGTTGTTTTAGTAGGAGTCTACTGGAGCAAATGCATGCTTGGCTAAACTGAACAAACGTGTGTAAAGAAACAGTTGGATGAACTTAGGCTTGCCTAAGAATCAATATTTCTAAATTATTACTTAAATTCAACTGGCTATACCATAAAAGCTTGCTCAGAGTTTTACTCCTCTTAACCCATTCTATCCTGGGGATGGGGAAGCCTGTTCCTCCATGGCTCCAGAGAAGTGGTTGTGCATTTGAGCACATTGAATAATAGTGAATGGGAGATATAGAAACATACAGGATAAGATGTAATCCATAATTACCTTTCCACAGGATCAGTGAGGGCCCATCAGTTGGATCCCCACCAAGCAGTCACTTATTGTGTGTCCACTCAATATGCTGCAAATAATGTTTGTTATTAGAAAGAGCCCATCACAGAGAATCTGTACCAGCTTTTTGCTGCTCAATCTGAGGACAAAATAAATTTAAGACTGTGACCCTAATAGAGATGAGCGGTGTTCGAGTCGAACTGTTAGCCAATTTCAAATTCGAGCTGTTTTGGGGCGGTGTTCGAGTCGTTCGACGAACCCGAACAATTTGCTTAAAATTCGGCTGTTCGAGTTTCTGTTCGATAACTGTTCGTTCACCAAAAGCCTAGCTTGATTTGCACATTAAAACTGTTTATCATTGTTAATGGACTGTTTCAGTGAATAGTGGGCGGGGGATAGATCTGTGCTGTAATAACGCCGATCTCCATTTTTTTTTTCTTTCCTGCATTTACAGAGGGGCGGTGCAGTCTCTCAGCCTATCAGCAGTGCGCACACACACAGCAATGTGCATGTGATGCAGACAAGCAAGGGCATATGTCATTGGCTGTGTATGTCACATGTCACTCCTTGCCCAATGAGAACCAGCCATTTGCCCCGTCGTCACCATTTCCTCACTGCTGCAGCTTAGTGATAGACGGCACCGCTGCTGCTGTGGGCGCTATACAGTCAAAGAGTCTTTTTTTGCCAGCGAATTTTCTGAGAGATAGGTTTAGGGAGTCGGGAGTTGGGACTAGTTGTAATATCAGCCCTTTTCAGGGTAGGTTACAGCAGTTCATAGCACTGTTTGCCAGGCAGGTCTGAGCCAGTGCTGTGCAAGCGATAGTCACAGCATTTGGTGTAATCTAGCTCAGCCAATCCTTTTGGGCTAGTAGCATTGTCTGATAGTCATCTGAGTAGCCCGCCTGTGAAGCTAGCTACACCGCCTGTGTATCTCAATTTTTACTGCATCTAACCAAGTAAATCGTTTTGGGGTTTTGGGCTTAGTAGCAGTGTCTGCACGTCAGCAGAGTAGCCCGCCTGTGAAGCTAGCTACACCGCCTGTGTATCTCAATTTTTACTGCATCTAACCAAGTAAATCATTTTGGGGTTTTGGGCTTAGTAGCAGTGTCTGCACGTCAGCAGAGTAGCCTGCCTGTGAAGCTAGCTACACCGCCTGTGTATCTCAATTTTTACTGGATCTAACCCAGTAAATCGTTTTGGGGTTTTGGGCTTAGTAGCAGTGTCTGCACGTCAGCAGAGTAGCCCGTCTGTGAAACAAACTATACCGCCTGTGTATCTCTATTTTCACTGCATCTAATCCAGTTGATAGTTTTGGGCCTAGTAGCATTGTCTGCACGTCAGCAGAGTAGCCCGCCTGTGAAACAAACTATACCGCCTGTGTATCTCTATTTTCACTGCATCTAATCCAGTTGATAGTTTTGGGCCTGGAGAAGAAAGACCATCTTCCAGCCAAAGTAAGATGTCTACTTCTTTTCGTGGACAATCTGATATGATCCCTTTCTTACGACCATCGCTACAAGCATCGCCAAAAATTCCAGATGAGGCACAAAAACAGCAGGTGCTTGAACGGATATCAAGTGCTCGTTCAAGTGGGCTCTCCTCCATGTCAACTTCAACATCACAACTACTCCAGTCCTCAGAGTTGTCACCCCAATCGCACTTGCTTCCTCACAGCTCCCAAGTCTCCAGCTGCCCGTCTGAGCGTGGGGGAGCACACATGGTTGAGATCCAGTTGATAGTTTTGGGCCTAGTAGCATTGTCTGCACCTCAGCAGAGTAGCCCGCCTGTGAAACAAACTATACCGCCTGTGTATCTCTATTTTCACTGCATCTAATCCAGTTGATAGTTTTGGGCCTAGTAGCATTGTCTGCACGTCAGCAGAGTAGCCCGCCTGTGAAACAAACTATACCGCCTGTGTATCTCTATTTTCACTGCATCTAATCCAGTTGATAGTTTTAGGCCTAGTAGCATTTTCTGCACGTCAGCAGAGTAGCCCGCCTGTGAAGCTAGCTACACCGCCTGTGTATCTCAATTTTTACGGCATCTAACCCAGTAAATCGTTTTGGGGTTTTGGGCTTAGTAGCAGTGTCTGCACATCAGCAGAGTAGCCCGCCTGTGAAACAAATTATACCGCTTATGTATCTCTATTTTCACTGCATCTAATCCAGTTGATAGTTTTGGGCCTAGTAGCATTGTCTGCACGTCAGCAGAGTAGCCCGCCTGTGAAGCTAGCTACACCGCCTGTGTATCTCAATTTTTACGGCATCTAACCCAGTTAATCGTTTTGTGGTTTGGGGCTTAGTAGCAGTGTCTGCACGTCAGCAGAGTAGCCCGCCTGTGAAACAAACTATACCTCCTGTGTATCTCTATTTTCACTGCATCTAATCCAGTTGATAGTTTTGGGCCTAGTAGCATTGTCTGCACGTCAGCAGAGTAGCCCGCCTGTGAAACAAACTATACCGCCTGTGTATCTCTATTTTCACTGCATCTAATTCAGTTGATAGTTTTGGGCCTAGTAGCATTGTCTGCACGTCAGCAGAGTAGCCTGCCTGTGAAGTTAGCTACACCGCCTGTGTATCTCAATTTTTACGGCATCTAACCCAGTAAATCGTTTTGGGGTTTTGGGCTTAGTAGCAGTGTCTGCACGTCAGCAGAGTAGCCCACCTGTGAAACAAACTATACCGCCTGTGTATCTCTATTTTCACTGCATCTAAACCAGTTGATAGTTTGGGGCCTAGTAGCATTGTCTGCACGTCAGCAGAGTAGCCCGCCTGTGAAACAAACTATACCGCCTGTGTATCTCTATTTTCACTGCATCTAATCCAGTTGATAGTGTTGGGCCTAGTACCACAGTTTGGCCACTCAGTTCTGCTCGGTTTTCATCCATCGGTTGTTGTGCCAACAACTTCAGATACAGAGTTGCCAATTAAGCACTAAAATGAGTGGCAAAAGGCCTGCTGCTGGTGGAAAGGGGAATAGGCGTGTTGGAAAGGGAAAAAAAGGTTGTGTCCGTGGGGTAGGTGGTAAAGCAACAGTAACATCTGCAGAAGAAAGACCATCTTCCAGCCAAAGTAAGATATCTACTTCTTTTCGTGGACAATCTAATATGATCCCTTTCTTACGACCATCGCTACAAGCATCGACAAAAATTCCAGATGAGGTACAAAAACAGAAGGTGCTTGAACGGATATCAAGTGCTCGTTCAAGTGGGCTCTCCTCCATGTCAACTTCAACATCACAACTACTGCAGTCCTCAGAGTTGTCACCCCAATCGCACTTGCTTCCTCACAGCTCCCAAGTCTCCAGCTGCCCGTCTGAGCATGGGGGAGCACACATGGTTGAGTCTGTAGAGCTGTTTACTCATACTATAGCCTGGGAATCAGAGGTCTGCTCCAGAGCTTCTGTGAATCCAGACGAGGAAATGATCTGCACTGATGCCCAGAATCTTTGTGAGTCGGATCCAGGCCCAGATGAAGAAGGTACTGGGTATAATGTAGACCCTCGTTCCCAAACTGCAACTCCTGTTGGTGGAGACAATGAGGAAGATGATGATGAGACTGAGATACCTGATTGGAACGAAAACTTGACTTTTCGTTCGGGGCAGGAAGAGGTTGGCTCTGAGGACGACGGGTGTGAGAACACACAGATGATGATGACGAGGTTGTAGACCCCACTTACTGTCAGCCCCCAGTCCGCCAGTCCATGAGGTCAGCAGAGGAGGTGGAGGAGGATGCTAGTGACGAGTCTGACGATGAGGTAACGGTGCGCCTTCCTGGACAGAGACGGAGTACTGGAAGCACGTCAACAACTGCATCCTCAACCCCAATTGTGCCTCAGAACAGAAGTCGTGGTGGCTCTTCAGGTCGCATGGGCTCTAAGCCTTGCATAGCCTGGGCATTTTTTGACATCGCAAAGGATGACCCAACTCATGTTGTCTGTAAGATTTGTCAACAAAATCTCAGTAGAGGCCAAAAAATCACTAGCTTGAGTACTTCATGCATGAACCGTCACATGGATATGAGGCATAAGTTGCAGTGGGAAGCTCACTGTGCTACAATGCGGCCTAGTGGGTCGGGTCAACCACCGTCTGCCCCATCAAGTGCATCCGCGTCCTCTTCATCCTCTGTGACTGTGGGGACAGCAGTCGCACATGGTTTTGGACGCAGACCTTCCACCTCTTTACCCGCAACAGCCAGTGTGATTGGCAGGTCGTCAGGACATTTGCAAGTGGAAACAGCTGCTGGTGTTGAGCGCTCTCCGACATCGACACCACATTTTGATCAAGGCAACATAACATCTCAGCCTGCACCATCCTCACAGACCAGCAGTTTGCCGGGGACAACCTACTCAACTCCGTCTAAGCACGGCAGCCAGCCCTCAGTCCCTCAGATGTGGACAAGTAAAAGACCATTTCCTCCTAGCCATGACAAAGCTAAGAGGTTGAATTTCTCCATCTGTAGGCTGTTGGCTACAGAAATGCTGCCTTTCCGCCTGGTGGACACAGAGGATTTTCGAGACCTTATGTCCGTCGCAGTGCCCCAGTACCAGATGCCCAGTCGCCACTACTTCTCAAAGAAAGCTGTGCCTGCGCTACACCAGCATGTCGCACACAACATCACCGCTTCCTTGAGAAACTCTGTGTGTGACAGGGTGCATTTCACCACAGACACTTGGACAAGTAGACATGGACAGGGGCGTTACATGTCGGTGACTGGGCACTGGGTAACTACGGCGACATCAGGAGAAGGGGCTGCTGCCCAAGTCTTGCCGTCCCCACGAGTTGCTCGTCGATCCTCTGTGTCTAGAAGTTCCTCCACTGCTTCTGCCTCCTCAACCTCCTCTCGGTCCTCCACCTGCACCAAAAGCCTGTCTGGTAATGCCACCCGCGTTGTAACTGCGCAGAAGGAATCCGGCACACCTCCTCACTATGCTGTCACCAAGGCTCAACAGCATCAGGCAGTGTTTACATTGAAATGTCTCGGAAATGTGAGACTTTAGAAATACCCTGGTTTAGGGAAAAAGGGAAAAAGGGAAAAAGTACTGTATTTTAAAAATATTTTACAAATATATATATATATTTTTTTTTTTTATTTTGAGAAAATAAATGAATTTTTATTAACATTTTTCACTGGAAGTGGATGCATTCAAAAAATCCGTAGGTGCTTAGCACCACATTTGCTTGGAGTTTATTTTCAGTCACACAGCTAAGGAGTTGTGGTCAGCTCTAGAGACCGAGTTCCATCAATGGTTGTCTCCACTCAACCTGCAGCCAGGGAAGGCCGTGTGCGACAATGCTGCAAACCTGGGTGCGGCCCTTTGCCGGGGCAATGTCACACACGTGCCTTGTGTGGCTCACGTTTTGAACCTGGTTGTCCAGCAATTTTTATCCCACTATCCCGGACTAGATGGGCTTCTGCAGAGGGCACGGTCGCTGTGTGCTCACTTGCGCCGTTCGCATCCCGCAGCTCAACGACTTGCATCTCTAAAGAAGTCGTTGGGCCTGCCAGTTCACCGGCTGAAATGCAATGTGCCCACATGGTGGAATTCAACTCTGCACATGTTGCAGTGACTGTAGCAGCACCGACGAGCCCTGGTGCAATACATTATGACGTATAGCCTGGGCCAACAAGATCAAGAGGTGGGGCAAATCACGCTGCAGGAGTGGTCTCAGATCAGGGACCTATGCACCCTTCTGCACAGTTTTGAAATAGCTACGAAGATGTTTAGTGCTGACGATGCCATCATCAGTATGACCATTCCGGTGATTTACATGCTGGAGCACATGTTAAACAGTGTTCAGAGTCAGGTGGTGGAACAAGAGGAGGAGGAGGAGGAACAGGAGGAGTCGTATGCGGAAGGGATCATATCTCCAAAGTCAAGAAGGTTGGCAGCACCAAGGCGGCTGGCATTGGAGGCTGGGGGAGAGGGATTACCAAGGGTGCATGGTAGCAGCCAAACTGTTGAGGAAGGTGCAGAAGGCGAGGAAGAAGTGGAGGACGAACTGGTGCTGACAATGGAAGACTCATCAGATGAGGGAGACCTTGATCAAATTTCTGTTGTGCGAGGTTGGGGGGAGAGGGCAGACGATGGAAGCATGATTCTCACCTCGCCACCACCAAGACAACAAGGACTTGGTCCTCCTGGATGCGCAAGACACATGAGTGCCTTCTTGCTGCACTACCTGCAACATGACCCTCGGATTGTCAGAATCCGAAGTAATGCCGACTACTGGGTTGCCACACTCTTAGATCCCCGGTACAAAAGCAAATTTGGCGAAATAATTCCTGCTATAGAAAGGGATTCACGCATGCAGGAGTATCAGCAGAGACTGTTACATAATCTAACATCTGCTTTTCCACAAAACACCAGTGGTGCACGTAGTGAATCTCTGAGTTCTAACTTGCCAACCGTGGGACTATCGAGTCATCACTCAAACCGTAACAGTAACATCGTATCTGGTGGGAACAGCAATTTTTTCCAATCGTTTCAAGATTTTTTTAGACCATCCTTTGCATGGCCACAGGAGACAAGAAGTCTGATGCACAGCCAACGCCTAGAGAGGATGGTACAAAAGTATCTCCAAGTTAACATCGATGCCATGACTGTGGAACTGGACCCTTGCTCATTTTGGGCTTCCAATCTTGAAAAATGGCCTGAGCTCGCCACTCACGCCTTGGAGATCTTGTCGTGCCCCGCAGCCAGCGTTCTCTCTGAACGTGTGTTCAGCGCTGCTGGTGGTGTGCTGACAGATAAGCGCACACGGCTGTCCAGTGACAATGTAGACAGACTAACATTCATCAAGATGAACAAATCCTGGATCCGCAAGGACTTTTCTACCCCTGTGTCATCTTGGGGAGACTAAAAGCTTGATGATTTTTGAAAATCACCTCACCAACCGTTTTAAAAAACTCTGGCATAATTGATGCCACTTAAGTGGTGTCTGTGGCTGAATTTTTGGAAAAAATGGAGACTCTTTGACTTAGGGTACCGTCACACAGTACCATTTTAATCGCTACGACGGCACGATCGTGACATCGCAGCGATCGTATGAGTATCGCTCCAGCGTCGTAGACTGCGGTCACACGTTGCAATCACGGCACTGGAGCGATGCCGAAGTCCCCGGGTAACCAGGGTAAACATCGGGTAACTAAGCGCAGGGCCGCGCTTAGTAACCCGATGTTTACCCTGGTTACCAGCGTAAACGTAAAAAAAAACAAACAGTACATACTTACATTCCGGTGTCTGTCCCCCGGCATTCTGCTTCTCTCCACTGTGTAAGCAGCAGAGCCGGAAAGCACAGCGGTGACGTCACCGCTGTGCTCGCTTTCTGGCTGGCCGGCGCTCACAGTGCAGAGAAGCTGAGACGCCGGAGGACAGACACCGGAATGTAAGTATGTACTGTTTGTTTTTTTTTACTTTTACGCTGGTAACCACGGTAAACATCGGGTTACTAAGCGCGGCCCTGCGCTTAGTTACCCGATGTTTACCCTGGTTACAAGCGAACACATCACTGGATCGCTGTCACACACAACGATCCAGCGATGTCAGCGGGTGATCAAGCGACGAAAGAAAGTTCCATACGATCTGCTACGACGTACGATTCTCAGCAGGATCCCTGATCGCTGCTGCGTGTCAGACACAGCGATATCGTATGGATATCGCTGGAACGTCACGGATCGTACGGTCGTAGCGATCAAAGTGTGACTGTGTGACGGTACCCTTAGTCTCCTTGCTGAGTTTTACATGACGTTGCCATCGTCAATTCCTGGTGGGTGGGGTCGTCTGCAGAGTTGTTTACTCATACTATGGCCTGGGATTCAGAGGTCTGCTCCAAAGCTTCAGTGTCTGCTAGTCAGCAGAGTAGCCCAGCCACCCACCGCCCGTTTACCTAACTACTATTTTGTAACGGCATCTAGCCCTGGAAATCCTTTTGGGCCTAGTAGAATTTAGTGCTACTCAGCAGCGTACCCCACCCATGAAGCAAGCTACACCGCCTGTTTACCTAACTACTATTTTGTAACGGCATCTAGCCCAGGAAATCCTTTTGGGCCTAGTAGAATTTGGTGCAACTCAGCAGCGTACCCCACCCATGAAGCAAGCTACACCGCCTGTTTACCTAACTACTATTTTGTAACGGCATCTAGCCCAGGAAATCCTTTTGGGCCTAGTAGAATTTAGTGCTACTCAGCAGCGTACCCCACCCATGAAGCAAGCTACATCGCCTGTTGATCTAATTACTAATTTTTAACTGATCTAGCCCAGGAAATCGTTTTGTACCTAATAGCATTTTGTGCTACTCAGCAGAGTACCCCACCTATGAAGCAAGCTACACCGCCTGTTTACCTAACTACTATTTTTTAATGGCATTTGGCCAAGGAAATCCTTTTGGGCCTAGTAGCAATTTCTGCTACTCAGCAGAGTACCCCACCCATGAAGCAAGCTACACCGCCTTCTTTCTTTCTCAATCTAACCCCTCGGCTCTGGGGTGTCCACTCTCCCTCCAGCTCTCTCCTTCTCACAGGTGGACTACCGCGTGTTTTCACACTGTGGCGAATCTTTTGGGCCCAGGCATAAGAAGTCGTCGAGGTAATGGATAATATGTGCCGCCTTACAAACGTCCATGACGACACATTCGAGGAAGCAACTAAACGCCTCAAATAGTGAGCAGGATATGGAGCACCCCATGGGCAAACAGCGATCTATGTAGTATGCTCCTTCACAGAAGCAGCCCAATGGGAGGACACTATTCGGAGGCACAGGTAGTAACCGGAACACCCCCTCAATGTCTGTTTTGGCCATTAGATGCCCCTTCCCAACTTCTTGACCCACCTGATTGCCTCGTCAAAGGAGGTACAGTACATAGTACTGTACTTGGTTCCGCGTCTATGTTGTCGTTTACTGACCTGCCCCTTGGATATGACAAATGGTGGATTAGTCTGAATGTATTGGGTTCATTTTTTGGCACAACTCCCAACGGGGGTACCACTACGTCTTCTAAGGAAAGTGTTCTGAATGGACCCGCCGCCATTCTACCTAAAGATATATATATTTTTTTTTTGTCAAGACGTCTGGGTGTTGGTAGAGTGAGTTTAGATTTTTACTCCCGCCTTTCTTAACTTTAGAAGGGCATGACATGCCTATATCTGTGTCTCCTCCTCGTTTTACTCCTCGACCTCTTTTCTTTTCGCATGACTATGTGTAGTTGTGACTTTTCCATGTGTTTGTTGTGTCTTCTGAGCAGTTTGTCAGCTTTTGGACACCTTTTAAGGTGTTTTCTATGTGTTTTCCATGTGTTTGTATGTGTTTGTGTTTGCCTGCCATTGGTTTCAATGTGGTTCGACGGTGTTCGTCGAACAGTTCGACGAACAGTTCGGCGAACATCTCCCTGTTCGATGAACCGAACCCGAACACTAGGGAGGTGGCTCATCTCTAGACCCTAATTCCGGAAGAGAATGTATTTCAGGGCATCTTGCTGAAGGTTTTATAAAATACTATTTTATCTTTTTCAGCTCTGCTAATTCTCTCAATAAGGAGTTCTGTTTATATAATCCTAAATATATAAAGGCTCTGGGTATCCTTGCTTCCACCATTGATTGTCAGTTTTCTACCTATGCACAGTGCAGGTAGAGCTGTCAATCAATGATACAGGTGAGTTAGACAGAACTCCTCATTGGAAACACTAGCAGAAACCTGGTGACAGATGTATTACTTTGGAGTACAGCGGATATTCCTTTCTATTACAAGTAATGATTGTTGTCTTTACGCATGCTAGGGACCAATTAGATATTACGCCAGTTTATATTAGAAGAATCTGGCAGTGGATCTGATTTATCTCACTGAATATGCTCTGCGGTTTTCTGGCATCTTCAGATGTTGCAGTACATTAGGTTTTCATCTTGCTCGATCTCTGCAAAGCTAAAAGGCAGAACGTGTTCGGCGGCACAGAGACTGATAACGCACTGCAGAGAGGGTCATGATGAATCAATTGAACTGGCTGCAGTTTAATAACTACTCTTCACATGGCTGCAGCTTACTGTAGCTCACACTATTCTGTTGGTTAGGGAGGATATACTCATCAAATACATGTTGTACCTTGGTAGAAGAAGATCTGACAAGGATCTCAGAATAAGAATTCTAACTCAAGTTCATGTTGTAAAGATAACTCGCCAATAACAGATGGAGCATAGTATATCTTTCTGAAATCTTACCTGGCAAATAATTAAAAGTTGTGCTTTGGATTCCAGTATTTAAATGGTAACATTTAATCTTTTATTATGAAAGGAGTCTATCACCCCCAAACCTCTAACTTAACCACTTATACTGGTATGTAGGGAACTTTAACTCATACCTGTGGTTTACTTGGCATAACAAATATGTATTTTGTATGCAGATGAGGGTGTATCGGTGCACAGTTTGCATACCAAGCATTGTCTACATGGAGGTGCAGAACCACTGATTGAGTTCAGCTCTGTCGATCAAGATGTAACAGTCAGGGACTCTGATCAGACTTTGTAGCTGCGCAGTACGACTGATTGGCAGTCGCAGAAAAGAGCCAGCAGTACTGCACTGCAGACAGGAGCCAGGGATGATGTCCGGCAGTAACACTGTGAGCACAGCTGCTGAGTTCAGGTAGCACTTGCTTGAATATGGTCAGTCAAGATTTGACAGTGCTTAGTTTGCAAATTGAGGGGGCATAGCGGCACCCTGAGACCTATAATGCACTACTTATGCACTGAAGCCCTCTTATTTCCATATGAAATAAATACGTTTTTATGCCAATTAAACCACTAACAGCTATTCTACAGGAATCATTTTTTACTGAGGCCAAGTCCCCTACATCCAGCTATAAGTGGTTTAGTTTGCATATTGGCGTGACAGACTCCCTTTAGGTTGTTCTTAAATAAAATATGCTATTAAAATGTCTCTGTCTTGCATTGCAATGTAAATGAAAAGAAATATTTGGGACTCTAAATGGTTATTCCCAAGATAGTAAGTTTGCTCTGGCTATTTCTGGCAGTCCCACAGAAATTGAATGGAGTGGAGGTGCATCTAGAGCTCTGGTCCATTCAAGACAGAGAAGTTGATTATTGGGTTCCAGATTCATGGTCTTGAGAACACCAGGAGTTTTGGCACTCAAACCTCCTTCGATCAGTAAGTTTTTGCCATAACCTGTGGATTGTGGATAGCTTACTGTCAATGCAATAACTCTTAATATGTTTTTGGGATAGACAATTGCCTTGTAAGAGGACCTGTCCGCATTCCTTTTATAATCTTGTTTTGTTAAATTGTTAAAGACATGAAATATTTATGCAGGACCATCTTTTCTTGTAGCAGTTTTGTCAAAAGAAATCCTGCACTGGATTTTTCTTCATGTGAAATAGAAGTATACCCCGAAGTAGACCCATTAGGAGATCTCACAGGAGAGTTGAGCAAAATGATTCCCAGGAACCTGGTCTGACAAGTTGGAAATCTGTGGCTGCTAGACCAGAGCCCTGTGAACCTCCTCCTGTCTTTGGATTCCCCTACATCTAACCTGACAATTAGTTCTGATGTGACACCATGTGTGCGTCAATATGACCCCTCACAATGCTCCATCAGCTAAAAAATAAAAAAAATATTTCTGCCAGTGGACAAATATAAACGTTATCGGTCTCAGAAAATGGTGATACAAATATATATTGTTTTCTTTTTTACAAAATTCAGAATTTTTTGTTCACTTAAAATAAAAATAAAAAGAGTATATATGTTTGGTATCACCGCAATCATACTGACATGGAAAATCCTGTTGCCTGATCTTTCTTACCACACAATGAACACTGTAAATCAGCACTTCTTGGCATTTCACCGAATTTAAATTATTTTTCTCTTGTACATTATGCGATAAAATGAATAGTGTAATAAAAAACTACAACTCATCCCACAAACAACAATCCCTCACATGCTGCTGGAAAAATAAAAAGACATGCAAAAAAATTAAAAACCCCGAGGAGTGAAGGGGTTGCAATCCCTAGGTAATTGATTTGAGCTACAGGACTTTTCACATGCACAGTCCCCTTTATTCAATATTTGATTCTGTGCTGGGGTTTTTTTTTTACTATCAATACACTTTATCTTTAAAGCACCACTCCAGAGAGTTTTTTTTAATCTCAGCACTGGAGTGGTGTCACTAATCCAAGTTCCCAGATCCTAATATCATACTTGTCAGCCTCCGTCTTCAGCTCTTCCTGACTGCTACTTCTGACTGAAAAGAAGTTAACAGTAACGGTCACAAGCTCTCAATGTAAGTCTGTGAGAGCCTCGTTCTAGCTCTCATAGACATACACTGAGAAGTGATTTCCTCTCCTTCCAGCAAACATTGGAGCTATCCACCTCTTCACAACCTTCAGAAGACCAACTGGAGCAGTGCTGATAAAAGAAGAAGATGGTTAAAATGAATTATACTGGGTGCAGTGAACTTAGATTAGTGATACCGCTATAGCGGTAAAATAAAAAATACAATGCTGGTGGGGTTCTTCAAAATAACTTGCATCTCACATTGCAGTATGTTTAGATGTAATATGTCCCATCCTAACTCAGTGGATGCCTACCAGGGTTGCCAACTTGATTTTTTGTTTTTCTGAACGGCTTATCAAATAATTCTGGAGAGCCAATATTTATAGTGGGTAAAATAAGTATCGAACACATCACCAATTTTCTAAGTAAATATATTTCTAAAGGTGCTATTCACATGAAATTATCACCAAATGTCGATAACAACCCATCCATTCCATACAGGCAAATAAATCAAACCATAGATGTCCATTAATTAAGATATGTGTAATATTGAGAAATGAAAGTATTGAACACATCGAACTCTGAGCTTTAGTTCCTTCCATAAATTTTCTATTGGATTCAGGTCAGGTGATTGTCGGGTACATTCTAGCATCATTATTTTCTTTCTCTGAAACCAATTGAGAGTTTTATTGGCTGTGTGTTTGGGATCATTGTCTTGCTGAAATGTCCACACATGTTTCATCTTCAACATCCTGGTAGATTGCAGCTGATTTTTATCAAGAATGTCTCAGTACATTTGTCCATTCATCTTTTCTTCAATTATATGAAGTATGCCAGTGCTCGATGATGTTGCCACCTTCAAACTTCAGTATTGGTCTGGTGTTTTGGGGGTGATATGCAGTGCTTTTTGCCCTTAAAACATGGTGCGCATTATGGCATCCAAAGAGTTCAATTTTGGTCTCGTGACCAGACAATATTCTCCCAGTATTTCACAGGCTTGTCTAAATGTTGATGGGCAAACTTTAAATGCACCTGAACATGCTCTTTGTTCAGCAATGGAGTCTTGCGTGGTGAGCATGCATACAGGGTATGGAGGTTGAGTGTATTGTCTACTGTTTTTTTAAACAATTGTACTTTCTGGATTATGACTTCAGCAGTGCTCACTGGAACTTTAAGTAGTTTACAAACTCTTCTGTAACCAATGCCATCAATATGTTCTACAACAATAAGGTTGCAAATTTCTTGAGACAGCTCACTGATTTTACCCCAACATGGAATGTTTCTTATGTGGCATCTTGGTAATGAGACACTTTTTTATAGGCCACCAGTTGAACCAGATGATATTATTTTCACTAAGTGGCAGGATTGCTTTCTATTTACTGATAGATTTCAGCTGGTGTAATGACTTTCCATGACTTTTAGCACCTGTCTTTCTTCAGGCGTTCAATACTTTTTCCATGTGTCATTTCTCATAATTCCACATACTTAATTTATAGACAAATGTGGATTGTTACCAACATCTGGTGAGAATTTCGTGTCAATAGCATCTTTAAAAATATATTTACTTAGAAAATTGGTGACCTGTTCAATAATGATTTCACCCTCTGTATATGGACACATATGAAAACCGTAATTATTCATTACGATTTTAAGTGGTACGTGTTTACAGCCCACGATACTGTTGTAAACATTTTAGTTGCATTCACTGTGAACTGTAACTACATATATAAATACAGTCATAATGATCTTTACATGTTTGTCAAATTTTATAAAAACTATTTGATATGTCTATGATGTTTTTGGGACAGGTCAAAAAGTGTCCTATTTTTATAGAATGCCCATGAATTTCTGGATGGTTGGCACTGCTCATCAATACCCTCCTTAAAGTCTTTCATTCTCCTTTTTTTCTGGTAATAAACATCATAAACTGGAATTACTTGTCATTACCTATTAGTCTTATACTTTCTCTTAGCACTCCCTTATTACCCTGGCACTTTGTGTTAATTCTGCTGACTGATACCTGTCCATTAGACGTAGTTTATTTACAATGACTCACTCTTCTTTCTTTTCTTTCTACCCAATTAGACAGAGTATTCTGTTACACATTTTGCTGCTACATTTCATTCATCCAATTATTTTCTGTCTATTTTATACATATTTGTAATTGATGTTATTTTAAAAATTCTAAACATTTACATGAGTGCTTTCCTAATACAGATTATTAAAACATATTAAGGACTGTATTAGCCAGTCTAGTTTTGTTGTATCTTGCTTAGCTGGCTTAATCGTAATCGCAACAATAGGAAAAGCCAATACATGAATGATACGCTCACGTAATTATTAAAACTAAAAGCACGCGTTTATTAACACTAATAGACAAACCAAACCTGATAAAAACATCTAAAACCACATGTAAATAGTGAAATAGTCCAACATTTTGATACAATGCCGATTTTGCAAGTCTTCCCACCTACAAAGCATGGAGAGGTCTGTAGTTTATATCGTTGGCACACTTCAACTGTGAGAGACAGAATAAAAAAAAAAATTACAGGAAATCAAATTGTATGATTTTTACATTATTACTTTGCATTTCATTGCATGAAGTAATTATTTGAAACAATAGAAAAACAGAACTTAATATTTGGTACAAAAACCTTTGTTTGCAATTACAAAGGTCAGACGTTTCCTGTAGTTCTTGACCAAGTTGCCACACACTGCAGCAGGGATTTTAGCCCATTCCGCCATACAGATCTTCTGCAGATCTTTCAGGTTTAGGGCTGTCACTGGGCAACATTGAATTTCAGCTCCCTTCAAAGATTTTCTATTGGGTTCATGTCTTACCAACTACAGTTGTGCTCAAAAGTTTACATACCCCGGCAGAATTTTTGCATTCTTGGCCTTTTTTTCAGAAAATATGAATGATAACACCAAAACTTTTTCTCCACTCATGGTTAGTGCTTGGGTGAAGCTATTCATTGTCAAACTACTGTGTTTTCTGTTTTTAAATCATAATGACAACCCAAAACATCCAAATGACCCTGATCAAAAGTTCACATACCCCATTTCTTAATATCGTGTATTGCCCCCTCTAATATCAATGACAGACGTACCCCATTTCTTAATACCGTGTATTGCCCCCTCTAACAACAATGACAGCTTAAAGTCTTTTGTGGCATTTGCAGATGACATTATTTTTTTTTCTCAGATGGTAAAGCTGCCCACTCTTCTTGGCAAAAAGCCTCCAGTTCCTGCAAATTCCTGGCCTGTCTAGCATGAACTGTGCTCTTGAAATCTCCCCAGAGTGGCTTAATGATATTGAGGTCAGGAGACTGATATGGCCACTCCACAACCTTCACTTTGTTCTGCTGAAGACAATGACATGTCGGCTTGACCTTGTGTTTTGGATCATTGTCATGTTCGAACATCCAAGTACGTCCCATGCACAGCTTCCAGGCTGATAATTGCAAATTTGCCTCCAGTATTTGCTAATAACCTGCTGCATTCATCTTTCCTTCAACTTTGACTAAGTTTCCTGTGCCTTTGTAGCTCACACATCCCCAAAACATCAGCAATCCACCTCCGTGCTTTACTGTAGGAAGGGTGTTCCTTTCGTCATAGACCTCTCTCCAAATGTAACGTTTATGGTTGTGGCCAAAATGTTCAATTTTGGTCTCATCACTTCAAATTACCTTGTTCCTGAAGATTTGAGCCTTGTCTCTGTGCTGTTTTGCTTATTGGAGGTGAGATACTTTGTGGCATTTGCGCAGTAATGGTTTCTTCTGGCGAGTCAACCATGCAGCCCATTTTTCTTCAAGTGCCTCTTTATTGTACATCTTGAAACAGCCATACCGCTAGTTTTCAGTGAGTCCAGTATTTCAGCTGATGTTATTTGTGGGTTTGTGCATCTCGAACAATTTTCTTGGCAGTTGTGGACAAAATTTTTGTTAGTCTATCTGACAGTGGTTTTGTTTTTACAGAGCCCCTGATTTTCCGTTTGTTAATCACAGTTTGAACGCTGCTGACTAGCATTATCAGTTCCTTGGATATATTTTTGTATCACTTTCCTGTTTTATACAGTTCAACTACCTTTTCCCATAGATCCATTGACAATTCTTTTGCTTTCCCCATGACTCACAATCCAGAAAAATCAGTTGCTCAATGAAAGATGGAAGAGTCTGTCTGTATCCCAGAAACTCACTCAGCTTTAGGCCAGTCTCACACATCCAGATAATTCCGGTACCGGAAAAATCGGTACCGGAGTTATCCGTGTCCGTGTGTCTGTGTGCTCACATGGCACATCAGTGTGGCACACGTGCAGCAGCCATGTGCCGCCCGTGTGCCGACTGAGAACCACACGGACCGTGCAGAAGACAGTGCTAGAGTTAAGCTCTGTCCCCCCTGCATGTGGTGCTTATGAATATGCGTGTGGTGAATATGCGTGTGGTGCATATGAATATGTGGCTCCACCCCTATGGGAGGTGGACCCGCATATTCATCACTGTAATGAGCAGCACCACGTGACCGCTCACACAGGACAAGCTGCCGGCGCTGAGAGGAAGCATCGCGGGAGCTTGGTGAGTATTTTAATGCAAGCGGGCAGACGCACAGGGGGTGGGAGGCGGGAGGTGACCACGAACTTTATTTTAAACACACAAAAAAAAAAAAAACGTGATTTGTCATTCCTTCTCTCCAGCGAACGCTGCTGGGGAGAAGGAATGAATGCCGTCTTCAGCACCACATGCAGGGGAGACAGCGCTTAACTATAACGCTGTCTCCTGCAGAGGTGTATAATTGGGTGTCATCAGCATAGAGATGGTACTGGAACCCAAATCTACTGATTGTTTGTCCAATAGGGGCAGTATACAAAGAGAAGAGGAGGGGGCCTAGGACTGATCCTTGAGGAACCCCAACAGTAAGGGGAAGGTGAGAGGAGGAGGAACCAGCAAAACATACAGTGAAGGATCGGTCTGAGAGATAGGAGGAGAACCAAGAGAGAACGGTGTCCTTGATGCCGATGGAGCGGAGCATAGTGAGGAGGAGCTGATGATCCACAGTGTTGAATGCTGCGGAAAGATCCAATAGAATTAGCATGGAGTAGTGACCATTAGATTTAGCTGTTAGTAGGTCATTAGAGACTTTAGTGAGGGCAGTTTCAGTAGAGTGTAAAGAGCGGAAGCCAGATTGAAGAGGGTCGAGAAGAGAGTTATCTGAGAGATAGCGGGTAAGACGGGAGTGGACCAGGCGTTCCAGGAGTTTAGAGATGAAGGGAAGATTAGAGACAGGTCTATAATTAGCGGCACAGTTTTGGTCGAGGGAGGGTTTTTTAAGTAATGGATGTATGATGGCATGCTTAAATGAGGAGGGAAAAATACCGGAAGTGAGGGAAAGGTTGAATATTTTTGTTAGGTGAGAGGTGACAGCTGGGGAAAGGGACTGGAGGAGATGTGACGGAATGGGGTCACTGGTGCAAGTGGTCGGGTGAGAAGATGCAAGGAGCCTGCTTACTTCTTCTTCAGTAACTGGTTCAAAGTCAGAGAGTGAACTAGATGCAGTGGGGGAGGGAGGACAGTGCCTGGTATGAAGAGATTGGGAGATGATTTCCTGTCGAATGTGGTCAATTTTTTCTTTGAAGTAATTGGCCAGATCGTCAGCGCGGAGATCTGTGGTTGGGGCCTGCTCTCTTGGGTTGAGTAGGGACTGGAAAGTGTCGAAGAGACGTTTAGGGTTTTTGGACAGTGAGGTGATGAGGGTGTTGAAATAGGTTTGTTGTATGTATGTATAAGTATGAAAGAGACCTTAATGAGCATTTAATTTAAGAAAAACAAAGCGGAAAAAATACGACGTGGGCTCCTGCGCAATTTTCTGCACCAGAGGGGAAAAGCCGGGGGCCAATATTTGTAGCCTGCTATGAATATCAGCCCGCAGCTGTCTGCGTAGCCTTTACTGGCTATTAAAATAGGGGGACCCAAAAAAAATGACGTGGGGTCCCCCTATATTTTATAGCCAGAAAGGCTATGCAGACAGCTGCGGGCTGATATGCATAGCCTAGAGAGGGGCCATGGATATTGCCCCCCCCCCCCCCCGGCTACAAATACCAGTCCGCAGCCGCCCCAGAAAATGGTGCATCTGTAAGATGCGCCAATTCCGGCCCTTAGCCCCTCTCTTCCCACTCCCGTGTAGCAGTGGGATATGGGGTAATAAGGGGTTAATGTCACCTTGCTATTGTAAGGTGACATTAAGCCGGGTTAATAAAGCCTATCCATTATTAATCCAATAGTAATAAAAGGTTAATAAAACACACACACATTAGGAAAAAAGTATTTTAATATTCTTCATTTAACCATACTTACCATACTTCAGCACCTGCAAAAAATGTAAAATAATAAACCGTATACTACCTGTCCGCCGTAGTCCAATTAATAACGAGTGTCCCATGACGATCTCCCCTATAGAACAGTGACATCGGGTGATGGATCAGATAGTAATAAAATACATCAAGCAGTAGGTAGATAAATTGTTCTAACCCCTATATAATGCAAAAGTGCCCAAGTAAGGGACAGTGATGCCAGCACTGATTGGGAGCAAGGTTCACGTGACCTAACAACCTCACGTGAGCCCCAGTGAGTGCCTATACTGCTGGAATGGTGTGGCATGGTAGGTTAGTAGAACTGTTTTTATTTTAAGGCCGGCGTCACACTAGCGTATTGCATCCGATGTGAGAGCATCGGATGCAATATGCTAATGACACTCGGCTCCTGCTCGCAGCAGAGCAGGAGCCAAGTGTCATGCGTCTATGCTCCAATTCTCTCGCACAGGGAGGATCGGAGCACAGCTGCGGAGGAGGCGGAGAAATGAATTTCTCCATCTCCTCCATTGCTTGGGTCCGCTTATAACGCACATCACTCGGATGATATCCAAGTGATGTGCATTGTCTCACTCGCACCCATAGGCTTATATGGGTGCGAGTGAGCCGAGAGTTTTCCTCGGTCCGAGACAATCGCAGCATGCTGTGATTGTCTCGGACCGAAGAAAACGGCCGACAAAAAGTCGGCTGCTGGGAGCTGCCCCATAGCTGAACATTGGTCCGAGTGCAATGCGATTTTTTATCGCATTGCACTCGGCCGTTTTGAAACGCCAGTGTGACGCCGGCCTTATGGTGGCATACATTGAGATCGAGATGGGTTTGTCCTGGTAGTGGACAACACCTTTAAGGGGGTTTAGCTCACATGGCAATAATGCTGAGCAACCTAAAGACATGGCCCCATAGTATCGTGTGAGCCACTCCCCCTTGATAAAGACTATGGAAATTAGCTCTAAATAAAATGACCCATATACTGTATGAGGAACCATACGGTGGATTAAACAAATAAACTGATACTAATGGGGCAGTGGGAGTAAAATAAGAGCAAAAATCGAACAGTTTTGACCTGCACTGGTACCATCATTTTTTGCATATCGATTCCACTGGTACAAACCTGTACTATAATAATAATTATATTTATAAAGTGCCGACAGATTCGACAGCACTTTACAATTGAGGGGGACATGCACAGACAATACAAGGTGACACATAGTTCAACAGCTACAGGAGTAGTGAGGGTCCTGCTCTCAATGTTACAATATATAATGAAATAGGGGGGGACACAATAGAAAAAAGTGCTTGTCATGTGTGGTCCAGTCATCATTATTAAATAGTGGTTTTCATATAAAGCTGCAAGAGCAGGTAACAAGCCAGTATCTCTCTCTATAAAAACTAAATCCGATTGATAAACAGCGTAATGAGAAAAAAAATCGAAACGCCAGAATTACGTTTTTTTGGTGAACAGGCGATCGAAGCATTGCATCTTCCCTAAAATGGTATTAATAGAAACGTCAGCTCCCAGCCCCAGAGCCTGAAAAAATGGAGACATTACAAATCTCGGAAAATGAAGCCATTTTTTTCTTACAAACTTTAGAATTTTTTTTCATTACTCAACCCCTTCACCACCTTGCGTTTTCCATTTTTGAGTTTCCGTTTTTTCCCCATTTTCCAGTACACTATATGGTAAATGCAATGGTATTGTTCATAAGTACAACTCGTCCTGCAAAAATAAGCCCTCACACAGCCATATTGGCCGAAAAATAAAGATGTTATTGCTCTGGGAAGAAGGAGAACAAAAAACAAAAACGCAAAAAATGAAAATCTCAAGGACGTGAAGGGGTTAATATTTTCTGTAAGCCTACTGAAGATGATCACCGCTGGAAAATATGTCTACTGCGCATGCTCCTGCATCCTTGTAGAGTTATCATACATGCATCCCTCGCTGTGGTTTAGCAGCCCTGGTCACATGGTCGGATCTCAAAGAACCGTGTCCTGGTTGCCAAGTAATTGTGATCATGAGATCCCAAGTTCTGCATTAACCAGGACCTTCAATGTTAATAATGCGAATGCATACAATCCCTATGCTATGTATTCAGATGCTTTTACTAACCGGCATAACAAGATCTGTATAGAGATTTATATAGAGGGCACTCGCCAATGTCGCCATATCAGTATTAAAGGTTAAGATTTACTCAAACAATTACTTGAGGGAAAATCATTAATTCATCTAGCAACCCTCAATTAATCCAGATTAAGGACTCTCTTAAACTTTAGGAGAAAACAAACGCATAATATGGAACTTTTGTTTTTAAAAGGAATTTGTACCTGTGCCCCTATATTTGCAGGAAATTACTTTTCTCAGGGCGAATCTGCTTTAAGCCATGTGTAGCTGTCTTGCTAGTTCAAGCAGCTACAGGGAGAATATGTAGTTTTTATTCTCTCTGTAGCCTCTTGCTTTCCGTCATCGGGGCAGAGCAACACTTAGGTTGACAGCCTTTTCGGCATACATATGCTGCACATACAGACTGCAAAACAGGCTGTCGATCAAAGTGCCGCACTCCTTGTGTTACCGCTCCTTGCATCGTCCTAAACTTTGGAAGCAGGTGGCTACAGAGAGAACAAAATATTGTTTTCTTCTTGTGGCTGATGTTCCAGTAAGCCAGCTAAACTGTATTTAAATGCTATTTACCTGAAGATTACCACCTATATTTGCAGGTAAGTAGTATTTCTTAGGGTGACAGGTTTTCTTTAATTGTATTGAACGGTGACCAAAATCTCTGCGATGTATACCCTAAGCATATAATTACTCATGTTTTAATGTTGCAGATCAAGCCCTTAATCTGCAGTCAAAATTCCAGTTATTCTTGGAGACTTCCATTGTGGGTTGCTAGATGATGTGATGATTAGCTTTTAATCATTTGGCAACAAGGAAGTGGTTGATTGAGATATGGATGGTTGTAAACAGATTAGGCCTTGTGACCTTCACTGCTAAACAATGAAGATTGCTGAGTTATGAGGAGGGATGCATATGCAGTAGGCTATGGTAGCTGTATTAGGAAATCAGCACATGCGCAGTAGACAGATACCAATTGGGATTAACATCAGTAACTTTTTAGAATATTTTTGATTATGATCCATGTGAATGGAGAAAGTAAAGTGTAGATATATTAGGCTGGTTACTTAGACTAATCAGAGGGGGTTGGTTACAACCTGCCTGTATGGCACATTGTTAATTGTCTTCAATTGTAAAATGCTGTAGAATATGTTGGCGCCGTATAAATAATTGTCCATCTATAAACGTCTGTTGTAATAGCATGGTCTATAAACTTGACAACTTGACAAAGGCCGTAAAGGCAGAAACAATGCTTTTTATGGGAGTGGAGGGGAAAAAGTTTTCTCATGATCTGTTTTTACCAAGTTTTTGGATTCCCTCTTTTTTTTTTTTATTTATATACTTTGTCGTTTATGCCACTTTAAACATGCTGTAGACATTTTTTCTTTATCCTGCCTCTTGGACTAGTCATTTTGTACCCAAGCGCACTCTGATCTGTGTTTTTCTCTGAAATGCCACAGTATTTCAGAGTAGAATATGCTTGTAATGCGGGAACTTGACTCTGATGCACGCCGTCCGGAATTTGAGCAGCATGGATCAGGTAACAAATTCCCTTAACTTACAGTATGTGGATAGTATGTCATGTCTAACTTCTACCAAGTGCCCAGATTCTAAACCTTTACAGCTTATAATAAACATCTGCTATAGATAATGTTCAGAATATTTTAATGCCTACAACCTTGCTTCTTTATGTTAAAATGAGAGCCTGCCTAACTGAAACAAAACAAATCCCATTGGAGTGTTTGAGGTCTGTCTGGTTCATTTGTTTCCTTCATCGGATGGTTGCATTTTTTGCAAAACAGAACGATGCAAACTGGAATGACACAACGATTTGCTCAACCAGTAACCTTTATCTCATGTTTCAAATTGGAAACTCCAGACAGGAAGACTTGTTGTGAGAAGACATTAATGGGGTTGTTCAAGTTCATGAATGGGCAAAATTGCAAAACGATTGTAAAAAAAGCAACTCTGAAATTTTCCCGATTAAAAATCTTTTATGCTTTCAAGAACATAGGAATTTCATATTCTTCATACCGTATATTCTATTGTATATTCTATAGTGTAAAATCTGTTACTTAGATTACAGGCCACCCTGCCTTCCTGCTCTGAGTGCCGGCCGGAAAGTGAGAGCAGAGCGCAGCGGTGCTGCGATCTGCTCTCACTGTACGGCTGCACTCAGAGCAGGAAGCAGACGGCAAGGGACCTGAAGGACACCGACGGGTGAGTATGTACGGTTTGTTTTTTTACGTTTACGCTGGTAACCAGGGTAAACATCGGGTAACTAAGCGCGACCCTGCGCTTAGTTACCCGATGTTTACCCTGGTTACCCGGGGACTTCGGCATCGCTCCAGCGCCGTGATTGCAACGTGTGACCGCAGTCTACGACGCTGGAGCGATGATTATACGACGCTGCGACGTCACGAATCGTGCCGTCGCAGCAATGAAAATTTCAATGTGTGACGGTACCCTAAGTGTGGATGGTTAGATAGGCAAGGATTATGTGGCACATAAAGGTGGGCTGGATCACTTTATCACTGTGCTTCTCGCATGTTGTAGAGGCAAAGTATTCTGGGAAAGAGCAGTCGCCCTGGTCTGAACTGTCAATCATCAAGAGTACTCCTACCTTTGCAAAGCGGGGGCTGGATCAGTGAGACCCTGAGGCTGCATCTTGATACAACTTCTTTAAGTGGTTGAATCTCTAATATGACACAAATGAGTAACATTGGGTCTTTCAAAGATTGTGTATTCACGTTGCAATGTTAGACTATTATTATTTTGATGACCATTTACTCAGTTTGGGAAAGCCTTTGCTAGCACTGATTACTGAGGGATCTGTGGGTTAAGCACTTTGTAGAGAAGTTACTATATTGAACATGAAGAGTGAATCACATTAACATCTGTTGAATACCAACAACGGCTTGTGATATCTGCACCTAAAAGAATTTTGTGCCAGTGTCTGGCCCCCATATGACCTGATAGCAAGAAAAGCCCTCCATTCATGACATGTGCTATTCCTGGACAGAGGCCAAGTCTACGTGTATGCTATGTCCTCATTGGGAGCACCTGGATACAAATAGATAGTTCAGTGATGAAGTTTGAGTTTTAATAAAAGTATCCAACCACGTCTGTGTGTTTTCAGCTTATACAAATAGGGGTAACTAGTATTAGCAGTACATCGGCTGATTCAGCTTCCGTCAATCATCACATTGACAAGTATACATGACGCCAATACAGCACAACTCCGTCAAGTTCTAATTTTACATTTGGAAGGAGGGTGAAGTACTTTCTGAAGGTCACAAAGTAATGATACTGTGTCAGACATTTGAAAAGAAATCCCAATAGAATGACAGCACTGAAAAACAGATTTGGGAGGATCTGATTGTTGTGATTAAAAAAAAAATGCTGGGACAAAATAGGATTCACACAACAAAGCTGTTTCTCTTTACAAAACCTTTTCTTTTTGTTTCTATTTGCCTTTTCACTGGTTATTAATAAAGGTTTTGCACCACTGATACTCAGCAAGGCTTTAATTTACCAGAGATGGAGATTCAAATTGGCGCCCTAGTCCAATACTTAACCTGTTATCTTCACATCCTGGCTTTTTCACATTTGTAGGCTCAATTCTCACAACCGCATTTTCAGTCCGAGTGCTGTGTGTGAAAATCCTGACATAACAGATTATTCAGACTCGAAACGCATCAAATACTCTTTTATGACCATGCAACTATTTCAATGAAGTCACAATAAAGAATTTTTGCTTTTAAATAGCTTTGCTGGATAGAAAAACCTTTTCGTATCACTTTGAAAAAAAAACTGCTTGATACCTCACAGGTCAAACCTTAGCCGTGCACAGTGGAGTGGATTGCTTAGGAATTAGATTGAACAACATACAGCGAGTGAAATAAGTATTGAACACGTCACCAGTTTTCTAAGTAAATATATTTCTAAAGGTGTTATTGACATGAAATTCTCACCAGATGTAATAACCCATCCAATCAACATATACCAAGAAATCAAACCATCAATACTGAAGGTTTTGTGGGCTTCTTCTATGAACTCTAATCTTTAGTTCCTTCCATAAATTTTCTATTGGATTTAGGTTAGATGATTGCCTGGGCCATTCTAGCAGCTTTATTTTCTTTTATCTGGAAACAATTGAGAGGTTCCTTGTCTTTGTGTTTGAGATCATTGTCTTGCTGAAATGTCCACTTTTGTTCCATCTTCATCCTGTTAGATGGCAGCAGATTTTCATCAAGAATGTCTCCGTTCATTTGTCTGCTCATCGTCCCTTCAATCATATAAACTTTGCCAGTGCTGAAAAACACCTCCAAACTTCATTGTTGGTATGGTGTTTTTGGGGTGATATGCAGTGCCCTTTGACCTCCAAGCATGGTGTGTATTATGATATCCAAAGAGTTCAATTTTCGCGTCATCTGACCTGACTATATTCTCCCAGTATTTTACAGGCTTGTTCAAATGTTGTTGAGCAAACTTTAAACGCTCTTGAAAATGCTGTTTGTTCAGCAATGGAGTTTTGCATGGTGAGCATGCCTGCAGGCCATGGAGGTTGAGTGCATGACTTATTGTTTTCTTTGAAATAATTGTACCTGCTGATTGCAGGTCTTTCTGTAACTCTCCACAGGTGGTCTTTTGGCTCTTGTACAGCTTTTCTGATAATTCTTCCATTCCTCTGTCTGAAATCTTGCGGGGAGCATATGATTGTGGGTGGTTTATGGTGAAATTATGTCACTGGAACATTCAGTGGCTTAGAAGTTCTTCTGTAATCAATGCCATCAGTAAGTTTTGCAACAATAAGGTTGCAAAGGTCTTGAGACAACTCAATGCTTTCACCCATCATGAGAGGATTCCTGTGTGGCACCTTGGTACCCCATGGCACCTTTTTATAACCCATCAGTTGAACCCGCTGATATAATTTGACACTAAGGGGCAGGAATGCTTTCTAATTACTGATAGATTTCAGCTGGTGTCATGACTTTTCATGGCTTTTTGCACCTCTCTTTCTTCATGTGCTTAATACTTTTTCCGTGTGTCATTTCTTATTATTACACATAACTTAATTTATGGACACCTGTGGTTTCATTATTTTGTCTGTGTGGATTGGATTGGTTGTTACCAACATCTGGGGATGAATTTTATGTCAATAGCGACTTAGAAAATTGGTTACGTGCTAAATAATTATTTCACTCACTGTGCATGTATTGGACTATATCAATTATTTAATAGGGCTGTTAAGATCGGCATTTTCTTTTTTAAAGGTAAGGTACCGCGTTTGTAGATCATTAATAAATCACTGTAATGTAGCATAACATGCTGCTATAACCAAGTTTTAAATGCATGTGAAACAGATTTCGTGTGTTATATGAGTTTAAAGAAGGAACTGGGGGCTGACATCTTGGTTTCACAGCAGTTCACGACACTAACAGTGTCATTTTACGGCACCCCATGGATATAGGAGATAATAGACCGCCGCGGACCCTATCTTTAACATTGTATCTGCATTAGCAGTGAGCTGGGCACGCCTCTGTGGGCTGCACAACTCACTGCTGTAGGTGTGACTAGCCGCCATTTTATTATAGCCCAGTGCTATCTGCCCAGCTCCACTTACTCTCTATCACAGGAGAAATGTGCACTGCTCCTCTGTACTCCAGGCACTGGGCAGACCCTCTGCCCCTCACACGCTGCCCTGTGTGCTTCTCCTGCTCTGTCTCCGCCTCCCCCCTCACACACAGTCCCTGTGATCTCTGGTAAGCTGCATTCACAGCCTGCAGAGAGAGGTGACACCTGACACCTGTCTCTGCCATACACTGTATCTCTCCCCTCCCTCCACAATGCCTGGCCATTCACTGCAGACCTGGAGCTCCTTCTTATCTTACTGAGGGATGAGTCACAGACAGCTCTGCACAGACAATGTTGCTCCATACACACCACATAAACTATGTAACTGTGTTTCTGATGCAGTAACTGCTGGTGATAACAGATCACAGGGCAGTCACACACAAAATGGCTCTGCCCTGTGATGCTGCTCTTCATTCTGCCCCAGGGATATTAGACCACCCAAAAGGGGAGGGAAATGGTGATGTCAGCAGTTACTGCCCCAATTTTCCAGCTAACAGTAAAGCTGGTAAGTCTTACTATAGCTGCTTGAGGTCTAAAACGGAAAATGCTCCCCCTTGTGGTCAATATATATATTTGTAAGAAAATATATAATATTTTTCATATAGAAATGTTTGCAAACAGTGCAAACATTGCATTAATACATTTTATTTACTATTTTAAGCTTAATTTCACAAAAAAACAAACTACAAAAAAAGTGGTGGCACCTTCCCTTTAAGCACCGAATCTGCTAATGAAAAAATCAGAGCATGCAACATTTTGAAATGTATGATTATAATCACCTGTATGAGTGCCCCAAAAAATCACATACCATACGGATCATTTGCGTAGTGTGCAATTTTTATGGATACCTTGCCATCAACCTAGTAAACTGTATTTGCTCATGTATACTCAAAAATAAAAACAGAAACGTGGATTGCATGTATGAAATTGGGTGAAATTTTTTTATACACTCGTGTGACCTAAGCCTTATAGAAAGTATCGAAGTAGCTGAAGGACTCTTTGTCTTACGTATACATTCCATTTTTTTTCAGGAGTTATTAATAATTTACAAGACCTTTTACAATTTCCTGTGTTACAAAATTGCAATGTATCCATAAAAATCAGATGCTATACTGTGTCTCCCTGCATCAAAGCTGTGACATGTCAGCTATTTTGAACAGCGACATTTAACAAGTGCTTCCGGTCATCTGGCTGGAAATGTGCGCACTAGTGACCCATGATCACATGATTGTGGGTCATCGGTGCGTTGGCGTGACAACCAGAGGTCTCCTTGGTTGTTGATGCCGGATTACTATGAGCGCCACCATATGGTCAGCGCTCATAGCAAGTCTGTAATTCTGCTACATAGAGGCGATCTGATTATCGCCTCTATGTAGCAGAGCCGATCAAGTTGTGGCAGCTTCTCCCATGGAGGCTATTGAAGCATGCCAAAAGTTAAAAAAAAAGTTTTTAAAAATATGAAAAAATAAAAAAATCTAAAAGTTCCGATCACTCATCATTTGGTATCGCCCGATCTATCAATGAAAAAAGGATTAAGCTGATTGCTAAATGGCGTAGTGATAAAAAAAAGTCAAAATGCCAGATAAACGTTTTTTTGATCGCCGTGACATTGCATTAAAATGAAAATACGGGCGATCTAAAGAACGAATCTGCACCAAAATGGTATTATTAAAAATGTCAGCTCACCCAAACCCAGATCACGAAAAATGGAGATGCTGCAGGTATCGGAAAATTGCGCAATTTTTTTTTTTAGCGAAGTTTGGAATTTATTTTCACCACCTAGATAAAAAAGAACCTAGACATGTTTGGTGTCTATGAACTCGTAATGACCTGGAGAATCATAATGGCAGTTTTAGCATTTAGTGAACCTAGCAAAAAAAGCCAAAGCACAAGTGTGGGATTGCACTTTTTTTGCAATTTCATCACACTTGGAATTTTTATCCCGTTATCTAGTACACGACATAGAAAAACCAATGGTGTCATTAAAAAGTACAACTCGTTCTGCAAAAATAAGCCCTCACATGGCCATATTGATGGAAAAATAAAAAAGTTATGGCTCTGTGAAGGAGGGGAGCGAAAAATGAAAAAGCAAAACCGAAAAAAGCTCCGGATTAAGGGGTTAAATGGTGTTTATTTCTTTTAGCAGAACAGGGGTTAATCGTCCATGTTGGGAGCTCTGGGAGTCTGAGCTCTCAGCTGAGCTCGGTTAGCCAGTCCTATCCCCTTTATAATCTGGTTCCTGATTGAAACACATCGTCAGAGCTAGCTTATGCTGCATGGCTTGGAGGAGAGGTGTTTTGGTGTTTATTTCAGAAGAAGTTTGGAGGACTGTGACTGTTGCATGGATTTGTCAGTGTGATAATTCCCTTCCTTCCTCTTACTTTGGTTTTTCCCTGTCCTCCACTCCCCAGTGCATTCCTCTGTTATAGTTGAGTGAAGATTTGCATGCCTGGTATTTTCAGTTACCCTTGTTCGTGTTGCTTTGTTCGTCGGGTTGGTGTACTGCGGTGCACCTGGGTGGGGAAGAGAACAGTCTGTGGTTTGTGTGTGTATTTGTTTGTATATACAGTCATGGCTGAAGGTGTTGGCACCCTTGAAATTGTTCCATAAAACAAAGTATTTCTCCCAGAACATTGTTGCAGTTACACATGTTTATAGATCCTATTTATCCAGATCTTCACAAATCTGCAGCATGCCTTAAGAATGTATGACTAACCGGCCTTCTACACATAACTATCTGAACCCCCCTTATTCCCAATTAAGTATAAATAAAACACCACACTGTGTGACATTGGATATAAAGGCCTTAGCAGCCTCATTTATTAACAAACATGTAAACATAAATAACATAACATAACATCAAACAATATAAATTTCTTGTCTCTGAAAAGGAGGAGGGAAATTGAAGACTCAAGCCGCGCCACAACCGGCCTAGGGGGACCCAGCTGAATGTAGTCCATACTTCAACCATTGTGGGAAAAAATGCAACAAAACAGCTCCACCCTGCCACCCCCGACCGCACTACAACCATCCCAGGGGGACCCAGCTGACTGTTGCCCATACCAAAATGTCCCACTGAGACCTCTCTCAGCAGGGACCCATTTTATTTCAAACACCTGCTCTACAGTGATGGGAGTCACCCATCCCTGCAATAGGCTCCCCCGACCTCCTTTGGTGTAAGCAACCTCCTTCAAAATCCCCCTCCTTTTTTGCAAACCGCTCTGACAGGTACAATTAATCAAACATATAGTAGCAAATCAAGTAGGGCGGGACATTCAGGAGAGCTACTATCCAGACTGAACTACCCCCTCTGCCCCTCACCTTATACACCCCCCACTGGATACCTCCCACTAGCCAATCACAAAACCCACATAATTCCCCTGACCCTATACTCCTCCACCTTAAATTCGCTCCCAAACTCTATCCCTCACCTTAACCCCTTACCACC
This sequence comes from Ranitomeya variabilis, assembly GCF_051348905.1. NCBI lineage: Eukaryota > Metazoa > Chordata > Amphibia > Anura > Dendrobatidae > Ranitomeya > Ranitomeya variabilis. The sequence goes on along the minus strand of NC_135232.1, from coordinate 662,882,428 downwards.
CAAAGTTAAGGCCTAGCAACCTCCTTAGTCATGCGGCCCTCCCTTTAAACGGACTCTGTCACCTGAATTTGGAGGGAACAATTTTCAGTCATATGGGCGGGGTTTTCGGGTGTTTGATTCACCCTTTCCTTACCCGCTGGCTGCATGCTGGCTGCAATATTGGATTGAAGTTCATTCTCTGTCCTCCATAGTACACGCCTGCGTAAGGCAAGATTGCCTTGTGCAGGCGTGTACTATGGGGGACAGAGAATGAACTTCAATCCAATATTGCAGCCAGCATGCAGCCAGCAGGTAAGGAAAGGGTGAATCAAACACCCAAAAACCCCGCCCATATGACTGAAAATTGTTCCCTCCAAATTCAGGTGACAGAGTCCCTTTAAGCCCCCTATGGGGGATACAGTCCGGGCCATACTTTTCATCCTCCATTATTAGGTACTGGCTCTATGTGTGTACAGAATGAGTTCTGTTGATTTGTATTCTGGGACGTGAAGTTTTTTTTTATTTTTCACCAGGCATTACATACTTTGAGATGTAATATAGAAGGTGAGAATTCCTCCATGTTGTCTTGCATTACAAGAACTCATCTCCATTGTTTGGAGTGTGTCACCTGTCAACACAATGTAGATAGATTTCAGTTGCAGCCAAATGGCTTGTGATCTGTAAGAGATGACACCGTTCATTAATAATAAGCGATAAGTTAAATGTCAAGTTGTAAACTGTAAAATCTAAGGATAAATCTACAATTTACCGTAATAAGCTTTTCGAGTATTATAAGTAACATTTATCTTCAGGGGCGTAGGTAGAGGTTCTGCATGGAGGTGTGGTGGGGCAAAGCACATTAAAGCTGGCCGCTAACTGGGGTAACCATGTTTACAAGAATGGAAGCTGACTGCAATTATAGTCAATATAGGGAACATCTCAGCAATTGACAATGATATTACTAAACAGAAATCACTAATCGTAGATTTAGACCAGTATCGCCACTATAAAGTGACCACATAGTGGCAGAAGCCAGTTCTATAGAATCTATAAACCATGTATAAATACAAAAAAGAATGCAGCATTTACAAGTGATATTATTTTTGTTCAGTCATCCATTTACTTTTCCAGTTTTGTTTTTTTTAATTTGACCTCAGATTGGCAAAATTACTTTTTCCAACGTTGCCTCTTCTGCAGAGTTTAAAACAAAGCCAAATTTCACTTCTCACATTTCCGGGGACTATACCGACCTATTTCCAATTTGCAAAACCTAGTACTGAGCATGTTGCTGATCTATTTGTCCCTTTAGGCCGGGGTCACACTTGTGAGTGTGATGCAAGAAACTCGCATCAATACTCGGCACTGCCACCGTCATGTTTTTCTATGCAGCCGCACACTCCGGTCCCGAGTGCCGGCGGCAATGCTGGGCATTGATGTGCGAGTTTCTCGCATCACACTCACAAGTGTGACCAGGGACTTTTAATTTGTCTGTAGTGTGGCATGGTAACCGTACCTCTGTAGTGCCCCAGTAAATAAAAATGCACACCTCTGTGCACTCTAAATGTTAAATTGTGTCATATAAAATATTAATGCCCCCTTTAAGCAACTAAGAAAGTAATTGTGCCCTCATTTTGCCCCTTAGCATGTAATAATGCCCCTTGGCTACCCATTTATCAATTAATATAATTGATATTGTCCCTGGAGTGCCCATAAACAGTAATAATGCATTCCCACAAAAAAGTAATGGCATGCATGTATACACTCGCCTAACATAGAAAATTAGATGAGCTCACCATTGTATTCATCCTCCATCGCATTGGTTTCAGAGATCCAACGAGCCCTTTGGCCTGGGAAAGTATATATAACAAAACATATATGTCACGAATCGGGAGTGACCTTTGGCCAGCACACGGCTATCACATGTGCAGGGGGCTTATCTTAGTTATCCCACCACTGCTACAATGTGATGAAAACACAAACAAGGCTATTGACCTACCAATTTACCGCAGGGGCTTATTTTAGTTATCCCACTGCTGCTACAAAATAACACGAACTGCAGGGGTGAATGTATATCCCGCTTTCCAGTTCCGCTTCGGAACTTGCAGCTCTCCGGCACCCCCCTTACCCTCAGGTCAGTCAGGGAACTACACCTAGGATAATTGGTCGCCGGATGGGCCGCTTCACTGTGGACTGGCTAGCAGGCACGCTGCAGTGAGGGAATTATAAATGCTCAGGCTGCAGCCAGACAATAGCTTATAAAACCCTGTTCAGTCGCTGCCAGCTGTACCCACCTAGCCCAGAACACACTTCGCTGCCACTAGCTCAGATTTCTCACAGAGAGGGGTTTGAACCAAACCAAATTAGTAGCGTAATTAACTTCAGAAGTCTTAGGGTACGTTTTAGAGCAAGAAAAACAAAGCTAGTAATTATTATATTTTACTCCATAAAAGATTAGGCAGTGTTTATAAAAGGTATATAAGATTTTACAATATGAGACAATTTAAAGTATGTACAGCAATTATAAAAAAACAGGGATTAAAACAGAAAGTAACACTCACATGTGCTCAGATCATTTCAGCTAACCATGTTGGTGGGCAGAGCCAAATATCCCAGTTCATCAGGGAGTCTGGATAGTGTGAAGTCCCAGGCAAGAATAACGGTTGGGTTGAGTGCCGTTCCTTATACTTGCAGGCTTGTGACATCACTAAAGGGGCTGGTTTACCTGCACCCTCCCCTCTCCTCAAAGTTACAGATTTTACCAACAATACTTATAATGCTCATAACTTGGCTCGAGAATCTAGCAGAGTCACAATACACATCATTCATCTTATATTGAAATTAGCTATTCACAGAGTCTAGACTCGTGCTAGCTGTTCCACACGGTTCAGGAGAAATCCGCACTTTGTACTCGTTGTGTTTAGCTGCTAGCGCTTACAGTAGTTGACAGATCTACTGATGGCAATTCGCAGTATGGACTCCTTATTTTTCTAGCCCAAATCGGTGTCCCAATATCTCACTATAATAGAACAAAGAACCTCATGTCTTTTGAGAGCGACTATACCAGTTTCAGCTGGTACTAGATGGGAGAATTGTCTACCGCAGCTACAGGGGCCATAAACATTCTTGTGGGGAGAGGGAATGAGAGGTTTAGGATTCACACGCACACACAGCAGCAGAAGCGAAGAGAGGGGGGTCGGACTAGCCCGCAGTGTGTGTGATAACAAGGAAAACAAAGTGAAATTTATACACTATTTCATACATTAACGTGACAATATTTATAACAAATAAACTATAAAAAAAACATTGTAATGTGAAATTGATATGTGGAAAGTTAAGAGAAGGAAAAAATTACTATTTAAAAAAATATTCTACATTTATTTCTTTATTTTTTGTTTGCTATGTAAAACATTGTTTACATTATGGAATATTGTGTATATTTTAACATTTTAATTAACTACAGGTATTTTTGGCATATAATTAATTCTAGTGATGTCACTGTGTGGTGAGTGTGTTAATGTTTTCAAATAAGGAAGCAACAAACAAGGGACCTGTTACTATTAAGACTGTCTTAAGTCGAATTGCGTCAACACCAGAACACTGATTTTAATGAAAATGTAATAAAGCTGCCAATATTTTATTGGAGATGCCAGCTTTTTTTTCTTACACTCGCCTAATCCCATGTCACGAGTATGTCAGAAGCTGCAGACAGTTGCACTGCATCTATCTGCAGAAAGTCTCTGCGTTTGGCTTTGCAGACACCTTCTTAACCCTTCTGACTCTTTGACCCAATGGCAACCAATATCCAGCTCTAATTGATACACCTGGACCTGGGTGTTTATAGACTCCCAGCCTGCTGCTGGGAATCGCCGGTGATACTGTCCCCTGTCAACCAATGTCACCATTCTTCAAATGCCAATTTAATTGCAACAAAAAATGGCGACACTGGTTGGAGGAGGAAAGTATCACCGGTGATCCCCAGCAGCAGGGAGTCTATAAACATCCAGGTCCAGGCATGTCAATTAGAGCTGGAGAAAGGTTGCACTGGGTGAAAGAGTCAGAAGGGTTAAGAAGGTGTCTGTAAAACCAAACGCAGAGACATTTGCAGCTAGATGCAATGCAACTGTCTCCAGCTTCTGACATACCCATGACACCAAAGATCCTGAAGAGTACATTGGCCCACCTGCACTGGATTGCTCTAGTCCAGTGCATGTACCGGCCATTCTGTAATCTGCAGATCTAAAGTGACTTAGATCCTACAAAACGAAGAGTGGAACGGGAAGGAGTCGATGGTTCTCTGTTGCACTGCTGAGTTTAACTGTATCAGCATTCAATGCTCACTGATTCAGAATGGTGGCCACTCAGGCCGAGCCCCACTGAGTGACTGGGCTCAAGATAAATACCTTCTTACCCTGTCACCCCTGTAGTTAAGCTACTGTTTGTGTTGAAATCCAACATGATGACCCTTCTTTCCCTAAAGTCTGCTATCAGGAAATAACATTCACATTAGATCCATTGACCAGCCTCTTCAAAACAACAGGTCCTGCCAACATTCATCTAATATTTATGGCCGTCTATGCTGGTTGTGCAGTAGCATTACAAGTGTATAGTGCAGTCAATGGAGTGCTGTCAAAGGGAAATACAGTGCCTTGCGAAAGTATTCAGCTCCCTGGAACTTTTCAGCCTTTTTCCACATATCATGCTTCAAACATAAAGATACCAAATGTAAATTTTTGGTGAAGAATCAACAACAGGTGGAACACAATTGTGAAGTTGAACAAAATGTATTGGTTGTTTTCCTTTTTGTGGAAATTCAAAAACTGAAAAGCGGTGCGTGCAATATTATTCGGCCACTTTACTTTAAGTGCAGCAAACTCACTCCAGTAGTTAATTGTGGATCTCTGAATGATCTATTGTTGTCCTAAATGCCTAATGATGATAAATATAATCCACCTGTGTGTAATCAAGTCTCCGTATAAATGCACCTGCTCTGTGACAGTCTCAGGGTACTGTTTGAAGCACAGAGAGCATCATGAAGACCAAGGAATACAGCAGGCAGGTCTATGATACTGTTGTGGAGAAGTTTAAAGCCGGATTTGGATACAAAATGATTTCCAAAACTTTAAACATCCCAAGGAGCACTGTGCAAGCGATCATATTGAAATGGAGGGCGTATCATACCACTGCAAATCTACCAAGACCCGGCCGTCCCTCTAAACTTTCATCTCAAACAAGGAGAAGACTGATCAGAAATGCAACCAAGAGGCCCATGATCACTCTGGATGAACTGCAGAGATCTACAGCTGAGGTGGGACAGTCTGTCCATAGGACAACAATCAGTCATACACTGCACAAATCTGGCCTTTGTGGAAGAGTGGCAAGAAGAAAGCCACTTCTCAAAGATATCCATAAAAAGTGTTGTTTAAAGTTTGCAACAAGCCACCTGGGAGACACAACAAACATGTGGAAGAAGGTGCTCTGGTGAGATGAAACCAAAATTGAACATTTTGGCAACAATAAGTTTGGCGTAAAGGCAACACAGCTCATCACCCTGAACACACCATCCCCACTGTCAAACATGGTGGTGGCAGCATCATGGTTTGGACCTACTTTTCTTCAGCAGGGAAGATTGATAAAATTGATGGGAAGATGGATGGAGCCAAATACAGGACCATTCTTGAAGAAAACCTGTTGGAGTCTGCAAAAGACCTGAGACTGGGAAGGAGATTTGTCTTCCAACAAGACAATGATCCCAAACATAAAGCAAAATCTACAATGAAATGGTTCACAAATAAACGTATCCAGGTGTTAGAATGGCCAAGTCAAAGTCCAGACCTCAATCCAATCGAGAATCTGTGGAAAGAGCTGAAAACTGCTGTTCACAAACGATCTCCATCAAGCCTCACTGAGCTCGAGCTGTTTGCCAAGGAAGAATGGGCAAGAATTTCAGTCTCTCGATGTACAAAACTGTTAGAGACATAACCCAAGCGACTTGCAGCTGTAATCGCAGCAAAAGGTGGTGCAACAAAGTATTAAGTTACAGTAAAGGGGACGAATAATATTGCACGCCCCATATTTCAGTTTTTGAATTTCCACAAAAATTTAAAATAAGCAATACGTTTCATTCAACTTCACAATTGTGTTCCACTTGTTGTTGATTCTTCACCAAAAATGTACATTTGGTATCTTTATGTTTGAAGCATGACATGTGGGTAAAGATTCCAGGGGGCAAATACTTTCGCAAGGCACTGCATATAGGGTCTCACTGGGCACCATAGTTGCCTCAGTAATAAAGTGTGATACACAATTTTAGAATATCAGTCGTATATGTACATACATATACAGCATGCAGAATTGTAAAAATTGTAATATTAAAGGGATGTTTCTATTTCCAAAATCGATTGTTATGCAGTGAACAGGGTATAGCGTACTAATTGCTGGGGTGTCTGACCTCTGGGAAACCAGCAATCCTGAGAAGGCGGTTCTGCAGAGCTGCATCTGAATAGAGTGATGGTCAAGTATGTGCACCTCTCTCCTAATTCATTATTTCGGGGACTGCCAGAGATAGTGGAGATCTGAACTCGCTTTCTCCAGCAGTCCCATATAAAGTGAAAGAACAGGAGGCGTGCATGCTCAATCTCGCTTTATTCAGATGGGCCAATTAGTGTCGATAGGGAACAACAATCAATCTTGGAAAAATAAAAAATAAGTAAAAAAAATTGAATGAATGTGGTTAATGAAGTAGTTACTTTTAAGAAATTAGTGACACTAGAATAGTAAAATGACTGAAATCTCAATGCAATTTTCATTCACTTACCTAACTATTGTACCACTACAGATTAGTAATAGTGATGAGCGAATATACTCATTACTCGAGATTTCTCAAACATGCTCGGGGGTCCTCCGAGTATTTTTTAGTGCTCGGAGATTTAGTTTTTCTTGCCGCAGCTGAATGATTTACATCTGTTAGCCATCATAAGTACATGTGGGGGTTGCCTGGTTGCTAGGGAATCCTCACATGTACTTATGCTGGCTAACAGATATAAATCATTCAGCTGCGGCAAGAAAAACGAAATCTCCGAGCACTAAAAAATACTCGGAGAACCCCCGAGCGTGCTCGAGAAATCTCGAGTAACGAGTATATTCGCTCATCACTAATTAGTAACCTCCAACCACTGCCCTTCTATAATACCCTGCAAGCAGACATTGAGCAATCTGTAATTTTGGGTAAATGTCTAAATATCAAACCAACGTTATTGCTGATCAACATGAGCCGGGGTACACATCTAAGCAGTAAGAGGAATTTTGATCGCATCCTAGGTGACTACCTTTGACCTTGAAGTATTTTACTCTTGTAATAGATATTCTAGATGTTACTGCACAGTTGTTGAGTGTAAAGGATAGAGTAGGAGTTTGTGAGAGACACATGGGGGATGAAGACAAATAAATTCTGTTTCCAACAGATAAGATGTTCTGTTTTGAGACACCAAAGACAACAAGCGAACACATGATGTCACCATATGACACATTGAAAGGTCAATGGAAGATCAATTAATATTTAGTTATCTGTAGCCACCTAAAAATGCAGGTCCAACTACAGGTAACAGCAATATTCCTCTAATTATTACACCTGCAGACATTCAGAAGCCTTAAAGATGTTATTTAGGACTGTTTAATTTCTTTACTACTAGGTAAGAAGGCCTCCTGTGTGACGTCTCCAGACTAAGCTGGTATATTGGAGGCTATCCAGCCTGAGTGTCATAGATTGTCACTAAAATGCAGTTATTGAACGGAAATGGTTCCTGTGATACCTCATTCTGCTGTCAAGTAATTTGCATCTCCACTTTGGTGTTAAAAGTATGAGCAGTGTTCCCAGGGAACACTTGTGACTATTACAGGGGTGCTTAATATCTAGGATGAAGGCAGCTATAAGCCAGGAAGTGACGTCAGACAGCTGGGAGAACCTGATTGCAGGCCCAACAGGAAACAAAATATTTCTGCAACAGATCCAGCAACAGCAGCAGCACCGACAACAGCAGTAGATTTAACTACTTGCATAGGCGGTTTGTGGCACGGTGGCATCTCTGACTCCAAGGTCGTCCGATTATTTTTCTATCCTCAATGCAGGGAGGAGAGCTTTGCAGAAAATGACCCCAGGTGACAACATGGAAGCCTTTTTAACAGTGTTTGAAAGGGTGACCGAATGGGAGGAACTCCTACCAGAGCAATAGGTGGAAATGTTGGTGTCTTACTTAATGGGGGAACCCCAGAAGGCCTACTATGATTTAGCCTTACAGGAATATGCGATACTGAAAACTGAAATTTTTGCGCGCTTGGGGTGACCATAACTGTTAGGGCACAATGGGTCTACCGCTGGGTGTATCACCATAACAAGCTCCCAAATGTTTGACCTGCTGCACCTGGTCCAACTGCAGCCGGTGTCCTCTTCCCCAGTGCAGATAGTAGAACGTGTTTGTAATGGATCCTTTTGTGCATTCCCTTACGAGGTCAATGCAGACTTGTGTTGCTCAGGGAGATGACCCGGTCAGACTGGTTGAGAGGTATCAGGGAGCTGAGGGTACCTTCTGGAAGCAACCCTCTCCATACTGGAGATCCCAACATGGGGTGGTTGCCCAAAAGGGAGTAGGGTGTCCAAGGTCAAAAGGGGGGCAGAGGTAGTACCGAAGGTCCCACCTAATGATATAATATGCCGGAGATGTCATGGCCCAGGTCATATAGCCGCCCGTTTTCCCCGGACCATTGAGCAATTGGACTGTAGCTTGGGACGCCACTGTTCATACTATGCTTCTACCTAGCGAGGGGCTACAAGTTTGTCCCATAAAGGTGAATGGTCTGCAAATGACTGTACTGCTAGACTCAGGGATTTTGGTGACCTTTGTGAGGACCACACTCCCTCTCCAACTGATCCCTGGGAAGAAGGTTGGCATCTGCTGCATTCACAGGGATGCTAAAAACTATTTTGGATCCCCCCCAACATAGGGACCTAACTGTAAAGGAGGTGTTCAATAATGCAACCATTATAAATGGCACAGCGAATGAGTCGGGCTGACACCAGGTTTCCCTATTTTATGATGAGTGGGGACTAATTGTACTCAGTTACTAAGGTGAGAGAAGAGATAGTGGAACAATTGCTGGCAGTAGGACCCTATAGAGAGAGGGTGTTGGACATGGCCCATTCACATGTCTTGGGTGGCCATTTGACTTTAGCCCACAAGTTGGTCCACATTTTTTCCCAGATAGGGCTATTGAGGAAGATCCTGACAGACCAAGAAACACCCTTTATGAGTGAGGTGATGAGGGAACTGTGTAACGCCCTGCAAAATACAAAACTGAAGACTTTGGTTTACCATCCCCAGATGTACAGCCTTGTGGAAAGTTTCAATAAAGCCTTAAAGATTATGCTTAAGAAGGTCATAGAAAAGGAAGGTAGAGACTGGGACTGTCTCCTTCCGTATCTGTTGTTTACATGCTCAGGGTCTTCTTCATATAGTTATATAGTCAACGGAAGCCAAAGTCACGCTACACTGGAGTGTTATCAGCCAGATGCAGAAGTGGATTTCGAAGGTAATGTCAATAGTAAAGGATCATCTCCTCCAGGCACAAGAGACTAAAGCCAGGGTCTATAAATATTCAGCCATAGTGAAACAGTTCAGCCCCAGGGACCGAATCCTCATGCTTATTCCCACAATAGAGAATATGTTTTTGGCCAAATTCAAGGCCCCTATGAGGTGGTAGAGAAGCTTGGTGAAGTGACCTATAAGGTTCATCAAACAGGAGGATGTAACTCATGCCAAGTCTCCAACATCAATCTCATCAAGCCATGGCAAGACAGGGAACTCCATGTTTACTGGTCAAACCAGAAATGGATGTTGAAAGTGTCACAGTAGTGGATACACTGTTGAGGGTCCAAAAACAACAGTGACAAGAATTTGAGCAGAACAAGGGCCTGTTCTCAGATTTGCCAGGATGTACAAGGGTCATAGAACACCAAGGTCTTACGGAACCATGTGTGGGTGACCTTGAAGCCTTATCGAATTCCTGAGGCCCGGCGAGAGCTGAACTCCAAAGAAGTGAAGCATATTGTCATGGTGTGACTCAACCCAACGGGTGGTCGGTCAGCTAACGACACAATGCACATACAATGGGGATGGTATAGGGGAGAGTAAGGCCCTAACAATAGGGAATGAGGGAATGGTCACCACCGGAGCTCAAACCTGAGCCTGTCCCTGCACTCCCCTAATGCCCTATGTGGGTCCTCCCCCCCGCCGCCATCAGGATACCTCGCCGCTAACTGTCACCTAACTCTGCCTTGACTAGTGCACTGGCCGGTGACGGGCACTAGGCACACCACTGCAGACATTAACACACGGGGATAGTGACAAACATGAAAGGGACAAGGAAATAAACACTTTGCTTTCTCTGCTGCAAAGCACCACTGTTGTGAATTCTGTTCTCGAACTCCCTCCGGTGGTTATGAATGGTACTTCGACGAGTTCTGTCCATGGACTCCCTCTGGTGGCTGTGAGTGGAGCTGCTGGTTCTGAGGTTCTTTCCTCAGCTGACCTCGTTTAGTCCTAGGCTGGCTGCTATATTTAACTCCACTTAGATCGTTACTTGATGCCAGCTGTCAATGTCCTAGTACTGGTTCAGTTTGCTCTTGGATCTTTCAGATGACCTGTCTACTCCAGCAAAAGCTAAGTCCCTGCTAGCTTATTTTGTTTACCACTGTTTTCTGTCCAGCTTGCTATCATGATTCTGCCTGGCTAGCTGGAAGCTCTGGGATGCAGAGTGGCACCTCCACGCCGTGAGTCGGTGTGGGGTCTCTTTTGCACACTCTGCGTGGTTTTTTGGTAGTTTTTTATGCTGACCGCAAAGATACCTTTTCTATCCTCAAGTCTGTTTAGTTAAGTCTGGCCTCCTTTGCTGAAACCTATTTCATTCCTGTGTTTGTGACTTCCATCTTAACTCACAGTCAATACGTGTGGGGGGCTGCCTATTTCTTTGGGAAATTTCTCTGAGGCAAGTTAGGCCTTATTTTCTATCTTTAGGGGTAGTTAGCTCTTAGGCTGTGAAGAGGCGTCTAGGCAGAGTCAGGTACGCTCCACGGCTATTTCTAGTTGTTGTGATAGGTTTAGGGGTTGCGGTCAGCAAAGCTCCCACTTCCCAGAGCTTGTCCTGCATTACTAGTTTGCTCATCAGGTCATTCCTAGTGCTCCTAACCACCAGGTCATCATAACAGTACAGCTGGCCCGTAAAGTGTTAGTGCATCTCAATAGAGGGATAAAGGAAGTTCTGAGACCATTTTTTTTTTCCTCTGCAGCGTGTTTTGTTTTTCTTTTCCCCTAAATCTCTGGGTGGTTCAGGACACAGGTGTAGATATGGACATTCAAGGTCTGTCCTCTTGTGTGGATCAACTCACTGCAAGGGTACAAGGCATTCAAGATTATGTAGTTCAGAACCCGATGTTGGAACCCAGAATTCCAATTCCTGATTTGTTTTCTGGGGATAGATCTAAGTTCCTGAATTTCAAAAATAATTGTAGACTGTTTTTTGCTTTGAAACCCCGCTCCTCTGGTGACCCCATTCAGCAAGTAAAAATCATTATTTCTTTGCTACGTGGCGACCCTCAAGACTGGGCATTTTCCCTCGCGCCAGGAGATCCTGCATTGCGTAATGTAGATGCGTTTTTTCTGGCGCTTGGGCTGCTTTATGATGAACCAGATTCAGTGGATCAGGCAGAGAAAATCTTGCTGGCTTTGTGTCAGGGTCAGGATGAAGCGGAGGTATATTGTCAGAAGTTTAGAAAGTGGTCTGTGCTTACTCAGTGGAATGAGTGTGCCCTGGTGGCAATTTTCAGAAAGGGTCTTTCTGAAGCCCTTAAGAATGTTATGGTGGGATTCCCCACGCCTGCTGGTCTGAATGAGTCTATGTCCTTGGCCATTCAGATAGATCGACGCTTACGTGAGCGCAAAACTGTGCACCATTTGGCGGTATCTTCTAAGCAGAGGCCTGAGCCTATGCAGTATGATAGGACCTTGACCACAGCTGAACGGCAAGAATACAGACGTCAGAATGGGCTGTGTTTTTACTGTGGTGACTCCGCTCATGCTATCTCTGATTGTCCTAAACGCACTAAGCGGTTCGCTAGGTCTGCCACCATTGGTACGGTACAGCCAAAATTTCTTTTGTCCGTTACTCTGATTTGCTCTTTGTCATCCTATTCTGTTATGGCATTTGTGGATTCAGGCGCTGCCCTGAATTTGATGGACTTGGAGTTTGCCAGGCGCTGTGGTTTTTTCTTGGAGCCTTTACAGTACCCTATTCCATTGAGAGGAATTGATGCTACACCTTTGGCCAAGAATAAGCCTCAGTACTGGACTCAATTGACCATGTGCATGGCTCCTGCACATCAGGAGGATGTTCGCTTTTTGGTGTTGCATAATCTGCATGATGTGGTCGTTTTGGGTTTGCCATGGCTACAGGTCCATAATCCAGTATTGGATTGGAAATCAATGTCTGTGTCCAGTTGGGGTTGTCAAGGGGTACATGGGGATGTCCCATTGTTGTCAATTTCATCTTCCCATCCTTCTGAAGTCCCTGAGTTCTTGTCAGATTACCGGGATGTATTTGATGAGCCCAAATCCAGTGCCCTACCTCCTCATAGGGATTGTGATTGTGCTATTAATTTGATTCCTGGTAGTAAGTTTCCGAAGGGCCGACTGCTCAATTTATCTGTGCCAGAACACGCCGCTATGCGCAGTTATGTAAAAGAGTCCTTGGAGAAAGGGCATATTCGCCCGTCGTCATCACCGTTGGGAGGAGGGTTCTTTTTTGTGGCCAAGAAGAATGGTTCTCTGAGACCTTGTATAGATTACCGCCTTCTCAATAAAATTACCGTCAAATTTCAGTACCCTTTGCCGCTACTGTCTGATTTGTTTGCTCGGATTAAGGGGGCTAGCTGGTTCACTAAGATAGATCTTCGAGGGGCGTATAATCTTGTGCGTATTAAACAGGGAGACAAATGGAAAACAGCATTTAATACGCCCGAGGGCCATTTTGAGTACCTGGTGATGCCATTCGGGCTTTCTAATGCTCCATCTGTGTTTCAGTCCTTTATGCATGACATCTTCCGAAAGTACCTGGATCGATTCATGATTGTATATTTGGATGATATTTTGGTCTTTTCGGACGATTGGGAGTCTCATGTGAAGCAGGTCAGAATGGTGTTCCAGGTCCTTCGTGCTAATTCCTTGTTTGTGAAGGGGTCTAAATGTCTCTTTGGAGTTCAGAAGGTTTCATTTTTGGGCTTCATTTTTTCCCCTTCTACTATCAAGATGGATCCTGTTAAAGTTCAGGCCATTTATGATTGGACTCAGCCTACTTCTGTGAAGAGCCTGCAGAAATTCCTGGGCTTTGCTAATTTTTACCGTCGCTTCATCGCTAATTTTTCTAGTGTTGTTAAACCATTGACTGATTTAACCAAGAAAGGTGCGGATGTGGTCAATTGGTCCTCTTCGGCCGTTGAGGCTTTTCAGGAGTTGAAGCGTCGTTTTTATTCTGCCCCTGTGTTGTGTCAGCCAGATGTTTCGCTCCCGTTTCAGGTCGAGGTGGATGCTTCTGAGATTGGAGCAGGGGCTGTTCTGTCTCAAAGAAGTTCTGATGGCTCAGTGATGAAGCCATGTGCTTTCTTTTCTAGAAAGTTTTCGCCTGCTGAGCGCAATTATGATGTGGGCAATCGAGAGTTGTTGGCCATGAAGTGGGCATTCGAGGAGTGGCGACATTGGCTTGAAGGAGCCAAGCATCGCGTGGTGGTCTTGACGGATCACAAGAATTTGACTTATCTCGAGTCTGTCAAGCGGTTGAATCCTAGACAGGCTCGATGGTCGCTGTTTTTCTCCCGCTTTGATTTTGTGGTTTCGTACCTTCCGGGTTCTAAGAATGTGAAGGCTGATGCCCTTTCAAGGAGTTTTGTGCCTGATTCTCCGGGAGTTCCTGAGCCGGCTGGTATTCTCAAAGAGGGGGTAATTTTGTCTGCCATCTCCCCTGATTTGCGGCGGGTGCTGCAGGAGTTTCAGGCTGATAGACCTGACCATTGCCCAGCGGAGAAACTGTTTGTCCCTGATAGATGGACTAGTAGAGTTATCTCTGAGGTTCATTGTTCGGTGTTGGCTGGTCATCCTGGAATCTTTGGTACCAGGGATTTGGTGGCTAGATCCTTTTGGTGGCCTTCCTTGTCACGGGATGTGCGTTCTTTTGTGCAGTCCTGTGGGACTTGTGCTCGGGCTAAGCCCTGCTGTTCTCGTGCCAGTGGGTTGCTTTTGCCCTTGCCGGTCCCGAAAAGGCCCTGGATGCATATTTCCATGGATTTTATTTCAGATCTCCCTGTCTCTCAAAGGATGTCGGTTATCTGGGTGGTTTGTGATCGCTTCTCTAAGATGGTCCATTTGGTACCTTTGCCTAAATTGCCTTCCTCCTCTGATTTGGTTCCATTGTTTTTCCAGCACATGGTTCGTTTACATGGCATTCCGGAGAACATCGTGTCGGACAGAGGTTCCCAGTTTGTTTAGAGGTTTTGGCGGTCCTTTTGTGCTAAGATGGGCATTGATTTGTCTTTTTCTTCAGCTTTCCATCCTCAGACAAATGGCCAAACCGAATGAACCAATCAGACTTTGGAGACATATCTGAGATGCTTTGTTTCTGCTGATCAGGATGATTGGGTGTCCTTCTTACCTTTGGCTGAGTTCACCCTTAATAATCGGGCCAGCTCGGCCACTTTGGTTTCGCCTTTTTTCTGTAATTCTGGTTTCCACCCTCGTTTTTCTTCAGGACAGGTTGAGCCTTTGGACTGTCCTGGTGTGGATTCTGTGGTGGACAGGTTGCAGCAGATTTGGACTCACGTGGTGGACAATTTTACATTGTCCCAGGAGAAGGCTCAACGTTTCGCTAACCGCCGTCGCTGTGTTGGTCCCCGACTTCGTGTTGGGGATTTGGTTTGGTTATCGTCTCGTTATGTTCCTATGAAGGTTTCGTCTCCTAAGTTTAAGTTTCGTTTCATTGGTCCTTATAAGATTTCTGAAATTCTTAATCCTGTGTCATTTTGTTTGGACCTTCCAGCTTCTTTTGCCATCCATAATGTGTTCCATAGGTCGTTACTGCGGAGATATGTGGCTCCTATGGTTCCCTCCGTCGACCCTCCTGCCCCGGTGTTGGTTGAGGGGGAGTTGGAGTATGTGGTGGAGAAGATTTTAGATTCTCGTATTTCGAGACGGAAACTTCAGTACCTAGTCAAGTGGAAAGGTTATGGTCAGGAGGATAATTCCTGGGTGGTTGCCTTTAATGTTCATGCTGCCGATCTTGTTCGTGCCTTTCATTTGGCTTGTCCTGATCGGCCTGGGGGCTCTGGTGAGGGTTCGGTGACCCCTCCTCAAGGGGGGGATACTGTTGTGAATTCTGTTCTCGAACTTCCTCCGGTGGTTATGAATGGTACTTCGGCGAGTTCTGTCCATGGACTCCCTCTGGTGGCTGTGAGTGGAGCTGCTGGTTCTGAAGTTCTTTCCTCAGCTGACCTCGTTTAGTCCTAGGCTGGCTGCTCTATTTAACTCCACTTAAATCGTTACTTGATGCCAGCTGTCAATGTCCTAGTACTGGTTCAGTTTGCTCTTGGATCTTTCAGATGACTTGTCTACTCCAGCAAAAGCTAAGTCCCTGCTAGCTTATTTTGCTTACCACTGTTTTCTGTCCAGCTTGCTATCATGATTCTGCCTGGCTAGCTGGAAGCTCTGGGATGCAGAGTGGCACCTCCACACCGTGAGTCGGTGTGGGGTCTCTTTTGCACACTCTGCGTGGTTTTTTGGTAGTTTTTTATGCTGACCGCAAAGATACCTTTTCTATCCTCAAGTCTGTTTAGTTAAGTCTGGCCTCCTTTGCTGAAACCTATTTCATTCCTGTGTTTGTGACTTCCATCTTAACTCACAGTCAATACGTGTGGGGGGCTGCCTATTTCTTTGGGAAATTTCTCTGAGGCAAGTTAGGCCTTATTTTCTATCTTTAGGGGTAGTTAGCTCTTAGGCTGTGAAGAGGCGTCTAGGCAGAGTCAGGTACGCTCCACGGCTATTTCTAGTTGTGTGATAGGTTTAGGGGTTGCGGTCAGCAAAGCTCCCACTTCCCAGAGCTTGTCCTGCATTACTAGTTTGCTCATCAGGTCATTCCTAGTGCTCCTAACCACCAGGTCATCATAACACACCACACAGTAGAAGAAAGGCACCAGGACAATGAACCCAGCAGAAGCACCACTGCACCCAGAGAGCTCCTCACTCAGTCTTGGTCACTGAAGATTGCTCTATCACCAACAGTCAGCTGATGCATCAGGTGACCTTTTAAAGGATGGTGGGAGTGGTCACCACCAGTATCAGCTGATCCAGCAGCACTGCAGTCACATCAGATTGCCAGCGGGGGAAAGAAACTGACATTAACCCCGATGATCCAAAAGGAAAAACGTTTTAAACTGAGTGGAACCAGACCTGCCCAAATCCAAAAATGGATCTTGACACATATGCTGAATCTTGGAGTCATTGAGGAATCCAAAGCGGGTGATCTAGCCCGATTGTCCTTGTTCCAAAACCCAATTGAGAATGGAGATTCTATAATGATTATCAGAAGTTGAACAAAGTCTCCACGTTCGACGCATATACGATGCCGAGTGTTGATGAGTTGATCAAGAGACTTGGGCTGGCAAGGTACACAACCACCTTGAATCTAACGTAGGGATATTTGCAAATCCCCATGTCACAAGAAGCCAAGGAGAAGACTGCTTTCTCTACGCCCGATGGATGCTTCTAATACATCCGGATGCCATTCGGTCTGCAAGTAGCTCCGGCTACCTTCCAGAGGGACATGGAAAGGATCCTTGCACCCTTTAAGAATTATACCATGGTAAGCCTGGACAATATCAGAATTTTCAGCCAAGATTGGGGAAGTCATCCGGAAAAGATCCATTTGGTGTTTGATACTCTCACTAAGGCGGGGTTTTCTATAAATTCCAAATAATGTGCCATGGGGAAATAGGAGGCCAAATACATTGGATATGTAGTAGGTAGAGGCAAGATCAAACCTCAGATCAGAAAAGGAGATGCAATCCCGAACTGGCTGATACCACTCTCAAAGAAGCAAGTTAGAGACTTTTTGGGAATCGTGCGGATACTACAGCAGGTTCCTCCCAAACTTTGTCATGACCGCACCCTGACCTACCTCCTTAAGGGGACAAAATCATCTATGGCCAAGTGGACTTCGGAGATTCAAAAACTGAAAGTAGCTGTAAGCAGCTGGTCCTGGTAGCCCCCAACTTTAAGGAGTTTGTACTCTAGACACCTCAGAATTCTGATTAGGAGCGGTCTTTTACAGGAGTTACATGGAGAGGAACACCCCATTCTCTACCTGAGTAGGAAACTGTATGTGTCATGGGCTTACCATGATAGAGAGGAGCCAGAAGATCTCAGTGTATGATTTTTCCTACTCCTGCAAGGATTAGAAGCACTTCACCTTCTTATTAAAAGGTGTACATTTCTTTTGGTAATGCATTGGTTACTCTCTTCTGTTGAGAGCTCCTGGAGAGTTTAGGCTCTCATCTGTGTACTGTTAGCCACTCCCATCGCCTAATATAAACTAAGCCCTGGCTAACATTCATTGCCAGAGCTAGCTTATGCTGCATGGCTGAAGGTGGTTGTTAGTTAATAGGAGAAGACGGTTGGTGTGTTTATCTGAGACTGTTGCAAGGATTTGAGTGTGTGATAATTCCCTTTCTTCTACTTTGGTTTAGCCCCATCCTCCACTTTCTTGTGGTTTCCTCTGTTACATGTGTGAATATATTTGTATGTTTGGGAACAGGAAGAGCTAGGAAGCCCCTAGTGTTAGGGACATGGAAGGAGCCCTGGTCCCAGGACACCAGACAACACCGTCGTGATATTAGCTCGGACCCAAAACCATTTTTTGATCCATTATGGATGCTATCACTGCTCTGACAGGGCAACTGCAGCAGCTCAGCCTGGAGGTGGCAGATCTATGCGCTGTCTTTTTGCGGCACCGGAAAACATCAGGTTTGGGGACATGACTCCCGGGCAACCCTTAGTATAGCCCAAGATTGCTTTTGCCTGACAGTTTATCTGGGGTGCGTGACAAGTTTGATGTTTTCAGGGAGGCCTGTAAATTATACTTCAGGTTATGTCCTTGTTCCTCAGGAACCGAGGAGCAAAGGGTGGGGATATTCTTGCTCCTTCAGAGTGATCCCCAAGCATGGGCATTCTCTCTCCTGTCTGACTCCCAGTCGCTCCAGACGGTGCAGGAATTATTTCTGGCACTGGGTAATATATACCCTGACCGCGTCATCCTGGGTGAGTCTGCACTATGTCATCTTCAGCAGAGAGCCTGGCCAGCAGAGAGCCTGGCCAGCAGAGGAGTATTTCTCCGAGTTTTGGAGATGGTCCACTGACACAAAGTAGAATGACCCCGCACTCTGTAGCCAGTGAAGGGCTATCAGTAGTGTTGAGCGATGCCGTCCGATACTTGAAAGTATCGGTATCGGAAAGTATCGGCCGATACCGGCAAAGTATCGGATCTAATCCGATACCGATACCCGATACCAATACAAGTCAATGGGACTCATGTATCGGACGGTATTCCTGATGGTTCCCAGGGTCTGAAGGAGAGGAAACTCTCCTTCAGGCCCTGGGAACCATATTAATGTGTAAAATAAAGAATTAAAATAAAAAATATTGCTATACTCACCTCTCTGACGCAGCCTGCACCTTACCGAGGGAACCGGCAGCTTTGTTTGCTTAAAATTCGCGCTTTAACTTCCTTACGTGAAGTCCCGGCTTGTGATTGGTTACGCGCCGCCCATGTGGCCGCGACGCGACCAATCACAGCAAGCCGTGACGTAATTTCAGGTCCTTCAGGATTTTAAAATTACGTTCTGGCTTTGTGATTGGTCGCGTCGCGGTCACATGGGCGACGCGACCAATCACAAGCCGTGACGTCACGGGAGGCTGGACATGCGCGCATTTTAAAATGCGCGCGTGTCCTGCCTCCCGTGACGTCACGGCTTGTGATTGGTCGCGTCGCCCATGTGACCGCGACGCGACCAATCACAAGCCAGAACGTAATTTTAAAATCCTGAAGGACCTAAAATTACGTCACGGCTTGCTGTGATTGGTCGCGTCGCGGTCACATGGGCGACGCGACCAATCACAAGCCGGGACGCCACGGGAGGCAGGACACGCGCGCATTTTAAAATGCGCGCGTGTCCAGCCTCCCGTGACGTCACGGCTTGTGATTGGTCGCGTCGCCCATGTGACCGCGACGCGACCAATCACAAAGCCGGAACGTAATTTTAAAATCCTGAAGGACCTGAAATTACGTCACGACTTGCTGTGATTGGTCGCGTCGCGGCCACATGGCCGAGCGTGACCAATCACAAGCCGGGACTTCACGTAAGGAAGTTAAAGCGCGAATTTTAAGCAAACAACGCTGCCGGTTCCCTCGGTAAGGTGCAGGCTGCGTCGGAGAGGTGAGTATAGCAATATTTTTTATTTTAATTCTTTATTTTACACATTAATGTTGTTTCGATACCGATACCCGATACCACAAAAGTATCGGATCTCGGTATCGGAATTCTGATACAGCAAATATCGGCCGATACCAGATACTTGCGGTATCGGAATGCTCAACACTAGCTATCAGTAAGGGTGAAGGATTCCTTAGCCCTGCATGAGACTCCAGTTACCCTTGAGGTGGCCATGTCTCTGGCTATCTGGGTGGATCACCATCTTCACCAGAAACATAAAGGGACACTCCAATGTGCGGGAGGTCTGGGGCCAAGGGAAACCTGGTCTGAGACATCTGAGGAACCCATGCAGTTTGGTGGTGTAACTCGTTCTCAAATGTATTCTGTTATGCGCAGAGGGGAAATATGTTTTTACTGTGATAGAAAGTGCCATTTCGCGGGCACGTGTCATTCCCTATCTCACTGTAAACAGCCGCCGGAAAACTAAGGATCCCGGGTTGCGGGGAGGTTAGCAACCCGGGTGTACATATCTTCTCCGTGGGTAGGACGCAATTGTTTCTGCCTGCTGAAATCCATCTGGGCAAAAATAAGGTTATTATTTCTGCTTTTCTGGACAGTGGGGTGGGGTTTAACTTGATCAACTCTAGATTCATCCAGGTCCAGGGCCTCAAACCACATACACTGTCCAGACCTATACTCATAATCACCATTGACTCTGCACCCTTAAGACAAGGGTATTTAACTCAAGTCATTGAGGGGTACATCTACAGGTAGTGGCCATAAGCTCAGAAGGTATTGACTGTTATATGCTAGAGGCTCTGCCCTCTCCCGTGGTTATTGGACTTCATTGGCTAACTCTGCACAACCCTGTGGTAGATTGGCAGGTGGTAAAATGGACTGAGTATTGTCAAGGACACTGCTTGGTCACCTGGCTTGCAAGGGTGGATACCCAGTTTGTGCCTAAATATCTGTCTCACTTTGGTGATGTGTTCTCGGAGCAGGGATGCCAAGAACTTCCTCATCGTCCTTATAACTGCGCCGTAAATCTTATCCCTGGGAACAAGCTGCTAAAGATCAGACTATATAATATCTCTGGCCCAGAGAGGCAGGCCATGAAGAACTATATCGCGGAAAGTTTGGCAAAGGGTGATATCAGACCATCCATATCCCCCATTGCTGCGGGATTTTTCTTAAGAAGAAAGATGGGGAGTTAAGGCCCTGCCTAGATTTCCGCAAACTCAATCAGATCACGGTATGAGACTCCCTCTCATCCTGGACCTCTTTAATCAGATTGTAGGAGCAAAATGGTTTTCTAAACTGGATCTCAAGGGGTCGTATAATCTCATGTGCATTAAAGAGGGGGATGAGTGGAAAATCACTTTCAATACACCTGAAGACACTCTGAAAACCTTGTGATGCCATTTAGGTTGACGAATGCTCCTGCCATCTTTCAGCACTTTGTAAATTACATCTTTAGTCACCTAGTAGGTAGATTTGGGGTAATCTTTCTTGATGACATACTCATTTATTCACCTGATCTTGAGTCACATCAGGTACATGTCAGGCAGGTTTTACAGATACTCAGAGACAATAAATTATTTGTCAAAACAGAGAAATATATGTTCTCAGTTGAGGAGATCCTTTTTTAGGATACAGTTGTGCTCAAAAGTTTACATACCCTGGCAGAATTCTTGCTTTCTTGGCCTTTTTTTCAGAGAATATGAATGATAACACCAAAACTTTTTCTCCACTCATGGTTAGTGGTTGGGTGAAGTCATTTCTTGTCAAACTACTGTGTTGTCTCTTATTAAATAATAATGAAAACCCAAAACATCTGGAGCACCCCCAGGCGCAGGGCAGTGGGGTACTCGGTACCGGGTCCCTTTGTCTCGATTCTGGGGATGTCACGGTGGCCCGACCTGGTCCGTGGCCCTGCTAAGAGGCGGCCAATCAAAGGGTAATAGTTTGTCAAGTGTTCGTGACGCCACCTATGGTGTTCGGTCAGGGTGACCGACGCTGCTTAGGAGTCCGCTGGGGTGATGTTATGGCAGCTAGATGGAATAACTTCCCACAGGTGAAATATGTCCCCAGGGCTTCCCAGTAAGGTAGATGATGATGGTGTAGGTCGCAGAAAATAACGAGGACACAGGGTTGCAGTCTCTTTCCCTTTTACTGTAGACTTCAGCATCCACAATCCAGAGCACTGTTAACAGGGCTGGCTGAATCTGGCCAGTCCGAAGGCACATCCAGAGTTCCCTTTGCAGGTGGAAATCAGTAGACTTCCTACTAGCACCTGTGTGTTGTAGTACTTCCCTGCTGAGCACCACAGGATAGTCCTCACAACTGTTGTGTATGTTTCTGATATTCTCTCTCTCCGTCCCCCAGATGGTATGGATAGGACGACCCATATGACGGGGTAGGCCTGGAGCTATTTTATAGGGACCCTAGAGACGCCCCTCTCCCACAATTTGCCTCCGTTGTCTTCATTAGGTTAAAGGTTGGGCAGCCAACTTGGAATTAACTGTCCTGCTGTAGTTTGAAGTAATGCGTAGAGCCGATTACTCCCTCGGTGTTCCGGCCACCGGCTACGCGCCTCAGAAGGATGTTGCCGATCTTAAGGCAGAACTCCTCCTGGTATTATCTCCTTGTGCTGTGATCTCGTTTCTCACTTTTCCACAATATACTCCGCTTCTTGTCCATTCTTAGGATGCTGCCGCAATGGGGTGCAGGCGCAGCTCCATAACGTTCTATCTCTTGCTACGTCTCTGCCAAGATCCCACCCCTGACAGGGACCTCTGTCTGCAGCTCAGATGTTCCTCCTTCTCCCCCTGTCTGCCTGACAGGTCTTTCCTGGGTCTCACCCAGCAGCTTTCTCACTAACTTCCTATCCAACCCCCAGTTTTACCCGAGTGTGAGGAGTGGCCTAATAGATAGAACCCTTTGCTCCTCCTGGTGGTTGGAGTGTGAAGTGTAGTGTGTGACTGTGATACCTGGTCAGGTGAACTCCTTTAGTGCCATCAGACGTACCATCACTCCCCCTGGTGGAAGAGCGACAATACTGCAACGACCAGGACTCTGGGGCGCTGCACATCCAAATGACCCTGATCAAATGTTCACATACCCTGGTGATTTTGGCCTGATAACATGCACAGAAGTTGACACAAATGGTTTTGAATGGCTACTAAAGGTAAACTTCCTCACCTGTGACCTGTTTGCTTGTAATCAGTGTGTGTGCATAAAAGCTGAGTGAGTTTCTGGGATCCAGACAGACTTGCAATGTGATGTTTCTGTACTGTGAGTCATGGGGAAAGCAAAATAATTGTCAATGGATCTTCGGGAAAAGGTAGTTGAACTGTATAAAACAGGAAAGGTAAACAAAAAGATATCCAAAAAATTGATAATGCCAGTCAGCAGCGTTCAAACTGTGATTAACAAATGGAAAATCAGGGGCTCTGTAAAAACAAAACCATGGACAGGTAGACCAACAAAAATATCATCCACAACTGCCAGGAAAATTATTTGGGATACAAAGAAAAGCCGACAAATGACATCAGCTGAACTACAGGACTTTCTGAAAACTAGAGGTGTGGCTGTTTCAAGATGTACAATAAGGAGGTGCTTGAAGAAAAATGGGCTGCATAGTCGAGTCGCCAGAAGAAAGCCATTACTGCGCAAATGCCACAAAGTATCTCACCTACAATGCGCAAAACAGCACAGAGTCAAGCCTCAAAACTTCTGGAACAAGGTAATTTGGAGTGATGAGACCAAAATTGAACTTTTTGGCCACAACCATAAACGTTACATTTGGAGAGAGGTTAACAAGGCCTATGATGGAAGAAACCCCTACTGTAAAGCACGGAGGTGGATCACTAATGTTTTGGGGATGTGTGAGCTACAAAGGCACAGGAAACTTGGTCAAAGTTGAAGGAGATTTGAATGCAGCACATTATCAGCAAATACTGGAGGCAAAAACAACAACAAAAAAAGAGAGAAGAAAAGAAAAGAAAAAAACTTCCCTCCCATCCCCACCGTGTCTACCCACTTTAATTAACGCCAAGACATTGGTGCAGATTTTCATCAGTGAGATAGTAAAATTACATACGATCCCTACCGATATTGTGTCTGACTGGGGGGGTGCAGTTTATTTCCAAATTTTGGAGGGCATTTTGCATTCGTTTGGGGATCCACCTGTCATTCTCGTCAGAATTTCACCAGCAGTCTAATGGGCAAACTGAACGGGTTAACCAGAATCTTGAGACTTTACTTAGGTTTTTTGTGCCGGAGAATCAGGAGCTTTGGGTTAACTACTTACCTCAAGCTAAATTTGCAGTAAATAATCAATGTCATTAGTCTACTGGTAAGTCCCCAATTTTGGGGGTATACGGGTTTCATCCTCAGTTCAGCTCATTTAATAGGAATCGTTCTTCTGGAATACCTGAAGAAGAACGATTTTTGTGATCAATTACCGTATTTTTCGCTTTATAAGAGGCACTTAGATTATAGAGAGGAAAATAAGAAAAAATATTTTGAGCCAAATAGTGTGCAAAAACCTTTAATAAAATACAAAAATATTATCTGTGGATGATGCTCTGTTATGGGGGATCTGTGACTTACAGTTCAGTGCCTGTAGTACCGTATATTGTGACTACCACCCCCCTCATCCTCAGGAATACACCCACTTACTGTATACATGGATGTAGTCTGAAAGATGAGGGAGGTGATAGTCACATTTGCAATAAACACTTTGTACACTAGATTACAGTGTATATTTACACTAAATATGGCTAGAACCCCCCATTGATACAGTATATTCTGAAGGATGAAGGAGGTTGTTTCCTTACCTTTCCTAAAAGGATCTCGGACTTGTGAGTACCGTAGTTGCAACAGTAAATAGTGTGCAGAGACAGATATTTGATTGGTGGAGGCAGCTCAGCAACAGTTCCCTGTTATGATCCCAGTGGCTTAGGATAACAAATCTAACCAGCTAAGTCAGAGATAATAGGACAAGCTCTGGGGATGTGGTAACTGGACTGACCGCAAAACCCGATCCTAACCAAACACACTAAAGGTAGCCGTGGAACGTTTCCTGAAATCCTAGACGTCTCTTCACGGCCTGAGAAACTGACTACCCCTAGAGATAAAGTAAGACCTCACTTGCCTCAGAGAAATAACCCCAAAGATATAGAACAGCCCCCCACAAATAATAACGGTGAGTTAAGAGGAAAAGACAAACGCAGAGATGAAACAGGTTAAGCAAATGAGGCCCGCTAACACTAGATAGCAGAAAATAGCAAGGGATCTGTGCGGTCAGTAAAAAACCCTATACAAAAATATCCACGCAGAGAATGCGAGAACCCCCACACCAACTAACGATGTGGGGGGAGCAACTCAGCACCCCAGAGCTACCAGCAAGCAGAGAAATCACATATTAGCAAGCTGGACAAAACTCATAATATTCTAGGAAACATATTGAACATAGATGAGCAAGAAAAAGCAAACAGAACTTAGCTTCTCATGGAGAGACTGATAACGGATGTAGACAGGAGCAATCAGAATAGCACTGAATACAACGACAGCAGGCATAGACTGAGAGTCCAAGTGAGCTTAAATATAAAACCAGCCCACAGATAACGAGACAGCTGATGCCAGTCACAAACCTGCAGAAAGACAGCACTCACACAGTACCACTTGTGACCACAAGAGGGAGCCCAGAAATAGAGTTCACAACAGTACCCTCCCCCTTGAGGATGGGTCACCGAACCCTCATCAAGACCCCCAGGGCGATCAGGATGAGCCGCATGGAAGGCACAAACCAAATCGGCCGCATGAACATCAGAGGCGACAACCCAGGAATTATCCTCCTGACCATAGCCCTTCCACTTAGCTAAATACTGAAGCCTCCGTCTAGAAATACGAGAATCCAAGATCTTCTCCACCACGTACTCCAATTCGCCCTCAACCAGCACCGGAGCAGGAGGCTCAACAGAAGGAACCACAGGCATCACATACCTCCGCAACAAAGACCTATGGAACACATTATGAATGGCAAACGATGCTGGGAGGTCCAAACGAAAAGACACCGGGTTAAGGATTTCCAAAATCTTATAAGGACCGATGAAGCGAGGCTTGAATTTAGGAGAGGAAACCTTCATAGGAACATACCGAGAAGACAGCCATACCAAATCCCCAACACGAAGTCGGGGACCAACACCGCGACGGCGGTTGGCAAAGCGCTGAGCCTTCTCCTGTGACAACTTCAAATTGTCCACCACATGGTTCCAAATCTGCTGCAACCTATCCACCACAGAATCCACCCCCGGACAGTCAGAAGACTCAACCTGACCCAAGGAAAAACGAGGATGAAAACCAGAATTGCAGAAAAAAGGCGAAACCAAAGTAGCAGAACTAGCCCGATTATTAAGGGCAAACTCGGCCAATGGCAAAAAAGTCACCCAATCATCCTAATCAGCAGAAACAAAACATCTCAAATAAGTTTCCAACGTCTGATTAGTTCGCTCGGTTTGGCCATTCGTCTGAGGATGGAAGGCCGACGAAAAAGACAAATCAATGCCCATCTTAGCACAAAAAATCCGCCAAAATCTGGACACAAACTGGGATCCTCTGTCAGACACAATATTTTCAGGGATGCCGTGCAAGCGAACCACATTCTGAAAAAATAAAGGAACCAAATCGGAGGAGGAAGGCAACTTAGGCAAGGGCACCAAATGGACCATTTTGGAAAAACGATCACACACCACCCAGATGACAGACATTCTCTGGGATACTGGAAGATCTGAAATAAAATCCATGGAAATGGGCATCCAAGGCCTCTTCGGGACAGGCAAAGGCAAAAGCAAACCGCTGGCACGAGAACAGCAAGGCTTAGCCCGAGCACAAATCCCACAGGACTGCACAAAGGAACGCACATCCCGCGACAAGGAAGGCCACCAGAAGGACCTAGCCACCAATTCTCTGGTACCAAAAATCCCAGGATGACCTGCCAACACCGAAGAATGAACCTCGGAAATAACTCTGCTGGTCTATCTATCTGGGACAAACAGTCTCTCTGGTGGGCAACGGTCAGGTCTCTCAGCCTGAAATTTCTGCAGCACTCGTCGCAAATCTGGGGAAATGGCAGACAAAATCACTCCCTCTTTGAGGATACCAGCCGGCTCTGAAACTCCCGGAGAGTCAGGCACAAAACTCCTAGAAAGGGCATCAGCCTTCACGTTCTTCGAACCAGGCAGGTACGAGACCACAAAATCGAAATGGGAGAAAAACAACGACCAACGAGCCTGTCTAGGATTCATGCGCTTGGCAGACTCGAGATAAATTAGATTTTTGTGATCAGTCAAGACCACCACACGATGCCTAGCTCCCCCGAGCCAATGTCGCCACTCCTCAAATGCCCACTTCATAGCCAACAATTCCCGATTACCAACATCATAATTCCGCTCGGCAGGCGAAAGCTTTCTTGAAAAGAAGGCACAAGGCTTCATCACAGAGCCATCAGAGCTTCTCTGCGACAAAACAGCCCCTGCTCCAATCTCAGAAGCATCCACCTCGACCTGGAAAGGAAGAGAGATATCAGGCTGACATAATACTGGAGCTGAAGAAAACCGGCGCTTCAGCTCCTGAAAGGCTTCCACTGCCGCAGGAGACCAATTAGTCACATCAGAACCTTTCTTGGTCAAATCCATCAAGGGCTTAACCACGCCAGAAAAATTAGCGATGAAGCGACGGTAAAAATTAGCAAAACCCAAGAACTTCTGAAGACTCTTAACAGATGTAGGCTGAGTCCAGTCATGAATAGCCTGGACCTTGACTGGGTCCATCTCAATAGTAGAAGGAGAAAAAATAAAACCAAAAAAGGAAACCTTCTGTACTCCGAAGAGACATTTTGAGCCCTTCACAAATAAGGCATTAGCACGCAGGACCTGAAATACCATCCTGACCTGCTTCACATGGGACTCCCAGTCCTCAGAAAAGACCAAAATGTCATCCAGATACACAATCATAAATTTATCCAGATATTCTCGGAAGATGTCATGCATGAAGGACTGGAACACAGAAGGAGCATTAGAGAGTCCAAAAGGCATCACCAAGTACTCAAAATGGCCCTCGGGCGTATTAAATGCTGTTTTCCATTCATCCCCCTGCTTAATACGCACAAGGTTATACGCACCACGAAGATCTATCTTGGTGAACCAACTGGACCCCTTAATCCGAGCAAACAGATCAGATAATAATGGCAAAGGATACTGAAATTTGACCGTGATTTTATTTAGAAGACGATAATCTATACAAGGTCTCAGAGAACCATCCTTCTTGGCCACAAAAAAGAATCCTGCACCAAGAGGGGAGGAGGACGGGCGAATATATCCCTTCTCTAAAGACTCCTTTATATAACTCCGCATTGCGGCATGTTCTGGTACAGACAAATTAAAAAGTCGTCCCTTAGGGAACTTACTACCAGGAATCAAATTTATAGCACAATCACAATCCCTGTGAGGAGGCAGGGCACCGGATCTGGGCTCATCAAATACATCCTGGTAGTCCGACAAAAACTCAGGGACCTCAGAAGGAGTGGAAGAAGCAATTGACACCAAAGGAGCATCGCCATGAATCCCCTGGCAACCGCAACTTGAAACAGACATAGCTTTCCAATCCAGAACTGGATTATGGGCCTGCAGCCATGGCAGACCCAAAACGACAACATCATGCAGATTATGCAGCACAAGAAAGCGAATCACCTCCTGATGTACAGGAGTCATGCACATGGTCACTTGAGTCCAATACTGAGGCTTATTCTCAGCCAATGGTGTAGCATCAATACCCCTCAGTGGAATAGGGAATTCCAAAGGCTCCAGGACAAAACCACAGCGCCTGGCAAACGACAAATCCATCAGGTTCAGGGCAGCACCTGAATCCACAAAAGCCATAACCGAGTAGGATGACAAAGAACAAATTAAAGTAACAGACAAAATGAATTTAGGCTGTATAGTACCAACGGTGACAGATTTAGCGATCTTTTTTACGCGCTTAGAGCATGCTGAGATAACATGAGTTGAATCACCACAGTAAAAGCACAACCCATTTTGACGTCTATGATTTTGCCGCTCAATTCTGGTCAGAATTCGGTCACATTGCATAGACTCAGGTCTCTGTTCAGAAAACACCGCCAGATGGTGCGCAGATTTGCGCTCCCGCAAACGCCGATCAATCTGAATGGCCAAAGCCATTGAGTCATTCAGACTTGCAGGCGTGGGGAACCCCACCATAACATTCTTAATGGCTTCAGAAAGACCTTTTCTGAAATTTGCAGCCAGGGCACACTCATTCCATTGAGTAAGCACCGACCATTTCCGAAATTTTTGACAATACACCTCAGCTTCATCCTGGCCCTGAGAGAGAGCCAGCAAGGCCTTTTCTGCCTGGTTCTCAGGATTAGGTTCCTCATAAAGCAATCCAAGCGCCAGAAAAAACGCATCCACATTCAGCAATGCAGGATCTCCCGGCGCCAGGGAGAAGGCCCAATCTTGAGGGTCGCCACGTAACAGGGAGATAACAATTCTAACTTGCTGAGCGGAATCACCAGAGGAACGAGGTCTCAAAGAAAGAAATAATTTACAATTATTCTTAAAATTCAGAAACCGAGATCTATCTCCAGAAAACAACTCAGGAATAGGTACTTTTGGCTCAGACATAGGACTGTGAACAACAAAATCCTGAATGCTTTGCACCCTTGCAGCAAGATGATCCACACTAGAAGTTAGACTCTGAATATCCATGTCTGCAGCTGAACTCAAAGCCACCCAGAGATTAAGGGGATGAGAGAAGCTGGACAGACTGCCGCAAAGGGAGAGGAAAAAAAAAAAAAAAATTGTACGCAGGACTTCTCTTATCCCACTTCTGCGATGCATTAAACATATTTCAGGCCTGCTGTACTGTTATGATCCCAGTGGCTTAGGATCACAAATCTAACCAGCTAAGTCAGAGATAATAGGACAAGCTCTGGGGATGTGGTAACTGGACTGACCGCAAAACCTGATCCTAACCAAACACACTAAAGGTAGCCGTGGAACGTTTCCTGAAATCCTAGACGTCTTCTCACGGCCTGAGAAACTGACTACCCCTGGAGATAAAGTACGACCTCACTTGCCTCAGAGAAATAACCCCAAAGATATAGAACAGCCCCCCACAAATAATAACGGTGAGTTAAGAGGAAAAGACAAACGCAGAGATGAAACAGGTTAAGCAAATGAGGCCCGCTAACACTAGATAGCAGAAAATAGCAAGGGATCTGTGCGGTCAGTAAAAAACCCTATACAAAAATATCCACGCAGAGAATGCGAGAACCCCCACACCAACTAACGATGTGGGGGGAGCAACTCAGCACCCCAGAGCTACCAGCAAGCAGAGAAATCACATATTAGCAAGCTGGACAAAACTCATAATATTCTAGGAAACATATTGAACATAGATGAGCAAGAAAAAGCAAACAGAACTTAGCTTCTCATGGAGAGACTGATAACGGATGTAGACAGGAGCAATCAGAATAGCACTGAATACAACGACAGCAGGCATAGACTGAGAGTCCAAGTGAGCTTAAATAGAAAACCAGCCCACAGATAACGAGACAGCTGATGCCAGTCACAAACCTGCAGAAAGACAGCACTCACACAGTACCACTTGTGACCACAAGAGGGAGCCCAGAAATAGAGTTCACAACAGTTCCCCCCACCAATCACTATCCATCGATGCAGAGGAGGAGGAGAATTGCTTTAATTCCACCGAAGCCCTCGATAGCCTGTAATAAAAGTAAAATAAATTACCAACGATATACCATACCTGTCCATCGTTCTGTCCCACGCTGTAAGCCATGTCTGGGGGAGAAACAGTTTTCAATCTGGACGGTGCCAAGATGCGACCGTCCATGCTGAAAACCATTGGTGAATGAGCTGCTGTGAGTGCAGCATCATTCACCAGCAGTGACATCATCGACGCCGGGCCGAGAGCTCCTTCTGCGCCATGGCCATTTTCCTGGCGACATCGTGTAGAAGCAGGAGCGGATGGAGATCTTAGCTTTCCTCCATCTGCACCTGCGCCAACTGAGATGCTGGACCCCAGAAGAAGAATGGCGGCCACCATATGCCGCCACTGCAGAGCCACCGCTCACTGCCATACCACCACCGCTCGCCACCGTACCACCATTGCAGGACCACTGCTCGCTGCCGTACCACCACCGCACACCGCAGGAAAACTGCTCGCCGACGTACCACCACCGAACACCACAGGACCACCGCTCACTGTCGTACCACCACCACACACCGCAGGACCACCGCAACACCCCCAGCTCTGGGCCCGCAGCATCAGTAAGAACAGTGTTCAGTTTATAAGACGCACCCCCATTTTCCCCCTAATTTGGGGGATCATAAAAGTGTGTCTTATAATCCGAACAATACAATACGTCTGTTTGGCAATTATTGATAATTTGAGGAAGATGGGTTCCAAATACAAAAGTGTAGCTGATCAGAGTCGTTTGGTGGGTCCTGACCTGTGTGTTGGTGCCTTGGTATGGTTGTCGTCAAGGAACATTAAGTTGAAGTTTCCCTCTTGGAAACTGGGTCAAAGGTTCATCGGTTCTTATAAGATTGTCGCTGTCATCAATCCCGTAGAATTCCGCCTTGCTTTGCCGCTCACTTTTAGGACCCATAATGTATTTAATTGATCTCTACTCAAAAAAATACGTTGCATCCTCTGTACCATCACCGCTACCGCCATCTCCATTCATTGTGGACAGTAGTTTAGAATTTCACATAGCTAAGAGCATTGATTCTCGCGTAATTCGTCGGTTGCTTCACAATTTGGTACACTGGAAGGGATACAGTCTGAAGAGACCATGTGGGTGCCACATCTAATGTCCATGTGAACAGGCTAATCTGGTTAACCCAGTTCTGAGGTTCGGAGGTCCCTCATAGAAGGGGGGTACTGTCATGGGTTTACCGCGACAGAGAGGAGCCAGAAGACCACAGTGTTTGATTTTTCCTACTCCTTCACTGATTAGAAGCACTTCATCTTCTTATTAAACGGTGTAAATTTATTTTAGCAGTGCAGTGTTTAATCTGCTCTTTTGAGAACTGCTGATGTGTTTAAGCTCTTGTTATCCACTCCCATCTTCTGTATAAACTAGACCTTGGCTAACACTCATTATCAGACCTAGCTTGTGCTTCATGGCTGGAGGTGGTTGTTGGTTTATAGGAAAAGGCGGTTGGTGGGTTTATCTGAGACTGTTGCTAGGTTTTGAGTGTGTGATAATTGCCTTTCTTCTCCTACTTTGGTTTAACCTCATCCTCCACTCCCTGATGTTTTTCTCTGTTACATGTGTGAGTATATTTGTATGTTTGATATTTTTTGTTACCCCATTCATATTACCTTGTTAGTCTGATTGCTGTATTATGGTACACCAGTGGTCCCCAACCTTTCTGACCTAAAGAGAGAGCCACATTCAGCTCTGCAAGAGTGTTGCGAGTCACATCCTGCTCCTGTCCCCCCTCACAGGAGTGGCAATCAAAGCCCCCATTATGGGTATAATGATAACCAAAGATTTTCCACACAAATCACCCCGAAGCAGTATACTAAGATCCAGGGGTTCCCACCACACCCCACTACATTCAGCATTCTCCCATCACGCACTCCCAACACAGTCACATCCAGCTTCAAGCACCTCCTCTTACCGGTAGTATCATCCTGTCTCCAGCATACCATACTTATATTAGCTCTAAACCCCCAGGACCAGTAGAAGTGTACCCAAATTTGCTCTTCTGTGTAGGGCTACTCACAAAGTTCACCATTTTCAGATGTGCTCTTCATATCCGTTTACTAAATCTGGAGCTAATGCATTAAGCTGGCAGACAGCCGTGAGCCACAATTCATGGGACTGCGATTCACATGTGGCTCTCAAACTACAGGTTGGGGACCCCTGCGGTACACTATTACTCCCCTCTTCCCTGGGTGGGGGAAGGGAATAGACTGAGGGCAAACTCAGGAGCTAAGGCAAGGAACGTGGCCCAGGCATCTTCGCCTCCAGAAGTAATCTAGGGAACAGGGCGAGCTAGAGCGACCCTACTGTTGGGGACAGGGAAGGAGCCCCAGTCTCGGGACACCCGACAACAAAGGCATGACAGTATGCATGTGAGAGAAATTATTTCATTGTAGAAAAGGAATGTTTGTCCATAAAATGGGCAGTGGACACATTGCGATACTATATGTTAGGATGAAAATTTAAATTAGTGTCAGACCATGCCCGACTCAGGTGGAGGAGGGTGAAAAAAGGGAAAAATGTTAGTTACCAACTGGTTTCTAGCACTGCAGGATTTCTGCTTCCAAGTGGAACATAGAGCTGGGAAGCTACTTAGTAATGCCGATGCTCTCCCGGGAATCACTTGTCTAGTGGTAGAAGGTGCCGAGCCCCATGGCTTTAGTTACAGGGAAGGAGGTATGTAAGGTGGCTGCTTGAGACATAGTTGATCTGAGGTGTGTATCACAGAGGTGATTGTCTGCTGTGATGTAAAAATGGAGTAATGCTCTTAATACACATACTGTAGTACTAAAAGGCTTGATAGGGCATCTGGGCCAGGTTTACAGGCAGCCGAAGAGATTGGCGGATTTGGCTTTTTATATAACCCACTCCTGAGTGTGGTTCATGTTGTAAAATGGGACCTGATTGTCTCACACATGGTCTTTATGTAGTGGTAAGAAGGCCTCCTGTGTGATGTTTCCAGACTAATCTGATATACTGGAAGCTATCAAGTCCTAGAGTGTCACTAAAGTGCCGTTATCTGAACTGTATACTTTGTTTTACCTACACTGAAGGGCCATTTATTTATTTTATTTATTAACTAAAAAATGCAAAATTAGGGAATTTTTATTTTTATATTGATCCCACATCATACAGTTTCACTATTCTGTAAAGTCTCCTTGTTTTACCTCTTTATCCTTACAGTAGAATATTTTTAGTGATACAGTACCAGCAGGGAGTTTAGCGAGGTGGTATAGAGCAGATCAATGTGTAGAGATGGTAAAAGAACCCAAATCGTCAGGGATGGGAGATCACACAGGCTGTATACACATTACAGTTTTGTTAAGAGACTCTGCAGTGAAAAGGATAAAATTATACAGGCTGTGTATCTGTAGAAAGAAGATGGTACCTACATCAAAAAAGTATTACTCAGCAGCACCAGTGTCCAGTGAGTGAAGGCACAGCTTTAGCATTGGGAAGGGCGTAGTCTCTTAATGGGAATCTATTGGCAGGTTTTTGCTATGCAATCTGCCAGCAGCATGAGGTAGGGACAGAGAATTCCAGCAATGTATCACTTAGTTTACAGGGTGCGGCATTTATGATAGAATCACAGTTTTTGTCAGTTGCAGATTTAGCAGAGCTCAGATACGGAGCCCTGTATAACCCTGTCCACACCTCTGATTGGCAGCTTTCTGTATAATCCGTGCCGGGGAAGAGGTTGGATCAGGAGGCACCAGGCCTATTGCCCTGTACTGATAATATCCTGCTGATAAAACACTAGTTGTATTGAAACAGCAAAAGACAGCCCAGTAAGTGAAAAATCCCTGTAATCTGGGTCTTTGCCCCTACATCATTCTGCTCTCAAATTACATAACAAAAAACCTGATGACATATTTCCCTTAAGAAACATATAAAACTAGGGCTCATTGTGAACTGAACATCAGGGTGTTTGAAAATGGGAGGAAATTTCGATCATAGACTTAAACTTACAGTATCTTTTTTAACTCATAGCAACCGCTAAAAAATCATATACAGTATATAGCCAGGAGAGGGAAAAGATTCAGCACTTAACCAAAACTTCTTGAGACGTTCCTACATGCGCAATGAAGCACACTTAGTAGTATACCAAAGCGATCACCATTTTGCTGTACATGAAACTTTACTGTCTCCTTTGGCCCTATAGACGTTGAATTAAGCCGCAAGTCATATGTTTAACTGCTGTTTCTTTCAAACACCTTCTTATTGGGTCTCCTGTTTGACCTGATTTATGTAGCTTTTGTTCCCCTCTGGCGTGGCAGGAAAATGATGCTGCAACAAATCTCATTCTTTGCCATGGGTTCATTCACATTTATGGTACCGGATGAAAAATGATATTTTGATATCACTTGTCATCAGTTGAGGCACAAGAAGTTGATGTAGCTGGCCCAGATATATGGAAAGCTTGCCCTTTAGTGATCATGAGGGGCCTAAAGACAGAGCCCCCAGCAATCAGCCACTTAACGCCTTTCCTGTGAATAGATGATAAATTTTCATTGTGGAATAGATTTTTTTTTTTTACTTTTTATACAAAACATTTTGTCTTATGGCACTCGAGGGGGTTGTCTCATCTCAAATGGTTAACTTTACAATTACCTTATTAGTAATCTCCGTTCTGAAGAGCAGAAGGATTTTTTTATTTTATAGTTTAGTGCTCATTGCCTAGATTACCGACCTGCAGTCTTTAAGTGGTGTCTGGTTTCCTAGGAAGGGAACAGGGCGCTTGCAAACTTTTTGCTGTATATGTTACAAATACTGTTCTGATTCTTGCCGAATTGCTAGATCTAACCTGCTTCAGTGCCCCTGCAGTGACCCCTCTTAAAGAAACGAAAGCCAAGATTCTGGGGAGCAGTGCATGAGAACACCACTATGTTTAGTCATATATCAATCATATATAGTAATATGTATAGTAGTCACTTAGATTGCTGTGCAAGTCAAAGGAAGGGCTTGCTTGTATTCTTATACTCTTAAATTATACTATTGTAGTAATAATGACGATTAAGAAAAAATATTGGCGTAAACATTAATTTAGGGGTTGATGACCATGGTGGAACGACTAGTTCTGCCTACTTTGTCAAAGCTGGACAAAAATGGCATGAAAATACCAAAAGTAGCCAAATTTTTACGTAGTCTCGCAATGTGCAAAAATGTTGTGACTTTTCAAAGCTTTTTATGCCAAAATTCTGGCGTAAAAGCTTTGATGAATCAGGGCCTATATGTGCAATGTAATGGGACATATTTGTCAAGCAAAATGCAGCCTTGTTCTTTGTTATTTCTAAACACTGGGGAAAATGAGATAAACTCAAAGTGCACAAATTGCAGTGTGTGACCCGAAGGCACAAGTACCGTAGTTATATTGGAAAGAAGTGCATTCTTTTGTGACATAAGAAAAATTCTCTTTGTATGTGTACTCTAGTCATGACTCTTATTAATCTAGTTTTTGTATTTTCTCTCAACAGTATGTTCCTCCTGACCTTTGCATATGTAATTTTGTGCTGGAGCAGTCCCTTTCTGTCAGAGCCCTTCAAGAAATGCTGGCAAACACACCAGCAAATGGCCAAGAAGGGGTAAGTCTTTTATGTCACTTTTCAAACCTCCAAATTAATTAACTGACCAAACCTCTTGAAACTTCCGTTTTTTACATTATCTTTACAAGTTGTCTGTGTTAGGGTATGTTTACATGTCACAAACAAAATCTGTATGGATTCTGTTGTGAATTGCGTTGCAGTCAGATCAGATGTTTGATTTCACCCTAGATAGATCTATGTAGATGTGGGCATAAAAAAAATAAAAAAATAGATAAATGTTTACTATTTTTTTTTCTTTACATCTTCTCATTATATCAAATATACAGTACAGACCAAAAGTTTGGACACACCTTCTCATGTAAAGATTTTTCTGCATTTTCATGACTATGAAAATTGTAAATTCACACTGAAGGCATCAAAACTATGAATTAACACATGTGGAATTATATACTTAACAAAAAAGTGTGAAACAACTGAAATTATGTCTTCTATTCTAGGTTCTTCAAAGTAGCCACCTTTTGCTTTGATGACTGCTTTGCACACTCTTGGCATTCTCTTGATGAGCTTCAAGAGGTAGTCACCGGGAATGGTTTTCACTTCACAGGTGTGCCCTGTCAGGTTTAATACGTGGGATTTCTTGCCTTATAAATGGCGTTGGGACCATCAGTTGTGTTGTGCAGAAGTCTGGTGGATACACAGCTGATAGTCCTACTGAATAGACTGTTAGAATTTGTATTATGGCAAGAAAAAAGCAGCTGAGTAAAGAAAAACGAGTGGCCATCATTACTTTAAGAAATGAAGGTCAGTCAGTCCGAAAAACTGGGAAAACTTTGAAAGTGTCCCCAAGTGCAGTGGCAAAAACCATCAAGCGCTACAAAGAAACTGGCCCATATGAGGACCGCCCCAGGAAAGGAAGACCAAGAGTCACCTCTGCTTCTGAGGATAAGTTTATCCGAGTCACTAGCCTCAGAAATCGCAGGTTAACAGCAGCTCAGATTAAAGACCAGGTCAATGCCACACAGAGTTCTAGCAGCAGACACATCTCTACAACAACTGTTAAGAGGAGACTTTGTGCAGCAGGCCTTCATGGTAAAATAGCTGCTAGGAAACCACTGCTATGGACAGGCAACAAGTAGAAGAAACTTGTTTGGGCTAAAGAACACAAGGAATGGACATTAGACCAGTGGAAATCTGTGCTTTGGTCTGATGAGTCCAAATTTGAGATCTTCGGTTCCAACCACCGTGTCTTTGTGCGACGCAGAAAAGGTGAACGGATGGACTCTACATGCCTGGTTCCCACCGTGAAGCATGGAGGAGGAGGTTTGATGGTGTGGGGGTGCTTTGTTGGTGACACTGTTGGGGATTTATTCAAAATTGAAGGCATACTGAACCAGCATGGCTACTACAGCATCTTGCAGCGGCATTCTATTCCATCTGGTTTGCATTTAGTTGGACCATCATTTATTTTTCCACAGGACAATGACCCCAAACACACCTCCAGGCTGTGTAAGGGCTATTTGACCAAGAAGGAGAGTGATGGGGTGCTACACCAGATGACCTGGCCTCCCCAGTCACCAGACCTGAACCCAATCAAGATGGTTTGGGGTGAGCTGGACCACAGAGTGAAGGCAATAGGGCTAATAAGTGCTAAGCATCTCTGGGAACTCCTTCAAGATTGTTGGAAGACCATTCCCGGTGACTACCTCTTGAAGCTCATCAAGAGAATGCCAAGAGTGTGCAAAGCAGTCATCAAAGCAAAAGGTGGCTACTTTGAAGAACCTAGAATATAAGACAGAATTTCAGTTGTTTCACACTTTTTTGTTAAGTATATAATTCCACATGTGTTAATTCATAGTTTTGATGCCTTCAGTGTGAATGTACAATTTTCATAGTCATGAAAATACAGAAAAATCTTTAAATGAGAAGGGGTATCCAAACTTTTGGTCTGTACTGTAGATACATACAAATGACATAAAAACAAAGCCCTCATGTATCATGGAAAAAAAAGAGCCAAAAACAAATTACTATCCAAATGAGAATTTTTTTTAGAACCGTTAAAAGCGCATGTACGATAAAACCTGAAAAATTTGCTTTGTCAGGAACAAGGTAAAATGAACCAATTGAGAGTTGGTTAATATATTCTATTATGTAAAACCATATAATTCAGGGATTTGGGCCCTTAGTTGTTCTAATGACTGCATTTATGAATGTTCTTTGATTCGGAACAATGTTTATCACCAAATAAAATCATGCAAATCCTGGATGCAATACGTAAAACAAAGCTTTTTAGGCTTGTTTTTTTGCTATCATAGCTGATTTCACTTTACAAAAAAATACCAGTCTAAATCTAACCATTTTTCATATTTTAGCATAATTTACATCATCATGTTTAGGAACCTCCAGAGGACGTCTCCAGATCATGCTCATCTTCTCTGCCCTGTAATGCCGTCACTCCATCGCTGATTGACACGCATTATGTTTTTTACTTTATCCACACAAGCCAGCAAAGCTTCCCGCCACAGGTTCTCTGCATAAGTGAGGCTTCGCCAGCACTGTGGTTGACCTATTTCTTGTCAAACATAAGTGGTGAGGCAGCAGCAAAGACAGAGAGGAGGCTGAGCATTATCTGGAGACCCTTGTCACTCACTAGAATACTGCGCAGGACAACTTCAAAGCTTTTTTTACATGGTATGCAATGGTTCTAGAGCGACATTAAGGGCTTTTTAAAAATATTTTTAAAATGTTGCACAACTTGATGGCAGTGGCCTTTTACAGAAAAAAAAATCTCACTTAAAATATCTAAAATGAAAGAAGGTTCCTAAAATGCAGTCCACAGCATGAAGTTACTAGAAATAGAATAGACGTGTATCAATCATGATGTCCTCAAGAAAAGCTCAGAATGCGTCTCATATATTTAGAGCACCACTGGTGCAATATGTGCCAGATTTCCAGTGAATCATAGATAGAATTGTAACAGTGTTTGATTTTTTTTAACATATTCATGGTGCCACAGCTAGATCCCTTAGGGTACCGTCACACAGTGCAATTTTGATCGCTACGACGGTACGATTCGTGACGTTCTAGCGATATCGTTACGATATCGCAGTGTCTGACACGCAGCAGCGATCAGGGATCCTGCTGAGAATCGTACGTCGTAGCAGATTGTTTGGAACTTTCTTTCGTCGCTTGATCACCCGCTGACATCGCTGGATCGTTGTGTGTGACAGCGATCCAGCGATGCGTTCGCTGGTAACCAGGGTAAACATCGGGTAACTAAGCGCAGGGCCGCGCTTAGTAACCCGATGTTTACCGTGGTTACCAGCGTAAAAGTTAAAAAAAACAAACCGTACATGCTCACCATCTGATGTCCGTCCGGTCCCTTGCCGTCCGCTTCCCGCTCTGACTGTCTGCCGGACGGAAAGTGAGAGCAGATCACAGCGGTGACGTCACCGCTGCACTCTGCTCTCACTGTACGGCCGGATCTGTCAGAGCAGGAAGCGGACGGCAAGGGACCGGACGGACATCAGATGGTGAGCATGTACGGTTTTTTTTTTTTTACTTTTACGCTGGTAACCACGGTAAACATCGGGTTACTAAGCGCGGCCCTGCGCTTAGTAACCCGATGTTTACCCTGGTTACCCGAGGACTTCGGCATCGCTCCAGCGCCGTGATTGCAACGTGTGACCGCAGTCTACGACGCTGGAGCGATAATCATACGATCGCTGCGACGTCACGGATCGTGCCGTCGTAGCGATCAAAATTGCACTGTGTGACGGTACCCTTACAGGACAGCTAATCTTGTGAACAGTTTAATTACGGGTTCTCTGTCACAAGGTGTTACATTTTTTGATGAGACTATATAATTAGCTAATCTAGAATCTTGTATTTAACACTACAGTTCTTAAGGGACACACAAAAAGTAATTTTGTTCAACCAATTTTTATTTATCTGGTTTATATAGTCCAGAATAAAAGTCAATTAAATAGTTTTAGTGGTAAATATTGTTTAATAAAATTAATGAGTTATATCCCTATGTTATGTTTTACTCTCTTATCATGATGGTACTCATGGAGCAATGCTGAAAATGCAAATAAAAGACAAATCATGTTTCTGAAAATAAAGGTCAAAATTTGAGATTAAAAGATTAGAATCTAAACCATTAATATTTAGCCACCTACCTCAGTCCTATGTTGGATCATATATGGAAATGATCTATCAATAGGTCACATTTAATTGTAGAACTTGTAAATTGTAGAAATGATAATTGGTCAAAATGGTCTAAATCAGACATTTTTGTTGTTGGCATTTTTATCTATTAGGTAGAGCAAGGCTAGTTAAATCACAATGTCAACATTTTAAGTAACTCAAAATCCTGCCTTTTTTTAATAAAATATTTTATTTCCATCTTTAAAACTGATGGCACATTACTATAGCACATTACTAAGATATCACTGTGTAATGTTGATTTAAATTTGAATTTCATTAAAATACACATTAAGATTTGCAACTTTATGTTATCAGAAAAATTTGCTTCTTATACATCCTGGATTGAGCTTTCAATCTCCGTATGTAAAATCTGTCGTCAGTGAATACAGAATTTCTCATTAATGATATAGATGATAGTTGGTGCTTTAAAAAGCAGGGAGGAGCAGGAGGCAGACACAGACATTCTGCTGCAAGTTCTCCTGAAACAACAGTTACAGTTCTCCATAGAACTTAAAGGGGTATTCCCGTCTCCAAGGTCCTATCCCAATATGTAGTAGGTGTAATAACAATAATATTAGCAAATACCTCCAATTAGAAATGTAGTATACGGTAGTTCTTCTGATTTGCTATGTCACTTAACCCATGTGTAGGGCATTGCAGTATCTTAAATGAGTTTTCCTACAATGTTAATTTTAATTAATAGATCTTTGAATAATAATAATAACTTCTACAATTTGATGTGTTTAAAAAAATTGTTCCTGTGCTGAGATAATCTTATAACTCTGCCCCTGCCGTGTACTGTGTAATGGTCGTGTCTGACCGTACAGTAACATGGTCTGATCATACCACAGCTCCTGGGCAGGGGAGGAAGCAAAAGACTATACAGAGAGGATATTATGAGAATCGCAACTGATTCATTCTTTGAGGTAAAAAGTAGCTTAAAAACAGGCAGGGAAATGTTTTATATTACAAAAAGAAGCATCTGTGATCCCGTGCTGTAATGTCTGTGTACTCTCTTGCCTCTCCCCGGTCCCGAAACTGTGGTATGATCAGCTCTTATTACTGCCTGTTTTTAAGCTACTTTTTACCTAAAAAAATGAATCAGTTGCGATGCTCATAATATCCTCTCTGTATAGTCTTTTGCTTCCTCCCCTGCCCAGGAGCTGTGGTATGATCAGACCATGTTACTGTACGGTCAGACACGGCCATTACACAGTGCACAGCAGGGCACATTTATAAGATTATCTCAGCACAGGAACACTTTATTAACACATCCAATTCTGGAATTTATTTTTAGGCCGAGATCTATTGGTTAAAATGTACTTTGTCCATGGGAAAACGTCTTTAAGTATACATGGTTATGACCACTAACAAATAGCTGTCACTACAGTGGACGTGACCAAGGGTTCCCTTAACTACTGCAATGCCCTGCACTTGGGGTAAGCAACATAGTGAATCAGAATAATAATACTACATTTCAAATTGGAGGTATTTGATAATTTTATTATTATTACACCTCCTACATATTGGGGTAAGATCTTGGAGATGGGAATACCCCGTTAATGACAACAACTCTCATCTCCAGTCTTAGTAATAAGGAAAGTCTGTATTCACTTAAGACAGATTTTAATCACCAAAAATCTTTATAATCTTAAACACATTAAAAATGGGGTAACACTTCATGCAACAAATATTAAAATACCCAAAAGCCAGGTCAGGGTATTAAAATATAGCCCAACTTTTATGTGACTTTCAGAATAAGTTGACTAATATGTACAGTACACATGGAGTAACATTATTTCTCACCACTATATAACTTTTATTCTGTATTATTTACAAGTTCCTGCTTCATAGCTTGCACTCTCTAGCTGCTGGGGAAGATATTTT
The DNA here is from genome assembly GCF_051348905.1 of Ranitomeya variabilis. Lineage (NCBI taxonomy): Eukaryota > Metazoa > Chordata > Amphibia > Anura > Dendrobatidae > Ranitomeya > Ranitomeya variabilis. The sequence goes on along the minus strand of NC_135232.1, from coordinate 662,840,415 downwards.
AGTGTATTATCTTTTTTTCCAGCTACTTGCCTCTGTCATTTCCATAGACTTCTATAAGCTGCAGCTGTAATTCGACACGTAACTAAAAACAGTACTAACAAAAGATATGAGCAGTTTTTAAGAGCGAATGATTAGTGGTGACTAATAAAGGTATTTTTCCCAAAACAAGATGTAATACTAAGTCTCTTATTTTTCATTAGCATCATTCTGAAAAATAAATTTACTCTTCAATTTTAAAGGCATGTCCTCTAATGGCAGACTTCCTTTAATGAGTTTAGCTTGACAGTTCACTTGTGCACATATGAGATGTTTTAGGCCATGTGCGGATTCGTGTGCTTATTTTTCCGCACCATTTTTGAAAAATCCGCAGGTAAAACGCACTGCATTTTACTTGCGGATTTACCACGGATTTCACCTGCGGTTTTACACCTGTGGAGTCCTATAAAAGAACAGGTGTAAAACACTGCGGAATCCGCACAAAGAATTGACATGCTGCGGAAAATACAACGCAGCGTTTCCGCGCGGTATTTTCCGCACCATGGGCACTGCGGATTTGGTTTTCCATAGGTTTACATGATACTGTACAACGCATGGAAAACTGCTGCAAATCCGCAGCGGCCAAATCCGCAAAGTGTGCAAATACCCTTAGCGTGGAAGACATTGATGTACTGTTTACAACTCGGACAAATTATTATATAATTTTAACCTCTTCTCTACATCTGCTGTTTAACCACTTAAAGAAGGTATCCAGGACAATTGGACAATTTTTTTTTTTAACTATGGGCCTTAAAACTAACTTACCCTTTGCCAACTCAGAGCAGTCACCAACTTCTCCTGCTGACAATTCATTTGCTTCATGTCCATAGTCTTCCAAACTGCTCTGTTGACAGGACATGACTGCCAGCATCATAGTGATCGACAACCGGCTTCCTGCGGTTAGGCAACTGGGACAATCCACATGATAATCAACAGAGCAGAGCACAGAGAGCAAAGCAGAAGAGAAGCCGCTACTCTGTCGACGTGATGCCAACAGAAGCCGCTGAATCACTATCAGGAGTGGTTTATCATTTACTCTGTGCCAGCGGAGATTGGTGCATGGAACAACAGGCTTGTAGCTAGCAACTACCTGCTTGATAGTTCTTATGCCCATAGTAAAAAAGAAATTAAATAGTCCCAGATAACTCCTTTAAATGCCATTATCAATCTAGTAAGAAAGTCTGCTAGAAGAGTAGAGGCTTATAGAGAAGCAGGGAGAAGAAAAATTCTATGTAACTGCCCAGGATTTTGATAAGTAGAATTATATTATTTGAATTGTAGAGAGAAAATTAAGCCAAATATTTTTAAAAATATGTTGAAAATTGTAGATTTAGGGACTACACAGTGTCACAAATTATTCCTACGTGAGCATCATTCTGTCCTCTACCATGCATAAAGTGTTTTGTAATAATAAAATAAAAATATCCAATGAAATAATAGGCTATTTTAAGTTTAGCACTGTATGTTTGCTCTTGCACATTTCCTGCTAAGACAATATGTAATGTATGATGTGGAGAAAATAACGTACTGAGTTCTTGAATTCATTTGATATGCCTAGCTGAGGAGCAGATTCATTTTACATACAGTTTTTTTTCACCAGCTGTCCAAGCTGAATCTCAGAAGCTGTTATCAAATTTTCATTTTGAATGATCCTTTCAAGAGCAGCCAAACCAAGAAAATGGGAATTTTCTGGAAGTTTCCCATAGATTTATGCTCGTGCTGACAGAATGTGGAGAGGATACAGTATCTGACTTGGAACTTCCTGTGTTATTTTGCCAGTTCCTCCTACTCACATATTGGTAGAAATGTGTCTGGTGACAGAATAACCAATGATTGGCCTTTCACAGATGTAGATGGTTTAATTTATTTTGTTTTGTTTTCCTTTTTTTTTTTTGCTCAGACCTTACTTTCTTTGTTTTGTTTTTCCTCAAAGTGCGGTAAATGTTTTGTAGATGTTTCTCAGAGTGGTGATAAAGAGGAAGCTTTCCAATGAGACCCGAACCTACTCCAAAAAATAAATCTCAAGTGAAACCAAGACTTACTTTAAATATTGACAGTATGCTATAATTTTAGGTCCAAATATAAGTTAGAACTACATTAAGATAAAACTTTGCCAAATTGGCTGATTTTGGTGGGATTGAATGACTAACGTTACGTTAACATAAGCATCTGTTCAGTTCAAGTTGTGTCCGTTTAGAAAGTAGACCACCCACGGACCATTGATAGTCATTGTTTTAGTTTACATAAAAAAATTTCTACATGGATTGTCTTTGTGGAAAAAAATCCCTGCATGCACCTGTCCGAACTTTTTTGCAAATGAAATTCGCCTACTTACAGTGGCATTTTAAAGTTTGGGCACCCCTGGTCAAAATCACTGTTATCGTGAACAGTTGAGCAAGTTGAAGATGAAATCATCTCTAAAATGCCTAAAGTTAAAGATGACACATTTCCTTTGTATTTTAGACATTTTACATACACTTTTGTGAATTTAGCATTAAAGATATAAGAACCTTCCGACTCTTCTCCGACATTTACCATCAGGAAGAATCGGCATCTTGCATTTATATGCCTATTCTCCTTCTCCAATGAAATTATCATGCTTGCTTGACTTAAAGGGAACCTGTCACCATGAAAATGCAGTCCAATTTGCAGCCACTGTGTCATACCGCAGGAGGAGCTGAGTAGATTGATTATGTAGTTTTATGAGGAAAAAAAAATCAGTATAGCCTGTGTTTGCTACTTTAATTCTCTGCTCTTTCTGGGATTTTAAGGCTGGTGGGCAGTCCTATCAGTGACTGACAGCTTTATTTGTTTAAGTTTGCATACAGAGACAGCTGTCAGTCACTGACAGGACCGCCCACAGGACCCAAAATCCCAGAAAGAGCAGAGAATTAAATAATGAAAATACAGGTTTTTCTGAATCAAAATAAATATATATATATCAATCTGCTCAGCTCCTCCTGCTCTGTAACATGCTACCTAAAGATTAAACTACATTTTGAGAGTGACAGGTTCCCTTTAAGTGTGCATGTTCGTGGTAATGTTGGACTGACCTTCAGTGATTTTCTGTGTACAGTGGCTTGCGAAAGTATTCGGCCCCCTGGAACTTTTGAACCTTTTCCCACATATCATACTTCAAACATAAACATACCAAATGTAAATTTTTGGTGAAGAATCAACAACAAGTGGAACACAATTGTGAAGTTGAACGAAATGTATTGCTTATTTTAAATTTTTGTGGAAATTCAAAAACTGAAAAGTGGGGCGTGCAATATTATTCGGCCCCTTTAACTTACCGTATTTTCCGGCGTATAAGACGACTTTTTAACCCCCGAAAATCTTCTTAAAAGTCGGGGGTCGTCTTATACGCCGGGAATCGTCTTGTACGCCGGTGTATATGGTGGGTGGGGAGGGGGAGTGATCCTGATGACGAGGGGGCATCTCACAGGAAAGTGAGTAATCCCCATTACCTTATCCTAGCGGTGCAGCGTGGGGGTGTCAGTGCTGGGAGCGGCGGCGGCTGCTGTGTTCTGGTGCGGCGGCTCCTCTTCTGTGTGGGGCCTCTGTGCTGTGGGGTGGCGGCGGCAGCGGCGTATCTTTATCCAGTTGGGGCTCCTCCGGCATCTCCTTAGCCCTGGAGGCCCCGCCGCAACTCCATCGGTGCAATGTGGTGGCCTCCGGGAAAATGGCCGCTGCTCAGATTCAGATCTCGTGTCCCGAGATTTCGGGACGAGATCTGAATCTGAGCAGCGGCCATTTTCCCGGAGGCCACCGCATCGCACCTATTGAGCTGCCTCCGGGAAAATGGCCGCTGCATTGCACCGATGGAGTTGCGGCGGGGCCTCCAGGGCTAAGGAGATGCCGGAGGAGCCCCAACTGGATAAAGATATGCCGCCGCCACCGCCACCCCACAGCACAGAGGCCCCACACAGAAGAGGAGCCGCCGCACCAGAGCACAGCAGCCGCCGCACCAGAGCACAGCAGCCGCCGCCGCCACTCCCAGCACTGAGACCCCCACGCTGCACCGCTACGATAAGGTAATGGGGGATACTCACTTTCCTGTGAGACGCCCCCTCGTCATCAGGATCACTCCCCCCCCCCCCCAAAAGGCACATATTCACCGGCCCTATAAGACGACATAGGGTGTATAAGAAGACCCCCGACTTTTAAGAAGATTTTATATTTTAACTGGTAAAGTTGGGGGGTCGTCTTATACGCCCAGTCGTCTTATACGCCGGAAAATACGGTAATACTTTGTTGCAAAGTACAATAATTAATTACAGTTGCAAGTCGCTTGGGTAATGTCTCTATCAGTTTTGTACATCGAGAGACTGAAATTCTTGCCCATTCTTCCTTGGCAAACAGCTCGAGCTCAGTGAGGTTTGATGGAGATCGTTTGTGAACAGCAGTTTTCAGCTCTTTCCACAGATTCTCGATTGGATTGAGGTCTGGACTTTGACTTGGCCATTCTAACACCTGGATACGTTTATTTGTGAACCATTCCATTGTAGATTTTGCTTTATGTTTGGGATCATTGTCTTGTTGGAAGACAAATCTCTGTCCCAGTCTCAGGTCTTTTGCAGACTCAAACAGGTTTTCTTCAAGAATGGACCTGTATTTGGCTCCATCCATCTTCCCATCAATATTAACCATCTTCACTGTCCCTGCTGAAGAAAAGCAGGCCCAAACCATGATGCTGCCACCACCATGTTTGACAGTGAGGATGGTGTGTTCAGGGTGATGAGCTGTATTGCCTTTATGCTAAACATATCGTTTGGCATTGTTGCCAAAACATTCGATTTTGGTTTCATCTGACCAGAGCACCTTCTTCCACATGTTTGGTGTGTCTCCCAGGTGGCTTGTTGCAAACTTTAAACAACACTTTTTATGGATATCTTTGAGAAATGGCTTTCTTCTTGCCACTCTTCCATAAAGGCCAGATTTGTGCAGTGTACGACTGATTGTTGTCCTATGGACAGACTGTTCCACCTTTAGAGGGACAGCCTGGTCTTGGTAGATTTGCAGTGGTATGATACTCCTTCCATTTCAATATGATCGCTTACACAGTGCTCCTTGGGATGTTTAAAGTTTTGGAAATCATTTTGTATCCAAATCCGGCTTTAAGCTTCTCAACAACAGTATCACGAACCTGCCTGTTGTGTTCCTTGGTCTTCATGATGCTCTCTGTGCTTCAAACAGAACCCTGAGACTATCACAGAGCAGATGCATTTATACGGAGACTTGATTACACACAGGTGGATTATATTTATCATCATTAGGCATTTAGGACAACATTGGATCATTCAGAGATCCACAATGAACTTCTGGAGTGAGTTTGCTGCACTGAAAGTAAAGGGGCTGAATAATGTTGCACGCCTCACTTCTCAGTTTTTGAATTTCCAAAAAAATTTAAAATAACCAATAAATTTCATTCAGCATCACAATTATGTTCCACTTGTTGTTGATACTTCACCAAAAATTTACATTTAGTATCTTTATGTTTGAAGCATGATATATGGGAAAAGGTTGAAAAGTTCCAGGGATCCGAATGCTTTTGCAAGGCACTGTAGTTTTTGGATGAATGGAAGACTGCTTTAAAGACATGAGTTTATTTCAAGTAACTACATTTTTTAATAAATAAAATACAAAACCCAGCACTCCGGATAGATTGTGGTGAACTCAGGTGAGATTTAATCACTTCCGTGCATGAGTGATTATCCCCTTTCTGCCATCGGATGGAGTAGTACGAACGATGGCAGAACCCCCACTTTAATGCAGGCTCCGGCAGTGAGCCCACATCAAAACCGGGACATGTCAGCTGTTTTGAATAGGTGACATGTGCCAGCAATAGGCGTGGGCAGAAGCGCATTCCACCCGCACCTGTTAACTAGTTAAATGCCGCTGTCAAACTCTTTCCCGCCGGAAATGCGCGCATCGGTGACCCCGTCACATGATCGAGGGTCATTGGTGCATTGGCATAACAACCAGAGGTCTTCTGCAGACCTTTATGGTTGTTGATGCCAGATTGCTATGAGCACCACCCAGTGGTCGGTGCTCATAGGTAATGCAGTAAATCTGCTACATAGGAGCGATCTGAGCATCGCTCCTATGTAGCAGAGCCGATCAGGCTATGCCACCTTTTAGCCTCCCATGGGGGCTATTGAAGCATGGCAAAAGTAAAAAAAAATGTTTTTAAAAACATGAAAAAAATAAACAAATATAAAAGTTAATTTCACCCCATTCAAAATGAAACAATAAAATAAATTCAAACCTACACATATTTGGTATTGCCACGTTCAGACTCGCTTGATCTATCAATAAAAGAAAGAATTAGCCTGATCACTGAACGGCATAGCGAGAAATTCAAAACGCCAGAATCGCGTTTTTTTGGTCACCGCGACATTGCATTAAAATGCAATAAGGGCAATCAAAAGAAGGTATCTGCGCCAAAATGGTACCATTAAAAACATCAGCTCGGCACGCAAAAAATAAGCTTTCACCCAACCCCAGATCACAAAAAATGGAGACGCTAGGAGTCTCGGAAAATTGCGCACTTTTTTTTTTTAGCAAAGTTTGGAATTTTTTTTTACCGCTTAGATAAAACATAACCTAGACATGTTTGGTGTCTATAAACTTGTAATGACTTGTATAATCATACTGGCAGGTCAGTTTTAGCATTTAGTGAAGCTACCAAAAAAGCCAAACAAAGAACAAGTATGGGATTGAACTTTTTTTTGCAATTTCACCGCACTTGGAATTTGTTTCCCATTTTCTAGTACACTACATGGTAAATCTCGTCCCACAAAAAATAAACCCTCACATAGCCATATTGACAGAAAAAGTTATGGCTCCGGGAAAGAGGGGAGCGAAAAACAAAAATGCAAAACCGAAAAAAGCTCCTGGGGTTAAGGAGTTAAAACTCACTTGATTTCTCCACAATTTGTATGTAGTACTGTTATTTTTTTGTATTTATATAAAGGATTGTTCGATCTCACTCTGTGACTGCAGACTGCAGTGTCATTATTGTGTGGATGGTCTCATGACCGCATGTATGCAATTTGCATACTTTTGGTTTTATGGCAAATACATTCAACCGGTTCCTCTCAATAGAAGAAAATTGAGAGAAGTACAGGAGTCTCGTCTGTATATGTTTTCAGGTTTGAAAATCACAAAAATGCAGTCATATAATTCCACACCCACATGGGTAATACAGTGGAATCATGTCTGCATGTCTGCTTGCACACCACACACCATGTGACTGCATACTGCTGAAACATGTCAGAGTGACTGACTGAAGACATATGAGACCGAACAACCCTTTTAACCGAGAATATATTGCCTGTATCCTTTGGCTTGCACTCCACACTCAGTTTGTATGATGCTATTTTTTATATAAATTTTATTCAGGTACTCATTTAAAAAAAAGTGACAAAACTTTACCTTTTGCATTTTTTAATTAATCTTGAGTATTTTTTTATAATTGATGAATAGTTTAGACTATGTTGACACCAAATAACAATTTTGAACTGTACAATAAAGAACTGTTCTTAGCAGCTAAATGTATGTAATTTAGTAAAACATGAAAATGAGATTTTCCCAGAATGAGGTATCCAAAAACTTTAGGTAAGTGAGCTGTGTATTCAAAGCTCATGGTAGTCACTACTTTAGCCATACTACACAACTCAATTAAAAAAAAGTTGGTATGCTGTGTAAAATTTAAAGAAACAAAGAATGCAGTTATTTGGAAATCTTGTACAGCCATATTTTATTCACAACAGAACATAGAAGTTTCTGAAATTGCTCCACTTTTTTAGACGCAGTTCACAGATTGGTGAACCTCTAACCATCTTTGCTTCTGAGAGACTCTGCCTCTCTAACATGCTCTTGTTATACATACTGTAGTCATTTGATTTGGTTGTTTTTCTTTAGTGCCACTTACTTTTACAGCTTTTTGTTAACCCTGTCCCAACTTTTTTGTGATGTGTTTCTGTTGTTGTAAATTAATTATTTTTGAAAAAATGTCGAACTTTCATCTTTTCATCTGTTTTATGTTATGTTGTGAATGAAAAGATTTCCAATGCATTAGATTCATGGTTTTTTGTTTGCATTGTACACAGTGTCCTAAGTTTTTAGGAATTGAGGTTGTTAATGTCTGTGTTTTTTTTAATTAAGTGAAGTGAACAAAATGATTGTCATACCATTATCGAAAGTGCTATCTTTGTGATAGATATCTTTAATGATTTATTGTTTTCTGCTTGTGTATATTTTTATAATTTGGTAAAATGTTTTGATTCTGATTTTTCAAAATAGGTTCTAAAACTGTTACTCTTAAACCTTCATCTTCTTTGAGAAATTTTTCATTACTTACCATAAAATTTGCAATCCTTTTTTTTCTTCAGCATCGTGGAACAGAAACTTGACTTGTTTTCCTATTTTTATTGTGTAACTTATAAAGGCTTTTTAAAAACATATTAGAGCTTTATTTACTGTGCATTGGGTCTGTACTTTCATCTGCCAAGTGTTTTCTATGAACAGCAAAATGCATTGCAATTGCTCAAATGCATGATGCCTTTATTAAACAGATTTCCATTTTTTTAAAATAGGGTATAATCATGCTGTAATTCAGCTTCTTGATAGGAACCATAGTGTTTCCTTTCACTAACAGTAGGTAGAGATATTGGAAATGGCTAGGACCCCATTCAAAATGAAAAAAAAAAAATTCACTTACTATTTAAATTTTATCCTGTTCCCTTATGCCATGATCTTGGATATTCTGCAGAGTGATGACTACTCAATGCGGTAAATCAGGGGTGGGGAATCATTATTAGAAGTATTCTGCTATTAACCCCTTTACCACCAAGGGTGGTTTGCACGTTAATGACCGGGCCAATTTTTACAACTCTGACCTCTGTCCCTTTATGAGGTTATAACTCTGGAATGCTTCAACGGATCCTGATGATTCTGACATTGTTTTCTCAAGACATATTGTACTTCATGATAGTGGTAACATTTCTTTGATATTACTTGCGTTTATTTGTGAAAAAAATTGAAATTTGGCGAAAATTTTGAAAATTTCGCAATTTTCCAACTTTGAATTTTATGCCCTTAAATTACAGAGTTATGTCACACAAAATACTTATTAAGTAACATTTCCCACGTCTACTTTACATCAACACAATTTTGGAACCAACATTTTTTTTTGTTAGGGAGTTCTAAGGGTTAAATTTTTTTCATTTTTACAACACCATTTTTTTCAGGGACTACATCACATTTGAAGTCACTTTGAGGGGTCTATATGATAGAAAATACCCAAGTGTGACACCATTCTAAAAACTGCACCCCTCAAGGTGCTCAAAACCACATTCAAGAAGATTATTAACCTTTCAGGTGTTTCACAGGAATTTTTGGAATGTTTAACAAAAATGAACATTTAATTTTTTTCACAAAAAACTTACTTCAGCTCCAATTTGTTTTATTTTACCAAGGGTAACTGTTGTGAAATTGGATTTTGGGCTCCCCCGGTGGCCACTGGTGGAATTGAACTGGTGTGCATCATCCTCTCTGTTCACCTGTTTCCATCAGGATGTGGGAGTCGCTATTTAGCCTTGCTCCTCTGTCACTTCCATGCCGGTCAACATTGTAATCAGAAGCCTTTCTGTGCATGTTCCTGCTGCTAGACAACTCCCAGCTAAGTTGGACTTTAGTCCTTGTTTGTTTTTGCATTTTGTTCCAGTTCACAGCTGTAGTTTCGTTTCTGTGTCTGGAAAGCTCTTGTGATCTGAAATTGCCACTCTGATGTTATGAGTTAATACTAGAGTCTTAAAGTAATTTCAGGATGGTATTTTGATAGGGTTTTCAGCTGACCATGAAAGTGCCCTTTCTGTCTTCCTGCTATCTAGTAAGCGGACCTCAATTTTGCTAAACCTATTTTCATACTACGTTTGTCATTTCATCTAAAATCACCGCCAATATTTGTGGGGGCCTCTGTCTGCCTTTCGGGGAAATTTCTCTAGAGGTGAGCCAGGACTATATTTTCCTCTGCCAGGATTAGTTAGTCCTCCGGCCGGCGCTGGGCGTCTAGGGATAAAACGCAGGCTACGCTACCCGGCTACTGTTAGTTGTGCGGCAGGTTTAGTTCATGGTCAGTTTAGTTTCCATCCTTCCAAGAGCTAGTTCTTATGTTTGCTGGGCTATGTTCTCTTGCCATTGAGAACCATAACAGTTTGACCGGCCAAAAAGGGTTAAATTAATTTACAGAGAAAGGAGAGAAAAGAGAAGTCTGCTGAAGATTTTTTTTTTTTTTTTTTCTTCAGTTCTGAGTGTGCTTGTAATTGAATCTCTTGCAAGTCTGCCTATATTGCAGCCTTTCTCTCTCTCTCTCCTTCTAATCCTGGAATGGCTCTGTGTTCACCTGTTTAAAATGGATATTCAGAGTTTAGCTGCAGGTTTGAATAATCTCACCACGAAAGTTCAAAATTTACAAGATTTTGTTGTTCATGTTCCTATATCTGAACCTAGAATTCCTTTGCCTGAATTTTTCTCGGGGAATAGATCTTGCTTTCAAAATTTCAAAAATAATTGCAAGTTGTTTTTGTCCCTGAAATCTCGCTCTGCTGGAGATCCTGCTCAGCAGATCAGGATTGTGATTTCCTTGCTCCGGGGCGACCCTCAGGATTGGGCTTTTGCATTGGCTCCAGGGGATCCTGCGTTGCTCAATGTGGATGCGTTTTTTCTGGCCTTGGGGTTGCTTTATGAGGAACCTCAGTTAGAACTTCAGGCGGAAAAGGCCTTGATGTCCCTATCTCAGGGGCAAGACGAAGCTGAAATATACTGCCAGAAATTCCGTAAATGGGCTGTGCTTACTCAGTGGAATGAGTGCGCCCTGGCGGCGAATTTTAGAGAGGGTCTCTCTGATGCCATTAAGGATGTTATGGTGGGGTTCCCTGTGCCTGCGGGTCTGAATGAGTCCATGACAATGGCTATCCAGATCGATAGGCGTCTGCGGGAGCGCAAACCTGTGCACCATTTGGCGGTGTCTACTGAGAAGACGCCAGAGAATATGCAATGTGATAGAATTCTGTCCAGAAGTGAACGGCAGAATTTTAGACGAAAAAATGGGTTGTGCTTCTATTGCGGTGATTCAACTCATGTTATATCAGCATGCTCTAAGCGTACTAAGAAGCTTGATAAGTCTGTTTCAATTGGCACTTTACAGTCTAAGTTTATTCTATCTGTGACCCTGATTTGTTCTTTATCATCTATTACCGCGGATGCCTATGTCGACTCTGGCGCCGCTTTGAGTCTTATGGATTGGTCCTTTGAAAAACGCTGTGGGTATGATTTGGAGCCTCTTGAAACTCCTATACCCCTGAAGGGGATTGACTCCACCCCATTGGCTAGCAATAAACCACAATACTGGACACAAGTAACTATGCGGATTAATCCGGATCACCAGGAGATTATTCGCTTTCTTGTGCTGTATAATCTACATGATGTGTTGGTGCTTGGATTGCCATGGCTGCAATCTCATAACCCAGTCCTTGACTGGAAAGCTATGTCTGTGTTAAGCTGGGGATGTAAGGGGACGCATGGGGACGTACCTGTGGTTTCCATTTCATCATCTATTCCCTCTGAGATTCCTGAATTCTTGACTGAATATCGTGACGTTTTTGAAGAACCTAAGCTTGGTTCATTACCTCCGCACCGGGAGTGCGATTGTGCCATAGATTTGATTCCGGGTAGTAAATACCCTAAGGGTCGTTTATTTAATCTGTCTGTGCCTGAACATGCTGCTATGCGAGAATATATAAAGGAGTCCTTGGAAAAGGGACATATTCGTCCTTCGTCATCTCCCTTAGGAGCCGGTTTTTTCTTTGTGGCTAAGAAAGATGGCTCTTTGAGGCCGTGCATTGATTATCGGCTTTTGAATAAAATCACGGTTAAATATCAATATCCGTTGCCACTGCTGACTGATTTGTTTGCTCGCATAAAGGGGGCCAAGTGGTTCTCTAAGATAGATCTTCGTGGGGCGTATAATTTGGTGCGAATTAAGCAGGGGGATGAGTGGAAAACCGCATTTAATACGCCCGAGGGCCACTTTGAGTATTTGGTGATGCCTTTTGGTCTTTCAAATGCCCCTTCAGTCTTTCAGTCCTTTATGCATGACATTTTCCGTGATTATTTGGATAAATTTATGATTGTGTATCTGGATGATATTCTGATTTTTTCGGATGACTGGGACTCTCATGTCCAGCAGGTCAGGAGGGTTTTTCAGGTTTTGCGGTCTAATTCCTTGTGTGTGAAGGGTTCTAAGTGCGTTTTTGGGGTTCAAAAGATTTCCTTTTTGGGATATATTTTTTCCCCCTCTTCCATCGAGATGGATCCTGTCAAGGTTCAGGCTATTTGTGATTGGACGCAACCCTCTTCTCTTAAGAGTCTTCAGAAATTTTTGGGCTTTGCTAACTTTTATCGTCGATTTATTGCTGGTTTTTCTGATGTTGTTAAACCATTGACTGATTTGACTAAGAAGGGTGCTGATGTTGCTGATTGGTCCCCTGCTGCTGTGGAGGCCTTTCGGGAGCTTAAGCGCCGCTTTTCTTCCGCCCCTGTGTTGCGTCAGCCTGATGTTGCTCTTCCTTTTCAGGTTGAGGTCGACGCTTCTGAAATCGGAGCTGGGGTGGTTTTGTCGCAGAGAAGTTCCGATTGCTCCGTGATGAGACCTTGTGCTTTTTTCTCGCGTAAATTTTCGCCCGCCGAGCGGAATTATGATGTTGGGAATCGGGAGCTTTTGGCCATGAAGTGGGCTTTTGAGGAGTGGCGTCATTGGCTTGAGGGGGCTAGACATCAGGTGGTGGTATTGACTGACCACAAAAATCTAATTTATCTTGAGTCCGCCAGACGCCTGAATCCTAGACAGGCGCGCTGGTCGTTGTTTTTCTCTCGGTTTAATTTTGTGGTGTCCTACCTGCCGGGTTCTAAGAATGTTAAGGCGGATGCCCTTTCTAGGAGTTTTGAGCCTGACTCCCCTGGTAATTCTGAACCTACAGGTATCCTTAAGGACGGAGTGATATTGTCTGCCGTTTCTCCAGACCTGCGGCGGGCCTTGCAGGAGTTTCAGGCGGATAGACCTGATCGTTGCCCACCTGGTAGACTGTTTGTTCCTGATGATTGGACCAGTAAAGTCATTTCTGAGGTTCATTCTTCTGCGTTGGCAGGTCATCCTGGAATCTTTGGTACCAGGGATTTGGTGGCAAGGTCCTTCTGGTGGCCTTCCCTGTCTCGAGATGTGCGAGGCTTCGTGCAGTCTTGTGACGTTTGTGCTCGGGCCAAGCCTTGTTGTTCTCGGGCTAGTGGATTGTTGTTGCCCTTGCCTATCCCGAAGAGGCCCTGGACGCACATCTCGATGGATTTTATTTCGGATCTTCCTGTTTCTCAGAAGATGTCTGTCATCTGGGTGGTGTGTGATCGTTTCTCTAAGATGGTCGATTTGGTTCCCCTGCCTAAGTTGCCTTCTTCTTCCGAGTTGGTTCCTCTGTTTTTTCAAAATGTGGTCCGTTTGCATGGTATTCCGGAGAATATCGTTTCTGACAGAGGTACCCAATTCGTGTCTAGATTTTGGCGAGCATTCTGTGCTAGGATGGGCATAGATTTGTCTTTCTCGTCTGCTTTCCATCCTCAGACTAATGGCCAGACCGAGCGGACGAATCAGACCTTGGAGACATATTTGAGGTGTTTTGTGTCTGCAGATCAGGATGATTGGGTTGCTTTTTTGCCTTTAGCGGAGTTTGCCCTCAATAATCGGGCCAGCTCTGCCACCTTGGTGTCTCCCTTTTTCTGTAATTCGGGGTTTCATCCTCGATTTTCTTCTGGTCAGGTGGAATCTTCGGATTGTCCTGGAGTGGATGCTGTGGTGGAGAGGTTGCATCAGATTTGGGGGCAGGTAGTGGACAATTTGAAGTTGTCCCAGGAGAAGACTCAGCTTTTTGCCAACCGCCGGCGTCGGGTTGGTCCTCGGCTTTGTGTTGGGGACTTGGTGTGGTTGTCTTCTCGTTTTGTCCCTATGAGGGTTTCTTCTCCCAAGTTTAAGCCTCGGTTCATCGGCCCGTACAAGATATTGGAGATTCTTAACCCTGTGTCCTTCCGTTTGGACCTCCCTGCATCTTTTTCTATTCATAATGTTTTTCATCGGTCATTATTGCGCAGGTATGAGGTACCGGTTGTGCCTTCCGTTGAGCCTCCTGCTCCGGTGTTGGTTGAGGGCGAGTTGGAGTACGTTGTGGAAAAATTCTTGGACTCCCGTGTTTCCAGACGGAAACTCCAGTATCTGGTCAAATGGAAGGGATACGGTCAGGAGGATAATTCTTGGGTGACTGCCTCTGATGTTCATGCCTCCGATTTGGTCCGTGCCTTTCATAGGGCTCATCCTGATCGCCCTGGTGGTTCTGGTGAGGGTTCGGTGCCCCCTCCTTGAGGGGGGGGTACTGTTGTGAAATTGGATTTTGGGCTCCCCCGGTGGCCACTGGTGGAATTGAACTGGTGTGCATCATCCTCTCTGTTCACCTGTTTCCATCAGGATGTGGGAGTCGCTATTTAGCCTTGCTCCTCTGTCACTTCCATGCCGGTCAACATTGTAATCAGAAGCCTTTCTGTGCATGTTCCTGCTGCTAGACAACTCCCAGCTAAGTTGGACTTTAGTCCTTGTTTGTTTTTGCATTTTGTTCCAGTTCACAGCTGTAGTTTCGTTTCTGTGTCTGGAAAGCTCTTGTGATCTGAAATTGCCACTCTGATGTTATGAGTTAATACTAGAGTCTTAAAGTAATTTCAGGATGGTATTTTGATAGGGTTTTCAGCTGACCATGAAAGTGCCCTTTCTGTCTTCCTGCTATCTAGTAAGCGGACCTCAATTTTGCTAAACCTATTTTCATACTACGTTTGTCATTTCATCTAAAATCACCGCCAATATTTGTGGGGGCCTCTGTCTGCCTTTCGGGGAAATTTCTCTAGAGGTGAGCCAGGACTATATTTTCCTCTGCCAGGATTAGTTAGTCCTCCGGCCGGCGCTGGGCGTCTAGGGATAAAACGCAGGCTACGCTACCCGGCTACTGTTAGTTGTGCGGCAGGTTTAGTTCATGGTCAGTTTAGTTTCCATCCTTCCAAGAGCTAGTTCTTATGTTTGCTGGGCTATGTTCTCTTGCCATTGAGAACCATAACAGGTAACAGGAGAAATTGGACCCCAAAAGATGTTGTGAAATTTGTCCTGAGTACGCTGATACCCCATATGTGGGGGTAAACCACTGTTTGGGCGCACAGCAGAGCTCGGAAGGGAAGGAGCGCCATTTGACTTTTCAATGCAAAATTGCCTGGAATTGAGATAGGACGCCATGTCGCGTTTGGAGAGCCCTTGATGTGCCTAAACATTGAAACCCCCACAAGTGACACCATTTTGGAAAGTAGACCCCCTAAGGAACTTATCTAGATGTGTGGTGAGCACTTTGACCCACCAAGTGCTTCACAGAAGTTTATAATGCAGAGCCGTAAAAATAAAAAATCATATTATTTCACAAAAATGATCTTTTCGCCCCCAATTTTTTATTTTCTCAAGGGTAACAGAAGAAATTGGACCCCAAAAGTTGTTGTACAATTTGTCCTGAGTACGCTGATACCCAAATGTGGGGGTAAACCACTGTTTGGACGCACGGCAGAGCTCGGAAGGGAAGGAGCGCCATTTGACTTTTCAATGCAAAATTGTCTGGAATTGAGATAGGACTCCATGTCGCGTTTGGAGATCCCCTGATGTGCCTAAACATTGAAACCCCCCACAAATGACACCACTTTGGAAAGTAGACCCCCTAAGGAACTTATCTAGATGTGTGGTAAGCACTTTGACCCACCAAGTGCTTCACAGAAGTTTATGGCGCAGAGCCGTGAAAATAAAAATTCTTTTTTTTCCCACAAAAATTATTTTTTAGCCCCAGTTTTGTATTTTCCCAAGGATAACAGGAGAAATTGGACCCCAAAAGTCGTTGTCAAATTTGTCCTGAGTACGCTGATACCCCATATGTGGGGGGAACCACCGTTTGGGCGCATGGCAGAGCTTGGAAGGGAAGGAGCGCCGTTTGGAATGCAGACTTAGATGGATTGGTCTGCAGGCGTCACGTTTCATTTGCAGAGCCCCTGATGTACCTAAACAGTAGAAACCCCCCATAAGTGACCCTATATTGGAAACTAGACCCCAAGGAACTTATCTAGATGTGTTGTCAGAATTTTGAACCCCCAAATGTTTCACTACAGTTAATAATGCAGAGCCATGAAAATAAAAAATCATTTTTTTTCCACAAAAATGATATTTTAGCCCCCAGTTTTGTATTTCTGTTTGGGCACACGGGAGAGCTCGGAAGGGAAGGAGCACTGTTTTACTTTTCAACGCAGAATTGGCTGGAATTGAGATCGGACGCCATGTCGCGTTTGGAGAGCCCCTGATCTGTCTAAACAGTGGAAACCCCCAATTCTAACTGAAACCCCAGCCCCAACTCTAACCCTAGCCCTAACCCTAATCCTAATCCTAGCCCTAGCCCTTGCCCTAACCCTAACCCTAACCCTAGCCCTAACCTTAACCCTAGCCTAATCCTAACCCTACCCCTAACCGTAGCCCTAACCCTAGCCCTAACCCTAATCCTAACCCTAGCCCTAACCCTAGCCCTAACCAATGTTGTTGTCCAATGTGTCCTGAGTACGCTGATACCCCATATGTTGGGGTAAACCCCTGTTTGGGTGCACGGGAGAGCTCGGAAGAGAAGGAGCACTGTTTTACTTTTTCAACGCAGAATTGGCTGGAATTGAGGTCGCGTTTGGAAAGCCCCTGATGTGCCTAAACAGTGGAAACTCCCCAATTCTAACTGAAACCCTAATCCAAACACACCCCTTACCCTAATCCCAACGGTAACACTAACCACACTCCTAACCCTAACACACCCCTAACCCTAATCCCAATCATAATCCCAACCGTAAATGTAATCCAAACCCTAACCCTAACTTTAGCCCCAACCCTAACCCTAACTTTAGCCCCAACCCTAACCCTAACTTTAGCCCCAACCTTAATTGTAGCCCTAACCCTAGCCCTAACCCTAGCCCCAACCCTAACCCTAGCCCCAACCCTAACCCTAACACCAACCCTGACTTTAGCCCCAACCCTAACCCTAACCTTAGCCCTAACCCTAATGGGAAAATGGAAATAAATGCATTTTTTAAATGTTATTATTTTCCCTAACTAAGGGGGTGATGAAGGGGGGTTTGATTTACTTTCATAGCCGTTTTTTTAGCAGATTTTTATGATTGGCAGCTGTCACACACTGAAAGACGCTTTTTATTGCAAAAAATAGTTTTTGCTTCTCCACATTTTGAGAGCTATAATTTTTCCATATTTTGGTCCACAGAGTCATGTGAGGACTTGCTTTTTGCAGGATGAGTTGACGTTTTTATTGGAACCATTTTTGGGCACGTGACATTTTTTGATCACTTTTTATTCCGATTTTTGTGAGGCAGAATGACCAAAAACCAGCTATTCATGAATTTCTTTTGGGGGGGGGGGGGGCGTTTATACCGTTCAGCGTTTGGTAAAATTGATAAAGCAGTTTTATTCTTCAGGTCAGTACAATTACAGCGATACCTCATTTATATCTTTTTTTATGTTTTGGCGCTTTTATACGATAAAAACTATTTTATATAAAAAATAATTATTTTTGCATCGCTTTATTCTGAGGACTATAACTTTCTTATTTTTTCGCTGATGATGCTGTATGGTGGCTCGTTTTTTTGCAGGAGAAGATGACGTTTTTAGCGGTACTATGGATATTTATATCCTTTTTTTGATCGCGTGTTATTCCACTTTTTGTTTGGCGGTATGATAATAAAGCGTTGTTTTTTGCCTGTTTTTTTTTGTGACGGTGTTCACTGAAGAGGTTAACTAGGAATTTTTTTTTATTTTTTTTTTTAACACATGTAAATATTTATTTTTTTTACTTTTTTACATTGCCCCAGTGCTTTGCAGAGCACTGTGTCAGATCAGCAATCTGACAGGCAGTGCTCCTGGCTTACCAGCGCTTGCTCTGAGCAGACGCTTGTAAGCCACCTCCCTGCAGTACCCGGAAGGACCCCCATGGCCCTTTTGGATCTGGGGCCTGCAGGGAGAAGGAGGTAGGAGACCCTCGGAGCAATGCGATCACATCGCGTTGCTGCAAGGGTCTCAGGGAAGCACGCAGGGAGCCCCCTTCCTGCGCGATGCTTCCCTATGCTGCCGGAACGCTGCGATCATGTTTGATCACTGTGTTCCGGGGGTTAATGTGCCAGGAGCGGTCCGTGACCGCTCCTGGCACATGGTGCCGGATGTCAGCTGTGATAGTCAGCTGACACCCGGCCGCGATCGGCCGCGCTCCCCCCGTGAGCGCGGCTGATCTCATATGACATACTATCCCATTGAGGGTCAGATAGGCTCAGGTCACCTCGACTGGATAGTACGTCTAAGGTCAGAGAGGGGTTAAACAGAAACAATTCCAATAGTATCAATATTTTAGGACATTTACAGTCACATTATTCATCAACACAATACAATGGAACTTTAAGTTAATAAAGTCAGTCATTCCTAAACAAAATGGGAAAATATCTGTAAAATAAAGAGCAAAAAAAGTATACTATTAAAACAAATGAACACTGACACATTATGATGACAAACATTACAGTTTTCGTTTTTCTAAAGCATATTGGAAATAAAAGCAACATTTTAATTTGTTTATATCAGCAATTGCATCTACAGGGGGGAAAAAAGTATTTAGTCAGCCACCAATTGTGCAAGTTCTCACACTTAAAAAGATGAGAGAGGCCTGTAATTGACATCATAGGTAGACCACAACTATGAGAGTCAAAATAAGAAATCAAATCCAGAAAATCTCCTTATGATATAATAGGATAAGTAGGACGCGAGGTATGGTGGTACAAATATAGAGGTACAAATATAGAATGATATGAAAAAAGAGGCTTTTTCATGTCATTTTTCATATCATTCTATATTTGTACCACCATACCTCGCGTCCTACTTATCCTATTAAATAGGACTTGTATAGCCTATTGCTTTCATGCAAGTTTGATTATTTATCTCAATCACTGTGACAAGAATAATGACAAGAATAATCCATATTATTGAACAATAATGCACTGCTACTTTTGTGGATTTTTTTCTTTTTTCTTTTTACCATTTATGTTTCATTGCTAAGTTTTTTTGTACATGTATACTGATACATATATGTAATTCTCTGTTTCTTTGTTCTATCCCAGTCTGATGAAGGTCTGATTGTAAGACCGAAACGTTACACATGAATCTGTGGTTGCTTTACCTGAATGAATTAATTGCAAATTTAAAGAGTGCCAGATTTTCTATAATTATGAGAAATAGCAGTGGTATCCTTCTCTGAGCACCTTTTTTCAAGTGTACGGAATGACGTGTATCCTATTCTTGTGCATTTTAAGTCTTGTTTGCCAGAGGGATCAAATACTTATTTCTCACTGCAAAATGCAAAGAAATTTATATAATTTTTGCAATGTGATTTTCTGGATATTATTTTTGATATTCTATCTCTCAATGTTAAAATTACCTTACTCTTAAAATGATAGACTGTTTATGTCTTTGTCAGTGGGAAAACTTACAAAATCAGCAAGGGAGCAAATAATTATTCCATTCACTGTATGTATACTGCACAAATCTTAGTACAGCGATCAATTGTAATGTCAGGTCCACCCCATATATAATTGTATTTCTTGAACCTACAATTCCCAGTATGTCCTTAACCCCCTAATCCCATATGACGTACTATCCCGTCAAGGTGACCTGGGACTTAATTCCCAGTGAGGGGATAGTACGTCATATGCGATCGGCCACGCTCACCGGGGGAGCGCGGCCGGGTATCAGCTGACTATCGCAGCTGACATCCGGCACTATGTGCCAGGAGCGGTCACGGACCGCCCCTGGCACATTAACCCCCAGCACACTGCGATCAAACATGATCGCAGTGTTCCGACGGTATAGTGAAGCATCGTGCAGGTAGGGGGCTCCCTGCGTGCTTCCCTGAGACCCTTCTTCTCCCTGCAGGCCCTGGATCCAAAATGGCCGTGGGGCTGCGTCCGGGTCCTGCAGGGAGGTGGCTTGCCAGCTCCTGCTCAGAGCAAGCGCTGGTAAGCCTGCAGCCCTGCATGTCAGATTGCTGATCTGACACAGTGCACAGCAAAGTGTCAGATCAGTGATCTGACCCTTTAACATGATGCCCCCCTCCCACCCCCTTCCCGTGGCAATGTTATCAAGTAAAAAAAAAAATATTCACATGTAAAAAATTCCTAAATAAAGAAAAAAAATATTGTTCCCATAAATACATTTCTTTATCTAAATAATTAAAAAAAAACAATAAAAGTACACATATTTAGTATCGCCGTGTCCGTAGCGACCCCACCTATAAAACTGTCCTGCTAGTTAACCCCTTCAGTGAACGCGGTAAAAAAAAAAAAACGCGGCAAAAAACAATGCTTTATTATCATACCACCGA
Source organism: Ranitomeya variabilis (assembly GCF_051348905.1). NCBI lineage: Eukaryota > Metazoa > Chordata > Amphibia > Anura > Dendrobatidae > Ranitomeya > Ranitomeya variabilis. The sequence continues at coordinate 662,819,794 of NC_135232.1, read as the reverse complement.
ACAAAAAGTGGAATAACACGCGATCAAAAAGACAGATATAAATAACCATGGTACCGCTGAAAACGACATCTTGTCTCGCAAAAAAAGAGCTGCCACACAGCATCATGAGCGAAAAATAAAAAAGTTATAGTCCTCAGAATAAAGTGATGCAAAAATAATTATTTTTTCTATAAAATAGTTTTTATCGTATAAAAGCGCCAAAACATAAAAAAAAATCAATGAGGTATCGCTGTAATCGTACTGACCCTAACAATAAAACTGTTTTATCAATTTTGCCAAACGTGGAATGGTATAAACGCCCGCCCCAAAAGAAATTAATGAATAGCTGGTTTTTGGTCATTCTGCCTCACAAAAATCGGAATAAAAAGTGATCAAAAAATGTCACGTGCCCGAAAATGTTACCAATTAAAATGTGAACTCGTCCCACAAAAAAACAAGTCCTCAGATGACTCTGTGGACCAAAATATGGAAAAATTATAGCTCTCAAAATGTGGTAACGGAAAAAATATTTTTTGCAATAAAAAGCGTCTTTTAGTGTGTGACAGCTGTCAATCATAAAAATCCGCTAAAAAGCCCGCTATAAAAGTAAATCAAACCCCCCTTCATCACCCCCTTAGTTAGGGAAAAATAATAAAATTAAAAAATTATTTATTTCCATTTTCCCATTAGGGTTAGGGCTAGGGTTAGGATTAGGGTTAGGGTTAGGGCTAGGGTTAGGGCTAGGGTTAGGGCTAGGATTAGGGTTAGGGCTAGGGTTAGAGTTGGGGCTGGGGTTTCAGTTAGAATTGGGGGTTTCCACTGTTTAGACAGATCAGGGGCTCTCCAAACGCGACATGGCGTCCGATCTCAATTCCAGCCAATTCTGCGTTGAAAAGTAAAACAGTGCTCCTTCCCTTCCGAGCTCTCCTGTGTGCCCAAACAGGGGTTTACCCCAACATATGGGGTATCAGCGTACTCAGAACAAATTGGACAACAACTTTTGGTGTCCAATTTCTCTTATTACCCTTGGGAAAATAAAAATTTGGGGGGATAAAAAACCATTTTTGTGGGAAAAAAGGATTTTTTATTTTCACGGCTCTGCGTTATAAACTGTAGTGAAACACTTGGGGGTTCAAAGTTCTTACAACACATCTAGATAAGTTCCTTGGGGGTCTAGTTTCCAATATGGGGTCACTTGTGGGGTGTTTCTACTGTTTAGGTACAATAGGGGGTCTGCAAACGCAATGTGACACCTGCAGACCAATCCATCTAAGTCTGCATTCCAAATGGCGCTCCTTCCCTTCCAAGCTCTGCCATGCGTCCAAACGGTGGTTCCCTCCCACATATGGGGTATCAGCGTACTCAGGACAAATTGGACAACATCTTTTGGGGTCCAATTTCTCCTGTTACCCTTGGGAAAATACAAAACTGGGGGCTAAAAAATAATTTTTGTGGGAAAAAAATGATTTTTTATTTTCACAGCTCTGTGTTATAAACTGTAGTGAAACACTTGGGGGTTCAAAGTTCTCACAACATATCTAGCTAAGTTCCTTAGGGGTCTAGCTTCCAGTATGGGGTCACTTTTGGTTGGTTTCTACTGTTTAGGTACATTAGGGGCTCTGCAAACGCAATGTGACGCCTGCAGACCAATCCATCTAAGTCTGCATTCCAAATGGCGCTCCTTCCCTTCCGAGCTCTGCCATGCACCTAAATGGTGGTTCCCCCCACATATGGGGTATCAGTGTACTCAGGACAAATTGCACAACAACTTTTGGGGTCCATTTTCCCCTGTACCCTTGGTAAAATAAATCAAACTGGAGCTGAAGTAAATTTTGTGTGAAAAAAGTTAAATGTTCATTTTTATTTAAACATTCCAAAAATTCCTGTGAAACACCTGAAGGGTTAATAATCTTCTTGAATGTGGTTTTGAGCAACATGAGGGGTGCAGTTTTTAGAATGGTGTCACACTTGGTTATTTTCTATCATATAGACCCCTCAAAATGACTTCAAATGAGATGTGGTCCCTAAAAAAAAAATGGTGTTGTAAAAATGAGAAATTGCTGATCAACTTTTAACCCTTATAACTCCCTAACAACAAAAAAATGTGTTTCCAAAATTGTGCTGATGTAAAGTAGACATGTGGGAAATGTGTCTTATTAAGTATTTTGTGTGACATATCTCTGTGATTTAAGGGCATAAAAACTCAAAATTTGGAAAATTGCGAAATTTTCTAAATTTTCACCAAATTTCCATGTTTTTCACAAATAAACGCAAGTCGAAGAAATGTTACCACTATCATGAAGTACAATATGTCACGAGAAAACATTGTCAGATTCATCAGGATTCGTTTGAAGCGTTCCAGAGTTCTAACCTCATAAAGGGACAGTGGTCAGAATTGTAAAAATTGGCCCGGTCATTAACGTGCAAACCATCCTTGGGGCTTAAGGAGTTAACAATAATAAGCAGATGCTAGGAGTTGTTGTTACCAGCCATCATCAGACTGCAGACTATACAAGAACCACAGTTCTGATGAGACACATGCAAATAAACATTTGCATGTGATATGTGATATATCTTCTGATTCAAGTCATTCCCATCCCTTTGTTTCCATGTAGTATATGATGAGATTTCAAGCCCAGAGCTAAACTCTGCAGACTTCCCTCTTGTCCATCAGCAGCAGCACTCCTTGACAGAATTTTAAAAAAACAATCATTATACTGCCCCATAAATAAAAATATCTCCCATGCTGCATCACTGAATAAATATTTTCCACTTACTTTGCCTCCTGCACAAAATATCCCCCTCACACTGCCCCTCTCCATAGTATCCCCCATACTACCCAGCTCCATAATGTACCCCAACTCACTGCCCCTCTCCATAATGTTCCACCACACTGCCCCTTTCCATAATGCCCCCCACACCACCCCTCTCCATCATGTCCCCCAACACTGTCCTTTATGATATTTCACACACACACAGCTCCTCTCCATAATATCCCTTACACACAGCCCTTCTTCATAATGTTTCCTCACACTGGCCCTCTCCATAATTATCCCCCTCAAACTGCCCCTCTCCATAGTATCCCCCATACTACCCAGCTCCATAATGTACCCCAACTCACTGCCCCTCTCCATAATGTTCCACCACACTGCCCCTTTCCATAATGCCCCCCACACCACCCCTCTCCATAATGTCCCCCAACACTGTCCTTTATGATATTTCACACACACACAGCTCCTCTCCATAATATCCCTTACACACAGCCCTTCTTCATAATGTTTCCTCACACTGGCCCTCTCCATAATTACCCCCCACACACTGCCCCCTTCTATAATATCCCCCTCACACTGCCTCTCTGCATAAAGTCCCCCCCATCGAAAATTATAATTTGCCCCCTTTCACAATCCCCCTTAATGTCCCAAATTGCCCCATAGTGTCCCCCATAACTGTATGATGTCCCCCATAGTGTTCTTCATTGTCCCATGATGTTCCCTATTGCCATGTAATGCCCCCCATAGTGTCCCTCATTACCCCATGATTTTCCCCATTGTCCCATAATGGCCCCCATAGTATCCCCCATTACCCCATAATACCCCCCATAGTGTACCTCATTGCCCTATAATGGCCCCTTAGTTTACCTCATTGCTCCATAATGGTCCATGGAAAGTAACACCAAACAAAAAACTAGCAAACTTCATATTCGGCTCCTCCTGGACCTCTCACTGGTGTCCCCCGTGTCCTTGCCACCTCTGCGTCCCAGCACCAGCAGCAGTGTGAATAGGTCAGCAGCATGCTTACTTTATTATACCCATGCATGTCGGGGCCTGGAGGAAGTGGCGTCTCCCGGGCAGCTCCACGGGCCGCACAACATCTCTCAGTGGGTCCCATGCGGCCTGCTGGTCGTGTGTGGTGCAGACCTGAGTTAAGGTGACCCACTGCCAGTCTGTGCATTGCAATGACTGCTTGATTAGGCTTACTGCTCCCAGATTACACTTGACAACAGACAGTGGCTGCAAGTTGACCAAACGGAGACACCTAGCAGCTGACACTTTGGAGTAATTTTTTGGGGGCTGACAATGTACTTTTAAGTTTATTGAAAGTGTCCTCTGACTGTTAAAAAGATTCTGCAGCTAAAATGAGCTATTCCAATAAAACTTTTATATTGTATTAGGGGTTTGTTGATTTAATTGGCTTTATAAAAATATAGTTTCAGAAATGGAACTTAACCCCTTCCCGACCTTTGACGCCACGTAGGCGTCATGAAAACCCATGCCAATCCGACCCATGACGCCTATGTGGCGTCATGGAATGATCGCGTCTCTGCAGAGCGGGTGAAAGGGTTAACTCCGATTTCACCCGTTCTGCAGAGACAGGGGGAGTGGTACTTCAGCCCAGGGGGGGTGGCTTCACCCCCCCGTGGCTACGATCGCTCTGATTGGCTGTTGAAAGTGAAACTGCCAATCAGAGCGATTTGTAATATTTCACCTAAAAAACTGGTGAAATATTACAATCCAGCCATGGCCGATGCTGCAATATCATCGGCCATGGCTGGAAATACTGAAGTGACCCCCCCCCACCCCACCGATCGCCCCCCCAAGCCACCGATCTGTCCCGTAGTCCCCTCCGTCCTGTGCTCCGCTCCCCCGTCCTCCTGTCCGCTCCCCCCGTGCTCCTATGTCACCCCCCCGTGCTCCGACGCCCCCCCCGTGCACCGATCTCCCCCCCCTTATACTTACCGAGGCTCCCGGTGCCCGTCCGCCTCCTCCATGGGCGCCGCCATCTTCCAAAATGGCGGGCGCATGCTCAGTGCGCCCGCCGAATCTGCCGGCCAGCAGATTCATTACAAAGTACATTTTGATCGCTGTGGTAGGTTCTATCACAGCGATCAAAATAAAAAAAATTATAAATAAACCCCCCCTTTATCACCCCCATAGGTAGGGACAATAATAAAATAAAGAAAATATTTTTTTTTTCCTTTTCCACTAGGGTTAGGGTTAGAACTAGGGTTAGAACTAGGGGTAGGGTTAGGGTTAGGGGTAGGGTTAGGGTTACGGGTAGGGTTAGGGGTAGGATTAGGGTTATGGCATGTGCACACAGTGCGGATTTGGCTGCGGATCCGCAGCGGATTGGCCGCGGATCCGCAGCGGATTGGCCGCGGATCCGCAGCGGATTGGCCGCGGATCCGCAGCGGATTGGCCGCGGATCTGCAGCGGATTGGCAGCGGATCCGCAGCGGATTGGCCGCTGCGAATTCGTACCAGTTTTCCATCAGGTTTACAGTACCATGTACACCTATGGAAAACCAAATCCGCTGTGCCCATGATGCTGAAAATTCCGTGCAGAAACGATACGTTGTATTTTCCGCAGCGTGTCAATTCTTTGTGCGGATTCCGCAGCGTTTTACACCTGTTCCTCAATAGGAATCCGCAGGTGAAATCCGCACAAAAAAACACTGGAAATCTGCTGTAAATCCGCAGGTAAAACGCAGTGCCTTTTACCTGCAGATTTTTCAAAAATCGTGCGGAAAAATCTCACACGAATCCACAACGTGGGCACATAGCCTTAGGGTTAGGGTTGGAATTAGAGTTAGGGTTGGAATTAGGGCTAGTGTTGGAAATAGGGTTAAGATTAGGCTTGTGGTTAGGGTTACGGATAGGGTTAGGGGTGCGTTGGGGTTACAGTTGTGGTTAGGGTTGGGATTAGGGTTAGGGTTGGGATTAGGGTTAGGATTAGGGTTGGAATTAGGGTTACGGGTGTGTTGCGGTTAGGGTTGTGGTTAGGGGTGTGTTGGGGTTAGGGTTGTGATTAGGGTTATGGCTACAGTTGGGATTAGGATTAGGGGTGTGTTGGGGTTAGTGTTGAAGTTAGAATTGAGGGGTTTCCACTGTTTAGGCACATCACGGTTCTCCAAACGCAACATGGCGCCACCATTGATTCCAGCCAATCTTGCGTTCAAAAAGTCAAATGGTGCTCCCTCCCTTCCAAGCCCCGACGTGCGCCCAAACAGTGGTTTACCCCCACATTTGGGGTACCAGCGTACTCAGGACAAACTGGGCAACAACTGTTGGGGTCCAATTTCTCCTGTTACCCTTGCAAAAATAAAAAATTACTTGCTAAAACATAATTTTTGAGGAAAGAACAATTATTTTTTATTTTCATGGCTCTGCGTTATAAACTTCTGTGAAGCACTTGGGGGTTGAAAGTGCTCACCACACATCTAGATAAGTTCCATCGGGGGTCTAGTTTCCAAAATGGGGTCACTTGTGGGGTGTTTCTACTGTTTAGGCACATCAGGGGCTCTGCAAATGCAACATGATGCCCGCAGACCATTCCATCAAAGTCTGCATTTCATATGTCACTACTTCCCTTCCGAGCCCTGACGTGTGCCCAAACAGTGGTTTACCCTCACATATGGGGTACCAACACACTCACAACAAACTGGGCAACAAATATTGGGGCCCAATTTCTCCTGTTACCCTTGTGAAAATAAAAAATTGCTTGCTAAAACATCTTTTTTGAGGAAAGAAAAATGATTTTTTTATTTTCACGGCTCTGCGTTGTAAACTTCTGTGAAGCACTTGGGGGTTGAACGTGCTCATCACACATGTAGATAAGTTCCTTGGGGGGGTCTAGTTTCCAAAATGGGGTCACTTGTGGGGTGTTTCTACTGTTTAGGCACATCAGGGGCTCTGCAAATGCAATGTGATGCCCGCAGACCATTCCATCAAAGTCTGCATTTCAAATGTCACTACTTCCCTTCCGAGCCTTGACGTGTGCCCAAACAGTGGTTTACCCCCACATATGGGGTACCAGCACACTCACAACAAACTGGGCAACAAATATTGGGGCCCAATTTCTCCTGTTACCCTTGTGAAAATAAAAAATTGCTTGCTAAAACATCTTTTTTGAGGAAAGAAAAATGATTTTTTATTTTCACGGCTCTGCGTTGTAAACTTCTGTGAAGCACTTGGGGGTTGAATGTGCTCACCACACATCTAGATAAGTTCCTTGGGGGGTCTAGTTTCCAAAATGGGGTCACTTTTGGGTGGTTTCTACTGTTTAGGCATATCAGGGGCTCTGCAAACGTAACATGATGCCCGCAGACCATTCCATCAAAGTCTGCATTCCAAAACGTCACTACTTCCCTTCCGAGCCCCGGCATGTGCCCAAACAGTGGTTTACCCCCATATATGGGGTATCAGCGTACTCAGGAGAAACTGGACAACAACTTTTAGGTCCAATTTCTCCTGTTACTCTTGCAAAAATAAAAAATTATGGGCTAAAAAAATATTTTTGAGGAAAGGAAACACATTTATTATTTTCACGGCTCTGCGTTATAAACTTCTGTGAAGCACTTGGGGGTTCAAAGTGCTCACCACACATCTAGATAAGTTCCCTTGGGGTCTAGTTTCCAAAATGGAGTCACTTTTGGGGAGTTCCTACTGTTTAGGCACATCAGGGGCTCTGCAAAAGCAACCTGACGCCCGCAGAGCATTCCATCAAAGTCTGCATTTCAAAACGTCACTACTTCCCTTACGAACCCCGACGTGTGCCAAAACAGTGGTTTACCCCCACATATGGGGTATCAGCGTACTAAGGAGAAACTGGACAACAACTTTTGGGGTCCAATTTCTCCTGTTACCCTTGGGAAAATAAAACATTGTGGGCTAAAAAATCATTTTTAAGAAAAGAAAAATTATTTTTTATTTTCACGGCTCTGCGTTATAAACTTCTGTGAAGCACCTGGGGGTTATAAGTGCTCACTATGCATCTAGATAAGTTCCTTGGGGGGTCTAGTTTACAAAATGGGGTCACTTGTAGGGGATCTCCAATGTTTAGGCACACAGGGGCTCTCCAAACGCGACATGGTGTCCGCTAACGATTGGAGCTAATTTTCCATTCAAAAAGTCAAATGGCACGCCTCCCCTTCCGAGCCTTGCCGTGCACCCAAACAGTGGTTTACCCCCACATATGAGGTATCGGCGTACTCAGGAGAAATTGCCCAACAAATTTTAGGATCCATTTTATCCTGTTGCCCATGTGAAAATGAAAGAATTGAGGCTAAAATAAATTTTGTGTGAAAAAAAAGTACTTTTTCATTTTTGCGGATCAATTTGTGAAGCACCTGGGGGTTTAAAGTGCTCACTATGCCTCTAGATAAGTTCCTTGGGGGGGTCTAGTTTCCAAAATGGGGTCACTTGTGGAGGAGCTCCAATGTTTAGGCACACAGGGGCATTCCAAAAGCGACATGGTGTCCGCTAACGATGGAGATAATTTTTCATTCAAAAAGTCAAATGGCGCTCCTTCCCTTCCGAGCCTTACCATGTGCCCAAACAGTGGTTTACCCCCACATGTGAGGTATCGGTGTACTCAGGAGAAATTGCCCAACAAAATTTAGGATCCATTTCATCCTGTTGCCCATGTGAAAATGAAAAAATTGAGGCTAAAATAATTTTTTGGGGAAAAAAAAGTACTTTTTCATTTTTACGGGTCAATTTGTGAAGCACCTGGGGGTTTAAAGTGCTCACTATGCTTCTAGATAAGTTCCTTTGGGGGTCTAGTTTCCAAAATGGGGTCACTTGTGGGGGAGCTCCAATGTTTAGGCACACGGGGGCTCTCCAAACGCGACATGGTGTCCGCTAAAGATTGGAGCCAATTTTTCATTCAAAAAGTCAAATGGCGCTCCTTCCCTTCCGAGCCCTGCCGTGCCCCCAAACAGTGGTTTACCCCCACATATGAGGTATCAGCGTACTCAGGACAAATTGGACAACAACGTCCGTGGTCCAGTTTCTCCTTTTACCCTTGGGAAAATAAAAAAATTGTTGCTAAAAGATCATTTTTGTGGCTAAAAAGTTAAATGTTCATTTTTTACTTCCATGTTGCTTCTGCTGCTGTGAAACACCTGAAGGGTTAATAAACTTCTTGAATGTGGTTTTGAGCACCTTGAGGGGTGCAGTTTTTAGAATGGTGTCACTTTTGGGTATTTTCAGCCATATAGAACCCTCAAAATGACTTCAAATGTGAGGTGGTCCGTAAAAAAAATGGTTTTGTAAATTTTGTTGTAAAAATGAGAAATCACTGGTCAAATTTTAACCCTTATAACTTCCTAGCAAAAAAAAAATTTGTTTCCAAAATTGTGCTGATGTAAAGTAGACATGTGGGAAACGTTATTTATTAACTATTTTGTGTCACATAACTCTCTGGTTTAACAGAATAAAAATTCAAAATGTGAAAATTGCGAAATTTTCAACATTTTCGCCAAATTTCCATTTTTTTCACAAATAAACTCAGAAATTATCGACCTAAATTTACCACTAACATGAAGCCCAATATGTCACTAAAAAACAACCTCAGAATCGCTAGGATCCGTTGAAGCGTTCCTGAGTTATTACCTCATAAAGGGACACTGGTCAGAATTGCAAAAAACGGCAAGGTCATTAAGGCCAAAATAGGCTGGGTCATGAAGGGGTTAAAGGGGCTCCACAATACTGTAAATACAATTAAATATGCTTTGTTTTAAAATTCTGCCTATGATAGTGGCTGAAAAATATAACCTGCAGCTGTCCGAGCGACTGCAGATATGTCCTTGTGAGCTGCCATACGGATCACCTGGTTTCAGTGTACAACTCAAGGGAACCAGGCAGTTCCTAACCTGAGACAGAGCTGCTGCCACTCTAACAGCTCCCGCCTTCCCACCGGATGGTGTAGCTGCTTGCAAGGGTTGAATTTTAAACTTGATGAGCTGATATTTTGTAACATATATTAACATTAGTACTGAACCTCTTTAAGTTTATCATATTCTTTGTTGGATTCCGCTACACAGTGATTACATGGGAAATTGCGCTCTAAACTGGGCTAAATGCATAAATTGTGTAATAGTGAAGTGATATATGAAGTCAAAGTAACATTAACTCTTCATTTTGTTTTTAACCTTGATAGACTAGAGACCTGTCCAGATGGGTATGTTTTCTCTCTCCTAGCACTCTCTTTTTTTTTGCATGGGGATTGTGATGGTTTGATCATTTTCACTTGGGAGCCCAGCACGACTTCCATTTCTTCATCTTATAGATGTCATTTATATTTAATGGAAAATGTAAATGTAGCCATCTGTCTGCGTGGTAATTATAGATAAATAGTCTGTCATTTCTGACGCACGGCTGATGTTTAATATGTTATGATTTATAATAATAGTGTACTTGCCGTAGTAAAATAACAGTGGTCTAGTTTAGAATGGGCCGGAGAAGAAGTGGCACAGCTCTTTGCTAGTAGCCCTGCCACTTTATTTTACTGTAGCAGTCAGGAGTGGGTGAGTAACAGTAGTCTGTTCCTCACCAATCAAACACCAGTGTCATATAGTAGCAAAACACCAAAATGGTCTATGATCACACAACATTTCAGTGGTTATGTGTCTTCTTTTTGCAATATTAAGTATTGAAGGTATGAATTACTGGATAAAAATGGCAAATTTGTAATTTTTAAATAATAAAAAACTGGGCAGCAACTTCTATGAGAGGCCATATTTGTGTTCTGCATTAATTGTGAGAACACAATAACTTTAGTTTATTTTTCAAAATACTTTCTGTTCATGACTAGTGATGAGCGAGTGTACTCGTTGCTCAGGTGGTCTCTGAGTATTTGTAACTGCTCGGAGATTTAGTTTTTGTTGCCTTGGCTGCATGATTTACAGCTGATAGACAGCTTGAATACATGTGGGGATTCCCTAGCAACCAGGCAACCCCCACATGTACGCAAGCTGTCTACCAGCTGTAAATCATGCAGCTGAGTCAACAAATACTAAATCTCCGAGCAGTTACAAATACTCAGAGATCACCCGATTGTGCTGAATACACTCGCTCATCACTATTCATGACCTTTATTAAGGGCTTATTCAGACATCTTTTCTTTTCACGTATGAGGAAAATGGACTGAGTTTCACCAGTGATTTTTTTTCATCAGTATCTTTAGATTTTCATCAGTGTTTAGTCAGTTTCATCAAGTTTTTTCACTAATTAAAAAAATAAAGTTTCTGCACCTTCTCCTATTAGTCAGTGAAAACGGATAGAGCACAGATAGCATCCGGGTGCTGTTTGACTTTTTCACTGTCCCATAGACTTGCATTGCTGATTTTGATTCGACACTCTGCTCAAAGTCGAGCATTTCTCCATGATGAAAAAAACATAGGGATGAGTGCTATCCATCAAAATGACGAATAGCATTCATCCGATTTTTATGGCCCTAAGAGTGTGCAGGCTCTACACCGTGAAAACACAAGGATGCGTAGACCATCAGTACATTTTCTTATTGGCACATGTATTGTTGTTGTTTTTTTCAATATGTTTTAGTTCCTGCTTTTTATTGCTTTTTTTGTAGCATTGTTTTCTGAAGTTATGTGATTCATAGATTAGGTAATTCAATGATTCTGCTTAAATTCTCGTGATTTCTATTATAAAAAAAACACTACCATAATAACACAAGACACTTGCAAAATATTCACATTCAAGATTGGTAAATATGAGAGGGTAATTCCCACAATTTCATCTTGTCTGGTAGGAAGGGTGAATTGAATTAAGGAGCTCCGAAGTGAAAATGATTGCGCATCGATCTGCCCAGTATGGTTTTCTTCCTTTTTTCCCTCCATTTCTTTTTCTTTGCTCGTTTAGGTTTTCAGATGGATCTGTGTGCTGACTGCTCGATCTGTGATAATCTTATTCTAACCTGTTTTAAACAATTTTTTTTTTATAGCAGGACTTAAAACTCGACAGGTTTACTTACCTTCAATGGCCTGACTCTAAGTTCTGTACAATTACCTGTTAGACCCAGTCTGGCGCTGCATGAAAAAATCTGCAACAGACAGGAAATCTGCAGCATGACTGTAAAAAAAGGATTGTACAAGGATGACAATTGAGAAAAAAAATTGTGTTGTGAGTTTTCTGACGATTTTATAAACGCTCATGTGAACTCAGCCTTACGCTGTGTATTTATTGCAGACATTCAGTGCAAGATTCACATTAAGAATTTATAGTTAAAGAGAACCTGTCATTAGGATCATGCATGTTAAACTAAAGATACGGGAAAAAAGGTGCTGGTATACTGATTTCATATGTACCTTCAGTGTAGAAATCCGCAGCCTGCATGTTGTTTAAATTATTGGGCGTTTTGGTGCAATGAGCATTTCGTGTATCGGGCAGGACTATCTCTGGTGTCCATATCTTTTTTTTGCCTTATATTTTGCATCGGTGCCATCTTAACCACAGGTGGCGCTTGTGCACTTTGATCTTGCTGCCAGTGTCAACACGTGTACATTGACCTCCTGGCAGACTTCAATAAAATGGCAACCATGGTGGTGCATGCGCAGAATGAGAGCTCAACTCTCGGGACTGGCACCATTTTTCCTGAAGCCCCCCGCCCATGGATAGAACTGCACCACCGCAAAATGTAAAACAATAAGAAGATACGGACACCAGAGGCAGTGGAGGGGACTTGGAAAAGTCAAATAACTCACCTACCGTCCCTTCCAAACAGAACAGGTGCCTACTAAGAGTAACCACCTCCATATATAACTAAACAAATAAAGTTGCACTCTGTAATTTTATAGCTTGAGAACATGAAATATATCACATTGGAATTGCTTTACTGCTTTCATGCTTTACATGAAATATATGAAACTACTAGAGCATTACTGCTCTAGAAAATTTGAAAAAATAAAGAGGAATCACATTAGGCTAGGTTCCCAGGAAAGAAGAACACCCCCCCCCCCCATCTAGACTACTGGACATACATGATTTGGCGAATTTATACGCTAATTATCTTAGTTTTCTCCTTTTTCCTTGAGCAGTTATTCAATTCCAATTTCAGATTTTTCATGTTTGCATGTTAAAGCATTGCAGAGTTCAACTTCATTTGTTAGTTATATATTGAGATGGCTAATCTTAATATACACCATTTCTGTTTGGAAGTAACGTTCAGCTTTTGAGATATATATACTGTATACATATATATATATATATATATATATATATATATATATATATATATATATACTAGATGGTGGCCCAATTCTAACGCATCAGGTATTCTAGAATATGTATGTATGTATGTATATAGCAGCCACATAGTATATAGCACAGGCCACGTAGTATATAGGAGGCATGTAGTATATAGCAGACAAATACTACATGGCCTGTGCTATATACTATGTGGCTGCTATATACATACATACATATTCTAGAATACCCGATGCGTTAATACAGGCCACGCAGTACATAACACAGCCCACGTACTATATAACACAGCCCACACAGTATATAGCAGCCACGCAGTATATAGCAGCCACGCAGTATAAAACACAGGCGACATAGTATATAACACAGGCCACGCAGTATATAACACAGCTCACGCAGTATATAACACTGCCCATGGAGTATACAGCACAGCCCCCGCAGTATATCACACAGCCCACATAGTATATAACACTGCCCATGTAGTATATAGCACAGCCCCCACAGTATATCACACAGCCAACGCAGTATATCACACTGCCCATATAGTATATAGTACAGCCCCCACAGTATATCACACAGCCCACCACGCAATCACACAGCCCACCACGCAGTATATCACACTGCCCATGTAGTATATAGCACAGCCCCCACAGCATATCACACAGCACACGCAGTATATCACACTGCCCATGTAGTATATAGCACAGCCCACGCAGTATATCACACAGCCCACGCAGTACTTAGCAGTGTGGGCACCATATCCCTGTTAAAAAAAATAATTAAAATAAAAAATAGCGATATACTCACCCACTGGGATCCACCGAAGCTCTGGCGATGGCGCGTGGCTGCCGCCATCTTCCATTCCCAGGATGCATTGCGAAATTATCCAGAAGACTTAGCGGTCTCGCGAGACCACTAAGTCTTCTGGGTAATTTGGCAATGCATCTCTGGGAACGGAAGATGGCGGCAGCCGCATGCGGCTCGGCGGACTACGGAGGGTGAGAATAGCAGTTTTTTTTTATTATTTTTAACATTACATTTTTTTACTATTGATGCTGCATAGGCAGCATCAATAGTAAAAAGTTGGGGACACACAGGGTTAATAGCAGCGGTAACGGAGTGCGTTACCCGCGGCATAACGCGGTCTGTTACCGCTGCCATTAACCCTGTGTGAGCGCTGACTGGAGGGGAGTATGGAGCGGGCGCCGGGCACTGACTGTGGGAAGTAAGGAGCGGCCATTTTGCCACCGGACTGTGCCCGTCGCTGATTGGTCGTGGCTGTTTTTCCGCGACCAATCAGCGACTTGGATTTCCATGAGAGACAGAGGCCGCGACCAATGAATATCCGTGACACACAGACAGACGGAAGTGACCCTTAGACAATTATATAGTAGATATATATATATGTATTTACCCACAGTCCTACCTCTATGCATGAACTGCTTATTGCACCAAAACTTCTAATGATATAATGATAATTAAGCAACCTTTAGTTTCATATGCATGATCCTGATGACAGCTCTCTGTAAGTGCTGAGGTTTTACAAAACTCAGACATCTGCTGCAGAAAATATTTGATGAAGATTGTAGCCATGATGAAGATTTGCTGTCTGTTGCTGGGTTTTCCTGCAGTACCGGACTGGGTCTAATTAGTGATTGTATACTAGAACAATGTCATCTTATAACACAACCTGACCACAGATACTTTTTTTGTACTGTTATATAATAACTATGCCTTCCATGTACAAGACAGAAAAATAATTATAGAATGATGCCACAGTCTTACAGTCAGACCATTGTTTTTAATTAACCATTGACATGAGAACATAGATGTACAATGGTTCATATTACGAGTGACTTTTTCATGTCTAACCAATATATTTTAGTAATTGTTCCTCTTGGCTGATAAAGAAGTCAGCCAAGACATACATGTAATTTAACACATTTTAACACGATAAACTTAAACATCACTGACTTGTTAAAATGCAAAAATGACTTGGTAATGCTAATGAATTTACAGATTTTTTTCAAATTATAAAGATCCAAATTATAATTTAAATTCTACATTGTTTCACCAGGACCTTCAATATTTAGTTGCTTACACCATCCTTTTACCAAACTCTGTAGTGAAGGCTGCAAACTTTGGCAAACTTTGGCTAAGAGCTGTGATTTTATCTAGGTTTTGTAAATGACTGTATTGTGAGTACTTACAGATTTCATAATCTACAGTGATACTTGAAAGCTTGTACCCTTTTCAGAATTTTACATATTTTTGCATAACTTTTACCTAAAACTACATCAGATTTTCACATAAGTTTTAAAAGTAGGTAAAGAGAACAAATAATCAAGCTAATGAGTCAGATATTTTTTTCTTTAGGAAAATAATGCAATATCACATTTCTGAGAGGGTCAGAACTATGTGAATCTTTGCTTTCAGTATCTGGTGTAAACACCTTGAGCAGCAATAACTGCATCTGAACATTTCTGGCAATAGCGGATTTGTTGTGAACATCAGTTTAGAGGAATTTTAGCCCATTCCTCCCTACAGAACTGTTTCAGCTTTGTTATGTTGGTGGGTTTCTGCCCATGAACTGCTCGCATCAGGTCCTTCCACAACATTTCTACAGGATTAAAGTCAGGACTTTGACTTGGCCATCGCTAAACTTGGACTTTATTCTCTTATCTATTCTTTGTGGAATAGCTTCTGTACTTTGGGTCATTGTCTTATTGAATGACCTGATTTCTCAAGATGCAGTTCATGAACAGGTTTTCTGACAATTTGCTTTAGAATTGTCTGGTATACTTCAGATTTTTTTTGTTCCATTAATGATGACAAACTGTCTTGCGAAAATGCAAAAAAGCAGGCCCAATATATGAGACAATGTAATGCAGTGCTTTTCTTTCTCCAAACATACCACTTCTCATTTGTACCCAAAAGTTCTCTTTTGCTCTAATCGTCCACAAAACTTTGGGGCCAATTCCCGAAGACTGGTGTTTTGCATTCCAGTTTCAATAAAGGGCTCACTTTAATATAATTTCCTGAATAAATTGAGATGCATGCCACTTAATAAATGTGGCACATCTTTTCAGTGGTGTACGCCTTTGTACACCTTTCTAGAAATGCTACTCTAGTCATCGAGTAGAGCAGCATTTCTGGTGTAATAAATGTTGGCACTTTTGGCGAGTTATATGAACTTATGAACTTTAGTTACTTAAAAGTTACCTTGGGTTTATGACCTCACAGACGATTATACTCTTTGGTCTTGGAGTGATCTTTGTCGGTCGACCACTCCTGAGGAGGTTAAAAATGGTCTGGAATTTCCTCGATTCGTGTACAATTTGTCTGACTGTGGATTGGTGGAGTCTAAACACCTAAGAGAAATGTTTTTACCCTAACTCTTCTTCTGAGGCCCCCTAAAATCTCCTTTGTGTATTAAAGGTCAGACTTTGATAGATCCCTTTTCTTTAAATAATGCAGGTCATCCATTTCATACCTAATTATCATCTCATTGATAAGAAAGACGAGACTCTAATTTCACCTTCAAGTTAACTGCTAATCTTAAAGGTTAGCATACTTTTGACAGTCACAGACATGTGATATTTGTCATTTGCTTTCTTGAGGAAAATGTTCCAAGTCTAATATTTTTATCTCATTTGTTTGATTTTGTTCTCCTGGTCTACTTTTAGGACCAGTCTAAAAATCTGTTGTAGTTTTAAGTAAAATTTATGCAGAAATATGGAAAATGTTGATGGGTTCAAAAACCTTTAAGCACCACTGTATTACACAATGTGTTACCTTGTTACAAACAAGCTATAATGGAGAATGCTGTAACTACACCCTTAAAGAGGTTGTCAAGGCATCTTATATTGATTACCTATACTTAGGATAGTTCATCCCTATCAGTTCAGTGAAGGTCTGACACCTTCCACTTTCACAATCATCTGTTTTTAGCCAAAATGGAGGCTAGATATAAATATTGAATGGCACTGAACAGGAAATCTCTGTTCAGGGTGCAGTCGGCTCTGATGAGAACTTCACATCAGTTTCTAGTCTCATTAAATAATGTTTACATCTGGCCACTGCCAAGTATGGAAGGTCGGCTCACTTAGCTGCTTCTCGAGGTAGACACAGGACCACGTTTGGTTTTAAAGTCTCTGGGTGGGTTATTGTAACATAAACCAAAAACCCAAACTGGTAACAGAAAAACAGCCTTTCTGGCTCAAAAGAAAGTAAACAGTTCATACAAAGTCCTGCCCAGCTCTTCTGGGACACCACATATGGCAGCTTCCGCAGGAACTCCTGTATGGAGGCTTCCTTTCCTCTACACACACAGACAGGGGAAAAAAAACTGGCTGGACATCTAACTCCCCCCAGCCACACCCTGGAGGTGGAGATATGGTTGGTAGGTGTCCCGCCCATCTCTGACCCGCCCACCATGAAAGCCAGGCCCATATAGCAACTGGATTGCTCTCAGCACATACTGTATCATGCTGGAGAAAACACTTATGTCTTTCACATCTCACAAGAAAGCAACCTTTGCAACACATATCTCCCCTCATATACGGCACCAGTGACACAAGATTAACCCCTTTCTGCCGTCGGATGGAATAGTACGTCCGATGGCAGAACCCCCGCTTTGCTGCGGGCTCCGGCGGTGAGCTGTTTTGAACAGCTGACATGTGCCCGCAATTGGCACTGGTGGAATCACGATCTGCCCACGCCTATTAACTAGTTAAATGCCGCTGTCAAACTCTGACAGCAGCATTTAACAAGTGCTTCAGGCCATCAGGCCAGAAATGCGCTCATCGCTGACCCCTGTCATTTGATCAGGGGTCAGCGATGCGTTGGCATGACAACCAGAGGTCTCCTGAAGACCTCTATGGTTGTTGATGCCAGATTGCTGTGAGCGCCACCCTATGGTCGGGGCTCATAGCAATGCTGTGATTCAGCTACATAGGAGCGATCTGAGCATCGCTCCTATGTAGCAGAGCCGATCATGCTATGCCAGCTTCTAGCCTCCCATGGAGACTATTGAAGCATGGCAAAAGTGAAAAAAAAAAGTTTTAAAAAATATGAAAAAAATAAAAATGATATAAAAGTTAAAATCACCCCCCTTTCGCCTCATTCAAAATAAAACAATTAAAAAAACGAAAACAAACATACACATATTTGGTATCGCCGGGTTCAGAATCGCCCGATCTATCAATAAAAGAAAAGGATTAACTTGATCGCTAATCGGCATAGTGAGAAAAAATTCAAAACGCTAGAATTATGGGGTTTTTTACATTAAAATGCAATAATGGGCAATCAAAATTTATTATTATTAAAAACATCAGCTCGACACGCAAAAATAAGCCCTCACCCGACCTGAGATCACGAAAAATGGAGACGCTACTGGTCTTGGAAAATTGTGGATTTTTTTTTTTTTTTTAGCAAAGTTTGGAATTTTACCACTTAGATAAAATATAACCTAGACATGTTTGGTGTCTATGAACTCATAATGACCTGGAGAATCATAATGGCAGGTCACTTTTAGCATTTAGTGAACCTAGCAAAAAAGCCAAACAAAAAACAAGTGTGGGATTGCACTTTTTTGCAATTTCACCACACGTGGAATTTTTTTCCTGTTTTCTAGAACACGGCATGGTAAAACCAATGGTGTCGTTCAAAAGTACAATGGAAAAATTAAAACGTTATGGCTCTGGGAAGGAGGGGAGCAAAAAATGAAAACACAAAACTGAAAAAAGCTCCTGGGTTAAGGGGTTAAAGAGAAACTGTCAGCTGGGTTTAGGACAATAAAATAAAGCCATGGCCATAATGGCACTGTGATGCTGATTAATCCGATAACTGCTCTGAAGGAATCCGATCTGTGGTTTTTGAATAATCATCCTCTAAAACTTTGTTCTAATGATGTCTTCTGTTCATCGGTGTGCATCGGGGCGGG
The DNA here is from genome assembly GCF_051348905.1 of Ranitomeya variabilis. Classification (NCBI taxonomy): domain Eukaryota; kingdom Metazoa; phylum Chordata; class Amphibia; order Anura; family Dendrobatidae; genus Ranitomeya; species Ranitomeya variabilis. Next base: position 662,800,871 of record NC_135232.1, on the reverse strand, counting down.
CTTAGGGGGTAGGGTCGTCTTCTGCTTTTCCACCCCTCCACTAACCTCCCTTGTTTCTTTCACATTACACTGATTATTCAGTGATCTGATTCCATTTTGAAATTCCATGCTGTTGCCATCATTCCCGTGGGCGGCGTGTGCGCAGTGTGATTTTAAGACCGGTCTTCAATAAAATGGTGCCAGTGCATGTGCATTCTAATGATTTCTTCGTTAAGCTGTAATCTCGATCTACGTGTACACCGCCTCCGGTGCCGTTTTATTGAAGACCTGAAGACTGGCTGTAGAATCACACTGCACACCTCAATGATGATGGCGGCGAAGAATTTTAAAAAGGAAGCTGTTAACTGAATAATCAATGACCTGTAAAACAAAACAGAAGAGGCTGGTGGAGGGGCAGAGAAGCAGAAAAAGATCCTACCCCCTAGACCCGCCCCAATGCACAGATGACATCATTGGAGCAAAACTTTACATGATGATTATTCAACAACCACAGATCAGATTTCCACCACAGCAAGTATAGGATTAATCTGCATCACAGTGCCTTTACGGCCATGGCTTTACTTTATAGTCCTAAATCCTGCTGACAGGTTCTCTTTAATAACAGCTGATCAGTGGCAGTGCTGATTGAAGGACCCCCTCCTATTTCATATTGGTGGTCTAGCCTAAGAGTAGGCCGTCAGCATTAGATGTCTGGCTATCCCCTTTAACAAAGCAAAAGACATCAGACATGTAAAGTTGCACGTTTCTGCATAAGGATATCTTACTGCATAAGTATAAGTATGTGTTTCATGTTAGATAATGGTATATTTATATATATATAGCTCTATTTTGTACATACTTTCTAGAATTAGGTTTTTTTTTACATTGTTTAATGTAATAATAATATTAATATCTATTTCATTTCCTCCAGAAGTCATGTTGCAAAGGGTTCAACTAATGGAACCCCCCTTAATGTGTTTGTGTTCTGTGTGTGTGTGTGTGTGTGTGTGCGTGTGTGCGTGCGTGCGTGTGTGTGTGTGTGTGCGTACGTGCGTATGTGTGTTCTGTCTGCAGGTGCCAAAGGACTAGTATACAAGAGTGAGTGTCATAAGTAATGGATGGTGGGTCTTTAAGCTCCTAATGAGCACCGAATTTCCTTTTTATGTTGGTAAATTAAATGGGCTTATTCAACAGCCTTGTTTTTACAACACTGTATATTAAACACTTGTGTTCAGGTCCACTGGCAGCCTAGATTAAAGCAATGCAATTCCAGTCATTTAACCCTTTGATCAACACGGTCAAGAGTAACTGTGGCATGATCAGAGAGGATTCCCGACTTTGATCGAGTCAGGGGATTACCAGTGAAAGGACTGGGGACTGTGAAATTCCTATGCAGTCAGCCCAAGGGACTTAGAAATAACCCCAGAGCTTTATGCACTGTCAGCCTGCTATAGAGCACAATGAAAAGACCATGCTTACTGCACACTGTGTCAAAATGACACACATGATGTAATAGCCTACAGAAGTATGCTAATAGAAAAGGATGAATATGAAATGCAATAAAAGGTGTAGAAAAATTATTGAAAAACGTGGCAAAAAACATGAATTTATTGCACATGCATTCCTAAACATACACATATTATGGTTCCATACGACTGTCATAAGCTAAATAATTCATCAACGAGGTTATTTAGGGTGGAATGTGAATGGTTTCAGAAACTTACCTTTTAATGATGCAGTCATTTTTTTTCCGTTTTGCTTATCTTCATTGTAGCAACGATAACATTTACGGTATTCCTTCATTTATGTGGCTGTACAAGATTTTTGTGTTGCTGTGTCAGCATATACGTGACCAGACAAATGATCAATCAGTAAGTTTGTGCTCCTGTCGAATTCATTAGGATATGAAAATGGTGCCTGCCAATTATGTACATGTCCTGGCAGATGAATAATAAGTTCTGCTCACCTGCCAATGTGGAAGTGAGCGTCTCCAGTCTTCCTTTTTAAAACTAATAGAAGGTTGATTACTAAAACAATAGAAATACAACCCGTCACAAAGAACAAGCTTACGTATGATTGCACTAAATGGAACCGATCATTGAATTTATGCTGCCTGTAGTGTGCTCGGTGTACAATTGCAGTCAGGTACATTTTACTATGAAACGCCTCGGCTTTTCAGAGAAAACATACTTTGAAAAATTGGACGGGAACTATACGGAGAGAGAAGACTAGTTGAGGGCTGCTCCTGGCTGGCTCATCCCTACAATGCTCCTGGCTGGCTCATCTCTACACTGCTCCATGTGCTAGACAGGTCCCTTTGTACCCACAACCAGATCGGTGCCAGGGGGTGGCACAAGCCTAGTCTCGTCTTTTCCTATGGTCTCTGGCCAGAACTATTGTTTTCTCTGAAATGATGGAGCATTTCAGAGAAAAATATACCTGACTGCAATCGTGCACCCATGCTCTGATTCATGCTGCCCGTGGCAGGATCCCTTTAATGAACTATTTAAGATATGGCTTGTGAAATACTTGAAAAATAAAAATTACTGCATCATTAAGGAGCTTGCTTGAGGGGTTACTTACAGGAAAATGGCTTTAATGATGAAAAATATCTATGAAAATCAAAGTGAACCCAAAAAATATCTGACCTCATGGGTGATTCAGTGAGACGCAGTATTGGGTACACTGAAATGTCCGGTGTGCTCACTGGACTATTCTGTGTACTTGTGAAGAAGAGACAAATACATGACTTAAGACATGTTAATATATAAAATAGTAATATTATTTAGGTGACCAGTGACAGCATCGCTGTAATTCAATTCTACGATTATACGGTAGATTATAAATAGAAAAATTAAAACTAAATTGAAAATTAAAATTTAGCATCTGTGGTTTTCAGTACTCTACTAGGCCAGACAATGTCCCCCGTGTGTTTTTTTTTCAAGAAACACAGCCTGCATGAAAGAGCCCCAATTTCTACACAACCCATAGAGCATAGATGTTACTGTCAGCCATTTTGTATATTTTTTAAACACTTTCCCTGGTACTCACTGGAGCTGAGCTGTCAGAATGAAAGTGGTGATGCAGCCTTTTTTTATCTGTGCCTTAATTGGCGTGTTTCAGGGCTAGTGGCAGAGAAAAGGCCCTTGGGACAGTGTGAAGCATGGACATTTGCTCATTTGAGTGTGTTGGCTGCAGAGATGAGACACTCCTGCTGACTGTGCACAGATGAGATCTCTATAGTGTTGGCAGGATTGCATCCTATTAACTCTCTTACTCCTGTGATCAATCACAACACATTTCCTTTAGTTGAATGTATAATACCCAGAATTACTTTACTGTTTGATTTTCCTGTGCTTCTTGAAAATTTTACTTAAAACTGACATTATTGAATTCAGTAAAATTCACAGTGTAGTATATATTGAGTAAACAGATTTACCCTGAATCTTTAACTCAGGTCACAAATTTAAAACTTTGACCCATCCTGAGAATGTGCCCAAAACATTCATAAAGTGTCTCTTTAACACTTTTTGGCATAAAACTACCCACTCTTTAGTGATCTGATTTGTTCACAGAATAGAGTTGACATGTTGTATATACAGTATGCGTCTCCAAAAATAGTCCCACAAAATATTGAAACCCATTTATGATAAGATTGACAGAAATCTTTAAAAGTTGGATCTAAGAATTCGGTGATGAAAAATGTAAAAATTGTTGCATTCTAAAGGTGAAAATGTACAATTACATAGTTTATGGTAAGAAGCAACGTAACTATGCTGCCTGAATGATGGCAGCATGTATCAGACTGGTTCCCTCATTACATCTATAGTTTAATCTGTACACTGCGGTGCTTAAAGGGGTTGTCTTAGAATAAAAATACAGTGGGTACGGAAAGTATTCAGACCCTTTTACATTTTTCACTCTTTGTTTCATTGCAGCCATTTGGTAAATTCAAAAAAGTTCATTTTTTTCTTATTAATGTATAGTCTGCACCCCATCTTGACTGAAAAAACCCTGAAATAACACATTGTTAGGTGTCAAGTTCCCGCCGCTGCACAGGGGGAATCTCAAACCATGTCTGTTGCAGTCTCCCATTCTCCTCCAGCCGCAGTGGAACCGGCTCAGCGGAGACATCGGTCCCAGCGTCTGGCTCAGCCTGATACTGTGCAAATAGTTACTGTTGCCTTTCCAGGCTCTGCCCTTGTAGCCAGCACTGGTCAGCGGCGAGCAGGCTTTTCTGGGACTAAGTCCTGCTTTTCACACACTGAGCATGCCCACGGGAGGACCTCTCATTGGAGGTCGGGGTCACACGCTCAGGCCCTGTTGCAGCTCCTATTGGTCCACCAGGAAGGTCCTGTAGAGCTGCGGCCATGCGCTAGTATCACATGTGTTTGGCTTATGCCAGTGGATACTATACCACTCTTTACGTATGTGGTTTGAGGCTGTAGCATTGGGGCTGTACACTCAGGCAGGCAGCTAGCGTCAGTGTGGGCAATTAGCCTTGGCTTAGCATCTGATTCCTTCATGTGTGCGGTTAGCACAGAAGAGTTCCAGAGCAAGCACAACCCTTAGCTAGGGTAATAGTTTTGTGTACAGCGCGACTCTGTGAGTCAACAGAGATCGCTTCCAGTTCACACGGGGTGAAGCTTAACCCACGTGTGAGCTCAGAGATTATCCGCCGTTAAATTGCAGCAGATATCTCTGCACGGTGGAACCCCGGCTGCGAACGCAATTTGTAGCTACCTATCTATACACGGTGCGTTCCGCTATCCCTAACACACATGGTCATAAGTATTCAGACTCTTTGCTCAGTATTAAGTAGAAGCACCCATTTGACCTAGTACAGCCATGAGTCTCCTTGGGAATGATGCAACAAGTTTTTCACACCTGGATTTGGGGATCCTCTGCCATTCTTCCTTGCAGATCCTCTCCAGTTCCGTCAGTTTGGATGGTGGACGTTGATGGACAGCCATTTTCAGGTCTCTCCAGAGATGCTCAATTGGGTTTAGGTCAGGGCTCTGGCTGGGCCAGTCAAGAATTGTCACAGAGTTGTTCTGAAGCCACTCCTTTGTTATTTTAGCTGTGTGTTTAGGGTCATTGTCTTGTTGGAAGGTGAACCGTTGGCCAAGTCTAAGGTCCATAGCACTCTGGAAGAGGTTTTCATCCAGGATGTCTCTGTATTTGGCCTCATTAACATTTCCTTCAATGCCAACCAGTCATCCTGTCCCTGCAGCTGAAAAACACCCCCATAGCATGATGCTGCCACCACCATGTTTCACTGTTGGGATTGTATTGGGCAGGTGATGAGAAGTGCCTGGTTCTCTCCTCACATACCACTAAGAATTATCACCAAAAAGGTCTATCTTCGTCTCATCAGACCAGAGAATCTTCATGTGTTTTTTTAGCAAACTCTATGCAGGCTTTCATATGTCTTGCACTGAGGAGAGGCTTCTTTCAGGCCACTCTGCCATAAAGGCCTGACTGGTGATAGAAGACTGCAGTGATAGTTGACTTTGTGGAACTTTCTCCCAACTCCCTACTTTATCTCTGGAGCGCAGCCACAGTGATCTTGGGGTTCTTCTTTACCTCTCTCACCAAGGCTCTTCTCCCACTATTGCTCAGTTTGGCTGGACGGCCAGGTCTAGGAAGACTTCTGGTGGTGCCAAACTTCTTCCATTTAAGGATTATGGAGGCCACTGTGCTCTTAGGAACCTTGAGTACTTCAGAAATTCTGTTGTAACCTTGGCCAGATCTGTTCCTTGCCACAATTCTGTCTCTGAGCTCCTTGGCCAGTTCGTTTGACCTCATGATTCTCATTTGGTCTGACATGCACTCTGAGCTGTGAGGTCTTTTATAGACAGGTGTGTGCCTTTCCAAATCAAGTCCTATCAGTTTAATTAAACACAGATGGACTCCAATGAAGGCGTAAAACCATCTCAAGGAGGATCACAAGGAAATGGACAGCATGTGATTTAACCCCTTCACCCCCAAGGGTGGTTTGCACGTTAATGACCGGGCCAATTTTTACAATTCTGACCACTGTCCCTTTATGAGGCTATAACTCTGGAACGCTTTGACGGATCTTGGCGATTCTGACATTGTTTTCTCGTGACATATTGTACTTCATGTTAGTGGTAAAATTTATTCGATATATCTTGCATTTATTTGTGAAAAAAACGAATATTTGGCGAAAATTTTGAAAATTTCGCAATTTTCCAACTTTGAATTTTTATGCCCTTAAATCACAGACATATGTCACGCAAAATACTTAATAAGTAACATTTCCCACATGTCTACTTTACATCAGTACAATTTTGGAACCAAAATTTTTTTTTGTGACGGAGTTATAAGGGTTAAAAGTTGACCAGCAATTTCTCATTTTTACAACACCATTTTTTTTTAGGGACCACATCTCATTTGAAGTCATTTTGAGGGGTCTATATGATAGAAAATACTCAAGTGTGACACCATTCTAAAAACTGCACCCCTCAAGGTGCTCAAAACCACATTCAAGAAGTTTATTAACCCTTCAGGTGTTTCACAGGAATTTTTTGAATGTTTAAATAAAAATGAGCATTTAACTTTTTTTCACACACAATTTATTTCAGCTCCAATTTGTTTTATTTTACCAAGGGTAACAGGAGAAAATGGACCCCCAAAGTTGTTGTACAATTTGTCCTGAGTACGCTGATACCCCATATGTGAGGGTAAACCACTGTTTGGGCGTATGGCAGAGCTCGGAAGGAAAGGAGCGCCATTTGACTTTTCAATGCAAAATTGACTGGAATTGAGATGGGACGCCATGTTGCGTTTGGAGAGCCCCTGATGTGCCTAAACACTGAAACCCCCTACAAGTGACACCATTTTGGAAAGTAGACCCCCTAAGGAACTTATCTTGATGTGTGGTGAGCACTTTGACCCACCAAGTGCTTCACAGAAGTTTATAATGCAGAGCCGTAAAAATAAAAAATCATATTTTTTCACAAAAATGATCTTTTTGCCCCCAATTTTTTATTTTCCCAAGGGTAAGAGAAGAAATTGGACCCCAAAAAATGTTGTGCAATTTGTCCTGAGTACGATGATACCCCATATGTGGGTGTAAACCATTGTTTGGGCGCATGGCAGAGCTTGGAAGGGAAGGAGCGCCATTTGACTTTTCAATGCAAAATTGACTGGAATTGAGATGGGACGCCATGTTGCGTTTGGAGAGCCCCTGATGTGCCTAAACATTGAAACTCCCTACAAGTGACACCATTTTGGAAAGTAGACCCCCTAAGGAACTTATCTAGATGTGTGGTGAGCACTTTGACCCACCAAGTGCTTCACAGAAGTTTATAATGCAGAGCCGTAAAAATAAAAAATCATATTTTTTCACAAAAATGATCTTTTCGCCCCCAATTTTTTATTTTCCCAAGGGTAAGAGAAGAAATTGGACCCCAAAAAATGTTGTGCAATTTGTCCTGAGTACGCTGATACCCCATATGTGGGTGTAAACCATTGTTTGGGCGCATGGCAGAGCTTGGAAGGGAAGGAGCGCCATTTGACTTTTCAATGCAAAATTGACTGGAATTGAGATGGGACGCCATGTTGCGTTTGGAGAGCCCCTGATGTGCCTAAACACTGAAACCCCCTACAAGTGACACCATTTTGGAAAGTAGACCCCCTAAGGAACTTATCTTGATGTGTGGTGAGCACTTTGACCCACCAAGTGCTTCACAGAAGTTTATAATGCAGAGCCGTAAAAATAAAAAATCATATTTTTTCACAAAAATGATCTTTTCGCCCCCAATTTTTTATTTTCCCAAGGGTAAGAGAAGAAATTGGACCCCAAAAAATGTTGTGCAATTTGTCCTGAGTACGCTGATACCCCATATGTGGGTGTAAACCATTGTTTGGGCGCATGGCAGAGCTTGGAAGGGAAGGAGCGCCATTTGACTTTTCAATGCAAAATTGACTGGAATTGAGATGGGACGCCATGTTGCGTTTGGAGAGCCCCTGATGTGCCTAAACATTGAAACTCCCTACAAGTGACACCATTTTGGAAAGTAGACCCCCTAAGGAACTTATCTAGATGTGTGGTGAGCACTTTGACCCACCAAGTGCTTCACAGAAGTTTATAATGCAGAGCCGTAAAAATAAAAAATCATATTTTTTCACAAAAATGATCTTTTTGCCCCCAATTTTTTATTTTCCCAAGGGTAAGAGAAGAAATTGGACCCCAAAAAATGTTGTGCAATTTGTCCTGAGTACGCTGATACCCCATATGTGGGTGTAAACCATTGTTTGGGCGCATGGCAGAGCTTGGAAGGGAAGGAGCGCCATTTGACTTTTCAATGCAAAATTGACTGGAATTGAGATGGGACGCCATGTTGCGTTTGGAGAGCCCCTGATGTGCCTAAACACTGAAACCCCCTACAAGTGACACCATTTTGGAAAGTAGACCCCCTAAGGAACTTATCTTGATGTGTGGTGAGCACTTTGACCCACCAAGTGCTTCACAGAAGTTTATAATGCAGAGCCGTAAAAATAAAAAATCATATTTTTTCACAAAAATGATCTTTTCGCCCCCAATTTTTTATTTTCCCAAGGGTAAGAGAAGAAATTGGACCCCAAAAAATGTTGTGCAATTTGTCCTGAGTACGCTGATACCCCATATGTGGGTGTAAACCATTGTTTGGGCGCATGGCAGAGCTTGGAAGGGAAGGAGCGCCATTTGACTTTTCAATGCAAAATTGACTGGAATTGAGATGGGACGCCATGTTGCGTTTGGAGAGCCCCTGATGTGCCTAAACATTGAAACTCCCTACAAGTGACACCATTTTGGAAAGTAGACCCCCTAAGGAACTTATCTAGATGTGTTTTGAGAGCTTTGAACCCCCAAGTGTTTCACTACAGATTATAACGCAGAGCCGTGAAAATAATTTTTATTTTTTTTCTCAAAAATGATTTTTTAGCACCCAGCTTTGTATTTTTACAAGGGTAACAGAATAAATTGGACCCCAAAATTTGTTTTCCAATTTGTCCTGAGTACGCTGATACCCCATATGTGGGGGGGAACCACTGTTTGGGCGCATGACAGAGCTCGGAAGGGAAGGAGCGCCATTTGGAATGCAGACTTAAATGGATTGGTCAGCAGCCGTCACGTTGCATTTGCAGAGCCCCTGATGTACCCAAACAGTACAAACCCCCCACAAGTGACCCCATATTGGAAACTAGACCTCCCAAAGAACTTATCTAGATGTGTTTTGAGAACTTTGAACCCCCAAGTGTTTCACTAAAGTTTATAGCGCAAAGCCGTGAAAATAAAAATTCTTTTTTTTTTTCACAAAAATGATTTTTTAGCCCCCAGTTTTGTATTTTCACAAGGGTAACAGGATAAATTAGACCCCAAAAGTTGTTGTCCAATTTGTCCTGAGTACGCTGATACCCCATATGTGGGGGGGAACCACTGTTTGGGTGCATGACAGAGCTCGGAAGGGAAGGAGCGCCATTTGGAATGCAGCCTTAAATGGATTGGTCTGCAGGCGTCACGTTGCATTTGCAGAGCCCCTGATGTACCCAAACAGTACAAACCCCCCACAAGTGACCCCATATTGGAAACTAGACCTCCCAAGGAACTTATCTAGATGTGTTGTGAGAACTTTGAACCCCCAAGTGTTTCACTACAGTTTATAACGCAGAGCCGTGAAAATAAAACATCTTTTTTTTCCCACAAAAATGATTTTTAGCCCCCCAAATTTTTATTTTCCTAAGGATAACAAGAGAACTTGGACCCCAGAAGTTGTTGTTCAATTTGTCCCGAGTACGCTGATAACACATATGTTGGGGTAAACCCCTTTTTGGGCGCACGGGAGAGCTCGGAAGGGAAGGAGCACTGTTTTACTTTTTCAACACAGAATTGGCTGGAATTGAGATTGGACGCCATGTCGCGCTTGTAGAGCCCCTGATGTGCCTGGACAGTGGAAACTCCCCAATTCTACCTGAAACCCTAACCCAAACACACCCCTAACCCTAATCCCAACGGTAACCCTAACCACACCCCTAGCCCTGACACACCCATAATTCTAATCCCAACCCTAATCCAAACGTAAATGTAATCCAAACCCTAACCCTAACTTTAGCCCCAACCCTAACTTTAGCCCCAACCCTAACTTTACCTCCAACCCTAGCCCTAACCCTAACCCTAACCCTACCCCTAACCCTAACCCTAAACGTGACTGAAATACGTGGCACTGAAATACGTGGCACTGAAATACGTGGCACTGAAATACGTGGCACTGAAATACGTGGCACTGAAATACGTGGCACTGAAATACGTGATACGTGGCACTTAAATACGTGGCACTGAAACACGTGGCACTGAAATACGTGATACGTGGCACTGAAATACGTGGCACTGAAATACGTGGCACTGAAATACGTGGCACTGAAATACGTGGCACTGAAATACGTGGCACTGAAATACGTGGCACTGAAATACGTGGCACTGAAATATGTGATACGTGGCACTGATACGTGGCACTGATACGTGGCACTGAAATACGTGGCACTGAAATACGTGGCACTGAAATACGTGGCACTGAAATACGTGGCACTGAAATACGTGGCACGTGGCACTGAAATACGTGGCACTGAAATACGTGGCACTGAAATACGTGGCACTGAAATACGTGATACGTGGCACTTAAATACGTGGCACTGAAACACGTGGCACTGAAATACGTGATACGTGGCACTGAAATACGTGGCACTGAAATACGTGGCACTGAAATACGTGGCACTGAAATACGTGGCACTGAAATACGTGGCACTGAAATACGTGGCACTGAAATACGTGGTACTAAAATATGTGGCACTGAAATACGTGATACGTGGCACTGAAATACGTGATACGTGGCACTGAAATATGTGATACGTGGCACTGAAATACGTGGCACTGAAACACGTGGCACTGAAATACGTGGCACTGAAATACGTGGCACTGAAATACGTGGCACTATGACTGTCAGAAAATGTTCATTAAACGGTTAGGGGTGAGGTTAGGGGTAGAGTTAGGGTTAGGGTTTGGATCCCTTTATCACCTTGATGGTGGTGGGTGGCTTTTCAGTGTGTTTAAATGCATGCGTTTTTAACGCAAACAAACGCATGTGCTTAAAAACGCAAGAAAATACTGCAGGTTGTATTTCTGAAAATGAACGCATGCAGAAAAAAAACGCATGCGTTTGAAAACGCGACCAAACGCGTACAAAAAAACCGCATGCGTTTTCAATGTTAAATATAGGGAAAAAATGCATGCGTTTTTTGTGCAAAAAACGCTGCAGACAAAAACGCAAGTGTGAAACCAGCGACGCTTTTTATAGCAAAAAAGTTTTTGCGTCTCCACATTTTGAGACCTATAATTTTTCCACATTTTGCTCCACAGAGTCATGTGAGGTCTTGTTTTTTGCGGGACGAGTTGACGTTTTTATTGGTAACATTTTCGGACACGTGACCGTTTTTGATCGCTTTTTATTCCGATTTTTGTGAGGCAGAATGACCAAAAACCAGCTATTCATGAATTTCTTTTGGGGGAGGCGTTTATACCGTTCCGCGTTTGGTAAAATTGATAAAGCAGTTTTATTCTTCGGGTCAGTACGATTACAGCGATATCTCATTTATATCATTTTTTTATGTTTTGGCGCTTTTATACGATAAAAACTAAAATATAGAAAAAATAATTATTTTCGTATCGCTTTATTCTCAGGACTATAACTTTTTTATTTTTTTGCTGATAATGTTGTATGGCGGCTTGTTTTTTGCGGGACAAGATGACGTTTTCAGCGGTACCATGGATATTTATATCAGTCTTTTTGATCGCGTGTTATTCCACTTTTTGTTCGGCGGTATGGTAATAAAGCGTTGTTTTTTGCCTCGTTTTTTTTTTTTTTTTCTTACGGTGTTTACTGAAGGGGTTAACTAGTGGGGCAGTTTTATAGGTTGGGTCGTTACGGACGCGGCGATACTAAATATGTGTACTTTTATTGTTTTGTTTTTTTTATTTAGATAAAGAAATGTATTTATGGGAATAATATATTTTTTTTTATTATTATTTATTTAGGATTTTTTTTTTTTTTTTTTTTACACATGTGGAAAAATTTTTTTTTAACTTTTTTACTTTGTCCCAGGGGGGGACATCACAGATCATTGATCTGGCAGTGTGCACAGCACTCTGCCAGATCGACGATCTGCTGTGCAGGGCTGCAGGCTTACCAAGTGTCTGCTCTGAGCAGACACTCGGTAAGCCACCTCCTTCCCTGCAGGACCCGGATGCCGCGGCCATCTTGGATCCGGGACCTGCAGCCAGGAAGGAGGTAGGAGACCCTCGCAGCAACGCGATCACATCGCGTTGCTCCGGGGGTCTCAGGGAAGCCCGCAGGGAGCCCCCTCCCTGCGCGATGCTTCCCTATACCGCCGGTACACTGCGATCATGTTTGATCGCGGTGTGCCGGGGGTTAATGTGCCGGGGGCGGTCCGTGACCGCTCCTGGCACATAGTGCCGGATGTCAGCTGCGATATGCAGCTGACACCCGGCCGCGATCGGCCGCGCTCCCCCCGTGAGCGCCGCTGATCGGTGATGACGTACTATCCCGTCGGCGGTCATACGGGCCCACCCCACCTCGACGGGATAGTACGTCAAATGTCGGGAAGGGGTTAAATGAGTGTCTGAGCAAAGGGTCTGTTAGGGCTATCGGAACACACAGTAAATATAATGATAGTAAAGGTGCGTTCACAGCCCGGGGTCCACCGTGCAGCAGTGGTACCTGCTGCTAGTTAATGGCGGCACTATATGGCAGTACTTCACCAGAATAGATACGGGTTCCATCACCCGGTCTGTATAAGAGCGAACTCTGTTGCTTCACAGAGTCACAGGGAATAAAGGTAACGCTGTGCCCTGTTAGTCACAGGGTGCAGCAAATGGATACTAGTGGGCTCCCTGCAATTCACCCCCACTATGCTGGTGATTGATCCCGCTCTGACCCTTGGTGGCTTTTGACCCTGCGCCTGAGGACACCCTGAGTAAGATGCTGGGATCAAGCAGGAGTTCCCACCCTACACTGAGAAACTGGAGATAGCCGCACAAAGTGCGTACAGCACCGCACTGGCGGTCACTGCTGGTTAGACGCAGTATAGATTGTGCCTGGTGCTGGATGGCACTATCTGGTGCTAAACAGCTCCATCATTCACGAACATTCGTCAACTCTAGGGATGGGAATGATTCTGAGCTTTCACCAGAACAGGCATACATCCACACACACACAATTATTGATTTATACTAGCGCATGGCCATGCAAACCTTTTATAGGGGAAGCTCTCCGGGACCTTCCTAATGGTCCAATAGGAGCTGCTACAGGACCTGAGCATGTGACCCCCGACCTCCAATGAGAGGTCGTCCCTTGGGCATGCTCAGTAGAGGAAAAGCAGGACTTAGTTTCAGGAGCGTCTGCTCGCCGCTGATCAGTGCTGGTTACAATGGCTGAGCCTGGAAGAGCTGCAGTAACCAAGTTCACATTATCAGCCTGAGCCAGATGCTGGGACAGACGTCTCTGCTGAGCAGGCTCCACTGCGGCTGGAGAAGAATGGGAGACTGCAGCGGAAGTGGTTCGAGATTCCCCCTGTGCAGCGGCGGGAACTCAACACCTAACAGGGTCTGAATACTTATGACCATGTGATATTTCAGGGGTTTTTTTTAATTAAATTTGCAAAAATTTCTACATTTCCATTTTTTTCAGTCAAGATGAGGTGCGGAGTGTACATTAATGTGAAAAAATTAACTTTTTGGAATTTACCAAATGGCTGCAAAGAAACAAAGAGTGACAAATTTAAAGGGGTCTGAATACTTTCCATACCTACTGTAAGTTAATAAGTTCCAAAATTAGATGTGTTAAAAAATTTTCCTGTCCCGAGATAATCTTATAAATATACCCCTGTGAAATGGCTGTGTCTGACCGTGCATCAACACCGTCATATATACTTCATCGCCTGGGTAAGGGAGGAAGCAAGAGCATATATAAACAGGACAACATGGGATCGCAGCTGATCCTTTCTAGGAGGTAAAACAAGTTTTTAAACAGATAGGGAAATGTTTTTCCTTACAGAAATCAGCAGCAGTGACCCCATTCTGTCCTGTCTATATACTCTCTTTTGCTTCCTCACCTACCCAGGAGATTTGGTACAGTATGTGCTGACCATGTTCCTGCACGGTCAGACACAGCCATTACACAGTACATAGCAGGGGCACATTTATAAGATTATCTCAGCATAGGAACATTTTTTTTAACACATCCAATTGTGGAACTTATTTTTATTCCAAGATCTATTGATTAAAGTGTAATTTGTGTGTGGGACAACCACTTTAAGAGAAAACATAGTTGAATCCGGGGACAGGGTGACCTGGAAGACCAGTCAAAAAGGCCAGTCCCTGACGAGTTATCCACTCTCTGCTCAGCTAGACTGATATGTCTCTCCCTATATACAGTACATGTAGATAGTAACCTGTCAATCAAGCATAACCTGACTGGAGAAACAGCAATGACTGGCCTCTCTGACTTGTCTTCCAGGTCACTGTTTTCTCCTAAAAGGAATCTGACAGGAGATTCATGTTGCCTGAACAACGAGCTACATTAATTAGACAATTGCTGCATTATTTCAGCTGTGTGAGTTTCATAGGATACACTCTTTGAATACCCTGCTGGGGAATATGCAGATTCTCTCTGCCCTGCTCATCTATTCTCACAGATATATGTGTGTACGTGTATATATATATATATATATATATATATATATATATATATATATATATATATATATATATATATATATATATACACAGTACAGACCAGAAGTTTGGACACACCTTCTCATTTAAAGGTTTTTCTGTATTTTCATGACTATGAGAATTGTACATTCACACTGAAGGCATCAAAACTATGAATTAACACATGTGGAATTATATAACAAAAAATTAACAAGAAAGTGTGAAACAACTGAAATTATGTCTTATATTCTAGGTTCTTCAAAGTAGCCACATTTTGCTTTGATGATTGCTTTGCACACTCTTGGCATTCTCTTGATGAAATTCAAGAGGTAGTCACCGGGAATGGACTTCCAGCAATCTTGAAGGAGTTCCCAGAGATGCTTAGCACTTGTTGGTCCTTTTGTCTTCACTCTGCGGTCCAGCTCACCCCAAACCATCTCGATTGGGTTCAGGTCTGGTGACTGTGGAGGCCAGGTCATCTGGTGTAGCACCCCATCACTCTCCTTCTTGGTCAAATATCCCTTACACAGCCTGGAGGTGTGTTTGGGGGTCATTGTCCTGTTGAAAAATAAATGATGGTCCAACTAAACGCAAACTGGATTAAATAGCATGCCGCTGCAAGATGCTGTGGTAGCCATGCTGGTTCAGTATGCCTTCAATTTTGAATAAATCCCCAACAGCTGCAAGCTGAAAGCAAGCACCTCCAACGTGGTATTTTCCGAAATACTGCCTGTACCACGTGCCACGCCAGAGAGGCAACGGGAGATTAGGGAGGTTAATAAGTGGCTCAAGAATTGGTGTAGGAAGGAGGGGTTTGGGTTCCTGCAGAACTGGGCCGACTTCTCAGTGGGCTACAGGCTCAACGCTAGGGACGGGCTGCACCTCAATGGGGAAGGTGCAGCTGTGCTGGGGGAGAAAATGGCTAGAAGGTTGGAGGAGTGTTTAAACTAGGGATTGGGGGGAGGGTATTCAATTTATAGGAGGGGAAGATAGGGCAGATAGAGACCTGGGCACAAATAAGGAAGTTGGGGGTGGCGGTGGCATGGGGGGTGGGGTTAGAATAATTTAAGAAAGAATAGAGGAACATCAAGTGCATGTATACTAATGCCAGAAGTCTCACCAACAAAATGGACGAATTATAATTAATGTTGTTGGAGCATAATTATGACATGGTGGGGATATCTGAAACATGGCTAGATGAGAGCCATGACTGGGCTGTTAACTTGCAGGGCTATAGCCTTTTCAGAAATGACCGTACAGATAAGCGAGGGGGAGGGGTGTGTCTGTATGTAAAATCGTCCTTAAAACCCATCCAGCGTGATAATATAGGTGAATTTAATGAAAATGTAGAGTCCCTGTGGGTGGAGATAAGGGGAGGGGGAAAAAATAATAAATTACTGATAGGGGTTTGTTATAAATCTCCAAAAATAATGGAAGCAATGGAGAATATCCTCGTAAAGCAAATAGATGAAGCTGCGACTCAAGGAGAAGTCATTATTATGGGGGACTTCAACTACCCTGAAATAGATTGGGGAACAGAAACCTGCAGTTCCAGCAAAGGTAATCGGTTTTTGACAACTATGAGAGACAATTACCTTTCACAACTGGTTCAGGACCCAACAAGGAGGGGGGCACTGCTAGACCTAATATTAACCAACAGGCCAGAGCGCATATCAAATATAAGGATTGGGGGTCACTTGGGGAATAGTGATCACAAAATAATAAGTTTTCGTGTATCCTTTAATAAGATGTGTAGTAGAGGGGTTACAAGGACACTAAACTTCAGGAGGGCAAATTTCCAACGGATGAGAGAGGATCTTGGTGCAATTAACTGGGACGATATCCTGAGACATAAAAATACACAAAGAAAATGGGAGACGTTTATTAGCATCCTGGATAGGACCTGTGCACAGTATATACCGTATGGGAATAAACATACTAGAAATAGGAGGAAACCAATATGGCTAAATAGAGCTGTAAGGGGCGCAATAAGTGACAAAAAGAAAGCATTTAGAGAATTAAAGGAAGTAGGTAGTGATGAGGCATTAAATAAATACAGAAAATTAAATAAATTCTGTAAAAAGCAAATCAAGGCAGCAAAAATTGAGACAGAGAGACTCATTGCCAGAGAGAGTAAAAATAATCCCAAAATATTCTTTAACTACATAAATAGTAAGAAACTAAAAAATGAAAGTGTTGGCCCCCTTAAAAATAGTCTGGGTGAAATGGTGGATGAGGATGAGGAAAAAGCCAATATGCTAAATGACTTTTCTTCATCAGTATTTACACAAGAAAATCCCATGGCAGACAATATGATCAGTGATAACAAAAATTCCCCATTAAGTGTCACCTGCTTAACCCAACAGAAAGTACGGCGGCGTCTAAAAATCACTAAAATTGACAAATCTCCGGGCCCGGATGGGATACACCCCCGAGTACTGCAGGAATTAAGTACAGTCATTGATAGACCATTATTTTTAATCTTTAAAGAGTCCATAATAACAGGGTCTGTACCACAAGACTGGCATATAGCAAATGTGGTGCCAATATTCAAAAAGGGGACAAAAGCTGAACTCGGAAATTATAGGCCAGTAAGCTTAACCTCTACTGTGGGTAAAATCCTGGAGGACATTCTAAGGGATGCTATACTGGAGTATCTGAAGAGGAATAACCTCATGACCCAGTATCAGCAAGGGTTTACTAGGGACCGTTCATGTCAGACTAATTTGATCAGCTTCTATCAAGAGGTAAGTTCTGGACTGGACCAAGGGAACCCAGTAGATGTAGTGTACATGGACTTTTCAAAAGCTTTTGATATGGTGCCACACAAAAGGTTGATACATAAAATGAGAATAATGGGGATAGGGGAAAATATGTGTAAGTGGGTTGAGAGCTGGCTCAGGGATAGGAAACAAAGGGTGGTTATTAATGGAGCACACTCGGACTGGGTCGCGGTTAGCAGTGGGGTACCACAGAAGTCAGTATTGGCCCCTCTTCTTTTTAACATATTTATTAATGACCTTGTAGGGGGCATTCAGAGTAGAATTTCAATATTTGCAGATGACACTAAACTCTGCAGGGTAATCAATACAGGGGAGGACAATTTTATATTACAGGATGATTTATGTAAACTAGAAGCTTGGGCTGATAAATGGCAAATGAGCTTTAATGGGGATAAATGTAAGGTCATGCATGTCATAATAAGATGTATAACTATGTGCTTAATTCTAAAACTCTGGGCAAAACCGTCAATGAAAATGACCTGGGTGTATGGGTGGATGACAAACTCATATTCAGTGGCCAGTGTCAGGCAGCTGCTACAAAGGCAAATAAAATAATGGGATGCATTAAAAGAGGCATAGATGCTCATGAGGAGAACATAATTTTACCTCTATACAAGTCACTAGTTCGACCACACTTAGAATACTGTGCACAGTTCTGGTCTCCGGTGTATAAGAAAGACATAGCTGAACTAGAGCGGGTGCAGAGAAGAGCGTCCAAGGTTATTAGAGGACTGGGGGGTCTGCAATACCAAGATAGGTTATTACACTTGGGGTTATTTAGTTTGGAAAAATGAAGACTAAGGGGTGATCTTATTTTAATGTATAAATATATGAGGGGACAGTACAAAGACCTTTCTGATGATCTTTTTAATCATAGACCTGAGACAGGGACAAGGGGGCATCCTCTACGTCTGGAGGAAAGAAGGTTTAAGCATAATAACAGACACGGATTCTTTACTGTAAGAGCAGTGAGACTATGGAACTCTCTGCCGTATGATGTAGTAATGAGTGATTCATTACTTAAATTTAAGAGGGGACTGGATGCCTTTCTTGAAAAGTATAATGTTACAGGGTATATACACTAGATTCCTTGATAGGGCGTTGATCCAGGGAACTAGTCTGACTGCCGTATGTGGAGTCGGGAAGGAATTTTTTTCCCCAATGTGGAGCTTACTCTTTGCCACATGGTTTTTTTTTGCCTTCCTCTGGATCAACATGTTAGGGCATGTTAGGTTAGGCTATGGGTTGAACTAGATGGACTTAAAGTCTTCCTTCAACCTTAATAACTATGTAACTATGTAACTATGTAACAGTGTCACCAGCAAAGCACCCCCACACCATCACACCTCCTCCTCCATGCTTCACAGTGGGAACCAGGCATGTAGAGTCCATCCGTTCACCTTTTCTGCATCGCACAAAGACACGGTGGTTGGAACCAAAGATCTCAAATTTGGACTCATCAGACCAAAGCACAGATTTCCACTGGTCTAATGTCCATTCCTTGTATTCTTTAGCCCAAACAAGTCTCTTCTGCTTGTTGCCTGTCCTTAGCAATGGTTTCCTAGCAGCTATTTTACCATGAAGGCCTGCTGCACAAAGTCTCCTCTTAACAGTTGTTGTAGAGATGTGTCTGCTGCTAGAATTCTGTGTGGCATTGACCTGGTCTCTAATCTGAGCTGCTGTTAACCTGCGATTTCTGAGGCTGGTGACTCAGATAAACTTATCCTCAAAAGCAGAGGTGACTCTTGGTCTTCCTTTCCTAGGGCGGTCCTCATGTGAGTCAGTTTCTTTGTAGCGCTTGATGGTTTTTACCACTACACTTGGGGACACTTTCAAAGTTTTCACAATTTTTCAGACTGACTGACCTTCATTTCTTAAAGTAATGATGGCCACTCATTTTTCTTTACTTAGCTGCTTTTTTTCTTGCCATAATACAAATTCTAACAGTCTATTCAGTAGGACTATCAGCTGTGTATCCACCAGACTTCTGCACAACACAAATGATGGTCCCAACTCCATTTATAAGGAAAGAAATCCCACTTATTAAACCTGAGAGGGCACACCTGTGAAGTGAAAACCATTTCCGGTGACTACCTCTTGAAGCTCATCAAGAAAATGCCAAGAGTGTGCAAAGCAGTCATCAAAGCAAAAGGTGGCTACTTTGAAGAACCTAGAATATAAGATAGAATTTAAGTTGTTTCACACTTTTTTGTTAAGTATATAATTCCACATGTGTTAATTCATAGATTTGATGCCTTCAGTGTGAATGTACAATTTTCATAGTCATGAAAATGCAGAAAAATCTTTAAATGATAAGGTGTGTCCAAACTTTTGGTCTGTACTGTATATATACATCTGTCAGAAAATAGTGGAGTAAGACAGAGAGAAGCCAACTGCCTATGACTAGCTATACAGTATATAGACTTTATTGACACAATGGACATAAACAGAGGTTGAAATGCAGGTGCATCTCACAGAATTAGAATATCATCAGAAAGTTAATGTATTTCAGTTCTTCAAAATGAAAAGTGAAACTCATATATTATATAGAGTCATTACAAACAGAGTGAAGTCTCCACAATCAATGATGGTTTGGGGAGCCATGTCATCTGCTGGTGTAGGTCCACTGTGTTTTATCAAGACCAAAGTCAGCGCATCCATCTACCAGGAAATTTTAGAGCACTTTATACTTCCCTCTGCCAACAAGCTTTTTGGAGATGGAAAATTCATTCTCCAGCAGGACTTGGCACCTGTCCTCACTACCAAAAGTACCAATACCTGGTTTAAAAACAACAGTATCACTGTGCTTGATTGGCCGAAAAACTCGCCTGACCTTAAGCCCATTGGTATTGTCAAGAGAAAGATGAGAGACACCAGACCCAACAATGCAGACAAGCTGAAGGCTGTTATCAAAGCAAACTGGGCTTCCATAACACCTCAGCAGTGCCACATGCTGATCGCCTCCATGCCACGCCGCATTGATGCAGTAATTGATGCAAAAGGAGCCCCAACCAAGTATTGAGTGCATTTACTGAGCATATATTTCAGTAGGCCAAAATTTCAGATTTTTAAATAATTTTTCAAGCTGGTGTTATAAAGTATTCTAATTTACTGAGATAATGACTTTGGGGTTTTCATTGGCTGTAAGCCATAATCATCAACATTAACAGAAATAAACACTTGAAACAGATCACTCTGTTTGTAATGACTCTACCTAATATATGAGTTTCACTTTTTGTATTGAAGAACTGAAATAAATTAACTTTTTGATGATATTCTAATTTTGTGAGATGCACCTGTACATGTTTGCAGTGAGGGAGCTGGCACTTTGGTTAGGGCAGCATGAATTACTTCTCAGGTTCCATTTAATGAGGGTGTCCAATTTTTATCATCAGATTTTTATAGCAATCGGAGCTCCAATTTCCTACACGAGGCTCCAAATCGCTTTATTAAGACAAACAAAAGGTAAACCTCCGGTTGCTTGTAGCAATCAGTATAAGGGTACCGTCACACAGTGCCATTTTCATCGCTACGACGGCACGATTCGTGACTTTCTAGCGATATCGTTACGATATCGCTGTGTCTGACACGCTACTGCGATCCGGATCCCCGCTGAGAATCGTACGTCGTAGCAGATCATTTGAAACTTTCTTTCCTCGTCTAGTGTCCCGCTGTGGCGGCATGATTGCATCGTGTGACACAGGTTGTATACGATGTGCGCACAGTAACCAACGGCTTCTACATCGCAAATACGTCATGAAATTATCGCTCCAGCGCCGTGTATTGCAACGTGTGACTGCAGTCTACGACGCTGGAGCGATAATTATACGACGCTGCAACGTGCCGTTGTAGCGATGAAAATGGCACTGTGTGACGGTACCCTAAGGCAAAGGAGCTGGCAATATACTGATTCTGTAATAAACTCAATGACAAACCATGCACCAAGTTGCTTTTCTTCTCTCTCATGGTGACTGCAAGCAGCCCAAAACGTATATAGGGCATTTGAGCTTTATCAGAAAAACAAAGTTCTGATTGTCATGAAAATATATTGTGAAATTAGTTAACACAGAAAATGGTATTAAAGATGGACATTTCCCTATATTGCATATATTATGAGTAATATGTGTTCTCCCTAATACCTCTCAGAATGTATTGATTATAATATTTTATAATGCGGTTTGCTGTATGACGGCAGGACAGCAATGTTACAGTGTCTGTGTGGGTTTCACTTTAGTGGTTGTCTTGATCATGACAGTGATTACTTCTCTTGCTCCGCTTCCTTTCAATATATGCTTTCCATCAATAATTTGTGATAGTTTAATAATAGCTATATTAGATCTGACCCAATTGTTTGCTCTTTATGGCACAACTATTCTATTTAAAATATTGTGACATTTTTGACTTGCAAATCCTTGTTTTATTTATAAAGAAAGCCCCTATTTACAAGTAACCATCAGGTTGGGGTTATTCGGCAACTTTGGCTGTGTTACTAGTTACGCGGCTAAAGATCGCTATGTGCCATTGTTACATCTCCGCATAATGCAAATGAATGGGGACACTCCGCGACTCCTAGGGTACTGTGACCGTGCCAAGCAAGTCTCAGAAATCATGTTTGTTGCGGTTCCATAGGGATTGCAATGCGACCTTATTCACCTGCATTATGTTTTGATGTAGCAACTGTGAAAATCGGTGTTTACCCCCAGCCAATATCATACATTGGCTGTATAACAGAAAAATACAGCTAAAAATAATTTCCTGTGCCGTCATAGCTGAATATTAGTACTCTATACTGTTTTGTATCTGTTTAGGACAATGTGGTAGCATCATGAAAAGGTAACAAGAACCTTCTTGTTTTGTTAAAGAGAAGTTGACGTGTTGATCTGCAGATGTTATGTTATAGGGCAGGAGAAGCTGAGCAGATTAATATATTTGTGTTAGAAGATGTATTCAATTTTATTCCCTGGATTTCTATGCTTAGGTTCCAGTGGTTAGTCTGGACTTAGTGAAGTGTAGCCCTCTGTGGATGACACTGTGTACAGATGTAGCTGTCACTCAACAAGTAAGAACGCCTCCCTGGACTCCTAAGCATAGAAAGACAGGGAATTAAAATGAACAAGATGCAAGTTATGCCATATTTTTTCCCCACAAATCTATATATCTACTTGTTGTTCTCCACCTGCCCTGTAACTTGCTGCTTACTGATTGTACTCCATATACAATTTGACAGGCTTCTTTTGATGTTACGCAAGACCATGTTGAGCTCTGTTTAGTTGTCATTTTCTGGTAGTGTTCTGATGACACAGAAGGGGAAACCCTTAAATAAAGAAATCTTTTAGTAAATGGTACTCTCTCTGTATTTGCTTCTTTATTCACTTATATTTTTCTTAAATGCTCCCAAGAAGTTTACAAGGAAGGTAAGAGAAACTAGAACAGAACGGAGCCCGTGACTGACCCAGAATGCGTCCTTCATGGCTACATATCAAGCTGATCAGATCCTGATGACAATGAAACCAGTCATAGCTAGAAACGCAAATTGAATTGTTTACAAATATGAAGAAATTCACTTTAAATATTGCTCCGTGTTCTATGTTTTCTTTGTTCCTCTTGATTGCCATATCTTGATATGTAGCCTGTTTGTCCCAAGACTGCCGCATGTCTTACTGGCTGTCAGTGTGTTCTGTATTGTACTAGTAAAACAAGACCTTATTTTTTGGTTAAAGGGACCCTGTCAGCATATTTTTACATATGGAAATAATGGTTTGGCCATATAGGTGCTTATCACTAAGAAAAATAACGCCTTCTTTGCAGAGATCCAGGGAGGCAGCTGTGAGAAATCTAATGTAGAAGCCATATGCAAATCAGTCAGGAAGTGCATTGGGGGGTGTCAGTGCACTTGGAAACTGTAATCCAAATGTATTGACATGCACTCAGGGTATTTCCAGCCTGATTTGCATATAGCTTCTATGATAGCTTTCTCACAACTTGCACATTGGATAACTAAAAAGAAAGCATCATTTTTATGGGAGACAAATGTCTGCCAGCTATAATTCCATATATACAAATGTGCTGACAGCTTCACTTTAAATTTACTTCATATGTATAATATTCCGAGAAAAACAGACCTACAAATCCAGATATTTCTATACAAAATCCAAATATTTGGCAAATGTTATACATATGAAGCATCTCTCTTTCTCTTATTATACCATCCATATAGAGTTTCATGATCATTTATGGATGTGTATCCTCCTTCCAGTTATGCAATCTTCTGTCAGTTGAGTAATTATTTTTCTCCATTGCACTACAGGCATCACAAGGAGGCGGTCATAGAACATTACTCTATGGCCATGCAATCTTATTGCGACATTCATTCAGTGGTATGGTAAGTAGCAAAATGTTGTGGCTTATTGTGGTAATCGTTGTTCACTTATGGTATTATTGACTGGGGACACGTTGGTCTTATTCAATGTTTTATATAACTCAAATATTACAGTTTTTCATAGTAATATGCTTTACATAGGCTGCTACAGGGGAAAGTAATGGCTACCTATGCAATACATGGACAGAATAGATCAGCCAGAGCAGGAGCTGCATTTACTGTACATGGCTCCTTACATTTCTGTCTTATTGAGAGGTTTTCCAGAGGAGCTTCTCTTCTCTTCCATATTCCCTAAAACTCCAATGGCACCACCAAAGTGTGATCCAAACAGTATTCATCATACCGCACATAACATCCAAACTTTCTACCTCATTATGATAACACACTGAACAAAAAATGTAGCCCTAAGGAGATGAATATCAAATTCAGCATTTCTGCTCCTGTTCGGTCAAGAATATTTTATAGACTGGGTCAACAATTTATTGCTAATAGGAATCTGTCACTAGGTTTTTGCAACCGAATCTGAGAGCAGTATGATGTAATGTAGAGGCAGAGACCATGATTCCAAAGATGTATCACTTACTAGGATGCTTAGTGTAGTTTCTATTAAATCACTATTTTAGCAGCAGGAGATTACCGCTGGAGGACCATTAGGCCTGCTACCAGGTAGTCCAACCACGCCACCAACACCGAGTGGCAGAGTTCTGCCTATGCACAGTGTACAGAGAAATGTGCCAATCAGTGCTGTGGGCGGGATTATACAGAGCTCAGCCCTCAGAGAACTGCTATATTTGTAGCAGAGAAAACTGGGATTTTATCAAAACTGCAGCAACCAGTTAAGTAAGTAACACATCTCTGAAATCGGTGTCTCTGCCCTGACATGATGTTATTCATCTCAGATTGCATAACAAATAGCTGGGAAAGATTCCCTTTAATGTGTTATAGTCCAGACAATAGACTGAACTGGAAAATGTTTGATTCCGAACACTTTCCACGCAACCTACAATATTTGAGATACAGACTGCTGAAATACAGCTGATGGCTACTGAAAGGTGTGCATTTGATGTAATGTAGTTCTGTAGAGCATTGCTTCATCTGAATAGCTTATTCGTACCATTTTGTTCTTGCCTCAGTTTTGTAGTTTCTTTTAATTGGTTATTATGTTTATTTAGTTATAATTTCCATGCTAGGTATGGATAATTTGATCTGTTCTTATTCTAATTCACAGTACTTGACATGTCTGACAACATCCAGATCCTTTACAGATAAACTTGCTTTTGATGTTGGACTGCGAGATACTGCAACAGGTAATATAAGAGCTTCTGCAAGGTAAAAGATGGGAATGGTGATTATCGACTTTTAAATATTTTTTCACCCAAAAAGTACATGTACATATAATTTGCTTTTTCTTGTAGGAGAGGCTTGCTGGTGGACAATACATCCGGCATCCAAGCAAAGATCAGAAGGCGAGAAAGTTCGTATTGGAGATGATCTGATTTTAGTTAGTGTGTCCTCTGAAAGATATCTAGTAAGTGATGAATATTTGTGTACAATCTACTATGGTGTTTGCCTCTTTACCCTTTTGTTGCAGGTCCTATGTGTCTTCATATAATTGTGTACAAGTATATCTTGCTTCATAATATACACTGCTCAAAATAATAAAGGGAACACTAAAACACCACATCCTAGATATCACTGCATGAAATATTCCAGTTGCAAATCTTTATTCATTATATAGTGGAATGCCTTGAGAACAATAAAACAAAAAAATGATCACTGTAAATCAAAATGAATATCCTGTGGAGGTCTGGGTGGAAAATTAAATTAAAGGCTGATGCTCAAGACATGGAAATGATGCTCAGTAGTGTGTGTGGCCTCCATGTGCCTATATAACCTCCATACAATGCCTGGGCATGCTCCAGATGAGCCGGCGGTTGTTCTCCTGAGAGATCTCCCAGACCTGGATTAAAGCATCAGTCAACTCCTGGACAGTCTGTGGTGCAATGTGACATTGGTGGATGGAACAAGACATGATGTCCCAGATGTGCTTGATTGGATTCAGGTCTGGAGAACGGGCAGGCCAGTCCATAGCATCAATGCCTTCATCATGCAGAAACTACTGACACACTCCAGCCACATGAGGTCTGGCATTGTTCTGCATTAGGAGGAACCAAGGGCCAACTGCACCTGCATATGGTCTCACAAGGGGTCTGAGGATCTCCTCTCGGTACCTAATGGCAGTCAGGCTACCTCTGGCAAGCACATGGAGTGCTGTGTGGCCCTCCAAAAAAATGCCACCCCACACCATTACTGACCTACTGCCAAACCAGTCATGCTGAAGGATGTTGCAGGCAGCAGAACATTCTCCATGGCGCTTCCAGATTCTGTCACATGTGGTCAGTGTGAACCTGCTTTCATCCGTGAAGAGCACAAGGTGCCAATGTCCAATCTGCCAATCTTAGTGTTGTTAATAATAATAATAATAATAATAATAATGGAACTCCTTGCCCAGCCGATTTCAGGCAGATACATATAAAATATTTGCTACATATGTGGAAGAAGAATAAAAGTAAAACTTTACCTGTTTAGACTTCAGCTTTAAAACTGAAGATATAAATGAATGCAGCCTAAAAGGGACCGGACAGGTTCTGAACCATCAGATTTTCTGTATTATTGGACAGTAATTGAAAAGTCTATCTTCCTTCTAAGGTTGCAGATTATTGGCCTGGAGTCACCTCTGGTTCCAAGTAAAAACACTGCAGCCTTGACATAACTCAGACTGTACATTGTTTCCCGATGGAAGAGCTTGGTGGAAACAACCTTGCAAAAATTGAAAAATAAAATCCAACCATAGGGTAAAAAAAGGTAAAATAATCTACAGATATTACTTCTTTTTTTTAAGGGATATTCCCAATTATTATACAGTGGTGCAAATACGCTCAGTTATGGGGTCAATTCTCCTTCATCATTTTTACTGTCAAAGTGGCACTGCTGTACAGGGAGCTGCTCTGTTCACATACATAGGGCTGTGTTGCACTTCCCTACACTGCAGATAGATGGCAGTGCTGCTGTGGAGGGGAAAAAAATGCTGCTGTCCCTGTTCTTTTGCAAGGTCCTAACAATCAGACCCCTTCTGATAGTAAGTAAAATACCATTATGTTTAATGTTGGGGGATCTCCTTTAGGCTGGAGTCACACACAACGTATAAAAAATCAGTCCGTTTTACACAGACGAGAATCGCAGAAATGTTCCCTGACCAGTGATCCGTATGTCATCCGAGTACAATGCGAGGATGCAATTCTCTCGCATGTAAGCATCCGTGTGACATCTGTGTGGCGAGATTTTCTCGCCGACTTGCAAAATGGACATATAATGGATCCATGGGCTCAAATATTCGTGACAACATATATACAGGCAATTTCAGGAAAATCAAGCTCGTCAAATGTAAATGTATTAATGAGATGATGAACACAGAGAGGTATGTGTCTCACTGACATATATATATATATATGTATATGTATATATGTATATATATATATATATATATATATATATATATATACACAGTACAGACCAAAAGATTGGACACACCTTCTCATTTAAAGATTTTTCTGCATTTTCATGACTATGCTATGAAAATTGTACATTCACACTGAAGGCATTAAAACTATGAATTAACACATGTGGAATTATATACTTAACAAAAAAGTGTGAAACAAATGAAAATATGTCTAATATTCTAGGTTCTTCAAAGTAGCCACCTTTTGCTTTGATGACTTCTTTGCACACTCTTGGCATTCTTTTTGATGAGCTTCAAGAGGTAGTCTAAACTTTTGGTCTGTACTGTATATGTTAGTGAGACACATACCTCTCTGTGTTCATCATCTCATTAAACACGTTTACATTTGACGAACTTGATTTTCCTGAAATTGCCTGCGCCCCCGACAACCAATGTGCGAAAATTTTGCACGGCCAACTAGTAATAATAATAATAATCTTTATTTATATAGCGCCAGCATATTCCGCAGCGCTTTACAGTTTAACGCAAGTCATAAGTAACAACGTTAACAATACAATAATTAAAGCAAAATTGGTGTTCTCTGGCAAATGCCAAATGCCCTGCATGGTTTTGGGCTGTAAGCTCAACACCCACTTGTGGACGTCAGGCCCTCATACCACCCTCATAGAATCTGTTTCTGACAGTTTGATTAGACACATGGATGTTAGTGGCCTGCTGGAGGTCATTTTGCAGGACTCTGCTGGGATGTTGCCCTCCTACGGCCCCCTCCACATCTCCTGGTGTACTGGCCTGTCTCCTGGTATCTGCTTCATGCTCTGGACACTGTTCTGAGAGACACAGTTACCCTTCTTGCCACAGCTCCCATTGATGTGCCATCTTGGATGACCTGCACTACCTGAGCAACTTCTGTGAGTTGTAGACACTGCCTCATGCTACTGTACTTCTAGGGGTGAGAGCAATGTCAAAATACAAAAGTGACCAAAACAGCCAAAAAGGATGAGAACAGAGAAATGGTCTGTGGTCACCCCTGCAGAACCACTTATTTATAAGGGTTGCCTTGCTAATTGCCTATCATTTCTTCCTGTTGTCTGTTCCATTTGCACAACAGCAGGAGAAATTGATTCACACTCAGTGTTTCTTCATAATTGTACAGGTTGATTTTACAGAAGTGTTTTTGACTTGGAGTTACATTGTGTTGTTCCCTTTATTTTTTGAGCAGTGTAAATGAATCCTCTGAAACATTGCATTTTTTTGTCATTTCTTCACAGCATCTGTTTATAAATATTTGACTTCTCAAATATTAAAATGTTGGATTTGTTTTCCTCAGCAGTGATACATGTGATTGCATATTTGTCATATGTATTCATTGTACTGTGAGGCAGAGTCACTTTTTTAAGAAAATACTGTACATTTGCACCGGTTTTATACCAATTTGAAAATAGCTTATTCTGACTAAAATGTTTATTTTTACTTAAAGAGCAGCTGTCATTTTAATTAAGTATTTTATAAATCAATAGTGCACATAAAAATAATCAACTTTGCAATATATCTTATCAGAGGAATTTGCTTCCTTGTTCTCCTGGACTTATCTTTGACTCTTAGTTCCCATGTAACATCTGTATTCAGTGAAGACAGAATATTTCTATTACTGAGATAGGAGATGGCAGTTGGTGGTTTTGAAATTCTATGGAGAGGAAGAGCTAAAATCAGACACAGACTTTCTGCTGCAAGTTCTCCTGAAACCAAAGTTAAAGTTCTCCATAAACTTTTTGAGCACCCTCTGCCAATCTCCTATCTCAAGTCTGTGTTTGCTGAAGATGGATTTTAATTGAGAATTGAGAATATTGAGAATGATTTATCAGTCCAGGAGAATAAAAAGTGGATTTCTCTGATAAGATGCAATACAAAGTTTATTATTTTCATGTGTGCTTCATGTGATATTGATTTATGGGGGACAAAAATAAAACAATGGTTACTCTTCGAA
This sequence comes from Ranitomeya variabilis, assembly GCF_051348905.1. Lineage (NCBI taxonomy): Eukaryota > Metazoa > Chordata > Amphibia > Anura > Dendrobatidae > Ranitomeya > Ranitomeya variabilis. Next base: position 662,771,432 of record NC_135232.1, on the reverse strand, counting down.
GCTGGGGATGCACCATTACTTTTAGTCATGCACAATTTATACTTTGTTGAATAGCAAAATTATTTATGGCAATTGTTATATATGAGGGTTTGAGCAGGACTGTAAGTTGCCATGTAGCCCTAGTCTAAAACAAAACTGTATTACATTTCCTTACATTAGTAAAAACATTTAACATATTTAAGGGGCACCTTTCACCATATTTTTCATGTTGAGCTGGACACACGTAATAGTGGCTGCAGAGACTAAAAAAAAATCATTTTTTCTTTCTATTTTGTATTTTGCCTTTCCATTATGGAGATATTAGCAATCAAAGCATTTGACACTTAATGAGTTGACTTTTGTTCAGTCCAAGTGGGTGTTATCAGATAGCGACTCATACCTGGAGAAGTATCTTCCCAGTGAAAACGCCCACTTGACTTATCTAAAGTTAACTCATCAGATGCCAAATACGTTGGTTGCTAACATCTCTGCAACAGGGAGGCAAAATAAAATAAACAAAAAAAATCACTCTGCAGCCACTATTACATCATGTGTCCAACTCAACATGAAAAATGTGGTGAAAAGTCCTGTTTAATAATACTGTGCCATAGCATAACATTATCTCAACTTTATCTGACAGCATCTATCCATATCCAATGGGATGGGCAACATCCAGGTGGATGCGTCTTTTATGCAGACCCTCTGGAATGTCCATCCAACGTGCTCTGGGAGCAGTGTGGAAGAAGGTGAGGTTCATACTTACATAATGGGGGTACATACTCATCATTAGCCCTGGACTATGCCACGGTAATGTAAAGTGTTGTTCGGTCAAATCAGTTGTCCACTTCAGCTATACTTCATCTTTATTGGCTTCCTTGGGACTTCTCTTCCAATGTCTAGAAAATGTTTCTGTAGTTTGATAGAAGCCTCAGTGGCTTGTAGAGTAATTAAAATGTTACATTCTGTGAAGACTTGTAGAATTTTTTTAAAAAGTTAAGTCACCAGCTTAACTATATCGGGAACTCAGGGTTGTTGATGTACCTGGGCCTTGAAGTCTGGGGGCCCAAAAGGTTTCTCTTCCTCATGTAAAAATAATTATGCTACAATTAATTTTATAGGGGCCCAGGATCTTAAACGAGTTGTCCAAGATCTTACTTAAATGTCCAGAAAGCAGGAGATGCATTAAAGCAGTGTTCCCCAACTCCAGTCCTCTAGAGCCACCAATAGATCTCATTTTCAGGATTTCCTTAGTATTGTCCAGAGTGATAATTCCATCACCTGGGCAATGCTAAGGAAATCCTGAAAACCTGGTTTGTTGGTGGCTCTTGAGGACTGGAGATGGGGAATCCTGCATTAAAGTATACTCACATAGTAAATTCCCAGCTGCTCTTGTGGTCCTGTTGGTCTTTTAGGTAGCCTTGATGTTAAGATGTTCTAAATATCCTCTGGTGATCTCTGATTCCAGTTGGTCAACTGACAACTATGCTACCATTATTGTGTTGAGGTCAGTGATTGGCTGTAGTGGTCACCTTACAAAGCGCTATGAAAGACCGTTGGGCTATCAGAGTGGTGGCTCTGAAGCATGCTTCATCAGATAAGTATACAGTCACTTGGTATTTTACTGCATCCTGTCTTTCTGAACATCTGTAAAATCTGACAGATCTTTAAATGTGGATATCCTCTTCATGCTGTGTTGGGGATAAGTGCTACCAGTGACAGTAAGACCCCACACACCTGCCAAGATGCATGCACGATCTGCAGGTATGATGTCCTGTTCTCTAGAATAGAACATGTGCCCGGTGTCTGTCGATCGTGCCCGCATCTCAGCTATTGCATGAAGTTATAGCTTCATTGGTACCGATCACCTCAAAGGCAGAAGCAAGCTGAGTTAGATAACCCCTTAACGTTACATCTTAAAAAAACTATGGGAAAAAATCACCTTGTAGGATGCTGCTAAAGCGTAAACCTTTCTTCTGATTAGATTTTAAATTAAAAATAGAAGAGATTTGCAAGTTAATAGAAGAGCTCTTAATGGAAGTCTAGAAATAAAATAACTTCATCTTTCTGTCCATCTCACAGTCTTAGTTCTGCAGCCCCAGAGATACAGTGTGATTACAGTTCTCTGTTCTTCGGTTGTGAGACTCGAAGGGTTCGTCTGAACCACCATCTCTGTTAAATGGCCTGAAACGCCAAATCTACCATTAACATTGAAATTGACAGGAGCAGCAGAATCCCTCTGTTTTCATCCTTATCATGTCGAGCTCAATGCCCTAAGGAACCGGCTGTGACGCACATTGATACGTGTCACATCTATGTAACCTTTTTTAAACTCTGCTGTTCGTCTGTCATTTGATTTGCGGCCAGTAAATGTCACGATTTCATTCTTACACAAATTATTAAACATCTTGATCACGATGCTTTCAGAAATATAAGCATTAGAAGCCTGCTTACTGTACGGAAAGGAAACATGGTTCTTAAGGGTTTTTCTGTTTTGTTTTTATTTATTTTTTTACTTACTTTAGATTTCCAAAAACCCAATGTGGATATTGTTCTGTAGCTGAAGTTTAACCATTTCTGTATTAATGCTTCGTGAGATTCCTTGTTGGCATAGCTGCAGTGGTAATGTCCCATCTATAATACATGATCGCTACAGCCAGTAGCCTCACTGGTCTCAAGCTGTCTGCCTAGTCACGACTACTGAGGTCAATGATTGGCTGCAGCATTCACATAGATTGAAAGTTCCGCTGCGGCCTGACAACAAAGAAAGTTGCAGTCACATTATAACTTCTCAATTGTCACTGTGTGCAATGCGCACGCTGTCACGATTCCCCTGTGTGCTTCTTGCAATTAGGTGGTCATATGATCCCATTTATGGAATTTGTATACTGGCAGTGACTTGCTGACTAGTCTAAGCCAGCTTTTCTCAATTTTCTTCTATTGATTGAAGCTGAATAATGGTAGCTGGTATGTGACAATAAGTTTGCAAATCGCATCCCATACCATGCACTCACGTGACCATCCACCTGCATAGGGCATACAGGGGAATCGTGACATCGCACATTCTCTCGATTCTGCAGTCACATTCAGTGACTGCAGACTTTGCTTTTTAGACTGGACATCCTCTTTAAGGAAGTTTGCACAGAAGAAGACTTGAGTGAGTGGGTTTAGTTTCTGAATTGCACAGCCATACAGTTTACAGAAAACAATGATATGGAGGTCTGCTTTTAAGGAGAAGTGGAAAGCTCCGCTGCAACTGTTCTTGCAGTTATACTGACCCTGAGTACAACATTAGGCATAACTTAAAGGGGTATTCCCATCTTCAAGCTCTTATCCCAATATGTAGTAGCTTTAGTAGTAATAATAATAATAATAATAATAATGTTAGCAACTAGCTCCCATTAGAAATGTATTATAGTTCTTCTGAACTAACTTACTCACTGTCACTATTAGCATGGATACTTAAGCTACTGCAATGCCCTGCACAAGAAGTAAGTGGCATAGTGGATCAGAAGAACTATATTACATTTCTAATTGGAGGTATTATTACACTTACTACATATTGGGATAGGATCTTGGAGATAACAATAGCCCTTTAATGAATGATATGAGTTTGCCACAGGTTACACAATATGGGTTTTGATTTAATTTTCTGTTTTAAATGTATTGTAGTATTGTATTCTCTTATTTATTTTAGGATATCTTCTCGGTGGACACGTGGTCCGTTTTTTCCATGGCCATGATGAATGTTTGACAATCCCATCTACTGACCCAGCCGAAGCTCAACATAGGTTAGATTAAGGGAAATATGGATTTAGTGGGATAAAAATTAATAAAACATAAGAAATAGTATCATAATCATGCCTTACACAAGATAACCAGCAATAACCTCCGTGCAGTGACTTTATAGATTCTGTATCGCTTCTTATCCCTATTGGTCAGTGCGATAAGGACCATCTTATACTTGGATCAGCATACTGTGTGTTAATGCTGATAGTGCACATTACTCTGCCAATATACAAGCAAGAGAGTAACCAAGCGCACATTTCTTGACATGAGCTTGGCAACCTCTGTGTATGGTGCACACCTGGAGGGGTTGTGTGACACAAAGCTACTGAATGAAAATGCTGCTGCTCCCCTGTGGCTGGGGGAGGAGATCCACCAGAAGATACTGATCAGGGTGGAAGAAGCACGTCGAAATGAGCTGCAGTCCTGGAATGAAATTCTCTAGATGTGATTGGAATTGAAGGTTTTCATTACTCGTTTATGTCGAACCAGCGTCTTTCATGCAAAAAAAATGTATATACGTTTTCACTTGAAGAATATGTCAGTTCGGCATTGAATTTCATTCCAGCACTGCGGCCCATTTCAACGTGTTTTGCCCACCCTGGTCAAATTCAGTTCTGTGACATTTCTGTATATGAAATTCACAGTTTTACTATGTTTGTTATTATATATTTTTTTATAAACCTATGTATGTGCTTTTATTTTGCTAGGAAAGTTAATTATGAAGCAGGAGGAGCTGGCGTTCGTGCCAGGTCGTTATGGAGAGTGGAACCCCTTAGAATAAGGTGCCCATATATATTTTCTAAGTTGCTTTTTGCACTCTTTCTGATGGAATCCCTTTTTAATGCCCTTTTCTCTCTGCAGTTGGAGTGGCAGTCACATCAAATGGGGGCAGACATTCCGCCTACGGCATATTACAACTGGGCAGTATTTGGCGCTGACAGAGGACCAAGGATTAGTGCTACAAGACCGAGCAAAGTCTGACACCAAGTCTTCAGCATTCTGTTTCAGAGCATCAAAGGTAAATAAATAGTGATTACTGTTAAAACCTGCAAGGTATAAAAAAAAAACACATAGTAATGAAAATTTGTACATTTTTATAATTTTTGACTTCTGTGCCATACAGGATGAATAACCACATGCAGGCACTATATTAATACAAGTAGAATCTGTCCGGTGCCGGTGATAAGCCACACAACAAACCTAGCACTGCATGCATCGTGGTTCCATGGAGCTATATTTTTATTAAATTTAGAAGAAATAATACAATACACAATTGCAATTTAAAAAGAATAAGAAAAAGGCTAAGGAACGTAATAATAGAATAACAATAGCGATGATGGAGCACTGTGCATATTGCTGGATGGAGCCTAAATATTACCTTAAACTTGTAGGAATGCATCTGAACAGCAAGGTGGATTGCTGTTGAGGGGAGATAGAGAGAAAAAGAAATCTATAAATCTTCAGCACAGCGAGTGTGAACGAGCTGAGTGTGACCTGAGTGTAAGTGTGAACGGCGGTAAGTGTGTGACTTGTGATTCAGTGACTTTGGAATCAGGGAGTTTCCAAGGGAGGAATTGCTTCTGTTTTTTTTTTTTTTTTAATTAATACTTTGTATTTATTTTTAATTAACGTTTCTGTCTGGTGCAATCCCCATTAGGAAATGTGCTCCACAATTGTTAATGCCATCCAGTGCACATCTTGCCACATGTATGCAGTCCTTGACCAGCTGGTCGAGGGTGCATACTGCTGTGCGAGATGTGAGCACATTGTGCATTTGGAAACCCAGATACTGGATCTAAATGTGCAGCTGGCAACACTGAGATCCATAGACAATATGGAGAGGAGTCTTCTGCTCACAGAGCAGACGCTCAATGGGATAGATGAGGAGGGGGATGGTAGGATGGAGCTGCAGGACAGTGTGGCAGTTAGCTGGGTGACAGATAGAAGGCGGGGTAGAGGGAAGAGTGCCAGGGAGGCTAGTCCTGATCTGGCACACCCCAATAAGTTTGCTAAGTTGGCAGATGAGGGGGGTGCCAGTACAGGGGTAGCACTGCTGCAGCCAGGCATGTCCTCTGAAAGCCGGAGGAGTGACTGCTCCAGTAAGGAGGGAAATAGGAGAGCAGGGCAGGCCAGACAGGTGCTGGTAGTGGGGGACTCAATTATTAGGGGAACAGATAGGGCAATCTGTCACAAAGACAGGGATCGTCGGACGGTGTGCTGCCTACCTGGCGCTCGAGTCCGACACATCGCTGATCGGGTGGACAGATTACTGGGAGGGGCTGGTGAGGACCCAGCGGTCATGGTGCACATTGGCACAAATGACAAAGTTAGAGGTAGGTGGAAGGTCCTTAAAGATGATTTCAGGGAATTAGGCTGCAAGCTGAAAGCAAGGACCTCCAACGTGGTATTTTCTGAAATACTGCCGGTACCACGTGCCACGCCAGAGAGGCAACGGGAGATTAGGGAGGTTAATAAGTGGCTCAAGAATTGGTGTAGGAAGGAGGGGTTTGGGTTCCTGCAGAACTGGGCCGACTTCTCAGTTGGCTCCAGGCTCTACGCTAGGGACGGGCTGCACCTCAATGGGGAAGGGGCAGCTGTGCTGGGGGAGAAAATGGTTAGAAGGTTGGAGGAGTGTTTAAACTAGGGATTGGGGGGGAGGGTATTCATTTTATAGGAGGGGAAGATAGTGCAGATAGAGACCTGGGCACAAATAAGGAAGTTGGGGGTGGCGGTGGCATGGGGGGTGGGGTTAGAACAGTTAGTAATTTAAGAAAGAATAGAGGTACAGAGAGTAACATCAAGTGCATGTATACTAATGCCAGAAGCCTCGCCAACAAAATGGATGAATTAGAACTAATGTTGTTGGAGCATAATTATGACATGGTGGGGATATCTGAGACGTGGCTGGATGAGAGCCATGACTGGGCTGTTAACTTGCAGGGCTATAGCCTGTTCAGAAATGACCGTACAGATAAGCGAGGGGGAGGGGTGTGTCTATATGTAAAATCTTCCTTAAAACCCATCCTGCGTGATAATATAGGTGAATTTAATGAAAATGTAGAGTCCCTGTGGGTGGAGATAAGGGGAGGGGGAAAAAATAATAAATTACTGATAGGGATTTGTTATAAATCTCCAACAATAATGGAAGCAATGGAGAATATCCTAGTAAAGCAAATAGATGAAGCTGCGACTCAAGGAGAAGTCATTATTATGGGGGACTTCAACTACCCTGAAATAGATTGGGGAACAGAAACCTGCAGTTCCAGTAAAGGTAATCGGTTTTTGACAACTATGAGAGACAATTACCTTTCACAACTGGTTCAGGACCCAACAAGGAGGGGGGCACTGCTAGACCTAATATTAACCAACAGGCCAGACCGCATATCAAATATAAGGGTTGGGGGTCACTTGGGGAATAGTGATCACAAAATAATAAGTTTTCATGTAACCTTTAATAAGATGGGTAGTAGGGGGTTGACAAGGACACTAAACTTCAGGAGGGCAAATTTCCAACGGATGAGAGAGGATCTTGGTGCAATTAACTGGGACGATATCCTGAGACACAAAAATACACAAAGAAAATGGGAGACGTTTATTAGCATCCTGGATAGGACCTGTGCACAGTATATACCATATGGGAATAAACATACTAGAAATAGGAGGAAACCAATATGGCTAAATAGAGCTGTAAGGGGCGCAATAAGTGACAAAAAGAAAGCATTTAGAGAATTAAAGGAAGTAGGTAGTGAGGAGGCATTAAATAAATACAGAAAATTAAATAAATTCTGTAAAAAGCAAATCAAGGCAGCAAAGATTGAGACAGAGAGAGTAAAAATAATCCCAAAATATTCTTTAACTATATAAATAGTAAGAAACTAAAAAATGACAGTGTTGGCCCCCTTAAAAATACTCTGGGGGAAATGGTGGATGAGGATGAGGAAAAAGCCAATATGCTAAATGACTTTTTTTCATCAGTATTTACAAAAGAAAATCCCATGGCAGCCAATATGACTAGTGATAAAAATTCCCCATTAAATGTCACCTGCTTAACCCAGCAGGAAGTACAGCGGCGTCTAAAAATAACTAAAATTGACAAATCTCCGGGCCCGGATGGGATACACCCCCGAGTACTGCAGGAACTAAGTACAGTCATTGATAGACCATTATTTTTAATCTTTAAAGACTCCATAATAACAGGGTCTGTACCACAGGACTGGCGTATAGCAAATGTGGTGCCAATATTCAAAAAAGGGGCAAAAACTGAACTCGGTAATTATAGGCCAGTAAGCTTAACCTCTACTGTGGGTAAAATCCTGGAGGGCATTCTAAGGGATACTATACTGGAGTATCTGAAGAGGAATAACCTTATGACCCAGTATCAGCACGGGTTTACTAGGGACCGTTCATGTCAGACTAATTTGATCAGCTTCTATGAAGAGGTAAGTTCCGGACTGGACCAAGGGAACCCAGTGGACGTAGTGTATATGGACTTTTCCAAAGCTTTTGATACGGTGCCACACAAAAGGTTGTTACATAAAATGAGAGTAATGGGGATAGGGGAAAATATGTGTAAGTGGGTTGAGAGCTGGCTCAGGGATAGGAAACAAAGGGTGGTTATTAATGGAGCACACTCGGACTGGGTTGCGGTTAGCAGTGGGGTACCACAGGGGTCAGTATTGGGCCCTCTTCTTTTTAACATATTTATTAATGACCTTGTAGGGGGCATTCAGAGTAGAATTTCAATATTTGCAGATGACACTAAACTCTGCAGGGTAATCAATAGAGGGGAGGACAATTTTATATTACAGGATGATTTATGTAAACTAGAAGCTTGGGCTGATAAATGGCAAATGAGCTTTAATGGGGATAAATGTAAGGTCATGCATGTCATAATAAGATGTACAACTATGTGCTTAATTCTAAAACTCTGGGCAAAACCGTCAATGAAAAAGACCTGGGTATATGGGTGGATGACAAACTCACATTCAGTGGCCAGTGTCAGGCAGCTGCTACAAAGGCAAATAAAATAATGGGATGTATTAAAAGAGGCATAGATGCTCATGAGGAGAACATAATTTTACCTCTATACAAGTCACTAGTTCGACCACACTTAGAATACTGTGCACAGTTCTGGTCTCCGGTGTATAAGAAAGACATAGCTGAACTGGAGCGGGTGCAGAGAAGAGCGACCAAGGTTATTAGAGGACTGGGGGGTCTGCAATACCAAGATAGGTTATTACACTTGGGGCTATTTAGTTTGGAAAAACGAAGACTAAGGGGTGATCTTATTTTAATGTATAAATATATGAGGGGACAGTACAAAGACCTTTCTGATGATCTTTTTAATCATAGACCTGAGACAGGGACAAGGGGGCATCCTCTACGTCTGGAGGAAAGAAGGTTTAAGCATAATAACAGACGCAGGTTCTTTACTGTAAGAACAGTGAGACTATGGAACTCTCTGCCGTATGATGTTGTAATGAGTGATTCATTAATTAAATTTAAGAGGGGACTGGATACCTTTCTGGAAAAGTATAATGTTACAGGGTATATACACTAGATTCCTTGATAAGGCGTTGATCCAGGGAACTAGTCTGATTGCCGTATGTGGAGTCGGGAAGGAATTTTTTTCCCCATGGTGGAGTTACTCTTTGCCACATGGGGTTTTTTTGCCTTCCTCTGGATCAACATGTTAGGGCATGTTAGGTTAGGCTATGGGTTGAACTAGATGGACTTACAGTCTTCCTTCAACCTTAATAACTATGTAACTATGTAACTAGTATTTGTTGGATATATTTACCCATAGTGTATGATTCCGGCCACAAAGAGCTTTTTTTGAAAATTGTGGAGCCTTATTAAGCCTGAGTGCAAACTTATTTCCGCTCGGAGTGTTTATTTTAATTTTTTCCAATATTTTGCAATTTTCCTTCAGGTGGCAAAACTGGTGTTTAACATTCATAATATTGTGGTTTTCATTACAAACCCAAACCTCAAGAACTGAGTCTCCCAACCATACCTGCTGCACATTGTGCAAAGCTGACAAGGATATTGAAATAGCCAAAGCTACTTTATTTATTTATTTATTTTACCTTTCTGCTGCATCTAAAATTAATATTTATGTTGTCGGTGATAAAGCCTAATATAATGATAATAGATAATGCCTGAAGTAATGATGAGAACGAAATAGAAACACTGAAGGCTGTTCATGGCTCAATGCCTGTACTTGTTTTTAAAGAAACTCCATCAGCACAGAATGACTGTTCAAACCAAGCACAGGCACTCGGTGCTTCATGACGGAGACAGTCATCTATATACACCTTCCTACCTGCTTGGTTTTAATCCATCTCCCCCATTTCTGGCTCTATGAATTCAGAACTGTCAATCAAAGAATAGGAGGGAGGAGATTCAGTAAAAACAAGCAGGTGGGAAGGTGGATATAAATGATCACAACTTGGTGTACCTAGCGGCGATACTTAGTTGGAACAGTCATTCTGTCCTGACGGACCTCATTAAAGTTTTTTTTCACTTGCCAGAAATTGGTTTGGGAGCGATGGAATAAATAGCTGAAAATGTAGATATTGTCATGGAATCATTCACAGTCTTTAACTTGCTCACCTGGAGTGACCATGCACTGCAGGAGTCTGCATACTATAATAGTGAGCTGTTATTATGTCATTTAGCTCTTTTTTAAGCCACTTCTCTATCTTAATTTTGGTAACGCACTGCAGGCTTTTGGCATTACTAATAAAACATTGTTGAGGAGGAGTTTATGGAATATAACTCTGTATAATTAACATGTTCCTGTAAAGGTCACCGTCTTTGTCTTTGCTGGCCTGCTTTATCTGAACAACTTCGTAGCAAAGAATGAGTCACAGACCACCAATTTATTCAGCGTGTTAATGGGACTATATTTATACAGCTAGAGTCAAATGAGCAAACTTTGGATATCCTTGCAATTTCTGTGTGCCTTCACAACATACCCACTGGGGTTTATTAGAAGTGTGGTACAAAAATACACATTGTGTAGGACAGGTACATAACTGCTTCTGATGATCCCTACATAGCTTTGCCATTTGTACTTATTTTTCATAAGTATTTTTAATTGCAAATGTTCACATTTTGTTGATTTGCTTACTTTTCACCAAATTAAATTCACGTTAACGTAAAACATCCAGTGATAAACACAAATAAATGGTTTTGGATAATGTTCACTGGCCTTTTGTTCTTAATGCAGGAAAAGTTGGACTCTGGCCCAAAGCGAGACATTGATGGAATGGGTGTTGCCGAGATTAAGTATGGGGATTCCATTTGCTTCATTCAGCATGTACACAGCGGCCTATGGCTGACCTATAAAGCCCAAGATGCCAAGACTGCACGACTGGGACCACTAAAAAGAAGAGTAAGTATACAGAAATATTTTATGGTATCTGTTTGTTAAAATAAGGAATAAATACGGTAATTAAGCACGATACTCTCAAATAAAAGACCAGAACTGCAGCATTTTCATATGCAGTTTACTAGTTTGAGCTTCTTGAATGATCTTATTAAAGGGATTATCTGGGACTATATTATTTTCTTACTATAGGTCTAAGAACTAACAGGCAGGTATATAAAGTGGCCACGAGGGGTAATTATGACCGAGTTGCTATCCTGTTAAGCTCTGGCACTTTACAGGAAAATAGTGTCCCTATGTGCTGTCAGGTGTGGGGTGCATCACACTCACTTGTAGGCCACAGATCTTCTTTGTCTCCAGGCTTCCATCCTCAGGAGCTGCCACACACAATTCAGGGGACACCAAGTTCATTGCAACAAGCAAACATTTACTGGTCAGTTCAAGTCTTTTGGAAAATGGGGGATAGGGCACAACACTTAATATTTCTTACTTCCTTAGTTCAACACATCTTCAGACTTACAACTTGTTTGTTCTGGACTATCCCTAAGCCCAATGACTCTTTCAGCCTCAAGAATTTCCTGTCCACTTCAGCAGTGCACCCGGAACCAGCCACATGCCCTTCACGCGGTTGCGCATCCATCTTTCCCTGTACACCAGAGGACAACATGCGCCCATGACCCCCCATACTGAGCTTTTGGCTCTTGAGTTTGCCAGAGTGTCCGCAAGGGTTATCCGTACAGCTTCCCACTGTCTGGAACAATTAGTACATATTGGCCCTAGCAGCCCATTGTACTTGAACTTTACCTTGTCATTGCACTTCCCTATCTGAGTCACTACCAAGAATTGCACACTCTTTATTGACTTTAGTCTCCACCCAGTGTGGGCTAGTTCTATACATTAACTGTATCTTATCACTATTTGCCTTACCTGTTTATCACAAAGTTATGTCCTATTCCTAATATATACCTAATCCTGTGTTTACTTCGCACTATACACAACTCACATTGTATATTATATAGTTACATAGTTACGTAGGTTGCATAAAGACCTAGGTCCATCAAGTTCAACCTTTCTTCACCAACTGTACATATTGTCACTAATCTAGCTATAACCCGCAAAGTTATGTGTATCAAGGAAATCATCCAGCCCTTTTTTAAAAGCTGTTATAGTGTTGGCCATTACTACCTCCTAACACTTTACATTAAATAGTCATGGTACCTTACCATAACACAATGTATGTAAAACTGCATGACACTATACACATGGTATGATTGCTGTCTGCAGGGGCAGGAATGCAGAAGAACAGTATACCACTCTTACAGGTAGATGCTAACTACCTGCCTATTTCGCCCAGTGCAGACCTCTTCTGGCACTAACTGTTCCTGCCAGCGATTCTGCGGCTTCCACTGATGTCAAGTTGACAGAGCAGCTGCTTCTCTTCTGCTCTGCTCTATTGATGTGGCTTGACTGCTGACATCATGCTAATTGACAACCAGCTGTCAATCAGCACGACCTCAGAAGTCACACCCCATTGATAGAGAAGCCCAGAAGGAGAGCTGCTGTGTTGATGTAGAGCAGCTGAAACACCAGCAGGAGTATTCGATGACTGATCTGACCTGCCGCTGCGTAGAACAGGCAGGTAAATGACATTGTTAGCAAATACCTGCCTGTCAGTTTTAGGTCCAAAGTAAAAAAAAATTTACCTGGAAAACCCCTCTAGACATGGATAAGTCATTGGAGCATCCTCACACTGGACCAAGACTAAAGCTCCCCGCTGCTTAACTGCGGGGAGCTGGTTTTCAGTCAACATGACAGTGGAAGTCACTCCCCATAGACAGAGCAGCTGAATCACTGACAGGAGCAGCAGTCGGTGACTGTTCTAAACCAATGCTGGGTAAAACAGGCAGGTAGTTGACTCTGTTAGCAATTACCTGCCTGTTAGTTTTTTTAAGTCTTTGCGATATGGCAAAAAAAATCCACATTGTGAAACATACTTTTTCACAATGTTGTTGAATACTCTACTGTACATAAGTAGTCCAAACCTCTCTCACACCTTTTCATTACTTATTAGGCTGGGTTCAGATGAGCACTGAAATTATTGGGGTAGTCACGGTTGCAGCTATATGAGCTTGTCCACACTGTTGACGGGTGCAGGAGCTGCCTGCCATTAGACACATTACATTCACTGTTCTCATCCATATTATGGACCAGACTAAGGCATACTGAGATTTTTTTCCATGCAGACCTTAGGTGTGGAAAAACTAGCACATTAACAAACATTGCTCAGCACAATAACCGTGAACTACACACTAACTAAACATACAGTAATCATTGAGCCTGATCTTAGTCTAATTTTATCTCCTCCGTTAAAATTGTTTGATCTTCAGATCTCTACTTGCATTATAGTCTGGACCTTGAGAGGACTTCCTTCCTTTAGTTCTATAAATGTCATCAATTTTCTCTTGCTCCTCTACACCAGAAATAAGGTTGTTTTTCTGTATTGAAAGATAAAAAACAATTCTACTTTTTAACAAACAAGAAAACACGGATTTTGCATTGAACACATGATGGTGTAATGCAGTAATGAAGCGATGGCCGGGGGATGGGGGGAATTATGCTACTCTACGTATAGCCTCCCTGGCCTCTACTAAGCAGGCCACATGGCTGCCGTGCTCTGTTTATTGAAGCCTACACTAGGCCCTGACTACTCATGGTGATGTTGGGGACTCAGATCCAGTCCCGGGGGCCCCCAACAGTCTAGTACGGTGGTGCACATGGCTCTCTGCCAGCTCCGTGAAGCGTGGTCTTCTCCTTGTTTCTGGGTCCTGGAGGTGCTCCTGGAAACTGTAAATCTCTTTCTCGGTATCTTCGTAGCTTCTCAAACTAGCACAGGACAGCCACCCTCGCTGCACCCGAAGAGTCCATCCAATTTCACAAGTCCACTCCGTCCCAGGCTGTGGGACCTCTTTCTCAGGTACAAGCTTAGCACAGACATTCTCTGCAGCAGCTCCTGCTCACACACTCTTGGAGCGCCCCCGTGCAGGGCAATGGGGTACTCTGCACCGGGTCCTTCGGTTCTCGGTGGGGATATCACGGTGGCTGACCCGGTCCGGGGCCCTGGGGATGTCCATTGTAAATGGGGGAAAGGTCTTTAAAGGGATAATGTTTGTGACGCCGCCTGTGGTATTTGTTCAGGGTGACCGACGCTGCTTAGGGGTCCGCTGGGGTGATGTGATGGCAGCTAGATGGTATTGCTTCCCACAGGTGAAGTGTATCCCCAGGGCTTCCCAGAGTGTAGATGGTGGATGGTGTGAGGCGCAGTGAATAACGAGGACACAAGGTTGCAATCTCTTTACCTTTACTGAAGGCTTCAGCATCCACAGTCCAGGGTAGAGACCACAGGGTAGGCAGAGTCCGGCTGGTCTGAAGGCAAATCTAGAGTCCCCTTATCCAGGTGGAAATCAGTAGCCTTCCTCTAGCACCTGGGTGTTGTAGTAACTCCCTTCTGAGCTTCTCGGTAAGGTCCTCACAACTGTCGTGGATGTTTCTGATGTCTTCTCTCTGTCTGATGTTGGTGTACTAGATGTTATGTCTTTCCCTCTGTCCCCCTGATGAAATGGATAGGACAAACCCATATGACTGGTGGCCTGAGGCTTTTTACAGGGACTCTATCACGCCCCGGCCCCCACAAGTTGCCACCATGCCTCCTGGGTATGGGTCGGGCAACCAATATGGAATTAGCTGTCCTGCTGGTCTCTGGAGCAAGGCTTGGAGATGGTTACTCCCTCTGTGTTCCGGCTACCGGATCCTGCACCTCAGAAAAGAGGCAGCCTTTTGCAGGGCAGAACTCCTTCTGGTTTCCTCTCCTTTTGCTATGACTTTGTTTCTCACCCTCTGCAATACAATTCGCTGCTCTTGTCTCTTTCATAGGATGCTGCCGCACGTGGGGCAGGTGCAGCTCCGTGGCCTTCTGTTTAGGCCTCTGATAGGATCCAACCCCTGTCAGGGACCTCTCTGTTTGCAGCCCTTTGATGTTCCGCCTTCCCCTCTGGCTGCCTGACAGGGTGCTGCCTGGGTGAAGCCCAGTCAGCTTCTGCCTAACTTCCTATCCAGACCACCAGTTTTACCTAATTGTGACGAGTGCCCTATTAATAGGAGCGTAGCTCCCCCTGGTGGGCTGGAGTGTGAAGTGTGTTGTGTGGTTTGTGATACCTGGTAAAGAGATCTCCTTTATTGCCTTCAGACGTAACATCACTCCCCCCTAGAGGAGAATGGTATTACTGCAACGACCAGGATCCTGGGGCGCTGCACTCTCAAGGCACAACTCCTCCCCTTAGCCCAGGGCAGTTCATTTACACAGTCTATTATAGGAGGGAGCAGAACTTTCCATCACACCAGACAAGGCGGTGCTGTCTCTTAAAGTGGCAGCCTGTTCCTTACTGTCCATAACAGCACCACCCCCCTACAGTAATTTAGTGTATGGCACATTCTTTTAATTTGTTTCCATTTGTGGAAGCTATGGGCCCCAAAAATAATTCATGAAATGCAATATTCCCACATGGTAATTGTCCATGCAGCAAAGAGATTGTGCAATGTAGCACGTGTGAAAGCTGTGTTAAAGTATCATACCTGAAATGGATAAAGAATGTGAAATAGTTATCTGTGGCTAAAAGATACTGTGTAGAACAAAAAAAGAAGCCAAAACATCTGTAACATGCAAATAGTAGATTACATAAATCAAGGTGATAGGGGCTCACGATATATGGAATTGAAGAAAAAAAATGCTATTGAAACTAGGTGTAACTTTATGTAGAGCAGCGTGTGGCCCAGGGGCCTTGAAGTGGAGTTGCTTGTAAACTGAGGCTAAGATAATGAATATGAGGGAAACAATTTGCAAAGCTGATCATACGCAGATAAAAGTAGACAACATATTCAGCCTACCATCTTTTTATAATTTTATAATTTTATGTGGGCGATTGTTCATAATAGCAAACGGTAATTTTCTGGCTTTAGAAAATAGGACCTGTCACATTGGAATTTAAACTAGTTGTGTATAGCTTGACTAGCTGATTAAAGCAACTTTTCACTTTAAGCAGCTTTTCTCTTTTTTAATAGGTATACAATGTTTATGGTGGGATAATTTGTTTGAACGATCATATTTTTACATGTGTGGCCAGCTTTAAGCCAGGGTGATTTGAGGCAGCTGAAACAAATTTCTAGAACAGTCTGATCTTTCGTATGCACTGAGGGGCATCCATAAAATAATGACTCCATAGCAAAAGTCAAATTGGGTCCTATTTATGGGATTTTTTAACAATTTATAGAAAGGGGAATAAAGTTATAGACAATAAGGTGAGTAATAAAACATAACATAGTGATGTAAAACTTGTTCTATTAAACAAGTAAATAAGAAGATATACTCAAAGAAAAATCAACAGAGTGAAAAAGGTTAATGCAAGAGGAAAAGAATATGGAAGGAAAAGTTAAGAAAGGTAGAGGGGAAGGGTAAGGAAAGAAAAGGGGATATGAGAAGGTTGGATCAGATAAACGTGGACAGTAGGGACAGGGGAAAAGATCATCCTTATTGAAACAATATTTATAATAAAACAATTTTCAATTTGCTTTGTTAAATATGTAATTGTACTTGTACTTCTTGGCAAATAATAAAGCTTTTAACCTAAAAGGGGGCATTCCGACTTGAGGAAAGAAATAGGTTCCATGATGACCATGTGGAATAGTATTTTTTAAAGAATTGTTTCTTGGAGCGTAAGAATGTTCAAAAGAATTATGGGTATACATTAGATTCATTATTTCTGAAATGGAGGGAACATCTATTGATTTGCACTTAGATGCTATAAGTTTTTTTGTTACAGCAAGTAGATGAATTGCGAGATATTTAATTTTGGGGAGAAGTCGATTTGAATCAAGTGAGAACAAAACCAGTTGAGGAGACAATTCAACTACAGAGTTGTTAATATTGCTCAATAAATTAGCTACTTCTTTCCACAGGTTGATTGTTTTAGGACATGACCAGAAAATATGCAATATGTTAGCTTTTTAAGTACAGTTCATGACGCGCTAATCTTTACCACTGACCTAGGGTTGAGCGAAACGGGTCGATCATTTTCAAAAGTCGCCGACTTTTGGCTAAGTCGGCGTCTCATGAAACCCGATCCGACCCCTGTGCTTGTCGGCCATGCGGTACGCGACTTTCGCGCCAAAGTCGCGTTTCAATGACGCGAAAAGCGCCATTTCTCAGCCAATGAAGGTGAACGCAGAGTGTGGGCAGCGTGATGACATAGATCCTGGTCCCCACCATCTTAGAGAAGGGCATTGCAGTGATTGGCTTGCTGTCTGCGGCGTCACAGGGGCTATAAAGGGGCGTTCCCGCCGACCGCCATCTTACTGCTGCTGATCTGAGCTTAGGGACAGGTTGCTGCCGCTTCGTCAGAAGCAGGGAGAGCGTTAGGCAGGGTCCACTAACCACCAAACCGCTTGTGCTGCAGCGATTTCCACTGTCCAACACCACCTTCGGTGTGCAGGGACTGTGGAAGCTATTTTTTATTTTTTTTCCCCTCAGCGCTGTAGCTCATTGGGCTGCCCTAGAAGGCTCCGTGATAGCTGTATTGCTGTGTGTACGCCACTGTGGAAACCAACTGCTTTTTTCAAAGCACATATCCTCTTGTTCCTTCCTTTCTGCACAGCTATCTTTTTTGTTTGTCCACACTTTTTATTTAATTTGTGCATCAGTCCACTCCTATTGCTGCCTGCCATACCTGGCTTAGATTACTGCAGGGAGATAGTAATTGTAGGACAGTCCCTGTTTTTTTTTTGTTTTTTTTGTGGGAGATTAAGATTGGCATTTCTGCTACAGTGCCATCCCTGTGTGTGCCATCTCTCACTGAGTGGGCCATAGAAAGCCTATTTATTTTTTCCGTGATTTGTGTTCTAAATTCTACCTCAACACAAAAACACTACATCAATCAGTGGGAGAAAAATATTGGCCTCAGTCAGGGCTTGTGTGCCACTGCTGTGTGTGCTATCTCTCATTCAGTGGGCTATAGAAAGCCTATTTATTTTTATTTTTTTTTTAATATTATTTGGTTTCTAAAGTCTCCCTGAAAAAAAAAAAAAACCTAAAAAAACAGTGGGAGAGTAATATTGCCCTTTCAGCTTGTGTGCCAGTCTTGACTCCTGGGTGTGCCACCTCTCTCTCTCATTCAGTGGGCCATAGAAAGGCTATTTTTTGGGGTTTTTTTTTTATATTATTTGGTTTCTAAAGTCTCCCTGAAAAAAAAAAAAAAACCATAAAAAAACAGTGGGAGAGTAATATTGCCCTTTCAGCTTGTGTGCCATTCTTGACTCCTGGGTGTGCCACCTCTCTCCCTCTCATTCAGTGGGCCATAGAAAGCCTATTTATTTTTTTTTTTAAATATTATTGGGTTTCTAAAGTCTCCCTTAAAAAACAAAAAATACATAAAAAAACAGTGGGAGAGTAATATTGCCCTTTCAGCTTGTGTGCCATTCTTGACTCCTGGGTGTGCCACCTCTCTCCCTCTCATTCAGTGGGCCATAGAAAGCCTATTTATTTATTTTTTTAAATATTATTGGGTTTCTAAAGTCTCCCTTAAAAAACAAAAAATACATAAAAAAACAGTGGGAGAGTAATATTGCCCTTTCAGCTTGTGTGCCAGTCTTGACTCCTGGGTGTGCCACCTCTCTCTCATTCAGTGGGCCATAGAAAGCATTTTTTTTTTTTTTTCCTTGATTTGTGTTCTAAAATCTACCTCAACACAAAAACACTACATCAATCAGTGGGAGAAAAATATTGGCCTCAGTCAGGGCTTGTGTGCCACTGCTGTGTGTGCTATCTCTCATTCAGTGGGCTATAGAAAGCCTATTTATTTATTTATTTTTTTTCTTATTATTTGGTTTCTAAAGTCTCCCTGAAAAAAAAAAAAAAAACATAAAAAAACAGTGGGAGAGTAATATTGCCCTTTCAGCTTGTGTGCCAGTCTTGACTCCTGGGTGTGCCACCTCTCTCCCTCTCATTCAGTGGGCCATAGAAAGCCTATTTATTTTTTTTAAAAAATATTATTGGGTTTCTAAAGTCTCCCTTAAAAAAAAAAAAAACATAAAAAAACAGTGGGAGAGTAATATTGCCCTTTCAGCTTGTGTGCCAGTCTTGACTCCTGGGTGTGCCACCTCTCTCTCTCATTCAGTGGGCCATAGAAAGGCTATTTTTTTTTTTGTTTTTTTTAATATTATTTGGTTTCTAAAGTCTCCCTGAAAAAAAAAAAAAAAACATAAAAAAACAGTGGGAGAGTAATATTGCCCTTTCAGCTTGTGTGCCAGTCTTGACTCCTGGGTGTGCCACCTCTCTCCCTCTCATTCAGTGGGCCATAGAAAGCCTATTTTTTTTTTTTTTTTTTAAATATTATTGGGTTTCTAAAGTCTCCCTTAAAAAACAAAAAATACATAAAAAAACAGTGGGAGAGTAATATTGCCCTTTCAGCTTGTGTGCCAGTCTTGACTCCTGGGTGTGCCACCTCTCTCTCTCATTCAGTGGGCCATAGAAAGGCTATTTTTTTTTTGGTTTTTTTAATATTATTTGGTTTCTAAAGTCTCCCTGAAATAAAAAAAAAAATTAAAAAAACAGCGGGAGAGTAATATTGCCCTTTCAGCTTGTGCGCCAGTCTTGACTCCTGGGTGTGCCACCTCTCTCTCTCTAATTGTGGGCCATAGAAAGCCTTTTTTTTTTTTTTTTTTTTTAATATTATTTGGTTTCTAAAGTCTCCCTGAGAAAATAAAATAAATAAATTAGGTGGGAGATTAATATTGACATTAGTGCTTGAGTGACAGTCCTGCGTGTGTGTCATCTCTGTGATTTTGTGCCACAGAAAACAGAGTGTGTAACATTGTGCCTGATTTTCCTTGTGGTCTCACCAACCTGTTAAGGGATATTGAAATCATACTGAAGTTATAGCTCACCGTGTAAGTTGTTTGACAGCAACAAATAAAGTTACTTTGGTTAAGATTTTAAAACAATGAGGAAGTCTGGTGCAAGAGGTCGTCGTGGGCGTTCATTGTCAGCTGGTAATGATGGTAGTGGTAGTGGAGCATCAGGTGGTCGTGGGGATAAAAATATTCCACCTAAGTCTGGAGCTGTGGAGCCAGTTTCGTCGTCAGGCTACACAAGGCCTCGAACGCTCTCTTTTCTGGGAGTAGGAAAACCGCTTTTAAAGGCGGAGCAGCAACAGCAAGTTTTGGCTTACATTGCAGACTCAGCCTCTAGCTCTTTTGCCTCCTCTTCCGAAACTGGTAAATGTAAAAGCAGCGCGTCGCTTGTGGATGTTCACGGTCAGGGACAAGTCGCTTCCTTGTCCTCCTCAGCAAAAACTACAACAAGAGAGAAGGATGCAGCAGGCGACACAACGGGTCACTCCATGGAGCTCTTTACACATACCGTCCCTGGCTTAGAAAGTGAAACATTTAACAGGCCATGCCCATTACAAGTATATTCTGACATGGAGTGCACTGATGCACAGCCACAGCCAGAGTACTATGCTGCTCCTTTGACTCAGACCACCACATTTCCCTCTCAGGGTACAGATCCACAATCAGACCCTGATGAGACTATGTTGCCCCGCCACGAACGCTATACCACCGACCGACACAGTGACACAGACGAAGTTGCACACGAGCTCGAAGAGGAGGTAATAGATGACCCAGTTATTGACCCCGATTGGCAGCCATTGGGGGAACAGGGTGCAGGCGGCAGTAGTTCAGAAGCGGAGGTGGAGGAGGGGCCGCAGCAGGCATCAACATCGCAACAGGTTCCATCTGCCGGGCCCGTATCTGGCCCAAAACGCGTGTCAAAGCCAAAACCTGTTGGAGCACAGCGTTGCCATCCGGTTAAAGCTCAGTCTGCAATCCCTGAAAAGGGATCCGAGTCTAGGAAGAGTGCAGTCTGGCATTTTTTTAAACAACATCCAACTGATCAGCGCAAAGTCATCTGTCAAAAATGTTCAACTAGCTTAAGCAGAGGTCAGAATCTGAAAAGTCTAAATACTAGTTGCATGCATAGACACTTAACCACCATGCATTTTCAAGCCTGGACTAACTACCAAACGTCCCTCAAGGTTGTAGCACCCTCGGCCAATGAAGCTAGTCAGCAACGCAACATCCCTTCCGTCACTGTAAGGACACCATTTTCCGCACCACCGGCAGTATCTGTGCAGGTTTCTTTGCCAGCCAAAAGCAGTCAGGGTCAGGGAATCACCAGTTTTGTAGGAGGAAATATTGCATCTAGGGCACCGGCGGAAACAATACCGTCTCCAACCGTCTCTCAGTCTGCCATGTACACCGGCACACCCGAAAGTTCCACGATCTCCAGCTCTCCAGTCCAGCTCACCCTACATGAGACTCTGGTTAGAAAAAGGAAGTACTTATCCTCGCATCCGCGTACACAGTGTTTTAACGCCCACATAGCTAGACTAATCTCGTTAGAGATGATGCCCTACCGGTTAGTTGAAAGCGAAGCTTTCAAAGCCCTGATGGAGTACGCTGAACCACGATACGAGCTACCCAGTCGACACTTTTTTTCCAGAAAAGCCATCCCAGCCCTGCACCAGCATGTTAAACAGCGCATCGTCCATGCACTCAGGCAATGTGAGTACAAAGGTGCACCTGACTACAGATGCATGGACCAGTAGGCATGGCCAGGGACGTTATGTGTCCATCACGGCACACTGGGTGAATGTGGTGGATGCAGGGTCCACAGGCGACATCAATTTAGGGACAGTTGTGCCTAGCCCACGGTCTAGGAAACAGTTGGCTGTAGGCGTTCGCACCCCCTCCTCCTCCTCCTCCTCGTCCTCCTGCAGAAGCTACAGCTCTTCCACAGAACGCAGTCTGCCAACCACTCCATCGGCAGATGACACTGTTGCACACCAGTTGTCCCATTATGGGCCAGCTACTGCCAAGCGTCAGCAGGCTGTATTGGCTATGAAGTGCTTGGGCGACAACAGACACACCGCGGAAGTTCTGTCCGAGTTCTTGCAACAAGAAACGCAGTCGTGGCTGGGCACAGTAGATCTTGAGGCAGGCAAGGTAGTGAGTGATAACGGAAGGAATTTCATGGCTGCCATCTCCCTTTCCCAACTGAAACACATTCCTTGCCTGGCTCACACCTTAAACCTGGTGGTGCAGTGCTTATTGAAAACTTATCCTGGGTTCTCCGACCTGCTCCTCAAAGTGCGTGCACTTTGCTCACATATCCGACGTTCGCCTGTACACGCCAGCCGTATGCAGACCTATCAGCGGTCTTTGAACCTTCCCCAGCATCGCCTAATCATAGACGTTGCAACAAGGTGGAACTCAACACTGCACATGCTTCAGAGACTGTGCGAACAGAGGCGTGCTGTTATTTATTTGTGGGAGGATACACGGGCAGGCAGTAGGATGGCAGACATGGAGTTGTCAGGTGTGCAGTGGTCTAAGATACAAGACATGTGTCAAGTCCTTCAGTGTTTTGAGGAATGCACACGGCTGGTTAGTGCAGACAACGCCGTAATAAGCATGAGCATCCCCCTAATGCGTCTGCTGATGCAAAGTTTGACGCACATAAAGGAGCAGGCGTCTGCACCAGAGGAAGAGGAAAGCCTTGATGACAGTCAGCCATTGTCTGGTCAGGGCAGTGTACAGGACGAGGTAGCGGGCGAAGAGGAGGTGGAGGACGAGGAGGATGATGGGGATGAGTATATTTTTAATGCCGAACCTTTCCCGGGGGCACAGGAAATTGGTTGCGTGTCACGGCCGGGTTCTGGTTTTTTGAGGGACACAAGTGACGTAGATTTGCCTGCAACTGCCCCTCAACCAATCACAACCGGAGATTTGACAACTGGAACTTTGGCCCACATGGCGGATTATGCCTTACGTATCCTAAAAAGGGACACACGCATTACGAAAATGATGAACGATGACGATTACTGGTTGGCCTGCCTCCTTGATCCACGCTATAAAGGCAAATTGCAAAATATTATGCCACATGAGAACTTGGAACTAATATTAGCAACCAAACAATCAACTCTTGTTGACCGTTTGCTTCAGGCATTCCCAGCACACAGCGCACGTGATCGTTCTCACACGAGCTCCAGGGGGCAGCAGACTAGGAGTGTTAGGGGTGCACACATCAGAAGTGGCGTTGGACAGAGGGGTTTTCTGACCAGGTTGTGGAGTGATTTTGCTATGACCGCAGACAGGACAGGTACTGCTGCATCAATTGAAAGTGACAGGAGACAACATTTGTCCAGTATGGTTACTAACTATTTTTCATCCCTTATCGATGTTCTCCCTCAACCGTCATTCCCATTTGATTACTGGGCATCAAAATTAGACACCTGGCCAGAATTGGCAGAATATGCATTGCAGGAGCTTGCTTGCCCGGCAGCAAGTGTCCTATCAGAAAGAGTATTCAGTGCTGCAGGTTCAATATTAACCGAAAAAAGGACTCGTCTGGCTACCCAAAATGTTGACGATCTAACATTCATTAAAATGAACCACAACTGGATTTCGAAATCTTTTGCCCCACCTTGCCCGGCCGACACCTAGCTTTCCTATGAAAAGCTCTTGCCTGTGAATTACTTTTCTAATGTCTAATTTGCTGCAGCTGATTGTACAGCATACGACATGTTTACACCTCCCTAAATGGCAAAACTCCCCACACGGGGCCGTGGTATCGCGACTTGGCGCAAGCACCCGTGAGACTGCTGTTTGTCTGAAGAGGTGGGTGTGCTCGCTTTTGGTTGACGGCATTGCTACTGGGTCCCTCATAGTACAATGTAGTGTCTCTGGCGGTGGTGGTGCGCACCCAACGTCAGACACACCGTTGTAACATGAGGGGCCCTGGGGCGGTCCCGCCGGCCTCAAGAGAGTTCCCCCCTACCCCAGCTCAAAATGTGCTCTACCACGTGCAAAATTATGTCGCACAGCTCCACCAATCTTTAGTCTATTCGCTGACATCATTCAATGTCTGGCACTGACAATACAAATTTGTAGACATCTATGATGCAACTTAAAGTAGTCTGTGTCTGTGTCCTATATTGGCACCATTAAATAGTTACTGCCAAATTACTATGTCAGAAACTCAGCAGATGAGCCCACCCCTGTACCTAAGTATGCCACCTTTTTTTTTGTTTTGGTTGTTTTGCGAGACATTAACATCTATTTATATTTTGGGAGTACTGGGACAGACACTCCTTGCACTACTCCTCCACTCACCACCAAGCTGCCCGTGTATCCATGTAACCGCTGTAAAACTGCCATGAGCCTATTGTTTGTTATTTTAGGCCTTTGAAGCCTGTCTGCGGTCCCTCCTTCCACTAGTCCTCCACTGACCAGACCACTGCTGCCCGTGTACCCCTGGAACCAATTATAAAGTGCCTACAGCCAGCCCATTTTTTAATGTTAGGCCTTTGAAGCCTGTCTGCGGTCCCTCCTTCCACTAGTCCTCCACTGGCCAGACCACTGCTGCCCGTGTACCCCTGGAACCAATTATAAAGTGCCTACAGCCAGCCCATTTTTTTATGTTAGGCCTTTGAAGCCTGTCTGCGGTCCCTCCTTCCACTAGTCCTCCACTGGCCAGACCACTGCTGCCCGTGTACCCCTGGAACCAATTATAAAGTGCCTACAGCCAGCCCATTTTTTTATGTTAGGCCTTTGAAGCCTGTCTGCGGTCCCTCCTTCCACTAGTCCTCCACTGGCCAGACCACTGCTGCCCGTGTACCCCTGGAACCAATTATAAAGTGCCTACAGCCAGCCCATTTTTTTATGTTAGGCCTTTGAAGCCTGTCTGCGGTTCCTCCTTCCACTAGTCCTCCACTGGCCAGACCACTGCTGCCCGTGTACCCCTGGAACCAATTATAAAGTGCCTACAGCCAGCCCATTTTCTTATGTTAGGCCTTTGAAGCCTGTCTGCGGTCCCTACTTTAAATACTCCTCCACTCACCACCAAGCTGCCTGCCCGTGTATCCATGTAACCGCTGTAAAACTGCCATGAGCCTATTGTTTGTTATGTTAGGCCTTTGATAGCCTGTCTGCGGTCCTTACTTTAAATACTCCTCCACTCACCACCTAGCTGCCTGTGTAACCATGTAACCGCTGTAAAACTGCAATGAGCCTATTGTTTGTTATGTTAGGCCTTTGATAGCCTGTCTGCGGTCCCTACTTTAAATACTCCTCCACTCACCACCAAGCTGCCTGCCCGTCTATCCATGTAACCGCTGTAAAACTGCCATGAGCCTATTGTTTGTTATGTTAGGCCTTTGATAGCCTGTCTGCGGTCCTTACTTTAAATACTCCTCCACTCACCACCTAGCTGCCTGTGTAACCATGTAACCGCTGTAAAACTGCAATGAGCCTATTGTTTGTTATTTTAGGCCTTTGATAGCCTGTCTGCGGCCCCTACTTGCAATACTCCTCCACTGACCACAATGCTGCCTGGAGTGCCTGCCTGTGTATGCATGTAACCGATGTAAAACTGCCATGAGTGCCTACTTTTTGGTATTTTAGGCCTTTGATAGCCTGTCTGCAGCCCCTACTTGCAATACTCCTCCACTGACCACACCAATGCTGCCCGTGTACCCCTGGAACCTATTTAAAAGTTCATAGAGCCTAGTTATATATTTTATTTACTATTAATAAGGCCATGATGGACTACGCTGTACCACGCTACAAGCTAACCAGTCGACACTTCTTTTGCGAGAAAAGCCATCCCAACCCTCCACCAGCATGTAGAAGACCGCATTATCCATGCACTCTGGCAATCTGTGAGTACAAAGGTGCACCTGACAACAGACGCATGGACCTGTAGGCATGGCCACGGAAGATTACGTGTCCATTACGGCGCAATGGGTTAATGTGGTGGATGCATGGTCCACAGGGGACAGCCTACTAAGTCTGTCTGCAGTCCCTAATTCAAATTGTCCTCCACTGTCTAAATCGGAGCTTCCACCTTCTGGCTTTCGGCCTATAGTATCAGAAATTAAACTGCATTTGGCCTTCAACTTTGGTTAGGGCCTACTAACGGCTTCTGCCCCTCCCTGGTGTTGCCCTCAACTAAATAAAGCTGAGCTTCAACCTTCCGGCTCTCATTAAGTGGTTTTTAAAAAAAAAATGGTGGTTAGGGCCTACTAACGGCTTCTGCCCCTCCCTGGTGTTGCCCTCAACTAAATAAAGCTGAGCTTCAACCTTCTGCTCCAAATTACCATTTTAAAAAATGCAATAGGCTTTTCCGGCCTACTAAAGGTGTCTGTCTGTGTGCCCCTGCCTGGTGTTGTCCTCAACTAAATAAAGCTGAGCTTCAACCTTCTGCTCCAAATTACCATTTTAAAAAATGCAATAGGCTTTTCCGGCCTACTAAAGGTGTCTGTCTGTGTGCCCCTGCCTGGTGTTGTCCTCAACTAAATAAAGCTGAGCTTCAACCTTCTGCTCCAAATTACCATTTTAAAAAATGCAATAGGCTTTTCCGGCCTACTAAAGGTGTCTGTCTGTGTGCCCCTGCCTGGTGTTGTCCTCAACTAAATAAAGCTGAGCTTCAACCTTCCGGCTCTCATTAAGTGGTTTTTAAAAAAAAAAATGGTGGTTAGGGCCTACTAACGGCTTCTGCCCCTCCCTGGTGTTGCCCTCAACTAAATAAAGCTGAGCTTCAACCTTCTGCTCCAAATTACCATTTTAAAAAATGCAATAGGCTTTTCCGGCCTACTAAAGGTGTCTGTCTGTGTGCCCCTGCCTGGTGTTGTCCTCAACTAAATAAAGCTGAGCTTCAACCTTCTGCTCCAAATTACCATTTTAAAAAATGCAATAGGCTTTTCCGGCCTACTAAAGGTGTCTGTCTGTGTTCCCCTGCCTGGTGTTGTCCTCAACTAAATAAAGCTGAGCTTCAACCTTCTGCTCCAAATTACCATTTTAAAAAATGCAATAGGCTTTTCCGGCCTACTAAAGGTGTCTGTCTGTGTGCCCCTGCCTGGTGTTGCCCTCAACTAAATAAAGCTGAGCTTCAACCTTCTGCTCCAAATTACCATTTTAAAAAATGCAATAGGCTTTTCCGGCCTACTAAAGGTGTCTGTCTGTGTGCCCCTGCCTGGTGTTGTCCTCAACTAAATAAAGCTGAGCTTCAACCTTCTGCTCCAAATTACCATTTTAAAAAATGCAATAGGCTTTTCCGGCCTACTAAAGGTGTCTGCCCCTCCCTGGTGTTGTCCTCAACTGAACAAAGCTGAGCTTCCACATTCTGGCTTTCGCCCTATACTATCAGATATTAAACTGCATTTGGCCTACTAGTGTGGTTAGGCCCTTGAAACAGTGTCTGCTGCTCTTGGGTTTGCTACTCCACTGAACAAAGCAATGCCGCCTGTTTAGTCCTGTTACCAATTTTGAACTGCATTTAGCCTACTTTATTCTTTGGCCCTATATCTGTTTCCTCCTCATCCTGCCCATTGCCCAGCCACTGCTAAATGAGTCTGCTGGTACATTGACCTAGACCACTACATTCCCCTTGTACTCTACACAGCCAGAATCTGACCCTGCTGAAAGTAAGGTTCCCCTTCCCGCATGTTATACCACCTTACACAGGGACAAAGAGGAAGGTGCAGATGAAAGTGCAGGTTCCTTCATCAGGTGGGGGGGCATACTCGTTGGCGACGTCACTGGCACAGGGCCCCTCAGAGTACGCAAAAGTGTCGCTGCTGGTGGGAGGCGCCCCCGCCATGCAAACACACCGCCGTACTTTGAGGGGCCCTGTGCCAGTGCCAATGCGAACGAGTGGGCCCCCCCCGCTTGCTCAGGATCACAGCACTTGCAACGTTTAAATACTTACCTTTCCCTGCAACACTGCCGTGACGTAGTCCGCATTTCCTGGGCCCACGAAAAACTTGAGCCAGCCCTACTCCCCCCACAACTTTCCCCCAATTCCCTATGCCCAACTATTATTATACAGTTAATTAAGATTGGCAAGCTTCAGAAACAAGAATGGATGTTTTTGGCATTAAAATGGGCACTGTAGGTGTTTTCCTGGCCTCCACTCACTGCCGACTATGCTTCCCCATTGACTTGCATTGGGTTTCGTGTTTCGGTCGATCCCCGACTTTTAGCGATAATCGGCCGACTGCACTCGACTCGACTCTGGACAAAATCGGGTTTCCCAAAACCCTACTCGATCTTAAAAAAATGAAAGTCGCTCAACCCTACCACTGACCCTACCAATTCATTGAGAATTATTACTTCTACTATAAGAGACTTCTCTGCAGTTTCATACTATAAATAGTGTTGAGCGATACCGTCCGATACTTGAAAGTATCGGTATCGGAAAGTATCGGCCGATACCGGCAAAGTATCGGATCTGATCCGATACCGATACCCGATACCAATACAAGTCAATGGGACTCAAGTATCGGAAGGTATCCCTGATGGTTCCCAGGGTCTGAAGGAGAGGAAACTCTCCTTCAGGCCCTGGGATCCATATTAATGTGTAAAATAAAGAATTAAAATAAAAAATATTGATATACTCACCTCTCCGACGCAGCCTGGACCTTACCGCTGGTAACCGGCAGCCTTCTTTGCTTAAAATGAGCGCGTTCAGGGCCTTCCATGACGTCACGGCTTCTGATTGGTCGCGGCCGCCCATGTGACCGCCACACGACCAATCACAAGCCGTGACGTAATTCTCAGGTCCTAAATTCCTAATTCTAGGAATTTAGGACCTGAGAATTACGTCACGGCTTGTGATTGGTCGCGTGGCGGTCACATGGGAGGCCGCGACCAATCACAAGCCGTGACGTCATCTAAGGCCCTGAACGCGCTCATTCTTAGGAAGGAAGGCTGCCGGAAAGAAGCCGAGGGTGAGTATATTCCTATTAGGTATATACTCACCCTCGGACGCGCCCTGCTTCTTTCCGGCAGCCTTCCTTCTTAAGAATGAGCGCGTTCAGGGCCTTAGATGACGTCACGGCTTGTGATTGGTCGCGGCCGCCCATGTGACCGCTCACGCGACCAATCACAAGCCGTGACGTCATGGAAGGTGCTGAACGCGCTCATTTTAAACAAAGAAGGCTGCCGGTTACCAGCGGTGATGTCCAGGGGCCTCCGGACAGGTGAGTATATCAATATTTTTTATTTTAATTCTGTATTTTACACATTCATATGGATCCCAGGGCCTGAAGGAGAGTTTCCTCTCCTTCAGACCCTGGGAACCATACACTGGAAACTTCCGATTCCGATTCCGATTCCCGATACCACAAAAGTATCGGATCTCGGTATCGGAATTCCGATACCGCAAGTATCGGCCGATACCCGATACTTGCGGTATCGGAATGCTCAACACTAACTATAAAATAAATTATATAAAATCTAAAATTTTAGGCTTTTTCATATACCACATAACAAAAAAATTGATAGAAAAAGAATTTCCCTATAATTGAGAAAAACATCATATCCCATATTTAGGAATTATAATTACCAATTATTTACGTAAGGTACTATATGAAAATCTGAATCTCCTACAAAAACAGATAAAAAAAAAATATTGAGAATTTTGATAAAACAAATACTTCATGGCTTGGTAGGATTGTTTTATATAAAATGATAATCTTACCAAAACTTCACTATATCTTTAGAACTGTTCCATAAGCAAATGTCAATATTTGGAATAAAAAATCACCAAGAGTAGCCAAATCATTACTGTATAATAACAAAAAAATGAAGGCATTGGTCTACCAAATCTACAGGCCTACTCCGAGGCTAATATCATAACGCAGAGCAGGAAATGGCTTATAGATGAAGCCAAAACCAGCTGGGCAGAAATGGGAAAGTCTTACAATGGGAATTCTCCCTTAGATGCTCTTATTATTTCGAATTTACTAGACCAATCCCTCCCTCTACCAGAGAATATGCTAATAAAATCTGCAATTATGACCTGGAGGAAATTATAGAACATTTCTTACAACATTCAAATTAGTTACCCATTAGAAAAACTTCATTTATATTCTGCCCTGCACTTCCAGATTTCCCTATAGATAAATGGAGAAACTAATTGTTCAGCCTTATTTAACGGATCTAAAAAAGATTCAATCATACATTTTCTATCCTTGAATCTATCGTACAACCTTCCAAAAGAGGAAATATGTACCTTTTTAGAACTAAGGAAATATATTAGGGGGAAATTCTTTCTCCCCATATCTCTTCCAAGAACTATCATATCTCTTCTGGAAAATGCCTTAATAAATACTATTTGGAACACTAAAAATCTGTACACACTCTTCAATAGTGACGTTACTATTGAAAAATCAAAACACATGGTTAAGTGGGAAGAAAATATAAATATATGTTTTTCGCCTGAGTTATGGAAAGAAGCAACTGAAATCACATACAAATCAAATGTAAATGCTAATATTCATGAGAATTATTTTAGAATCTTATCTCGTTGGTTCTATACTCTGACAGGTTAAAGCAGGACGGATCGGACTTATGCTGGAGGAAGTACCGTCACACTAAGCGACGCTGCAGCGATAGCGACAACGATGCCGATCGCTGCAGCGTCGCTGTTTGATCGCTGGAGAGCTGTCACACAGACCGCTCTCCAGCAACCAACGATGCCGAGGTCCCTGGGTAACCAGGGTAAACATCGGGTTGCTAAGCGCAGGGCCGCGCTTAGTAACCCGATGTTTACCCTGGTTACCAGAGTAAAATGTAAAAAAAACAAACAGTACATACTTACATGCGTCCCCCGGCGTCCGCTTCCTGCAATGACTGAGCGCCGGCAGTAGCAGGGCACAGCGGTGACGTCACCGCTGTGCTGTGGTTTCACTTTCACTTTGCGGCGCTCAGTCAGTGTGGGAAGCGGACGCCGGGGGACGCATGTGAGTATGTACTGTTTGTTTTTTTTACATTTTACGCTGGTAACCAGGGTAAACATCGGGTTACTAAGCGCGGCCCTGCGCTTAGTAACCCGATGTTTACCCTGGTTACCAGTGTAAAATATCGCTGGTATCGTTGCTTTTGCTGTCAAACACAACGATACACGGCGATCGGACGACCAAATAAAGTTCTGAACTTTATTCAGCGACCAGCGACATCACAGCAGGATCCTGATCGCTGCTGCGTGTCAAACTAAACGATATCGCTAGCCAGGACGCTGCAACGTCACGGATCGCTAGCGATATCGTTTAGTGTGACGGTACCTGAATTATTTTATGTTGCCTAAAGTTAAATGGTTTTCCCTTTATTAAGTAATTTGTTCTAATGGTTTTGGCAAAAGGTTCCATAATTAGGTCGAATAAGAGTGGGGAAAATGGGCAACCTTGCCATGTTCCGTTATAGATAGAAAATGAGTTAGATAATATATTATTCACTTGGACTTTTGCAGAGGGCCAAGAGTATAAGGCCATAATAGATTTCAAGATTTGTCCATGAATTCCAAATTTTTTTAGAGTGCCTACCATATAATCCCAATTAATTTGATCAAACGCCTTTTCGGAATCAAGAGAGAGTAATAGTAATACAGAAGGAATTTTTGCTTTTCTACATGTGAAATTAAATTTAGTACTCTTCTTGTACTGTCAGAGGCTTGCCTCCCTTTAATAAATCCAACTTTGTCTGAATGTATTAAGAAGGGCATTATTTTAAGTAACCTTTCTGAGATTATTTTAGCGTAAATCTTGATGTCTGAATTTAAGAGGGATATAGGCCTGTAATTTGGGATTAACTCTGGATCATTATTCGATTTTGGAATAACCACTACAGTGGCCTGTAAGGATACCTTTGGGAATTTACCTTCATTGATGGCTGTATTAAACATACACGTTAGGAGATCTAACAAATGTTGACTAAAAATTTTATAAGGTATACCATCTGGTCCAGGTGATTTACTTTCCTTTAATTAAGCTATAGCTTTGTCAGTTTCGGATATTGAAATCGGGATGTTTAGCAATGAGAATTGATCTGTATTCAGGTGTGGGAGATTAATTTTAGAAATAAATTTGTTTATTTCTATAGTTTTTGGTTGTATTGTATCTCTATCATCCTTTAAATTATATAAGGCAGAGTAAAACCCCGCAAATTGTTCAGCAATTTCTTGCGGATATATATATATTTAACGCCATCATTCTTAATAGAAAAGACTCTAGTTTTCATACATTGTTTTTATACCTTGTTGGGTATTGGGTTTTTCCACACAAAGCAGTTATTTCCTTTCCATGCCTTTCCGAGACCAACAGCCTACCTTGTTGCTAATAAGGCACAGGTAAGTACTACACAAATTCCCATCACCCAGTAGGACCAATTAAGGCTGAATCTCTTCTCTTCCATGGCAAGGGCTATGCAAATGGTACTCTTGTAGCAGGCAGTAAACGAAAATTCCTTGCACCAAATAAATAATCGCTCCACATCATGGACCATAATGCCAAATTATTCTGCATCTATGGCAGTGTGAACGACCATTCTTCAAAATTAGCGTTTTCTGCTACAATTAAGGCATTGTGTTCCACTTAAATTTGAGCTAGCACTCAAAACTTAAGCAGTGTGTATGTGTGTATATATATGTGTGTGTGTGTGTGAAGATTGTCAATGATACCCTAAGCAGCTTGGTTTTCAAAATTTGGCATTGTCAGACAAGCTGCTCCTTAAATCTAATTAGAAGTAATATTTTACTTCTGCCTCTTTCTGAACAGGCAATCCTGCACCAGGAAGGCCATATGGATGATGGCGTCACATTACAGAAGTGTCAGCATGAAGAGTCCCAAGCTGCTAGAATCATTCGTAACACCACAGGCCTGTTTAGCCAGTTTATCAGGTACAGATCGGTCAGCAGTGTCTAATTTTTGCCACACATTTCACAAACCGTTAAGTTCCTCTATCTATTGATAGCTTCTGAAAAGGACACAAGAATCTAGTTCTCCTTATGAGTTAGCATAGCGTTCCACACCAGCCCCCATCATTTATTTTTGCTTCCAATCCACAGTACTGTACAAATAATTTAAAGACTGATACAAAGATTTAAATTTTGCTGATGCTTGTGTAGAATTTGAAGCAGTATTTGCAAATCACCAAGAGGAGTCACTAAAATATTCATCCGATCTGTTGGGAGTTGTTTGCTGACGCAGATATTTTTTTTTATAACAAGTGACCTGGATTCTCTGACGGGAAACAACCGGACGGTAACGACCCCCATCGCCCTGCCTATTGAGGAGGTAGTTCAAACCCTGCAAGACTTGATCACTTACTTCCAGCCTCCCGAGGAAGAACTAGAACATGAAGATAAACAAAATAAGCTCCGCTCACTCAAGAACAGGCAGAACCTTTTCAAAGAGGAGGTATAACCCAGGGATCTCAGTTGTACTTCTTCTTCTGTCATGAGTAGAGTTGATATATAAGAAGTTTTATCATTGTTATTATATTATCAACTTGTTACATTTATATGGTTTTTTTTATTGTGCAATATTATTTTCTATATTATTTGCACCTTTATTTTCATTTTTCACCTAAGCATAAATATTACAGCAAGTATTTTCAAGCTTTCTGTTCTACTACTGTAAATTGTACTGTAACAGGTAATCCTTGTGAAGACTGCCATATCGGTGTAAAGAGACTTATATGCCATGCAATGCTCCTCTGGGAATTTAAATATGCAAATAGCTTCTTCAAAAAGGAAGAGGACAAGAACTCTAGTACCATCAATTGGAAGTAGAAATCATAAAAGTTCATATCGACCCATCAAAGGGCCTTACCACATGACTTAGGATAAGAAGTCAAAGCATCAACTCCATTTGCAAATACGTGTGTCCAGTTGTTTGCCTTTCATCTGTGCAAAGCAGGAGAACTGATTTTACCTATCATCCAGCCAAATCAGTCCTCATGGTTTGCACTTTTAAGGGCAAACACCCCAAAATGTATCTTCAAAGGGAGTTTCTGGTTTGGCTTCTTATGGTAAGTCATGTGGCAAGGCCTTTGAAAGGGTCAATATTGACTTTTAGGATGGTTACTTCCAATAGGTGGCACTAGAGTTTCTGTCCTCTTGCTCTCTGAAGAGGCTATTTGCATATCTAATTCTTATCTGAGCTTTGTAATTTCAGCAGCAGTGTAATTTAAAGCTCCTGATTTTAATTACAAAATCTGAAAAAGGGCTTTAATCTATAATGTTCCATTTCTAAAACTGGAGTAATTTATATGGCAGCAGGGACTTTGGACCCCCACAGCTGCCAAGACAGGATGGATCCTCCATCTAAACACCCTCTAAAAAGTTATGTCCCTGAATCACATCCTAGAGTATAAGAATAAAATGCACTGTATTAAAAAACTTAAAGGGGCAGTTAAGTACTCTTATATTGATCAATACAAGATCAATGGGGGAGCTACACGCCAAATCCCCATTGATCCGGTGTGTTTAGTGCTGCTGCTGGTCAAATGTGATTGGTTTTGGAGCTGCGCTGCACATCTCCACCAGTTGTGTAGTGACTGTAGCAGCATAGCAGGGTATTGCAAATTCAGCCCTATCCTAAGAATAGGCCATCAATGTAAAAGTACCAGAAAACCCCTACAAGGTGCAATTGTCACCTATCAGGGACCAAAAGTCTTTGCACTTTTTAGCACCATTTTTATGACCAAATTTACAATGTCATGTGCCTCTGCTGCTAAGGGACCTTAGATCAGGAGTATCACTCCAGCTCTGAAAAAAAGAACCAATACACTTGAGTGGGGCTTTAACAAAACAGAATATAAAGAAATCAAATTCAATAAAATTATGATGATGTAAATATGGCGTTCTTAGATCTAAAAGGCTGCCAAACCCAAGTTTTTGGGTTCACTAACGATAAATTAATATTTTGCACTTGGGCCCCTATTTATTTATTTGCTGCTCGGAGATCTCCCATAAGTGCTGAATTACAGTGGTATTTTATTACAAGTTTTCATAACGAGGAAATGGTGTTAGGATTTGATCACATCAAATGTGTATGCTTGAAGAGTCGTTGGAACTAGGGATTCTCAACCATTCTCCCATTCTGGTACTCAACAGGCCTCAAATGACGTAGTTTCTGCAGTCCGATGTGAGTAGGCACATTCAGATTAGCATACGAGTCAACAGCCTGCCCTTGTGGGGTCGCAGACATTATGCAGATTGAGGTCTGATGAGCATGAGAGACTGGCTGAGTATGCTTGAAGGGTTCCACTAAAAGTATGCTCTAGGGCAGGGGTGCATATTCTTTTATATATATATATATATATATATTTTATATATTCTTTTATATAAGTCCTTTAATTGAAAAAATGACAGACTCCTTTAATAATCTCAATTAAACCATACTTACGACCTCACCTAATTCCTCCAAAGCCCTCGTTCTTCATATACTACACCTTTTATAAAGGTCGGGGACTGGAGTTTTAATTTCCCCCTTTAAGTAAATACCACAATATGAGGCAGTGGGGTACTCCCAACATGAGCAGAACACTGAGAAATTGGAGTAACCATAAACCACCAATAAGGTTAAAACAACCATTTATTGAAAAAGTTCATAAAAACAGTTAACATTAATTACATATTGTGTCAAATAAGAAGGAATAAGAGAGGGGAGCAACAAGTAAATCCTCAAATGTATAACGCAGCACTCAAGGTGCATAGTACCTATACAGACAGCCTCTGAGCACCATTCTTAGTAGCAATGCACAGTGGCTGTAAACAGAGAGAGGGGATAATAGGTAGTACTACTTACCCATAGTAGAGGAGGATCGAGATGGTCCTCCAGCACAGCCCCAATGCGCGTTTGGAATGTAGCTTTTTCACAGATACCTCCCCTTGAAAAAGCTACCCTCGAAACACCTGATAGGTGTTGTGACTGTCAGGTGAGCATACCTATAATATCTTATACCACTTTCCTATCAGATAATACCCTATTTGCACTTTTTATCTATCCAGCTTTACCGTAACTTGTTTTTTCGACAGCTAAACAGCAGTGAGGGAGCCCTAGACTTTTGATGAATCTGGGTCCCGGATATGGTCACACAGTGCTGTGTATGTGCTTGCCTATCTCTGTTCTGAGTAGTTTGAAATGTTTCTTCCCTCTCACATGGAAACTACTGCATAAAGAATGTTGGAGGTTGCACAAAATGAAATGACAAACCGCATGTGGCCTCCAGGCCGCATTTTATGGACCTTTGCTCTAGACAGTTGAACTCCTCATGGTCGACTATCCTTGCCAAATGTGACAAAAAAAAGCTCAAATGTGGGCAGTGGGCAAAAAAATGTACCACTACTTTAATTGACCAGGAGCATTTCCCAATGTATAAACTGAACATAATCCCAGATTGTCATGTAAAATGAGTATCTGACACAAGAACAATCATGCATTGATGCAGTAGCTCTACATGCTCCTGTAAGAGTGCACAATTACTATGCACAATTTCTTCAGCTGTTTGATTTCTCCATGAATCATCTGAAAACTGAAATACTAATAATAAGTATATCTAAAGTTAAACAGATTAGGGGTGTCACAGGCCTTACCAAATATTCTCCTATATGGGATAATATCAATTTACAAGAATTTAAGCAAATGAAAGGTTTTGGGCCCTGGAAAGAGGCAGGAATTAGAAGGATGGGTCAGCTAATGGGTCAAGGGAGACTTAAGTCATTCATGAAGTTACAAACAGAATTCCAGTTATCACATTTAAATTTGTATCATTATAAAAGATTTCAGCATGCGTATCAGTCGCAATGTCGGAGAAAACTTATTGAGATCCAGTTTGATATCATGCTGGCTTCCATTTTGGAGAACAGCGGAACAAAGGGGGCAATATCAGAAGTGTATAGAGATTTATTATTCACCTTTCTAATCAAACATCCCATCAAGTCTAGAGGGAAATGGGAAGCTGAATTGGGAGAGATAAATGATGATAGATGGGAATCTATTTTAGAATACGTGCCCAAGTTCTCTGAGTGAGCCTGGAAGGATGTCTCAGTTATATGTGATTCATAGAGCTTACAGAACTCCTGATAGACTGTTTAAGATGTGTCTGATTCTGAGTGTCAACGATGTTCGCAGGAACGGGCAAACATGTTACATATGCTGTGGCATTGCCCCAGATTGTCCACCTTCTGGACAGTTGTATTGAATCG
This sequence comes from Ranitomeya variabilis, assembly GCF_051348905.1. Taxonomy (NCBI): domain Eukaryota; kingdom Metazoa; phylum Chordata; class Amphibia; order Anura; family Dendrobatidae; genus Ranitomeya; species Ranitomeya variabilis. The sequence continues at coordinate 662,734,116 of NC_135232.1, read as the reverse complement.
GAGTGAATTGATATATAGGTGTGTAATCCCCAGAGACCCTTTGGTCTGTATATTAGGCTATGTGGATGAAATAGCAACGGTATCTATGGTCAAACTGGCAATTGCTAGATTGTTATTCATAGCAAGGAAATTGATCGCTCAGTTCTGGATCAGAGAGGAACCTCCGACTGGACGAGACTTTCTTATGCAAGCGGATCATATAATTCTATTGGAAAAAAGTATATATACTAAGAGAAATAAACTCGATGTATTCCAAAAGATATGGCAATCATGGATGGAATGGAATTAGAATTGTGGGGAGGATGCATAATGCTATAGATGATGTTCAAACTGTACAATTGTATATGGATTGGGGAAAGTATATCGGATGAGGAATGAGGAAGGCACTGAAGGGGTCTCTAAGGGGGGGATAGGTGGGGAAAGGGGGGGAGTTTCGTTTATAAAAAATATATGATTATATGTGAACAATAGCTTGATGTCATATATGTTATAATTGTTTTTCTTAATAAAAATGTATCTGATTAAAAAATAATGAGTATATCTAAATACCGTGTAATTGATTTCCTGGGGAACAGCCTTCCTGCTCTGAGTGTACAATAAACCCACTTGATTGTCCAACTATTAACACTTCCTCTCCCCTTGCAGGGAATGCTGGCACTAGTGCTAAACTGTATTGACCGTCTAAATGTATACAGCAGTGCCGCACACTTTGCTGAATTTATCGGGGAGAAAGCTGGACCAGCATGGAAGGAAATCCTGAACCTTCTCTATGAATTACTAGGTAAATGGACAATCAATCATCTTTAACAACTCCAGTCCTATTACATTGTTGTCAAGAATAAATTTAAAGAATAAAAGCAAAAATAATAACATTTATGTCTCCTGTAAAACTGAATGATGACTAAACCCAATGTATGGCATCAAATACAGTTAATGGCCTCATAAGAAAATAATAATAATACCATAGTTGGTTGACCCCATTAGTTTTATATCTGTTAAATCAATAAGCTCAGAAATATCCGTAGACTGCTCCCTACAAATACAGGTAAAGTATGGCTAATTTGTCATAATTATCGTATAGAACGTGATATCTCAGAGCAAGAACATATCCATTACCGTGGTATTCATTTCTCTTAGTAGCATTTATTATAAGCTACTGGACAGTGGAGAAATGTCTATGGATTTTATAGCAGTAGCTCCACCACCACATTTTCCTTTATGTCCCCATGCAGCTACATTATACTTCCATATGGTATTGTGATGTGCCTTTTTAGACTCGAGGTCTCTTTAGAAGGTAATATTAATGATCAGGCATGTCTAAATCCAACCATGCCCAGTCACTTTTTTCTACCAATATCAGCTGTCATGAAACAGTTGAGGAACCCTCCATAAAATAAGTGTCTGATACCTCTGAATTTTCTGGAAGCTAGCTATCTGAATCACAAAGAAATATCAACATATTTCCTTTTTTCCCCTTTCTTTTGTTTTGTTTTCTAGCTGCTCTAATTCGCGGAAATAGAAGCAACTGTGCACAATTTTCCAATAACTTGGATTGGCTTATAAGTAAATTGGAGCGTCTTGAATCATCTTCAGGTATTTTCATAATGTCCTGTCCTTTTCAGAAGAACAGTATCTACTCTTGCCATATTACGATACAGCAGGAGATAGCACATCTATTTGTAGTGATGATTTTCTTATCTGTTTTCTTGTAGGAATACTGGAGGTTCTACACTGCATATTGATTGAAAGCCCCGAGGCTTTAAATTTAATAGAGAAGGGACATATACGCTCTATAATATCTCTTTTGGACAAACATGGGCGAAACCACAAGGTATGTAGAATAGGTACTTTTCTGATGGTGACAATAATAATAATAAATTATTATTATTGATGTATTTTAAAGTTAATTCCAGGCCACTCTACATACAAAAATAGGGTATGTTATACATAACATTAAAGGGGTTGTCCAGGATGATTTTTTATTTTTTCTACTATGGACCTAAAAACTAACAAGCAGGTAGTTGCTAACAAAGGCAACTACCTGCCTTTTCTACCCAATGCCGACTCAGAGCCGCCACCGATCGCTCCTGCCAGTGATTTGGCTGCTCAACATCAACAGCAGCTCTTCTTCTTCTGGACTGCTCTGTCGGAGTGACGTGACTGCTAACATGCTGATTGACACCTGGCTTACCACAGTTAAGCAGTGGGGAGTCGGCTGTCAATCTGTATACACTGTGCATAATAATTTGGAACACAAAGAGTTTATTAGTGATAAGGTTAGAATTTTTTTGTTTGTCATTTAAACTCATTGATGGTGATGTGTGTCAGGGCTCTTTATATCACTGAAGTCAATTGCAGATACCTGTGCAAATTAGTTTGGCAGATGTGTCCAAATAAAGGCAAGACTACTTAATTAAGAAGGCTGTTCCACATTATTAAGCAGCCTACATTTTTGGCCAAAATGGGAAAGAAAAAGGATGTGTCGGCTGCTGAGAAGTAACAAATTGTGGAGTATTTAGGTCAAGGCATGACTACAATCAACATTGCCAAGACACTTCATCGTGATCATCGCACAATCAAGAAGTATGTAGCTGATTCCCAGCACACACGTTCGTGCTGATAAGGAAAAATTGAGGACCCTTTCCAACAGGCAATTGTGTAAGGTTAAAAGAGCAGCTGCAAAAATGCCTGGTCATAGCAGCAGACAAGTTTTTGAAGCTGCTGGTGCCTCCAACGTCCCCAGAACAACAAGATGCAGGGTCCTTCAGAGGTGCATAAGCCATCCTGTCGACCACCTCTATCCACTGCACACAAGCAGAAACGGCTCCAGTGGGCCAAACGATACAAGAAGACTGACTTCCAAACTGTTTTGATGACCGATGAGTGCCGTGCAACGCTCGATGGTCCAGATGGATGGAGTGGAGGATGGCTGGTTGATGGACACCCCATGAAAACACGGCTAAGGCGCCAACAAGGAGGAGGTGGAGTAATGTTTTGGGCTGGAATCATGGGGAGAGAGATTGTCGGCCCCTTTATGATCCCTGAAGGGGTAAAGATGAACTCCATAATCTATGTGGAGTTTCTAAAAACACTTCCTGCCATGGTTCAAGAGGAAGAACCGTGCTTTCCGCAGCAAGATCATTTTCATGCATAATAATGCACCATCTCATGCTGCAAAAAACACATCTGCATCTCTGGCTGCTATGGGCATAAAAGAGGACAAACTAATGGTGTGGCCACCATCTTCCCCTGACCTCAACCCCATTGAGAACCTCTGGAGCATCATTAAAAGGAGTGTCTATGATGGCGGGAGGCAGTTCACATCTAAGCAACAGCTCTGGGAGGGTAGTCTGTCCACATGCAAAACAATTGAAGCAGAAGCCATCCAAAAACTGACAAATTCAATGGATGAGAGAGTTCAGAAGCTTCTTTCAAACAAGGGGTCCTATGTGCAAATGTAACATCACCTAGAATAAAGTTTTCACTTGAAAACTGTTTGATTTCATTTTGTAATAAGCTGCTAATGCTTATAACTTCACAATTGACCATTTTTTGTTCAAAATAAAATAAAAAAGGTTGAAAACTCTGCTGTGCATAATAATTTGGAACATGCATTTTGAGTGTTTATTTTTTTTAAAAAGATACTGTTTTCATAGGCAGTTTGTTCCAAAACATTGCAATTATACTAGAATAGTAGATGACTGGAAAATAACAATGACTGCAATTCAGATAGGTAATTTAGAGAAAATATGAGGAAATATTATTTGCATAATAATTTGGAACACAGTGTAATGTCGGCCAACTCACCCAATCACTGCCTGTTATTACAATACTCCTGTGAACGCTATGTATTGCACAAGCAATCGGATCACAGCTTCAAGTCTCCTAAAGGGACTATTAAATAAATTAAAAAGTCAAAAAAATAAGTTTAAAAAAAGCACAAACGTTCAAATCACCTCCCTTTTGCCCTATTGAAAATAAAAAAATTTAAAATACACATATTTGGTATCGCTGTGTTCAGTAATATCTGATTGATCAAAATATAAAATAACTTAATTTGATTGAAAAACAGCATGGCGAAAAAAAAATCAAAACATCAGAATTCCGTTTTTTTTTGTCCGTAGCAGCATTATAATAAAATGCAAGAGGCGATCATTCCATCGTATCTACCCCAAAATGGTATCAATAAAAACGTTGGCTCAGGACAAAAAAATAAGCCTTCACCCAGCCCCAGATCTCAAAAGGGGTTAATGAATTGGGCTCCTGTTGTGCCACCATTCACTGTTGTGTAAACGGGGGAGGGGGACATTAACTGCATATAGGAAATGTGATTTACTAAATGTCTTGTTTTTAGGTTCTGGATGTCCTGTGCTCTCTGTGTGTATGTAATGGGGTTGCAGTCCGTACTAACCAGAATCTAATTTGTGACAACCTGCTGCCCAGGAGAGATTTGTTATTACAGACCCGTTTGGTTAATGATGTCACCAGGTATACTTTCATTTTTATTAAGTCATATATTTTTTCTTAAAGAAGTTGCATATTTGTGTAAGACATGAAATGACTGCCCTTGTCCTTATTGATTGTGCTGCATAGAGGCTAATATATTTATAAAGTATCAATTCTACAAAACTGCAGCTTCACTGGTGGACACAGAGAGTAGAGAAAGAACAATAAATAAGCCTTTTGCAGTCCAATACCTCATCATAATGAACAAGTTCACCAGTTTTGGACATAGAAGTGGCCCCCTTACCACATGGGCCCCTATGCGGTTTCACAGGTTGTCCCACTGATATGTCTTTAATGATATGCTTAATTTTTGGGAAAATAGCTTTCTGCTGCTTAGTCCAGCAGTATTTTGGTATAGTCCTGCTGAGATTATCAGATGGCAATGAAGAAATTAAAGGGATATTCCCATCTCCAGTTCCTATCCAAATATGTAGTAGGTGTAATAATAATAATATTAGCAAATACTTCCAACTAGAAATGTAGTATAGTTTTTCTGATTCGCTATTCCTCTCTCCTTATGTGCACACATTGTAGGACCTTAGGTACCCATGGTTACGACCACTAGCAACTAGCTAACTAAGGCTGTTGTTCTACCAGTGTATGGCATCGGATGCGATATGCTAATAACCCTCGGCTCCTGCTCTGCTGCGAGCGGCAGCCGAGTGTCATGCTACTGTGCGCCGATCCTCTTGCATAAAGAACATCGGAGCACAGCTGTGGAGGTGGCGGAGCGTATATCGCACCACACTTGGGTGATATCCGAGTGCTGTGCATTGTCACTCACACCCATAGTTTTACATGGGTGTGAGTGAGCTGAGTCTCACTGCCAACCACAACATGCTGCGACTGTTTTAGCATGCCGATTCGGCATGAGAAAATAATTGCAGATCTGAGCTGCCCCACAGAGTAACACTGGGCCAAGTGCGATGCGATATTTTATGAAATAGCACTCGGCCGCCATGTTGTACAGTAGTGTGACTCCAGCCTGTCAGTATATCAGTGGTCGTAACCATGGATACCTACGGTCCTGCAGTTCTTGTACATGAGGAGAGAGACATAGCAAATCAGAAAAACTACTACATTTCTAATTGGAGTTATTTGCAAATATTATTATTACACATATTACATATTGAGTTAGGATCTTGGAGATGGGAATACACCTTTAATTACCTTCTGTCTGCCTCCTTATGTATCACATGACATGACATTTTATCGACATAAAAACAAGGTTGTATCTGTAAAACAACATTTTAAAATTTCTCACTTAGTGATTGTCAACATGAACAGATAATAAATGTACAGTGGGTACGGAAAGTATTCAGAGCCCTTTAAATTTTTCACTCTTTGTTTCATTGCAGCCATTTGGTAAATTCAAAAAAGTTCATTTTTTTCTCATTAATGTGCACTCTGCTCCCCATCTTGACTGAAAAAACAGAAATGTAGTAATGTTTGCAAGTTTATTAAAACAGAAAAACTGAAATATCACATGGTCATAAGTATTCAGACACTTTGCTCAGTATTGAGTAGAAGAACCCTTTTGAGCTAGTACAGCCATGAGTCTTCTTGGGAATTGTGCAACAAGTTTTTTACAAATGGATTTGGGGATCCTCTGCCATTTTTCCTTGCAGATCCTCTCCAATTCCACCAGGTTGGAAGGTGAACATTGGTGGACAGCCATTTTTAGGTCTCTCCAGAGATGCTTAATTGGGTTTAGGTCAGGGCTCTGGCTGGGCCAGTCAAGAATGGTCACAAAGTTGTTCTGAAGCCACTCCTTTGTTATTTTAGCTGTGTGCTTCAGGTCATTGTATTGTTATAAGGTGAATCTTCGGCCAAGTCTGAGGCCCAGAGCACTCTGAAAGAGGTTTTCATCCAGAATATCTCTGTACTTGGCTGCATTCATGTTTCCTTCAATGACAACCAGTCGTCCTCTCCCTGCAACTGAAAAACATCCCCAAAGAATGATGTTCCCACCACGTTTCACTGTTGGGATTGTATTGGGCAGGTGATAAGCAGTGACTGGTTTTCTCCACACATACCTCTTAGAATTATCACCAAAAAGGTCTATCTTCGTCTCATCAGATCAGAGAATCTTATTTCTCATAGTCTGGGAGTCCTTCATATGTTTTTTAGCAAACTCTATGCAGGCTTTCATATGTCTTGCACGGAGGAGAGGCTTCCGCCGGGCCACTCTGCCATAAAGGCCCGACTTGTGGAGGGCTGCAGTGATAGTTGACTTTGTGGAACTTTCTTCCATCTCCCTACTGCATCTCTGGAGCTCAGCCACATTGATCTTGGGGTTCTTCTTTACCACTCTCACCAAGGCTGTTCCCCATGATTGCTCAGTTTGGCTGAACAGCCAGGTCTAAATTTAATTAAACACAGCTGGACCCCAATGAAGGAGTAGAACCATCTCAAGGAGGATCACAAGGAAATGGACAGCATGTGACTTAAATATGAGTTTCTGAGCAAAGGGTCTGAATACTTATGACCATGTGATATTTCAGTTTTTCTTTTTTATTAAATTTGCAAAAATTTCTACATTTCTGTTTTTTTTCAGTCAAGATGGGGTGCAAAGTGTACATTAATATAAAAAAATGAACTTTTTTGAATTTACCAAATGGCTGCAATGAAACAAAGAGTGAAAAATTTAAAGGGGTCTGAATACTTTCTGTACCCACTGTATGATCGAATGGGGGGTCTAACAGTCCGTACCACCACATATCATGAGATATGTACAGTGGGGCAAAAAAGTATTTAGTCAGTCAGCAATAGTGCAAGTTCCACCACTTAAAAAGATGAGAGGCGTCTGTAATTTACATCATAGGTAGACCTTAACTATGGGAGACAAACTGAGAAAAAAAAATCCAGAAAATCACATTGTCTGTTTTTTTATCATTTTATTTGCATATTCTGGTGGAAAATAAGTATTTGGTCAGAAACAAAATTTAATCTCAATACTTTGCAATAAATCCTTTGTTGGCAATGACAGAGGTCAAACGTTTTCTGTAAGTCTTCACAAGGTTGCCACACACTGTTGTTGGTATGTTGGCCCATTCCTCCATGCAGATCTCCTCTAGAGCAGTGATGTTTTTGGCTTTTCGCTTGGCAACACGGACTTTCAACTCCCTCCAAAGGTTTTCTATAGGGTTGAGATCTGGAGACTGGCTAGGCCACTCCAGGACCTTGAAATGCTTCTTACGAAGCCACTCCTTCGTTGCCCCGGCGGTGTGCTTTGGATCATTGTCATGTTGAAAGACCCAGCCACGTTTCATCTTCAATGCCCTTGCTGATGGAAGGAGGTTTGCACTCAAAATCTCACGATACATGGCCCCATTCATTCTTTCATGTACCCGGATCAGTCGTCCTGGCCCCTTTGCAGAGAAACAGCCCCAAAGCATGATGTTTCCACCACCATGCTTTACAGTAGGTATGGTGTTTGATGGATGCAACTCAGTATTCTTTTTCCTCCAAACACGACAAGTTGTGTTTCTACCAAACAGTTCCAGTTTGGTTTCATCAGACCATAGGACATTCTCCCAAAACTCCTCTGGATCATCCAAATGCTCTCTAGCAAACTTCAGACGGGCCCGGACATGTACTGGCTTAAGCAGTGGGACACGTCTGGCACTGCAGGATCTGAGTCCATGGTGGCGTAGTGTGTTACTTATGGTAGGCCTTGTTACATTGGTCCCAGCTCTCTGCAGTTCATTCACTAGGTCCCCCCGCGTGGTTCTGGGATTTTTGCTCACCGTTCTTGTGATCATTCTGACCCCACGGGGTGGGATTTTGCGTGGAACCCCAGATCGAGGGAGATTATCAGTGGTCTTGAATGTCTTCCATTTTCTAATTATTGCTCCCACTGTTGATTTCTTCACTCCAAGCTGGTTGGCTATTACAGATTCAGTCTTCCCAGCCTGGTGCAGGGCTACAATTTTGTTTCTGGTGTCCTTTGACAGCTCTTTGGTCTTCACCATAGTGGAGTTTGGAGTCAGACTGTTTGAGGGTGTGCACAGGTGTCTTTTTATACTGATAACAAGTTTAAACAGGTGCCATTACTACAGGTAATGAGTGGAGGAAAGAGGAGACTCTTAAAGAAGAAGTTACAGGTCTGTGAGAGCCAGAAATCTTGATTGTTTGTTTCTGACCAAATACTTATTTTCCACCAGAATATGCAAATAAAATGATAAAAAAACAGACAATGTGATTTTCTGGATTTTTTTTTCTCAGTTTGTCTCCCATAGTGGAGGTCTACCTATGATGTAAATTACAGACGCCTCTCATCTTTTTAAGTGGTGGAACTTGCACTATTGCTGACTGACTAAATACTTTTTTGCCCCACTGTATATGAAATATACCCTCCAATGTGAATGGAGTGGTAGTGATCATGTGGGAACACCGCACCATTCACTGTCTATTGGAGTGGTGGGAGTGACAACAAGCTTCCTACCGCTGTATTCACTTAGGAATGCAACAGTTGTACCATTATCACCAACCCCGTGGCTGAATGGTAAATCATTTTTATGGCAAAACGCTTTTTAATAAGTATTCCTTTGTATAATATTATTATTGTCATTATTACATGATTGTTTGCCATCTGTATATCTGACCTGTTCCTCTATAAACATTTTAAGTAAAGCCAAGTTGTGAGACTTTGTTGTTGTGCTTACTGCTTGCCTTTGCTAAATCTTAATAAAATCTCGGTAAAATGGGGTTTCCATATACAAAGTACTGTAACTGTTTCAACATGTGGGCATATTTTGAACTTGAAAAGAGTTACTGTATTTTATATTCCCTCGGTGCAATAAGCTCAGCTATATTTTACATTTTTGTGTTCTTTTTCAGCATGAGACCAAATATCTTCCTGGGTGTAGCTGAGGGCTCAGCACAGTACAAAAAGTGGTACTTTGAGATGTATATCGATCAGGTGGATCCATTTCTTACTCCAGAACCTACTCACCTACGTGTAGGTTGGGCTTCCACCTCTGGTTATGCTCCTTATCCAGGGGGAGGTGAAGGATGGGGAGGCAATGGTGTAGGGGATGATCTTTTCTCCTACGGCTTTGATGGTCTTCACTTATGGTCCGGTAAGTTCATTTTATAAATATCTCATATTTTTCTGTAACTTGGAGTTTTTAATTTACTATTAAGCCTAGGTCACAATAGCTTTTAATTGAGGCAATCAAGTTAATTCTATATCCTTCTATTTCCATCATCGACAATGGAACTAGTATAAAATGGAACTGGAAGCATAGTTTCAAAGCTTGACAAATGCAAAAACAATGTTTTCCCCGAAAAAATGGCTTTCTTGTAGGATTAAGGTTTTTAAGAGCATTGTCCAAAGTAAAATAAAAAGTCATATAATCTGACTCTTGCCTTAATTTAAAGCTAACCTACTGTCAATCTACGGGCAGCATTTATAAGGCCATGGCTGTATGATTTCAGTCGTGTATGTTTGACTCTAAAGCACTGTGGTCTATCAGGGAAAAGCATGCTTTAAAGGCCACCAGCCAGGGACCGAGCTGCAATGGAGGCTAGAAGGATAGACGAGTCCCCTGTGACCTCACCCTAACTTCTTCCCTGTAATGACAGGTTTCTGACTTTACATGCACATGAGAAGAGACCTGGCACTAAAGGGGGGAAGACTGGAAGTAGCCACAAGGAACCCACCTGTCTGACTAGTCCCAGTTGGCTTTTAAAGTATGTTTTTCAATCTTTCTCTGAAACACCACAGTTTTTCACAGTCAGATATATCTGGTTGAAATCATGCAGCCAATGTCTGAAACCTTCTGCCCATGGATCTGTAGCATTTCAGTTTGCACTTGTTTGCCTGAAGTTATTGGCTTAAGCTAAATATTTTGTCTAGTCTGCATAATATTGCTTCCCTCTGGGTATACACTAAATGAACTCACCGCTGAATCCTAGGCTTAACGCGATTTGGGAGCTTGGAAGAAAACCCAGTCATACATTTGCCAGTTGGAGGGATTTCGGCAGAGTGCTCTGTTCATAATACAACAAAAGATAATTTCCTTTCTATAATCCACTGTCTTTAAATATAACAGCTGTGTATAACTGGACAGCAGTAATTCCTCACACTGTGAAATGACTGAGGTCTCCTGTCACCAGACTGAACAACTCATAAGAAAGAAAGGAAACCTCCACCAGGAACGCGATTCACTTCCACTGTTCAGTGCCAAGTTATTGCAGTGGCCCGTCTAGTCTTGGCATGTAGCCTTCTTAAAATACTGATTGTTGAGCAAAAGTGGACACATGTTTGATATAACAAACTACGGTATTTATTTCCTCACGCTTGATTTGGCATAATCCGTTATAGCCACAAATTAAGAATACTGGTCATGTAATACATTTGTAATTCCTATCTTGCCTTATCGATTAAGTTTAATGTGGTCTCAGTAGAGGCATCCTTCCTAAAAATGAGAGCTTGCAGCTCCTAATACCTAACTTTTTTCATAGGAACATTTTTGTATTTGCCGCGTGGCTACTGCATGATTTTTTTTTAATAATAATAATAATTTTATTTCTATAGCGCTGATTTATTCCACAGCACTTTACATTTTAGAGGGGACTTATTCATACATTAGACATTACAGCATATTAATAAAAAAAAAGATCAAAACAGATACCAAGGGGAGTGAGGGCCCTGCTCGGAAGCTTACAATCTATGAGGAAAAGGGGAGGCACAATTGAAATGTTGTACAGTAATTAGTATTTTTAACACATTTTTATCAGTATTTGGTCCATGTGTCCTTTTTACCATCAGTGTTTCATATATTTTTTCTTCTAGGCAAACCCCCCCCAACAATCTGATGATAAGCTCATAAGCTTCTCATAACAGCGAGTCAGTGAAAAACAAACAGCACGTTGATATGTGACAGAAAATCACTGATGGTAAAAATGAACACCCTGATTAAACACGAATGACAATGCCATCCAGGACACAGATGGAAATCGCCGCTCTTTTTTTATGTACAATAAAAAAAAACTGTCTGAATGGTACCTCCTATGAATTTTTCTATCTTGTAAAGTAATGGCAGACTGCTATCATGTTTTAATCATTGGGGTTGGATTGCTAAAACTCCCACTGATTTTGAAAACAAAGGAGTGCGACAGTGCTGGTTTGGAATAAAACAGTTGCAAGGCCTCCATACAAAAGCTTTTCCATGCATATTGACGCTCCCAGCCATGGGATGTGGCGGTTTGCCACACAGTCTCAGACATATGTATCTATATCCCACAATCTGTTTTATATGTCCACCTTCCTGGTATATATGTCCCCCATCCTGGATCCATTCCTATTGTCCTCCATCTTGGGCCCCTTTGTGACGTCTCTGTTGTCGTGGCGAGGGGTTCCTTCCATGTCCCTAGTACTAGGGGGTACCCTAGCTATCCCTGCTACCCTGTTGTGAATTCTGCTCTTGGGCTCCCTCCGGTGGTTATAAGTGGTAGCGCTGCTGTCTCTGGATCGCAGCATTCATCAGGTGTGTCCACTTTTTGCAAATCTGACTGGGCTATTTAGTCTTGCTTGACCCTTTAGTCAGTGCCAGTTGTCCATTGTTCCTGGAGGATTCACATCCCTGCCTGGTCTCTCCTGCTTTGCTGTTCATTTCAACAAAGATAAGTTCTGGCCCTGATTTTTGCAGTCCACATGCTGTGGGCTTTATTGTTCAGTTCTTTTCCATGTTTTTGTCTTGTCCAGCTTGGTCTGTATAAGGATTTGTTTAGCCAAGCTGGTATCTATGGAGATGCAGATATACCCTCCATATCTTTAGTTAGATGTGGAGATTTTGTATTTTCTGTGGTGGATATTTTCTAGTGTTTTAATACTGACTGCATAGTACTCTGTCCTATCCTTTCTATTTAGCTAGAAGTGGCCTCCTTTGCTAAATTCTGATTTCAGTCTGTGTATGTTTTTTCCCTCTCCTCTCAAAGTCAATATTTGTGGGGGGCTGTCTATCCTTTGGGGATTTTCTCTGAGGCAAGATAATTTTCCCTTTTCTATCTCTAGGGGTAATTAGTCCTCCGGCTGTGTCGAGATGTCTAGGGAGTGATGGGTACATTCCACGGCTACTTCTAGTTGCGGTGTTAAGTTCAGGGTCTGCGGTCAGTACAGGTACCACCTTCTCCAGGGTACGTCTCATGCTGCTCCTAGGCCACCAGATCATAACAGTACAACTGGCCAACAATGAGTTAACCGCATCTCAGAAGAAGGGAAGGAAAGTGCTGAGCCATTTTTTTTTCTGTAGTCTGTTGTGGTTTTTTTCCCCTCTTTACCTCTGGGTGGCTCAGGAGTTTGGCGCTGGCATGGATGTTCAGGAATTGGCATCTCGTGTGGATCAACTTGCTGCTAGAGTACAGGGTATTTCCGATTATATCGTTCAGACTCCAGTTTTAGAGCCTAGAATTCCAACTCCTGATTTGTTTTTTGGGGACAGGTCCAAATTTTTGAGCTTTAAAAATAACTGTAAACTGTTTTTTGCTCTGAAACCCCGTTCCTCTGGTGATCCCATCCAACAGATTAAAATTGTTATATCTCTGCTGCGTGGTGACCCCCAGGATTGGGCATTTGCCCTGGAACCTGGGAATCCGGCTTTGCTTAATGTAGACACCTTTTTCCAGGCGCTTGGGTTATTGCATGATGAACCTAATTCAGTGGATCATGCTGAGAAGACCTTGTTGGCCCTGTGTCAGGGTCAAAAAGCGGCAGAATCATATTGCCAGAAATTTAGAAAATGGTCTGTGCTGACTAAATGGAATGAGGATGCCTTGGCGGCAATTTTCAGAAAGGGTCTTTCTGAATCAATTAAAGATGTTATGGTGGGGTTCCCCACGCCTGCTGGTCTGAGTGATTCTATGTCTCTGGCCATTCAGATTGATCGGCGCTTGCATGAGCGCAGAGTTGTGCACACTATGGCATTGTCTTCCGAGCGGAGTCCTGAGCCTATGCAGTGTGATAGGATTGTGTCTAGAGCTGAACGACAAGGATTCAGACGTCAGAATAGGTTGTGTTTTTACTGCGGCGATTCTGCTCATGTTATTTCTGATTGCCCTAAGCGTACCAAGAGAATCGCTAGTTCTGTTACCATCAGTACTGTACAACCTAAATTTCTGTTATCTGTGACCCTGATCTGCTCATTATCGTCATTTTCTGTCATGGCATTTGTGGATTCAGGCGCCGCTCTAAACTTAATGGACTTAGAATTTGCCAGACGTTGTGGTTTCCCCTTGCAGCCTTTGCAGAGTCCTATTCCTTTGAGGGGCATTGATGCTACACCGTTGGCTAAAAATAAACCTCAGTTTTGGACACAGCTGACCATGTGCATGGCGCCAGCCCATCAGGAAGATTGTCGTTTTCTGGTGTTGCATAATTTGCATGATGCTATTGTGCTGGGTTTCCCATGGTTACAGGTGCATAATCCGGTATTAGATTGGAAATCTATGTCTGTGACTAGTTGGGGTTGTCAGGGGGTTCATGGTGACGTTCCTTTGATGTCAATTGCCTCCTCCCCCTCTTCTGAAATTCCTGAGTTTTTGTCAGATTTCCAGGATGTATTCAATGAGCCCAAGTCCAGTTCCCTTCCACCGCATAGGGACTGTGATTGTGCTATTGACTTGATTCCAGGCTGTAAGTTCCCTAAGGGCCGACTTTTCAACCTGTCTGTGCCAGAACATACAGCCATGCGGAGCTATGTTAAGGAGTCTTTGGAGAAGGGGCATATTGGGCCATCTTCTTCACCATTGGGAGCAGGTTTTTTTTTTGTTGCCAAGAAGGATGGCTCCTTGAGACCCTGTATTGATTATCGCCTCTTGAATAAGATCACGGTCAAATTCCAATACCCTTCGCCTTTGCTTTCTGATCTGTTTGCTAGGATTAAGGGGGCTAGTTGGTTTACTAAGATTGACCTTCGAGGGGCATATAATCTTGTTCGTATTAAGCAGGGTGACGAATGGAAAACTGCGTTTAATACACCCGAAGGCCATTTTGAATACCTTGTGATGCCATTCGGACTCTCTAATGCTCCATCTGTGTTTCAGTCCTTCATGCATGATATATTTCGGAATTATCTTGATAAATTCATGATTGTATATTTGGATGATATTTTGATTTTTTCAGATGATTGGGAGTCTCATGTGAAACAAGTCAGGATGGTATTTCAGATCCTTTGTGATAATGCCTTGTTTGTGAAGGGGTCTAAGTGCCTCTTTGGAGTACAGAAGGTTTCTTTTTTGGGCTTCATTTTTTCTCCCTCATCTATAGAAATGGATCCGGTTAAGGTTCAGGCCATTCATGATTGGATCCAGCCCACATCCGTGAAGAGCCTTCAGAAATTTTTGGGCTTTGCTAATTTTTATCGCCGTTTCATTGCCAACTTCTCCAGTGTGGTTAAAAACCTGACCGATTTGACGAAGAAAGGCGCTGATGTGACGAATTGGTCCTCTGCAGCTGTTTCTGCCTTTCAGGAGCTTAAACGCCGATTTACTTCTGCCCCTGTGTTGCGTCAGCCGGATGTTTCTCTTCCTTTTCAGGTTGAGGTTGACGCTTCTGAGATTGGGGCAGGGGCCGTTTTGTCTCAGAGGAATTCTGATGGTTCCTTGATGAAACCGTGTGCCTTCTTTACTCGAAAGTTTTCGCCTGCGGAACGCAATTATGATGTCGGCAATCGTGAGTTGTTGGCTATGAAGTGGGCATTTGAGGAGTGGCGACATTGGCTTGAGGGGGCCAAGCACCGTATTGTGGTCTTGACCGATCATAAGAATCTGATTTACCTCGAGTCTGCCAAACGGCTGAATCCTAGACAGGCCCGATGGTCCCTGTTTTTCTCTCGTTTTGATTTTGTGGTCTCGTATCTTCCGGGTTCTAAGAATGTTAAGGCTGATGCCCTTTCTAGGAGCTTTTTGCCTGATTCTCCTGGGGTCCTTGAGCCGGTCGGTATTCTGAAGGAAGGGGTGATTCTTTCTGCCATCTCCCCTGATTTACGACGGGTTCTTCAGGAATTTCAGGCTGATAAACCTGACCGCTGTCCAGTGGGGAAACTGTTTGTTCCTGACAGATGGACTAGTAAAGTGATTTCTGAGGTTCATTGTTCTGTGTTGGCTGGTCATCCTGGGATTTTTGGTACCAGAGATTTGGTTGGTAGGTCCTTTTGGTGGCCTTCTTTGTCACGGGATGTGCGTTCTTTTGTGCAGTCCTGTGGGACTTGTGCGCGGGCCAAGCCTTGCTGTTCCCGCGCTAGTGGGTTGCTTTTGCCTTTGCCGGTCCCTGAGAGGCCTTGGACGCATATTTATATGGATTTTATTTCAGATCTTCCGGTTTCCCAGAGGATGTCGGTTATCTGGGTGGTTTGTGACCGGTTTTCTAAGATGGTTCATTTGGTACCTTTGCCTAAATTGCCTTCCTCTTCTGATTTGGTTCCGTTGCTCTTTCAGCTTTTTCAGCAGTTCGTTTGCATGGCATTCCGGAGAATATTGTGTCCGATAGAGGTTCCAAGTTTGTTTCTAGGTTTTGGCGGGCCTTTTGTGCTAGGCTGGGCATTGATTTGTCTTTTTCTTCCGCATTTCATCCTCAGACAAATGGCCAAACCGAGCGAACTAATCAGACTTTGGAAACCTATTTGAGATGCTTTGTGTCCGCTGATCAGGATGATTGGGTAGCTTTCTTGCCATTGGCCGAGTTTGCCCTTAATAATCGGGCTAGTTCTGCTACCTTGGTTTCACCCTTCTTTTGTAACTCTGGTTTTCATCCTCGTTTTTCTTCAGGGCAGGTTGAGCCTTCTGATTGTCCTGGGGTAGACTCTGTGGTTGACAGGTTGCAGCAAATTTGGGCTCATGTTGTTGACAATTTGGTGATGTCTCAGGAGGGGGCTCAGCGTTTTGCTAACCGTCGTTGGTGTGTTGGTTCCCGGCTTCGGGTTGGGGATTTGTTCTGGTTGTCTTCCCGTCATGTTCCTATGAAGGTTTCTTCCCCTAAGTTCAAGCCTCGGTTTATTGGCCCTTATAGGATTTCTGAGATTATCAATCCAGTGTCTTTTCATTTGGCCCTTCCAGCCTCTTTTTCCATCCATAATGTTTTTCATAGATCTTTGTTGCGGAAATATGTGGTGCCCGTTGTTCCCTCTGTTGATCCTCCTGCCCCGGTGTTGATTGATGGGGAGTTGGAGTATGTGGTTGAGAAGATTTTGGATTCTCGTTTTTCGAGGCGGAAGCTTCAGTATCTTGTCAAATGAAAGGGTTATGGCCAGGAGGATAATTCTTGGGTTGTTGCCTCCGATGTTCATGCTGAGGATTTGGTTTGTGCCTTTCATTTGGCTCGTCCGGATCGGCCTGGGGGCCCTGGTGAGGGTTCGGTGACCCCTCCTCAAGAGGGGGGTACTGTTGTGAATTCTGCTCTTGGGCTCCCTCCGGTGGTTATAAGTGGTAGCGCTGCTGTCTCTGGATCGCAGCATTCATCAGGTGTGTCCACTTTTTGCAAATCTGACTGGGCTATTTAGTCTTGCTTGACCCTTTAGTCAGTGCCAGTTGTCCATTGTTCCTGGAGGATTCACATCCCTGCCTGGTCTCTCCTGCTTTGCTGTTCATTTCAACAAAGATAAGTTCTGGCCCTGATTTTTGCAGTCCACATGCTGTGAGCCTTATTGTTCAGTTCTTTTCCATGTTTTTGTCTTGTCCAGCTTGGTCTGTATAAGGATTTGTTTAGCCAAGCTGGTATCTCTGGAGATGCAGATATACCCTCCATATCTTTAGTTAGATGTGGAGATTTTGTATTTTCTGTGGTGGATATTTTCTAGTGTTTTAATACTGACCGCATAGTACTCTGTCCTATCCTTTCTATTTAGCTAGAAGTGGCCTCCTTTGCTAAATTCTGATTTCAGTCTGTGTATGTTTTTTCCCTCTCCTCTCACAGTCAATATTTGTGGGGGGCTGAATATCCTTTGGGGATTTTCTCTGAGGCAAGATAGTTTTCCCTTTTCTATCTCTAGGGGTAATTAGTCCTCCGGCTGTGTCGAGATGTCTAGGGAGCGATAGGTACATTCCACGGCTACTTCTAGTTGCGGTGTTAAGTTCAGGGTCTTCGGTCAGTACAGGTACCACCTTCTCCAGGGTACGTCTCATGCTGCTCCTAGGCCACCAGATCATAACACTCCCCGGATTACTTCCAATGATGAAGATGCCAGGTCTACGTACCTTACTGAGATCCTGATTTCTCCATAAGTCTGTTACCTCCCCCCACCCAGGCAAGAGAGGAGTAGTAGTGTATGGAAATACACCAACCAGACTAACAAGGGAATACATACTGGGATAAAGTAAAATACCAATCATACAAATATGCTGTCACAAATAAAAGTGGGAAAGACGGGGAGTGAAGGAATGGAAAAATCAAAGTAGGAGAAGAAGAGGATTACAACTAAAACCAAGCAACAGTCTTTAGATAAATGCACCAAACACCTCCTCAAACAACAAAACTCCTGTTCCTGAACCATGCAGCATGAAGCTAATTTTGGCAATGCCTGCTTGCCAGAGGCCAGTATATATTGGAGAGGGGAGTGGCCAACACTGAACAGATGAGAGCATCAAATCAGGTTAAATTCCTGGAGCTCTCAGCTGAACAGATTATCCCCTTCACAGCTAGAAGAAACATGCACTGTTTAATATGAAGGTGAAGTGCTTCTAATCAGTGCAGAAGTAGGAGAAATCAGACAGCGTGGTCATCGAGCTCCTCTCTAGCGATAAGCCCATGACACCCTTCCTGGTATATATGTCCTCCATCCTGGGCCCATTCCTGATTTATATGTCCCCATTCTGGTATACCTGTACCTCATCCTTTTATATATGTCCTCTTCCCTGGTATATATGTCCTCCATCCTGAGCCCTTTACTAGTATATATATCCCCCATTCTGGTATATATATACCCCCACCCTTGCATACAGTCTAGGTCTCCCATCCTGGTATATATGTTCCCCATCCTTGTAAACATATCCCCCTTTTTGGTATATAAGTCCCCCATCCTCAAATGCATGTCCCCCTTCCTGGTTTATATGTCACTCATACTGGTATATATGTCTCGGTTCTGCCTCTGCGTAAACAAAAAAATTAATCTCCCCTTCCTCTTATGCCATAACATGTAGCATCCTCTGCTGTAGCTGACGCAGAGGCTGGTAGCTGACATCAGCGTGCCTGCTATGGTGATGAAGACGTCAGTGCCATGCCACTTGAATGACTTGCACACTGACTGCTGGGTTCTGATTAGCCAGCGGCATCTATTGCACCGCAGTGCATTTCAGCTAAAGAAGGTGCTGAGGTCGACGGCCTTCCTCCCACATGGGCCCATCGTGGTTGCACCCTCTGCAATCATGATTGTTATACTCCTGACAGCTGATAATCATCCAACTAGAATTATCGGAGGCAGATATCTGTGAAGAAAGGGATGTTTATTTTGTGAGCTTTCCCCTTTAAAGCTATAGTTCTCTAAATGTCCTATCTGGTCTGTTTTTAGACATTGGCCCAATTACCTAAAATAGAACATGCGGTGTTGTGAATAGTCCCTCAGCAGTTTGCGTAGAAGAAAAAATAGTGATATTATCTTTGTGAAGTTCAGACACAGCCTATGGTGCACAATTCACAAGATCTCATTCTATTCTCGCTGTGACTCATTCCATGCACCCTGTCCTTTTTTTTTCATTGACGTATAAGGCAGAAATTAAGCTTAGTGCTTTGTATTTGACTCATAGTAGAGCAAGATAATTAGGATGCTCTCTTGAGTCAAATTTCTTTGTTGCTTTTTCTTTCAGCTGCCATTGTCGTGTTTTTGCAGATGACTAAGATAAATGTTTTATGTGATCCCCTTACTACCTACTATCTTATTACTTTATATAGGGAGGGTACCGAGGGCCGTGGCTTCAACAAACCAGCATTTATTGGCATCCGATGATGTGGTCAGCTGCTGCCTGGACTTGGGAGTGCCTAGTATTTCTTTTCGTATTAATGGGCAGCCGGTCCAAGGCATGTTTGAGAACTTTAATACTGAAGGTCTCTTTTTCCCAGTTGTCAGCTTTTCTGCTGGTGTCAAGTAAGTGGTTTTTACTACGTGTGCACTTCATCTCGAGTCTTTGACTTTTGGAACATGGAGCAGAGATTTCTGCAAATTCAACTAATATCTTAAAGGGTCTCCTTCTTTGAAAGTAATTTTCAATGACAAAATTCAATGTGGTATAATTTTAAATCACTGTCACCCGAAAATCTGATCATCCCTAGTCTCCCATACCCATGCATGCTTGGTTTTTTGAGCTTGCATGTGTTAGTGAAAAGCCGAATAAACCTCTGCCAAACACCTCTGGCAGCATCTTATGGAACTGAAGATTTGGCTGATTTAAAATCAATATGCAAACTTTTTCTTTCCACAATATCATGTGTCAAAGAAGGTTTAGGAGACCCCCAAACACATTAGAGACATTTATGGGTTGAGCAAACTTTTGCTAATGTGTTTGGAGGTCTTTAGAGACATGTTAAGTTGTGACCAGGGAAACAGTTATAAGACCCCTCAAACAAGAGCTATAAAACTTAAAGGGGAACCAAAAGAAAAGGGGCATAACTGCACGGCATCACAGCCCATATTCCAACTCTTGAGCTTCTATGCACAGTAACTCCTTCTGATTTCTGACATGTCTTTATCACATCTAAAATCTGTAGACATTTTACATTTAGTACTATACTTGATTGACATTTAACCTAGTTATAATTGAACTTTGCCCTTTTAGCCACACCTTGTTGATAAAGTTCCCATTTTTTTCTCTATATATTACAAATTCTGAGCAAAAATACTATTTGGGTGATCACATAGTTACATAGTGATAGATTTTGAGAAAAGATGAAAAGACAAAGATTCATCAAGTTCAGCCTTTATTCAACAATTCTACTTTATCACTAGATTATTTATAACCCACAAACTGTATGTTATGAGAAAGCATCCAACCGTTTTAGGTTTTGTTATAGTGTCCGCCATTGCTGCCTCTTGTAGGTGTCCCATAGTCTAACTGCACTAACTGTAAAAAAAACCTTTTCTATTTTGATGTCAACATCATCTTTTCTCCATCCCTCTTTCTTTGTAAGGTCCTTGTGAAGAAAAAAACCATATGTCGCAAATGTATTTATACAGAAAATCCGGTATCTGAGTGCCTATTTTCTAACCTAAACAAGTCCAATTTATCTAGCTTTCACAAGAGGCCATACCATTTAATAATGTTGCTGCCCATCTCTGAGTCCACTGTAGCTTCCCAAAACACTTCCTAGAATATGGAGCCAAAAACTGGATTCTATGATCAAGATGAGGCTACGCACAGGATTTACAGAGGAGTAATACTAAATTGGAATCACAGGCTTATGGCTCTCTTTTTATAACCCCTAAAGGGAACCTGTCACAGCAAAAAACACTATTAAAGGGAACCTGTCACTCCCTCCAGGGCCTATTAATGTAAAAGAGCCACCTTCAGCAGCACTAAGACTGCATTCTGTGAAGGTGGCTCTTATGTTTATTATCCCTAGAAATGCTGAAATAATGATCAGTTAATAATCAGTTCTCGGGCATGCGACGTGTGCACTGCCTGGGAACTTACATCAGGTGATGTAAGGATATCACGCCTGTGTGTAGCGGAGGCTCCAGATCCCGCCCCGCAGTGTGTTATGATGTATTCACACTGCAGAGCTGGGAATCTGGCACCTGTGCAGTGAGGATCTCTGCGCCTGTACCCAACTCCCTTCCCCTCTTTCCTCCAGAGAGCCTGACTGTGCAGACACCAGATTCCCAGCCCCGCAGTGTGAATACATCATAACACACTGCGAGGCGGGATCTGGGGCCTCTGCTACATGGAAGTAGGCGTGATATCCTTACATCACCTGATGCAAGTTCCTGGGCAGGCCGCATGGCGCATGCCCGAGAACTGATTGCAGAGTGCAGGTGCCGGTGACATCATGAGAAAGAGAGGAGGTGGTGCCCAGAGGCCAGAGGGGGATGATGGATGGCTGAGAGGCGGTTGAGTCAGGGGGAGAAAACATACCTCCCTGACTCAATAGAGGTATGGCTGGAAAATTATGAAAGTCATTATTTCAGCGTTCCTAGGGATAATAAACATAAGAGCCACCTTCACAGAATGCAGTCTTAGTGCTGCTGGAAGTGGCTCTTCTACTTTAATAGGCCCTGGCGGGTGACAGGTTCCCTTGAACCTACAGGGTTAATCTACAGGTTAATAGCGTTACTAACCTGCCCGGCGCCTTCACGTAGCCAAATGCTGCAGGGAATGTTGAAATTAACTTTATTCCCCCAACAGCGTTTTGATTTTAGTCATAGGGCAGTGCCACCTCGGGTCAGTCATCGCTCTGATTATACAACCCCCCCCCCCACTGACTGCCACTGGCTCTGTATTAGGGCCAGCTGTCAGTCACAGCCAGGGGATTTGGTTACAGAAGCCACTCTCTATGCTGAGAGCAGTGACTGAACCAGCATCGGCACCACCCCGTGACTAAACCGGAATGTTGCTAGCGGGAATAAAGTTCATTTTCTCCCCTCAACGTTTGGCTAAGTATGGGCACCAGGCCGTATTGTAACGCCATTAACCTGCAGATTAAGCCCATATCTGAAGGTTAATAATGTTTTTTCTGGTGACAGGTTCCTTTTAAAATATTTTTTTGCTCTTGCAACCATTGCCTGACATTGAGTTCTGATGCTTAGTGTTCTCGTAACCTGAATTCCCAAGTCCTTCCGTTCTGTAAACCCTGGTACTTATCAGTGCAAGTATAAATGTAATGTTACATACATACTGAAAAGTTCCTGAAAACATTATTTCTGATCTTCTAGGGTCCGATTTCTTCTTGGTGGACGCCATGGAGAATTCAAGTTCTTACCCCCAGCTGGCTATGCTCCATGCTATGAGGCCTTGTTGCCAAAAGAGAAGATGAGAGTAGAGCCTGTAAAAGAGTACAAAAGAGATTGTGAAGGAGTTCGGGATTTGTTGGGTACAACACACTTCCTGTCTCAAGCCTCATTCATTCCTTGTCCCATTGATACCAGCCAGGTAAGCCTTCTTCTACTCTTAACTCTGCTTCAGTGCTTTAAGGTATATCTGTATTTTTTAGCCAAACCATCTGAATTTCCCAACATCTATTTGCTTGCTAAGAATAAATAGTATTTGTACCCTTTTTTTAGATTGTTTTACCTCCTCATCTTGAGAAGATTCGAGACAAACTAGCAGAAAACATCCATGAACTTTGGGGCATGAACAAAATTGAACTTGGTTGGATCTATGGCAAGGTATGTCATTTTTATAATTTATGTATTCTAAGATTATATGAGATAACTGTTGGTTTTACAAATCCCTTTTATAACATACAGTACAGACCAAAAGTTTGAATGAATATGAAAATTGTACATTCACACTAAGGGCATCAAAACTATGAATTAACACATGTGGAATTATATACTTAACAAAAAAGTGTGAAACAACTGAAATTATGTCTTATAATCTAGGTTCTTCAAAGTAGCCACCTTTTGCTTTGCACACTCTTGGCATTCTCTTGATGAGCTTCAAAAGGTAGTCGCCTGGAATGGTCTTCCAACAATCTTGAAGGAGTTCCCAGAGATGCTTAGCACTTGTTGGCCCTTTTGCCTTCACTCTGCGGTCCAGCTCACCCAAAACCATCTCGATTGGGTTCAGGTCTGGTGACTGTGGAGGCCAAGTCATCTGGCGTAGCACCCCATCACTTTCCTTCTTGGTCAAATAGCCCTTACACAGCCTGGAGGTGTGTTTGGGGTCATTGTCCTGTTGAAAAATAAATGATGGCCCAACTAAACGCAAACCGGATGGAATAGCATGCCACTGCAAGATGCTGTGGTAGCCATGCTGGTTCAGTATGCCTTCAATTTTGAATAAATCCCCAAAAGTGTCACCAGCAAAGCACCCCCACACCATCACACCTCCTCCATGCTTCACGGTGGGAACCAGGCATGTAGAGTCCATCTTTTCTGCATTGCACAAAGACATGGTGGTTGGAACCAAAGATCTCAAATTTGGACTCATCAGACCAAAGCACAGATTTCCACTGGTCTAATGTCCATTCCTTGTGTTCTTTAGTCCAAACAAGTCTCTTCTGCTTGTTGTCTGTCCTTAGCAGTGGTTTCCTAGCAGTTATTTTACCATGAAGGCCTGCTGCACAAAGTCTCCTCTTAACAGTTGTTGTAGAGATGTGTTTGCTGCTAGAGCTCTGTGTGGCATTGACCTGGTCTCTAATCTGAGCTGCTGTTAACCTGCGATTTTTGAGGCTGGTGACTCGGATAAACTTATCTTCAGAAGCAGAGGTGACTCTTGGTCTTCCTTTCCAGGGGCGGTCCTCATGTGAGCCAGTTTCTTTGTAGCGCCTGATGGTTTTTGCCACTGCACTTGGGGACACTTTCAAAGTTTTCCCAATTTTTCAGGCTGACTGACCTTCATTTCTTAAAGTAATGATGGACACTCGCTTTTCTATACTTAGCTGCTTTTTTCTTGCCATAATACAAATTCTAACAGTCTATTCAGTAGGACTATCAGCTGTGTATCCACCAGACTTCTGCACAACACAAATGATGGTCCCAACCCCATTTATAAGGCAAGAAATCCCACTTATTAAACCTGACAGGGCACACCTGTGAATTGAAAACCATTCCCGGTGACTACCTCTTGAAGCTCATCAAGAGAATACCAAGAGTGTGCAAAGCAGTCATCAAAGCAAAAGGTGGCTACTTTGAAGAACCTAGAATATAAGATAAAATGTAAGTTGTTTCACACTTTTTTGTTAAGTATATAATTCCACATGTGTTAATTTATAGTTTTGATGCCTTCAGTGTGAATGTACAATTTTCATAGTCATGAAAATACAGAAAAATCTTTAAATGAGAAGGTGTGTCCAAACTTTTGGTCTGTACTGTATATGAACAAATAATTGTGTAGTTTTTATAAATATATCCTTTATTTTTGCTCTGCATAATCTACAGTACATGGAAATTAACTAAGTGGTGTATTCCACATGCTAGGTTCTACTATGATGTTTTGAGTCCTTGTCTTTGAATATTGTGAAAATGTCAACATTTATCAAGTTCATCTGCTTTCTTAATTTAAGGTAGTACAGAAGTTATAGCATTATTCTAGAGAAGACTGTATCGATAGCACATTCTATAGCTAAATACAATCATGCTCTATGCTAGTGGGTGCTAGTGAGTTCAGACAGCCAACATATAGAGTAAAAAGAATTCCCATGTATATTTTTAAGAATTATTCTGAAGCACAATATTACTTGGCCATATACATAATTTCTTTATGAGAAGAGCTTTGTCTTCATGGAAGCTTTGAAGTCTTACTATTTTCCATCTGACTTTCGTAAAAGTTCACCTGTAAGAAACACTGCGTTCAGGACTATTATCCCTATAACTGAAAATAAGGAATTAAGTGTTAGGTTGTTAAGTTCAATTTACAGTTTTTAACATGGTTTTTTATTCTGATGCATTTACAAATAATTGTAGAGAAATGACCCACAGTCCTAATGATTACAATTGGTGGAGCTTTCTAGGGTTAAAAAATAGCACAAAAAAAAAAGAAAATATCAATTCAGTTCACCACTCTTGTGTTAGAGATTATTATCCCAGGAAACTTACAATAACTTTCAGCCCTTAATAGTTTAGTATGAAATAAAAATTGACAGAATGTCGAAAAACGCTTAATCATAGCTGACAGCTTATTTATTTTCTGTATTTTTACCAATCTGTTAAAAAGAGGAAAGTTATGTGTTATTATCCATTATCCATTATCACTCATTATACTTTCCTTTTTGATTTATTTAAAAAAGGAGGAATGATATTAGTGTGACCATACATTTCCATGGCTCACATATATACTGACAAAATTTAATCTTTACAATGACTACAGATCTCATATGTGTAACATTAATGTTCTTTTTTTAGGTGCGAGATGATAATAAACGTCAGCATCCTTGTTTGGTAGAATTTTCCAAACTTCCAGAAACTGAAAAAAATTATAACCTGCAGATGTCCACAGAGACTCTCAAGTGAGCTTTATCTAATCTTGTGGGGGTTTTCTCTATTTCATAAAAGATGAGCCTTCCTATTGCAATGTTAAACACTTGACCACTAAAATATTCATCTGAACTGGCTTACTGCTTTTTGAGACCCCTCCTCAAATTACCCACCTGTATACAAACTATATCGTGTTGTGCCCAGTGCCTTACTTTAACACTGATGGCCTTAGGATAGGTCATCAATGTTTGATCGGTGGGAAGTGCAACACCCAGCGCAGTTCCGTGTACTGTATAGTGGCCCAGGCTGGGTACTACACATCTGCCCCTGGGCATATGTGTATTGCCCAGCTCCAACCACTATACAGTAGACAGAGCTGCACTGTGCAGCTCCGTAACTAGTCAGTTCAGGCTGACACTGAGACCAGCAGATTGGCGGAAATGCAGGGTGTTGCACCCCTACCAATCAAACATTGATGACCTATACTAATGATAGGCCATCAATGTTAAAGTTGTGGCAACCTCTTTAATGCCCATTCTGTGCACTGTATACGTAATAGACCCTTATACACATTATGATGCCCACAGGCCCCACTGTAAACTATATGATTGTCTATAGCCCCTATATTCAGTGGAATGGCCCCTGCAGCACATTCCTTCATATAATGACCTTTCCCCTGACATCATTATAATGATAAGAAAGGCTAATACCCTATCCTTGTCCCATGTTCACTTCAGCCTCTGTCACCTCATTCGGTTTATCTAGCTGTTTGCCAGCGTTGATAGTGCAATTCATTGATGACATCGTGCCACCCAATGTCTCCTGTATGCTTTCAGCCTGCAACATACCTCAGGCTGAAAGTAGTCTGCGGTCTTCTGGAGTAATTGCTGAAGCAGGGAGCCGATGGCTTTCTACTCTGCCACAAGTGTTAACAGTATCAGCGTTTTGTTGATGCCAATACTGTTAAAAGTTTTGCACTCCAGCCCATCTGGCATTTGCGGAGTTTGCCCAATGTCCAACTTGGCCGAGGTGGCAGTGGATGTACATTTGTGACACATGATTGCTGAGACCAGTGAATGCAGCAGTCACATAAATGGTGGATGTGACATTATATCTGTAGAACTAGGGAGACCTCTGGAATGGCTGAGCTAGGTAAGTGGGGGTGGTTGAATAGGAGAGAAATTACTATTTTGTTATTTCCCACCCATAACCTGTCTTTCAGAAGTTCCCACCAATCTAGAACAAAAATCAAATTGTTCAAGTCTGTTTATTTTTACCACATTCTTTTTATATCATTCATTGAGATTATTGTATTTTCTTTTGTAGGACTTTGTTGGCTCTTGGATGTCTCATTGTTCACTCAAATCAAACAGCTGAAGAAAATTTGAAAAAAGTTAAACTTCCAAAAAAGTAAGCAGATCAGATACTGTATTCCTATTAATGGATGTAAAAGACGTGAGCAACATGAATGTCAACAAGTTAATCATGTATCTATGATTCAGAAGGTATTTGATGCACAGATTATAGAGTGATCTATTTCAAGTGTTTTTTCCTGTTAATGTTCATGATTATGGCTTACAGCCAATGAAAATCCCAAAGTCATTATCTCAGTAAATTAGAATAAATAGCAAAAAAAAAAACACTGCAATGCCTTCCTAAGTGTTTAAAAAGATCCCTTAGTCTGTTTCAGTAGGCTCCACAATCACGGGGAAGACTGCTGACTGGACAGATGTTCAGAATGCAGTCATTGACACACTCCACAAGGAGGGAAAGCCACAAAAGGTCATTGCTAAAGAAGGTGGCTGGTCACAGAGTGCTGTATCCAATCATATTAATGGTAAGTTGAGTGGAAGGAACAAGTGTGGAAGACAAAGGTGCATAAGCAACCGGGATAACTGCAGCCTTAAAAGGATTGTTAAGAAAAGGCCATTCAAAATTTTGGGGAGATTCACAAGGAGTGTACTGCTGCTGGAGTTATTGCTTCAAGAGCCACCACACATAGATGTATCCAGGACATGGGCTACAAGTGTCGCATTCCTTGTGTCAAGCCACTCATGACCAATAAACATCGTCAGAAGCGTCTTACCTGGGCTAAGGAGAAAAATAACTGACCAGTTGCTCAGTGGTCCAAGGTGCTTTCAGATGAAAGTAAATGTTGCATTTCATTTGGAAATCAAGGTCCCAGAGTCTGGAGGAAGAGTGGAGAGGCACACAATCCAAGCTGCTTGAGGTCTAGTGTGAAGTTTCCACAATCCGTGTTGGTTTGGGGAGCCATATCATTTGTTGGTGCACTGTGTTTTATCAAGACCAAAGTCAGGGCAGCCATCTACCAGGAAATTTTAAGGCACTTCATGCTTCCCTCTGCTGACAAGCTTTTTAGAGATGGAAATTTCATTCTCCTGCAGGACTTGGCACCTGTCCACACTGTCAAAAGTACCAATACCTGGTTTAAAGACAACAGTATTACTGTGCTTGATTGGTCAGCAAACTCGCCTGACCTTAATAACCCCATAGAGAATCTGTTGGGTATTGTCAAGAGGAAGATGAGAGACACCAGACCCAGCAGTGCGGACAAGATGAAGGCTGTTATCAAAGCAACCTGGGCTTCCATAACACCTCAGCAGTGCTACAGGCTGATCGCATCCATGCAACTCCACATTGATACAGTAATTGATGCAAAAGGAGCCCTGACCAACTACTTAGTGCATTTACTAAATTACTAAAGTTGACAAATCCGTCAAGCCCGGATGGGATACACCACCGAGTACTGCATGAATTAAGATTATTTTTAATCTTTAAGGATTCCATAATAACTGGGGGGTCTGCAATACCAAGACAGGTTATTAAATTTGGGGTTATTTAGTTTGGAAAAACAAAGGCTTAGGGGTGATCTTTTAACAATGTATAAATATATGAGGGGACAGTACAAAGACCTTTCTAATGATCTTTTTACTCTTAGGCTATGTGCTCACGAAAAAGAAAAGAGGTGCAGAATTTTCTGCACCAAATCCGCAGCTCCTGGCAGAATCCGCAGCCGCGGATTTGCCGCGGTTTTTATGCGGATTTTGTACTTTTTGTACGTGGAATTGCTGCGGATTTTCTGCGGATTTTGCCAGTGCGGATTTTTAACATGGAGGGGTGCAGAAACGCTGCAGATCCGCACAAAAGAAGTGACATGCACTTCTTTGAAATCCGCAGCAATTCCGCACTGATTTTTCCGCACCGTCTGCACAGGTTTTTTTTTCCCATTAACTAACATTGTACTGTACATCACAGTGCGGATCTGCAACGTTTCTGCACGGTAAAATCCGCTGCGGATCCGCAGCAAATCTGCACCGTGTGCACATACCCTTAGACCTGAGACGGGGACAAGGGGGCATCCTCTGCGTCTGGAGGAAAGAAGGTTTAATCATAATAACAGATGCGGATTCTTTACTGTAAGGGTATGTTTCCACTGTCCGGATTACATAAGGATTTGCTGCGGATTGGACGCTGCGTACAGCCGCAGCATCCAATCCGCAGCGTCCAGATGTTACAGCATAGTGGAGGGGATTTTATGAAATCCCATTTCCACTATGCGTGCAGGGACGCATCCGGCGGCCCTGCGTAATCGGACATGCGGCACGTCTTTATAGACCACAGCATGTTTATTTATGTTGCGGAGACGCTCCGTCTCCGCAAGATAAATAACCCGGTCTATGAATACGATGCTGTGATTCCGCATGTGTTCAATGAACACATCCGAATGACCGCGTGTACAACAAGGGGCGGCGCTTTGGGCGGAGCGGGGAACTCTATGGAGACTATGGAACTCTCTGCCGTATGATGTTGTAATGAGTGATTCACTACTAATATTTAAGAGGAGACTGGATATCTTTTGAAAAGTATAATGTTACAGGGTATATATACTAGATTCCTTGATAGGGTGTTGATACCAGGGAACTAGTCTGATTGCCGTATGTGGAGTCGGGAAGGAATTCTTTTCCTCAATGTGGAGCTTAGTGTTTGCTGAATGTTTTTTTTTGCCTTCCTCTGGATCAACATGTTAGGCTATGGGTTTAACTAGATGGCCAACATTTCGGATTTTAAAATCATTTTTCAAGCTGGTGTCATAAAGTATTCTAATTTACTGAGATGATGACTTTTTGGGTTTTCATTGGCTGTAAGCCATAATCATCAACATTAACAGAAATAAATACTTGAAATAGATCACTCTGTTTGTAATGACTCTATATAATAATGAGATTCACTTTTTGTATTGAAGAACTGAAATAAATTAACTTTTCCATGATGCTCTAATTTAGTGAGAAGCACCTGTATGGCACGTGTATGGCAAAGTGTTCTATTTTTCTGATGTAGCTGTCGCCACCTACTGGTCATTACATGGACAATGAAATAAAAGGAAATTGTTTCACGCTGATTTTGTCATTTTGAGTAGCATTGTAACAATTATATATGTTTAAAATTTCCAGTTGTTGCTTTTTTTTAATTTTGCTCTAACTTTATCTATGTTAATGGAAAAAACAATAGAATTCAGTTCCATGCATTTTAGGAGTCCCTTCTATTTCTTTTAGTGATTGCATCATTATTATTGTTTTTCACCATGTACTGCATTGGATTGGTTAGGTTGTAGTAATGACTACAGTTTCTCTGGGCAAACATTCGTATTTTTAGAATCTGAAAACTCAATTGAAATTCAGCCGAGAGCATTTTGATGTCTGAACTCCCCTGTTGGGAACAGTCAGTTTTTAATTAATTAAGCAGCGCTGCAGGAATTCCACTTCCCTTATTCATAGAGGGACAGCAATCAGACCAATGTTAGCAGCATTCACTTATAAGTTCCAGCTCTGCTAATTGGAAAACATGTATTGCCCTATTACAGCTACATGATGTCCAATGGCTACAAACCTGCTCCTTTGGATCTCTCCGATGTAAAATTGTTACCAGCCCAAGAAGTTCTAGTTGATAAACTTGCCGAGAATGCACATAACGTCTGGGCAAAAGACAGAATCAAACAAGGATGGACCTATGGCATTCAACAGGTAAGCACCACCTAATGCTTATGTTTATACATGTAGTGCTTGGTTCTAAGATTCCTATCCCACACAATTTATGTTAAAGGGGTATTCCCATCTCCAAGATCCTATCCCAATATGTAGTAGGCATAATCATAATATTAGCAAATACCTCCAATTAGAAATGTAGCATAGTTTTTCTGATTTGCTGTCTTTTTCCTTGCTTGCAAGCATTGCAGGACCTCAGGTATCCATGGTTACCACCACTGATATAGTGACAGTTAGCTAGTTGCTAGTCATCATATTCATGGATACCTAAGGTCCTGCAATGCCTGCACATGTGAAAAACACATAGCAAATCAGAAAAACTGTAGAACATTTCTAATTGGAGGCATTTGCTAATATAATTATTATTGACCCTACTACATATTGAGATAGGATATTGGAGATGGAATAGCCCTTTAAGTTTAAAGTATGGTATTGTATGGTGCCTGAACGAGGTAGTCGTGGGCGAGCTGCTGCTTCTGCTCACTCTAGCACCCAGTTCTGGTGTGCTGCTCTGTGTGTGCAATTACTTTTAAGCCTCCACTGGCTACAGGCTTTCATCTCCCAGAACCTACAGAGTACACAGTCCAGAGGACACTGAAATCTTTAAAGCAGTCAAACTTTTACTTGTCAGCTTAAGGTCATTACAGTCATATAGGATAGAGCACAACGGGTTATAATCTTTCCTCTAGGTACCGGATTTACCTTCAGCCCTAGTTCTCAGTCTGGGTAGAGCACACTCTTGCTATCTCTTTTAGCACTAGGAATTCTTCTCCACCATAGGCATTGCACCCGTATTCCATCATCTCCCACCTCTGAGAGTTTGAGTTCATCTTTCCTTGCAACTCCACAGACTTAGTGCGACCAAAGGCCCAGATATCCATCTCGGGATTCCCAGGCCGACAGACGGATTAGCACGGAAGGGTTCATTGGCAATCTACCGCACCGAGTAACTGGCTCACGTGTCCCTAACAGCCTATTGCCTGTGACCATTGCTGTCACTTCACCACACTTTCTCTAACTGAACTTGACAGTTCCTGAAATTGGCACTTACTCTCAGCTTCCCCTCCCTAATCTGGGGTAATTCTTGTGTTTTGACTTTTTTTTTTTTCACTATGCCATTTACCAATCTGATTAATTTTTTTTATATCTTGATAGATTGGGCGATTCTGAATTCGGCGATGCTAAATATGTGTATTTATTTTTAAAATTGTTTTATTTTGAATGGGGCGAATGAGGGGTGATTTTAACTTTTTAATTTTTTTATTTGTTTTTAAACATTTTGTTACTTCCTTCAATAGTCTCCATGGGAGACTAGAAGCTGCGACGATCGCTTGTGCTACATAGAGCATGGCTTCAACCCTGTTCTATGTAGCAGAAATGCTCACTTGCTAAGAGCGCCGATGGGTGGGATTAGTGATGCCCTTCCGGCGCGATCACATTAAATGCCGCTGTCAGTAATTGACAGCAACATTTAACAGATGAACAGCCGTGGGTGGATCACTATTCCACCTGCGGCTGTTAATGGCAAAGTCAGGTGTTAAAATCAGCTGACATGTGCCGGGAAAGATGTGGGCTCAGCGCCTGAGACCACATCAAAGGGAGAGACACGACATGCTCAGTATATGTACAGCGCATGTCGTAAAGGGGTTAAAAGAAGAGTTAGTGCATATATCATGAAACGGTGTAAAAACATTTGACTGAAAACTTCTTCGACATCTTCTCCTCCTTAGTGGACACTTGACCCTTCTCGATTAAGGACCCAGAGCAGTAAGTGACAGTTGAATATTCTGGACCACCTGTCTCGCTGTGGCCCTGCTTCCTTCGGTTGGCCCCTGCTTTATGGGACTCAACCCTTCAGCTCACGCCTCCTGCCTGATCGTGCAGTTTAACCATTTCACGGCCCTCCTGGCGATCCTTATGGGCCTTTTCTGGCCTTCTCAGAGATTTTTTAGAAGTCATCCTCTTTTCACCACAGAGGTCACTAGTCTTCGAAGTTTGCACAAATCCTACAGAGGCCTCTTTGGCCCACTTCTGGCAGGCCTCCCTCCTAGGCTCTCAGCCACAGTACTTCTCGGTTCCTCTCCCTCACATCATCATTGGTGTGAGGAAGTACCACGACCATCGCTTACCTGCCCCTTTGGCACTCACATTTGATGAACTCCACGATCTCACCCGGATACAGACTGTGGAGTCGGGAGGGCAGGTACTTTTGCTATACCACATCACTGCTCACACAGACCTCGTGCCCAGTCCACTCCTCTTCTAGGAACCCAAACCCCTTCTTGATGTCGAACTCTATTACACGACCTCTGGACTGGGCATTTTCTACTGCCTCACGTCAGGCACTGTTAGACCCCTCCAGCCACCCCTTCAAGTAAAAATCGATCCACTCGACCATCTCGGGTTAATGTTCGGTCACCCACCTCAGTCTTTAGAGGGGCTGTCAGTCAGCGGGGTGTTGAGGAAGTCCTGCTCTAACTCCTGCCAGGTAATATGAGCGAACTTCCTCTGATGTCAGGCCCAACCTCTATCATCTCCTCCACAGGGACTTTCCTAGCTGAGGCCGGAACAGGGAACCAGCCATGTTGGGGCGTGTTCGCCCTCTCCAGGGAGGGAGGTTCCCAAGCTGGTGGTCTGGAGGAGTGATGGGAGATGGAGCGTTATCTGACGCTCTCTCCTCCATCACTGCTTTCAACTTTAATTCCAATAGGCTCAAAGTGGGGGACCGGTGCCGGGCCCCTTAGCGGCCACTCGCTGGGGGCCCCTGGAGGAGTGGGGACCCTAGGCATTTGCCTGGTCTGCCTGCCTCTAACACCGACCCTGCCTGCTATTACAGTTAACCCTGTCTAGGTTAAACTGCAGCCCCAGAGGGTTTTCCCTATTGGATAACGTATATTAACATAAACACATTTAACCACTCGGGGTGTCAGAGTGTGGAACCCCATCTCCATCACTCCTACAGTATGATAATTATGTTGCTTCCATAGACAGACTTCTGAAAATGTTTACTGTAAGGGTATGTTTCCACGGTCAGTAAACGCTGCTTGTTTGACGCTGCAGCGTCAAACAAGCAGCGTCCAGATGTTCCAGCATAGTGG
Organism: Ranitomeya variabilis; assembly: GCF_051348905.1. Lineage (NCBI taxonomy): Eukaryota > Metazoa > Chordata > Amphibia > Anura > Dendrobatidae > Ranitomeya > Ranitomeya variabilis. The sequence goes on along the minus strand of NC_135232.1, from coordinate 662,700,384 downwards.
AGGGGATTTTATGAAATCCCGTCTCCACTATGCGTGGAAACCCGCACGCGGCGGCCCTGCGACTCCGGACATGCTGCGCGTCTTTTCAGAACGCAGCATGTCCGTACACCTTGCGGGGACGCAGCGTCCCCGCAAGGCATATCACAGGGCCCTATGGCGAGGGGTGCGATGATCCCGGATGTGTACTGTACACATCCGGCACCATCGCGTCCCATTAAGGGGGCGGGGCTTAGCGCCGAGCGGCTTCGCCGCTGCGGCGATTCCGCCGGCGAAACGGACCGTGGAGACGTACCCTTAATCTGTCTTTCTGAATAGAACTCTTAGCAGTTGTTTGTCATTTACCCTACAAGAGATAGAAATTACAGAAATGCCCAGCTCCCATTACATTAACCCCTTCATGACCAGAGCTTTTCTTGGTTTTGCGTTTTCGTTTTTCCCTCCCCTCCTTCCCAGAGCTACAACTTGTTTATTTTTCCGTCAATATGGCCATTTTTTGCGGGACGAGTTGTACTTTTGAATGACACCATTGGTTTTACCATGTTGTGTACTAGAAAACGGGAAAAAAATTCCAAGTGTGGTGAAATTGCAAAAAAGTGCAATCCCACACTTGTTTTTTGTTTGGCTTTTTTGCTAGGTTCACTAAATGCTAAAACTGACCTGCCTTTATGATTCTCCAGGACATTACGAGTTCATTGACAGCAAACGTATCTAGGTTCTTTTTTATATAAGTGGTGAAAAAAATTCCAAACTTTGCTAAAAAAAAAAAAAAAATGCTCCATTTTCCAATACCTGTAGCGCCTCCACTTTTTGTGATCTCTGGTTGGGTGAGGGCTTATTTTTTGCATGCCAAGCTGACGTTTTTAATGATACGATTTTGGTACAGATACGATCTTTTGGTCGCGCGTTATTGCATTTTAATGCAATGTTGCGGCAACCAAAAAAAACGTAATTCTGGGGTTTTGATTTTTTTCTCACTACGCCGTTTAGCGATCAGGTTAACCCTTTTTTATATTGAGAGATCGGGCGATTCTGAACACGGCGATACCAAATATGTGTATGTTTGATTTTATTTTTATTGTTTTATTTTGAATGGGGCGAAGGGGGGTGATTTGAACGTTTATATATTTTTTTATTTTTTTATATTTTTAAGCACATTTTTTGTTTTACTTTTGCCATGCTTCAATAGTCTCCATAGGAGACTAGAAGCTGGCACAACTCAATCGGCTCTGCTACATAGAGGCGATGGTCAGATCGCCTCTATGTAATAGAATTGCTGACTTGCTATGAGCGCCGCCCACTGGGTGGTGCTCACAGCAATCTAGCAGTGACAACCACAGAGGCCTCCAGGAGACCTCGGGTTGTCATGCCGACACACCGGTGACCCGCAGGTCACCGGTGTGCGTATTTCCAGTGTGATTGCCGGAAGTGCCTATTAAATGCCGCGGTCAGAGTTTGACAGCAGCATTTAACTAGTTAATAGCAGCGGGTGGATCGCAATTCCACCTGCGGCTATTGCAGGCACATGTCAGCTGTTCAAAACAACTGACATGTCTTGGAAAAGATGTGGGCTCACCTCCGGAGCCCACATCAAACTGAGGGATACCAACATCGGCGTACTATTACACCCAATGTCGGAAAAGGGTTAAAGGACACCACTGTTATAAGAGGCCGTTTCAGTTATGCATTTCTTTGTCATGCAAATTGCAAAAAAAATCATAAATATATTCTCACGAAATACAAACATTATTTATTCCTCACAGTGAGCAATATTAAAAAGGGAAAATTAACAGAGGGCATTCCATGATTCCTCTTTTTTATTTTTAGATATGGGTCTCGGAATGAAACAAGACAAAACAAAAGATAAAGGAATAAAAATACCAGAATATAGACGTTTTTTCGTATTGTCAATTTTATTGTACGGTTCATACAATAACAACGTGTTATGTACACCGCTTGATATACCGTACTCAGCAAATCAAACTCAGAGTTAGCCTCCCTAAGAAAAAAAAAAAAATTATAATGTATAATAAATAATTCTATAAGAGCCAAAATGGTGTCAAAAAATTCAACTTACCCAGAAAAAAAGCAAAAAAATAGCACTGAGCAGGACGATGGAGAAAGTTTTATCTGTACAAAGATATATCGTAATTACATGTGACTCAAAGTGATGTAATTTGAGGAATCTGCGCTTAAGGAGTAACTAAACTTAATTTGTTTTTTTCCCTATTTAGCAAGCACTTTAATTGCCTGCAGATCATTGGTGATCTAAGTCCTTAAACCCTACCAATTGCTCAATAGTCCCCCAGAACAGTGTACAGCTCAGCAGACAGGAGCATGTAGCTTCTATCTGAGAGTGCTCACAGAACAGAGCGTGGATGCAATAGAAAGCATTGAATCCATATCCGCTTTATGTGCGCAGTTAGACAAGAGCTATTGCCTACTGAGTGGCACACTGTTCAAGTGTCTATTAAGCGAATGTTGGGAGTCTCAGGACCCAGCTTTGGAGTCCAGGTCCTAACACTCCCACCAATCTGCAGCCAGTTAAAGTGCTTGCTAAATGTGAAAATAAAACTGGAAGAAAATTTAATTGCTGTACTCTAATCAAATAGCACAGATACATAAGATATAGTGAAAGTTAAAATAGTAACATCAACTGAAAAAAAAACAAATCAAATTTCTCTTAGTACGGTAGTAGTACATTATTAGTACCAATTCTTGGTGTTTTGGCAGGCGTTTATCTCATTCTGTGCCTCTGAAAACAAAACCCATTGAATCCCCTCGATATATTTGTATAAGTTGTGTGAATTCACAGAGGGATTGCAAGCCTAATATTCCCTATATCTGATAATGCTTTTGAATTCTAGTTTTTATTAGACCTGAGGTGCATGAGGCATATTGGATATTACACAATGAATGTGTTAGCCCTGACTCAACGGACTGTTACCTTAGTGAGGGAAATGTTTTCAGCTCCTGCCCTTCCCACATAATTCCCATCCTTGGATTAGATTCAGGTTGCCACTACCACCTCAGCTTCCAGTGCCCCTTCCATCATGGCTGACACAGTCAACAACATAGCTAGGCAATTGAAATGTGTCTTATATTTCCTCCGATGCCAAATCATCTGAGTGCATAGGTTTAGAGTTCATCACTTCCAAAAAATCAACACAAACAAGGTTTTGTGAAGTATCTTACTAAGCCCCTCGAGTGCTGCGGCCTAAGGGACTATGGGTCTGAACAGCAGAGGTGCCATTGACTGCATTGTAAAAGATTTACTGTTACTGTAGAAGAGGAGAATAAAAATGCAGAACACTGACTCAAACTAACAATGTCGCTGCCAGGGGTAGCATCACCCAGCTGTGAATAAGATAAGTCATGTGATATCTATTGCGTTACAACCTCCTATTCCTCCCCACTTAGGCTACTTTCACACTTGCGTAGTTTTAGATCCGTCGCAATGCGTCGTTTTGGAAAAAAAACGCATCCTGCAAATGTGCCAGCAGGATGCATTTTTTTCCCATAGACTTGTATTGCCGATGGATCGCGACGCGCATCCGTCGTGCACTGGATACGTCGTGTTTTGGCTGACCGTCGTCACGAAAAAACGTTCAAGGGAACGTTTTTTCATACGTCAAGTCCGCCATTTCCTACCGCGCTTGCGCGGCCGGAACTCCGCCCCCTCCTCCCCAGGACTTTAGAATGGGCAGCGGATGCGTTGAAAAACTGCATCCGCTGCCCACGTTGTGCCGAATTGTCACAACGTCCGTCGGTACGTCGCGCCGATGCTTAGCGACGGCCGCGTACCGACACAAGTGTGAAAGAAGCCTAATGCACATTCCAAAGGCAAAGAAGGCCAAATAGGACCTGGTGGCAGTGGTGTGCATTCTTAACCATGATGTAGGAATTTTGTCTTTTGTGCTCACCCCGTCCATTGCCATTGCCACTTTTTATTTTACCATGCATTTTGTACAACACTCTGATTAACCTTTGACTAACCTTTAAACATTTTTCCACCCCTTTTATTAAACTCTTGCTGAAAAGATCTGAACAAGAAATGCTAGATAGGTTCACATATGTAAAGCAAAGTGTGTCAGTGAGTCGCAGTAAGGCCGGCGTCACACTAGGCGTAAGACAATATGGTCCTTTTTTTACGGCCGTAATACGGCCGTAATACGCAGAAATGTTCCCAAAATAGTGATCCGTATGTCATCCGTAGGCAGGGTGTGGCAGCGTATTTTGCGCATGGCATCCTCCGTATGTAATCCGTATGGCATCCGTACTGCGATATTTTCTCGCAGGCTTTCAAAACCGACATCTAATGGATTTATGGGCTCAAATGTTCGGTAAAACATATATACAGTATATATATATATATGTCATTGAGACACATATATATATATCTATATTTAATTCAGCGCGATATAGCAGAAAAGCTGGTAATTCAATTGCCGGCTTTTCATTTCTCCTTCACAAACCCAACATGATATGAGACATAGTTTACATACAGTAAACCATCTCATATCCCTTTTTTTTTTGCATATTCCACACTACTAATGTTACTAGTGTGTATGTGCAAAATTTTGGCGCTGTAGCTTGTAAAATAAAGGGTTAAATCGCAGAAAAAATTGGCGTGGGCTCCCGTGCAATTTTCTCTGCCAGAGTGGTAAAGCCAGTGACTGAGGGCAGATATTAATAGCCTAGAGAGGGTCCATGGTTATTGGCCCCACTGGCTACAAACATCTGCCCCCAGCCACCCCAGAAAAGGCACATCTGGAAGATGCGCCTATTCTGGCACTTGGCCACTCTCTTCCCACTCCCATGTAGCGGTGGGATATGGGGTAATGAAGGGTTAATGTCACCTTGCTATTGTAAGGTGATATTAAGCCAGATTAATAATAGAGAGGCGTCAATTCTGACACCTATCCATTATTAATCCAATAGCACGAAATGGTTAAGAAAACACACACACATTATTACAAAGTCCTTTAATGAAATAAAGACACAGGGTGTTGTAATATTTTATAAGACTCTTAATCCACCTCTTAACCCTCGTTCTGTAAAAAAGGAAAAATAAAAAATCAACAATATCTCATACCTTCCGTCGCTCAGGTCAAGTCTCACAAAGTAAATCCATCTGAAAGGGTTAAATCATTTTACACCCAGGAGCTTTGCTAATGCAATTGTGCTCCTGTGTGTAAAACCCCAGGGAATGAATGAAATGCAGGGGAATGTCCTGTAGTTACCTTGAGTTGCGGTGAGGCGCCCTCTGCTGGATGTCCTCATATGAACTCGAGTGTGGGAACTTTTCCCAGGCTCGAGTTCATATGAGGACATCCAGCAGGGGGCGCATCACCGTGACTCAAGGTAACTACAGGGCATTCCCCTGCACTCCATTCATTCCCCTGGGTTTTACAGCCACGAGCACTGCATTAGCACAGCTCCTGGCTGTAAAATGATTTAATCTACCACATCAACTACTCAGTAAACTAACTTTGCCCTGTTCCCTCCTTCCAAATATTATTATAAATCCGCACCCTACTATTAATCTGTCTCCACACCCTCCATGCTCATGATAACTGCACTTGATACTTGACTATTGCACTTAAACACACGGGCTGATGACCGGATCATGCAGCTTTATATGAAAATCCCTATTTATTATAATTGCCAGACCTGAAATAACAAGCACTTTTCACCTATTGTGTCCCCCCCATTTCCTTGTAGATTGTAAGCTTGCGAGCAGGGACCTCACTCCTAATGTTACTGTTTAAATTGTCTTAACTTGTATTGAATTTGTCTGTATATGTCCCCGCTTAATTGTAAAGTGCTGCGGAATATGTTGGCGCTATATAAATAAAGATTATTATTATTATTATTATTATTATTAACCCCTTCAGATGGATTTACATCGTGGGACGTGACTGATCATTTTTTACAGAACGAGGGTCTTCAGGTGGATTAAGAGTCTAATAAAATATTACAACACCCTGTGTCTTTATTTCAATAAAGGACTTTGTAATAATGTGTGTGTGTTTTCTTAACCATTTCGTACTATTGGATTAATAATGGATAGGTGTCAGAATTGACGCCTCTCCATTATTAATCTGGCTTAATGTCACCTTACAATAGCAAGGTGACATTAACTCTTCATTACCCTATATCCCACTGCTACACAGGAGTGGGAAGAGAGTGGCCAAGTGCCAGAATAGGCGCATCTTACAGATGTGCCTTTTCTGGGGTGGCTGGGGGCAGATGTTTTTAGCCAAGGGGGCCAATAACCATGGACCCTCTCTAGGCTATTAATATCTGCCCTCAGTCACTGGCTTTACCACTCTGGCGGAGAAAATTGTGCGGGAGCCCAAGCCAATTTTTTCCTCGATTTAACCCTTTATTTTACAAGCTACAGCGCCAAAATTTTGCACATACACACTAGTAACATTAGTAGTGTGCAATATGGAAAAAAAAAGGGATATGAGATGGTTTACTGTATGTAAACCATGTCTCATATCCTGTCGGGTTTGTGAAGGAGAAAGAAAAAGTCGGCAATTGAATTACCTGCTTTTCTATAGAACACCGCTGCGTATTTCTCGCATGTCGCACTGCTGCTCCGTGTGTAATCCGTATTTTTCTCACCCCATAGACTTTCATTGGCATATTTTTTGAGCAATACGCTGACAAACGCAGCATGCTGCGATTTTCTACGGCCGTACAATACCGTATATTACGGATGCTTAATATACGGCTGATAGGAGCAGCCCCATAGAGAATCATTCGGCCGTGTGTAATGCGTATTTTACGGACGTATTTTCTGCGCTCATACGTCTGTAAAACTCGCTAGTGTGACGCTGGCCTAAAGCTGTAGCATGTAGGTTGTCTATTTGAACCAGTAAAATAGGTGTGCAAAAACAAACCCACCTTCCCAAAATGATGTAAGAAGAAATGCTTGGTAGGTGCATGGCAAAAAAAGCCTGCACCTGCATCTAAGCTATGTATTGGTGAGACGTGTAAGAAAGTACAATTTGACTAGTAAAACAGGCATGCAAAAAAAACCGGTTTGTGACACTTATGTGATATAGACAGTTAAATGTCTGGATCTTCGGGAATTTTCTTATGCATTAAAAAAAAACTATTGTATGTTGACCCTTCACAAAAAGAATTGTATGAAAATGCAAAAACTCAGTACAGTCACTTGCAACAAGCAAGCACATTTCTAATTGTCTGAGTGACACTGATTTCAGATTTTTTTTCTGTGAAATACATTATTCTGGTTTCTGCTGCTTTTCTAGTGCATTAAGAATGCAGAAAAAAGTGTAATTTCATTGCAGCAGGACAAATGCCAGCTACACAATATCACTGATCAATCACACGAAGTCTGTCAGTGCTGGCTGGCACCTCTCCTATCTCTCTCTCAGTAATACTCTATCAATTGAATATTTGCATTATTCGCAGACTATTATATTTATCTTTTACATTATTTGACCAATGTTTCAAGACTTTCTCTGTTTCTGTTACTTATCTGTATGCTTTGACACCCTCCCTATATCATGAGTTGCCCAAAAATGCCTCCTGCATTCCCTGCCTTGGCTTTTACAGGCTCTGATAGTATCTTCTCATTGTCTGTGTTATACCATGTGATATGATAGTTACAAGACATTATGGGAAAACCCACATGGCTGCACCTGAGATCACATGAGCTTTTTGTGACTGACGCAGTCTTCTGCAATATGTAAAATGGAGGCAGACATTTTTTTATATTCATGCAAATTAAATTGAAAATTGTTCGAATTCACCAAATTTCATAAAATTCAGTATAAATTTGATTTGCATTGAATCAATTTGATCATCTATAATAACTGATAGACAACTGAAGTTATCACAAATTATTTTGTTTCCTCAATGTAATGATTGTATGCTTCAAGATTACAAGATAGATTAGAAAAAATGTACAGTAGCTGCCATTTGTTAGAATGTAACATTTGTAGCGTATTTGCTATCTCTAAGATAGACTGTTTATTTTTTTTTTTACTAAAGATTGTAATAAGTTATCTACTTATGATCCCAAACAATTTTAATGACCAATGCCAGCCACTATGAGTTGCATTGTGGAAAGAAAAATCTTATATATTTCTGGGAGAGAAATAAAGCTTTAAATCACAGTCTTACAGGCCAATAATGATGTCATAATACAATTACTGGCACATTTTATTTCTCAGGATTCTTACGTTTACTTCCTTCAATAATACTTTGTCTAAAGTGAGGTTAAACATAGTTATTGAATTCTTTGTCAGCCTTCTCTAAATTTCCGTATTATTTAAAGAGAACATGTCACTTGCTTAAAAAAAATGGCTTAAATACCTTCTAAAAATCCAAGACCTCTCCTGATTCTGTCACTCGTTTCTATTTTACCCTGCAAATTGTTTCTTCAGAGAGGAAGATGACTAGAACTGCAATGCCACCTATAGGAAGTAGCAATCCTAAAAGTCAATATCGACTCTCCAACGAGCCTTGACTCACATGACTCACATGACTTAGGATAAAAGCCAAAACCTGAATTTCAATTTGCAGACACTGTGTTTCGGGTACAGCCCTTCGTCAGTGTTTCGGGTACAGCCCCTCGTCAGTGCAAAGTGTGAGTTCTGTTTTTGCTTTTATCCTAAGTCATGTGACAAACTTATTAGAGCGTAGATATTGACTTTTAGGATTGCTACTTCCTATAGGTGGCACTAGAGTTCTAGTCCTCTTCCCTTCTGAAGATACAATTTGCATATTTCCCAGAGGAGCATTGCGGCTTAAAAGTCTCTTCACCTCGGCATGTCAACCTTGACATATCACTGTCTGCAAAGATAAACATTACCCCTATTTTGCCCTGTATCACTACATTGTAGTATGAGAAAACTTTTCTGGTAGACCAACTTAACGTTTTTTTCAGAGTCTTCTCTGAGGGCATGTGCTTTCACTCCTCCCTTCCAGACACTGCTATTCACATTTTGGCAGCTGATCTAGCTGTCTATCAAGCTCAGATGCTGCTGAGCTGTGATTGGAAGTGTCTGGCAAGAGTGGAAGAAAGCACACACAACAGAGAAGTCTCTGAAGAAACGCCCTATTGGCCTGCAAAGCAGAGATTCCACATGCTGTGCTCCAGAAGAAACAAATGTGAATATCTTTGCAATGGAGTGATGCACTAAAAAATGAAAATACCAGCAGAATTAGGTAAACTTGAGGGGGGGGGGGGGTTACAAGGTATCTAAGTCAATTTATTTGGGCAATGACACATCCTTTTAAAGATATTGAAGTTAAGATTCATGTATAATATAAAATCCAAGATTACCACTTTGCAACCCTTGTCTAGCGCACACCACAGATCAGGATTATTTCTAAGATCATGTAAAGCTATACTCTCTAGTTTATTCTTGTGAGTTCAAACAGGTAACAAGGAATCACCAAAGGCAACCAATACATATTCACCAGTTTACTGAAGTCAGCCCTAAAAAAGTTCGATGTCAGCCATAAAATAAAAAAGAAATGCAAAAAACTAAAGAAAACAAATTTGTGATCCTTATTACTCAAAATAAACTGATTATAAAGGGCTTAGGGAGAAAGAAGGCAAGAAGTGAAAGGCAAAGGCGTTTCTTAAGATTACACCAGAGAGTTGGCTTCCAAATCTCTTTTTTTAACCAAAATACTTAAAAAAAAAATCTGAATGTTTCTAAAACTTATGTCTAATTTATTTAGGATCTTAAGAACAAACGAAACCCTCGCTTGGTGCCATATGCTTTACTTGATGAACGGACTAAGAAATCAAATCGAGACAGTTTACGTGAAGCTGTCAGAACATTTATTGGATATGGCTATAACATCGAGCCACCTGACCAAGAAATTAGTAAGTTCATAACATATAAGTCATTTAACTAAGGACCAAAAGTAAAATGTATGAATGATTAGTTAGAAGAGATAAAAGTCAAATCATCCACAAAATCTTTTGGTTTTGGGGGAGATTTGTAAAAATACTTTATTTTGAGAAGGAAAGATGATTTCCCTTTAAAGTCAAATGTACCTGTCTGTTATAAAGATGAGTGTGAGGCCTCTATCAAACATCCATTTTTCATGTGCATATTCTATCCATAGTTTTCATGGATAGAATACATCCATGCAAAAAATCATGGACAAATGTCTTTTTTTTTTTTTTACTTGCATCACGGATGAAAAGTGCCAATACAAGCCTATGGGTCTGTGAAAATCACTGGCAGTCCGCAGTCTGTGTGCTGTCTGTGATTAACACATTGAAATAGATAAGAGAAGCATTTTAATTTATGTATCCCTACATGGAAAAACACGGAAAGTAATAACTGACCAAAGACTGATCAAATTCGGATCCAAAACATTGATGACACTTAACATTTTCTGCATATGCAAACAATCATGGACGTCTGAATGAGGCCTAAGGGTGATTCCACGCAAGAACCTCTGCATACCACATACTCCAAAACCCTAAAGTCTAATGTCTCAATGCATTTCCCCAATAAGCAACTGTTTATCAGGGAACCAACACATGGGTATCAAAAAAACATTATTCAGCCAACTACATACTGTGATAAAAGCATCACAATATGTAGTTGGCTGAAGAATGAGTTAAAGTAGCACTCCCATCAAAGTTTTTATCCACTTAAAATATTGCAATTATCATATTATTTGACACCATGTTCTTACAATTACTCAATTTGCTTTTCTACCAATTATTCTTCTCTTCTCCATTATTGTCTATGACACCAGGTGATTAATAACTGACTAGCCGAATCTTTCTAAGCCTAAGTGCTGTGTAGAAATAGGAGATCAGTTTTCCCTGCATAAGTCATAAATCACTGCAAAAGTCCTTGACAGGGGGAGGAGGGAGCAGTTAAGTCAGGAGCTGAAGAGGAGGATGATAAATGTAGGGCAGCATCAATAGTAAAAAGATGATCAAACTTGTCAAAATGGGCACCCCGTCTCTCTAGGGCCCCGGCACTTGCCTGGGTGCTCCGGGTGCTGACGCCGGCCTTGCTTCAGTGTATGATGGGCCCCATATATATTGCTCCAAACATTAAAAAAAAGAAATACACACCTCTCGTCGCCAGCCGCGGGTCTGCTCCGGACTCCTCAGCATTGTCGTCTTCCGGCTTTCTGCACTGTGACTGTTCAGGCAGAGGGCGCATAGATGTGACATCATCGTGCCCTCTGACCTGAACGTCACAGTCAGAAGATGCAGAAGATGCTGCAGTGGTGCAGCGAGGAGAAGTATCGCAAGTGCTGGGGCCCTAAGCAACTAGCAGGGAGCCCACTTGCGGGCGCTGGCACAGACACTGGGCCCCCATAGCGCTCTGGTGTCCCCGACTGCAAGTGGGACCCCCCACCTGCTCAGGGCTCTGGCACTTGCCCGGGTGCTGACGCCAGTCCTGACTGGAGGTTGGATGTGCGAAATGGTTCACAATTTTATATTAAACCCTATTTAAAAAATTATTTTTAATAAAAAAAAATACATGCATTCAAATATTAAAAAGGCCCCAACATCATCCATGCTACAAATGAACAGAAACATTTATTTACTTTATTTACATATTCCTTTGCGACTATTACCATTTTGGTTCTTCTGAGAAGCAGTGCCAATTAACTCCTTCCCGACATGCGCCGTACATGTACTGCTCTGTGGGAGCTGCGTTCCTGCAAACAGCAGTACATGTATGGCAGCACGATCTCTGTGTGAGAGCTGACACTTTGGAGCATTGCCCATGATCAGTGCCAGCACCGATCGCAGGCATTTAACCCTTTCAATGCTGCTGTCAGTAGTGACAGCGACATAGAGGAGAGTCACGCAGGGAATGATTTCCCTGCACGCTTCCATCAGGACCCCCGGCCACAATATGGCCGCTGGGTCCTTCAGGGAAGGTGGTGTGTCAGTGCCTGCTCCTGTAGTAAAACAATGTAAGAAAAAATCCAGTAATTTCAGCCAAGTATACTGCACTCATGTACAACTATGAACAAAAAAATTATAATATGGAGTGCCTGCCACATGACGCTAATAACAGCGACTGCCACATGACCTTTTAGGAGTACCGTCCAGAGAACTAATAGCAGCGACATCAAGAGAACCACCATAATTACAGTGAGGGTCATAAAGCTACAGTAAATACATTATTGAATACAAAAATAAAGTATATGATGGATGTTGTCTCTGGGTGAAAGAAAGTAACCTTTGTGATTGTGGACTTGTGGATAGCAGCAGAAAAAGCACAATCGGTAACGCTGTGCTCTGGTGGCACAAACACTGCACAGTCTTCCCTTCTCAACACTCTACCAAAAATTTAATGATGCAGCAGGTGCCAGAAAAAAATTCACATGTGTATTTTTTGGAACTTGTTACCATCGATTCAACACCCATGGAATATGGATCCTTGATTTCCAAGTGATAATTTGATGACAGCAAGGTGCTTCCTTTCTCATAGCTCTTAATAAAAAACCCTTATCAATACTAGAATTGACAATTAACTGTGAGATACATATTTTACCTTATAATGGAATTTGGCACTTTTCACAATCATATTTGCTTACGTTTTTCTTAATTTATATTCTGCTCTGCAGCTGACCAAATGATGGAGAGAGTCAGCATTGATAAGATTCGCTTCTTTAGGGTGGAACAGACCTATGCTGTGAAGTCCGGAAAATGGTATTTTGAGTTTGAGGTAGTGACCGGAGGCGATATGCGTGTAGGCTGGGCCAGACCCTGCTGCAGACCAGATATCGAACTTGGAGCAGACGATCGAGCATTTGTATTTGAAGGAAGCAGAGTAAGTGACCTCACTGTTCAGCACACTGTACAACATGTGACATTCCCTTTAAGCTACTTAGTTCATACTGAGGTTTACATCACATAATACCCCAAAAAAAGAGGTTTTAATTTATACTGTGATAGTTTATCTATTGCATGTAGAAAAGCCACGGAGACACCATCACGTGTTTCTCAATGCAAGCAATGAATAGCCAGGTCTTTCACCAGGAAGGAACAACCACGGGAAGGGCAGCATCCAATAAAGGAAAACAACCTATGCCAAAACATGGTATCCATCCACAGACAGCTGTTTCGGGGTATTTGCCCCTCATCAGTGTGGAGTAGGAAACTGGCTATTAGGAGCAGTGCCTAGTGAAAAGGCTATAAACATAAGGATGAATGACCTCGGGGAGATCAAAACATCCAACAAGCGGAGACACCATCACGTGTTTCTCAACGCAGTGATCCAGAACACTGCCCCCATCCCTTATGGGAAATATGCAAATGCATGTAGAAAAGCCACGGAGACACCATCACGTGTTTCTCAATGCAAGCAATGAATAGCCAGGTCTTTCACCGGGAAGGAACAACCACGGGAAGGGCAGCATCCAATAAAGGAAAACCACCTATGCCAAAACATGGTATCCATCCACAGACAGCTGTTTCGGAGTATTTGCCCCTCATCAGTGTGGAGTAGGAAACTGGCTATTAGGAGCAGTGCCTACTCCACACTGATGAGGGGCAAATACCCCGAAACAGCTGTCTGTGGATGGATACCATGTTTTGGCATAGGTGGTTTTCCTTTATTGGATGCTGCCCTTCCCGTGGTTGTTCCTTCCCGGTGAAAGACCTGGCTATTCATTGCTTGCGTTGAGAAACACGTGATGGTGTCTCCGTGGCTTTTCTACATGCATTTGCATATTTCCCATAAGGGATGGGGGCAGTGTTCTGGATCACTGCGTTGAGAAACACGTGATGGTGTCTCCGCGGTGTTGGATGTTTTGATCTCCCCGAGGTCATTCATCCTTATGTTTATAGTTTATCTATTGCTAGGGTAACCTTCCCCAAAAAATGATCAATTACCAAAAAAAAATCCATTTCTTACCTTACAGAAACTTTGTGGATGAAGGTGTGTAAATTATTCTATATTCCAACCAAGGGGCGATATTGTCTGTCCGTGCCCAAGTGTCTTGAGGATAAAAAAAAGTCTTTAGTATTCGAAAAATGTGAGGAGGGTAAAAACTTATAAATTATACATATATCATAAAAGGCAACTTGTATTATACTATTGACAGGGCCACTGTTGGAACATGGGAAGCTCATTCTTTGGTCGAAACTGGCAGCCCGGAGATGTGGTGGGATCCATGATTAATTTGGAAGACAAATCAATGATTTTCACTTTAAATGGAGAACTTCTCATCACTAATCAAGGGTCTGAGCTGGCATTTGCTGACTTTGAAATTGAGAGTGGTAAGTATGACTAAGACTCTTTTGGATATTGTGAGCACTTTCACTCCACTGTCATAGGTAGCAGCTAACTTATCAGTGTGGTTTTGGAGTGTAGGTAGAAATTGCCACACAAACATGACGAACACATAAAGGCTCCACACAGATTATTTTGGACACAGGATGATGCATGCGATTGTAAAAGCTATTTGGTTTTGCAGCCTCTTCTCCAATTCCTGCTTCGTAATAAGTTAGAAGAAAAAAGCACAAGTTAGGAAATAAGCCTCACCGTGTGATGAATGGATGGTTGCTTCTTAAAAGTGCAGTCAGGACAAAAAAGGGGAAAATGATGCATGAGCTGAATATGAATAAAATTTGATTTTTATTTCATTCCATTAGAAGGGAATGGTTTTGTCCAGACAAGTTAAAAATAATCCAACATTCTAACGCATTTCTGGCAGTAGCCCTTAGTCATAGAATATTCTATGTTCCATTAGAAATAAAAATTAAATTTTATTCATATTCAGCTTATGCATCATTTTTCCCTTTTTTGCCCTAAATTTTTCCAGTGGTCAACAGACCTGGATCCTGGCTGCACTTTAAGAATGTTGGATTCTTTTTAACTTGTATGGTAAAAAAAAATCATTCCCTTATAATGGAATTAAATAAAAATCAAATTTTATTCATATTCAGCCTATGAATCCTTTTTCCCTTTTCTTGCCCTTCATAATAATCTGCAGAGAAACAATTACATTGACATAACAATGGTATACCCATAAGTCTAACAATGCAGGATGCCCCTCCAGTAGTAAAGGAGCATTAGAGCTGAGAGCAGTTTGTGATCTATGTGCACCATAGAGAGAATTGTGAATCAAAGAGAATAAACTGGGTGATGGTCTAAAGGGCACCAAAGATGTAAATGAATGAAGAAAAAAATTATAAAGCAATAAACATTATTCAAAACATACTTGACCCGATGGCTAGCATTTCTATTTATAAAGTAGATCCACTTCTATAGTTGTTTCACCTTTGGTTAAAAAGAAATACTGAATGTTTAAAGGGACTCTGTCACCTGAATTTGGAGGGAACAATTTTCAGCCATAGGGGCGGGGTTTTCGGGTGTTTGATTCATCCTTTCCTTACCCGCTGGCTGCATGCTGGCTGCAATATTGGATTGAAGTTCATTCTCTGTCCTCCATAGTACACGCCTGCGTAAGGCAAGATTGCCTTGTGCAGGCATGTACTACGGAGGACAGAGAATGAACTTCAATCCAATATTTCAGCCAGCATGCAGCCAGCGGGTAAGGAAAGGGTGAATCAAACACCCGAAAACCCCGCCCCTATGGCTGAAAATTGTTCCCTCCAAATTCAGGTGACAGAGTCCCTTTAATGCTAAGTCCAAGTGTGTGGAACCTAGGTATGTGCAAGTACTACATTCGAGGAGAGATTTTCACACATTTTTTAATTATGTAATACATTTAAAATAAAGAGAAGCCACTTTGCAAATACTTCGTAAAAATATCCAACTATTATGTCTACAACTCCTATGCTCACCTATTGCAGAGTAGAGATAGGTTGCCATTACAGCTTGTAGGCTTTCTGATAGCCTCTAGGTCTTCCATGGCATCACTATTATGAAGGCCTGCCTTTGGCTTGGCTTCCCAAGAGACCAGTATTTTTGCAGTAGATTACAATACTGTAGTATTGCAGGGTATTCTATGGACAATCAAGAAACCATAAGGGGTTTAACAAAAAAGCAAGCAAAATCTAAACTTGTAAATCATCCTCTTTACCCAAAAGCAAACAACAAAATCTAAAATGTAAAAAATTAAAGTAGTTGGTATCACTTCATGTGTAATAGTCCAAACTAATAAACACATAAAATAATTTTCCTATACGGTGAACACTGATACAGAAGAAAAATCTAAATGACAAAATCTTTTTTTTGTTATTTCACATCCCTAAAAAGTGTAATTAAAAAAGAAGTAAGTCAAATGGACAACAAAAGGGTATCAATAAAAACTACAGCAGCCCAGCAAAAAAAAAACACAAGCCCATACAATGGCAAAGTTTGGGCACTCCTGGTCAAAATTACTATTATTGTGAACAGTTATCCCCTTCTTAACCTTGCACGTGCCCAGTACATCATGGTTGGGAAGTGCTTCCCGACATTGGATGTACTAGGTACATCATGGCAATCGCCACCCGATGATCAGCTGGTGCTGATATTCTGCTCTCACTGCCAGCAGCGGTGCCCACACTGCTTCAAGCAGTTTAACTCCCTAAATGCTATGATCGATATCAATCGCATCATTTAGAAAGCAGACAGAGGGTGGGAGCCCCTCTGCCATCCAATCAGTGCCTTTGCGACGCCATCGCAGAGGACCGGTTGTAGCCATGGTAACCTGATTTGGTCCTGACAACATCTGGATCACCAGGCTACGGCAAGCATCTTAGACTATGAGCAGAACATGCATGATCCAATTGGCTTGTGTTAAAGGGAACCTATCACCCCGTTTTTTTCGGTATGAGATAAAAATACTGTTAAATATGGCCTGAGCTGTGCATTACAATAGTGTAGTTTGTGGACCCCGATTCCCCACCTATGCTGCCGAAATACGTTACCAAAGTAGTCATTTTCGCCTGTCAATCAGGCTGGTCAGGTCGGATGGGCGTGGCTTCTTCCCCCAGATATTGCGTAGTTTTCCGTTGGTGGCGTAGTGGTGTGCGCATGTCCAAGGTCCCCAATCCTGCACGGGGGGGTGAAAATAGCAGCGATGTCCGTTATTCCATTGGTGGTCGGTGGGCGCGGCCATCTTCCTTTGGCCGCGCGTGCGCAGAAGCGGCGCTCTGCTGGCCGCGGCTTCAGGAAAATGGCCGCGGGATGCCGCGCGTGCGCAGATGGAGATCGCGGCGGCCATTTTCCTGAAGCCGCGGCCAGCAGAGCGCCGCTTCTGCGCACGCGCGGCCAAAGGAAGATGGCCGCGCCCACCGACCACCAATGGAATAACGGACATCGCTGCTATTTTCACCCCCCCGTGCAGGATTGGGGACGTTGGACATGCGCACACCACTACGCCACCAACGGAAAACTACGCAATATCTGGGGGAAGAAGCCACGCCCATCCGACCTGACCAGCCTGATTGACAGGCGAAAATGACTACTTTGGTAACGTATTTCGGCAGCATAGGTGGGGAATCGGGGTCCACAAACTACACTGTTGTAATGCACAGCTCAGGCCATATTTAACAGTATTTTTATCTCATACCGAAAAAAACGGGGTGATAGGTTCCCTTTAAGGCAGCACTCACAGTTATAAATCATTGCAATAGCAATGGTGAGGCTGCTGAAAGTCAAAGCCCTGTAAATCTCCCGAAATGTGTGATTCAGGCAGAACCCCAGATGGAAGTCCCTATAATGAGGCAGATGTAGGCACTGTGGACTCTGTCTGGCCTGTGATCTGGCGCTATCCGTCTTTTTAGGCGTGAATAAATGGTGTCCGCCACAGTTTTGTGGACTTCTGAAAAGGATGCCTCTGAACGCTCAGAGGCCATACTGAGTCCAGACTAACTCTGCTGCCTCATTATAGTGAACGGATCCCTCTGGAGTTTTATATGAACCACGTCATTTTGAGATTTAGATTGAAACCCCAAAGTAAGTACTCAGCATAGGGCGTCAGATAAATGTGATCGCAAATGTTGTTTAAAATGTTCCCAACAAAAGCTGCAAATTAATTCACAAAAAAAGCAAGTACCCACTCAGGTCTGTCATCTGTTAACATGTTAACATCCACATGTTTGGCTTTTCTGTAGCAATGAGAGCTCGCCTAGTTTATTGGTGCATGTCTCCAGAAACACAAGCTTGGCATAACGTACTGGGCGCTACAACATACTGGGCACTACAACGACCATTTGCAATTTACTCAGCAACATCCACTGCTCGTTGTTTTTGGAAAACGCCCATGAACTGAAAATTGTCACTATCCCTGTAGATAAATTCCCAAAAGGGTATAATTTCCAAAATAGGTTGTGAGGCAGTGACCGGTGTTACAGGTAGGGGTCGCTGTGTGTTTCCCCTAGGATGCGCACGGAGGTGTATTGAGGCTATGAGAGTGCATTGCAGTCACAGGTGTAGCTGTAATTGTAGTGCACAATAAGGCCGGGGTCACACTCGCAACAATACCCGGCACTGCCGCCAGCACTCGGACCGGAGCGTGCGGCTACATGTATTTTCTATGCTCTGGTCCGAGCGCCAGCGGCAGTGCCGGGTATTGATGCGAGAGACTCGCGTGAGTTTCTCGCATCACACTCGCAAGTGTGACCCTGGCCTAAAAGTGAGTATTGGTCCTGGTCATGCTAAGAAAACCTGCTCTGGGCTTTTGTGCTTTGAAACAGACTACAAAATAGATAGATTCTAGCTAAAAAGCCTGCAGTAAAGGGTTTGGGTTTGTCAGGTTCAGTGTCCATGTCAGTCTGGTGTTGGCAGAAGTATAGAGCAGGAGGCTCTGCAGAGCTCCACCTGTGTGAGGCAACACAGGCAAGCAGAAGCCAAACAGCTAAGGCAGCTGAAAGACCTGGCACCCACAGCATACACAGCAGTGCAGTCGCCCATGGCAACTGGTCTCGGTGGTGGACTGGCATGTTTATCGGCTGCAAACTGGAGGATATGGTTCCCGGCTGTGATCCAGAGGATATCGTGTACTGTGTAGTGCTGTGAGTTGAACATTAATACGACGGTGCAGTTGCCCACGGCAACAGGTCGCAAAGGTGGACTGGAGTGTTTATTGGCTGCAATCCAGAAGATATGGTTCCCGGCTGCGATCCGGAAGACATCATGTGCTGTGTTTTTGTGAGTTGAACATTAAAGAGACGTTTTGCTTTGAACTTTGCTGGGTCACTGCCTCGTCACTGCACAGGGTGCTACCGCTGCACTACAAGGGTCACTTGAGGGGAGATTCTGTTTTTTAGCATTTAGGGGCCCTGTATTTGAAGACCAAAGACTAATCTAGGAAAATCTGCACTCCAGGAGGCAAATAGCATTCCGTCTTTCCCGAGTCTCGCCGTATGGCTAAGCAGTACTTCACAGCCACATATGGGGTGTTTCTGCATTCAGCAGAAATTGTGGGACACATTTTGATGCCATGTTTACCCATTTCTCCTTGTGAAAATAAAAAATCTGGGGCTAAAACAAAATTTTGGTGGTAAAAATTTAATTATTTTTTCTTCACTTCCCAATGGTATAAATTATGTGACACACCTGTGGTGTCAATATGATCACTGCCCCCCCTAGATGAATTCACTGAGAGGTGTAGTGTGTAAAAGGGGTTCATTTCTTGCTTAATTAGCATCCCTGGCGCCTGCGCTGTAAGTTTGAAGGGCAGCGCAACTGCGCATGCCCAGAAAAAAATACTTACAGCGCAGGCGCCGGGAACACTAATGAAGCAAGAGAAGGCGGTGCCCGGCGCGCACAGGCCCGGAGTGATGGCTGTGCTGCGTCTGATTAGGGGGGAAAGACCCGCCCCGGGACGATTTCACGGTATGAGGGGGCACATTTTATAAGCGTTTATTTCAGCGTGTGCAGGGAGCATAACTAAAAGAAGCACCTTATCAGAATGCAGCATTAGTGCTGCACAAGGTGGCTCTTTTAGTTACAAATGCCTGAGGGGGATGACAGGTTCCCTTTAAGCGTTCCAAAATTATTACCACATAAAGTGACACTGGCCAGAATTGTAAAATTTGGCTTGGTCAGGAAGATGAAAACAGCTTAGGGGAGTGATGGGGTTAAGCAATTTGAAGATGAAATGATCTCTAAAAGACCTAAAGTTAAAGATGACACATTTCCTTTGAATTTTAGGCATAAAAAATATATATTGACAACTTTTACATTTAAAAAATTAAAAAAAGGAAAATGGACCAATGCAAAAATTTGGACACCCTTGGAGATTTGTGTTCTCAGGTAACTTTGACCAAGATTTCAGATCTTAATTAGTCTGTTAGGGTTATGGCTTGTTCACGATTATCGTTAGGAAAGTCCAAGTGATGCAAATTTCACAGGTTTATAAAAGCCCAGCCTCTTCTCACCTTGTGCAAAAACAGCAGCCATAGGTTCTTCTAAGCAGCTGCCTAGCATTCTGAAAATGAAAATGGTGGAGGCCCACAACACAGGAGAAAGCAATAAGAATATAAGAAAGAATTTTCAAGTTGCCCTTTCCTCAGTTTCAAATGTAATTAAGAAATGGCAGTTAACAGGAAATGTGGAGGTCAAGATAAGGTCTGGAAGACCAAGTAAAATTAGCTGCTCGTAGGATTTCTAGAGAGGCAAATTAGAACCCCGCTTGATTGCAAAGGACCTTCATAAAGATTTAGCAGAGTTGTGGTACATTGTTCTACTGTTCAGAGACACCTGCAAAAATATGACCTTCATGGAAGAGTCAGTGGAAGAAAAACACTCCTGTGTCTTCACCATAAAATTCAGAGTCAGAAATATGGAGAAGAACATGTAAACAAGCCTGATGCATTTTGGAAACAAGTCCTGTGGTGGACTGATGAGGTTCAAATAGAACTCTTTGGTATGATGCTGAGTCACTTCTCACAGTCAAGCCGTGAGTCAGGATTGTCAAGGAGTCCAAGGTCAGAAGCCAGGAGGGTACAAGCGTTTTGAAGCTGTGATATTTTCAAAAGGTGGTGCTGCTAGGTAATAACCATGCAGGGTGCCCAAACTTTTCATTGACCCATTTTCCTTTTTGTAATTTTTAAAATGTAACAGATGAAAAATGCATATATATATATATATATATATATATATATATATATATATATATACACAGTACAGACCAAAGGTTTGGACACACCTTCTCACTTAAAGATTTTTCTGTATTTTTATGACTATGAAAATTGTATATTCACACTGAAGGCATCAAAACTATGAATTAACACATGTGGAATTATATACTTAACAAAAAAGTGTGAAACAACTGAAAATATGTCTTATACTCTAGGTTCTTCAAAGTAGCCACCTTTTGCTTTGATGACTGCTTTGCACACTCTTGGGATTCTCTTGATGAGCTTCAAGAGGTAGTCACCGGGAATGGTCTTCCAACAATCTTGAAGGAGTTCCCAGAGATGCTTAGCACTTGTTGGCCACGGTGGTTGTATTTATATGGACACACCTAAATAACATGGGAATGGTGACAATTTTCTTGCATAGGGTGTCTTGCATTGAAATCTGCTGCAGTGACCCGGGTACAGTGTTCACCAGACATCAACACAATTTCTATCCGCTCCTCACGCATTAACCTGTGCGACATGTCAATGGCTGTAAACAAGGAGAAACTTGTAAATAACTCATGAAAGAATAATGTTACGTTAAAACCAAGCATACCATTGTTTTTCTTGTGAATTTCTCAATAAGTTTGATGTGTCACATGACTCTCTTCCCATTGGAAAAAATAAAGTTGGATCCAAAATGGCTGACTTAAAAATGGCTGCCATGGTCACCACCCATCTTTAAAAGTTTTCCCCCTCCCATATACTAATGTGCCACAAACAGGAAGTTGATATCACCAACCATTCGCATGGCCCACCGTGTGTGTATGTATATATATATATATATATATATATATATATATATATATATATATATATATTCACAAAAAAGGAACAGCACAAACTTTAAACTTATCTCCGGGTGCAATTTCCTCCAGGTAACCTGTTCACCGGTTAACTCAAATGCATAAAGTCCAAAAAAGAAGGCAGCACTCCATTTTCCATATAACTGTGCAGAGTTTAATCAGACCACATGTCTGTGCAGCGACGTTTCGGCTCTGAATGAGCCTTTCTCAAGCAGTGGTTACATCAGCTGTGTGCATATTTATACCTTTTTAACATGATCCTTAATAGGTGCCATTTGTGTTCAATAAGATGCAATACAATTCTAAAATCCTTCACATGTTCAATTTGCCCTCTAGTGGTATCTTTGTAAAGTGCATATGTGCTTTTGTGTAAAATAGGTTATATATTAGTAAACTAATCCATCCAAACATTGTACTGTATATATTATGTTCATATTCCACTTGTTCTTACCCCCAGTGTGACCCGCTACTAATGGAGGACAGCATTTTTCTCGGCGTTCCTACGATTCAACTGCGTATGTCCAGCGTGTCATATAACTATGTTGGGCTGCTGGCTAATCCAAGTATCAGAATACCGGCGCATGCGCAAACGCGCTATATGTCGCCATCTTTGTAGTGGCATATCATCCTAATATGCTAATCCATTATTCTATGATGGGCGTGTGCGCTTAGGCATTCAACACCGTCTTGATCACATAATCTTACTAAATAGCGGGCAGTCTATTCCAGCACCACCAACTTTATAGTGTCATCATCTGATGATGCCCACACTATTTAGTATTTTTAAAGACAAAAATAATAAAAGAAACATTGATTTTTCATTCCTTCTCACCAGCGAACGCTGCTGGAGAGAAGAAATGAATGGCGGCTTCAGCACCACAAGCTGGGGGGACAGCGCTTACTGTAGCGTTGTCTCCTGCACGGCACACGGACAGCACACGGACAGCATCCGTGTGCGGTACGTGTTTTACATGGACCCATTGACTTTAATGGGTCCGGGTGATCCGTGTGCTCCCACGAACACTGACATGTCTCCGTGTTTTTCAAACGGACACACGGTCCATGAAAACACGCTGACATGTGCAGAGACACATTGATTTTAATGTGTCTACGTGAGTCAGTGTCTCCGGTACATGAGAAAACTGTCACCACACGTACCGGAGCCACTGACGTGTGAAACAGGCCTAATACTAATTCGTCCTTGGCAACCATCAAATTCCCATAATGACTCACATCTTGGCATTCACGACTCACAATAAATTAGCTTTATTTGACATTCAAGTGCTTTAAGCTTTTGTTTCTTTTTACTTTGTAAATTGGTTCAAGTAGCCCACATATAAGCACATTGTATAGCAGAAAATAGTATAGTAATTATTACCATGATATTGACATAATAGCATTTTATTATTTGACATTGTGAAATATACTCACAAATTTTTGTAAATTTCTGATATATATTCAACCAGTGGGAAATCACATTTTCGGTAGGGACCCTGTGTTGCATTTTACACAAGCTGAACATGAAGTCTTGGAAACAGATTGTTATACATCTTACCTGGAGAGCTTGCCATCTGTCCACTCCTTATTTCACCCAGAGTTTATTTCCTGTACATGTGTTCTGCAGGTTTTGTCCCGGTCTGCTCCCTCGGGTTGTCCCAGATCGGTCGCATGAATTTTGGTAAAGATGCCAGCACTTTCAAATACTATACAATGTGTGGCCTACAGGAGGGCTTCCAACCGTTTGCTGTCAACATGAACAGAGATGTAGCCATGTGGTTCAGCAAGCGCTTACCAACCTTTGTCAACGTGCCAAAAGATCATCCTCACATTGAGGTAGTTTTCCCTGTTATACCCCGCTTTATCTTCTCATTTATCTAATATGTTACCTTTACTTGATATTCATTTACAGAATGTTTTCGGTTGAGACATTTTTTCAAAAGTGTCAGCAGAATGTGTTTTCTACAGTCTTTATCGGGCTTTTCCAAACTCCTATATAAAAATGTTTCCATCCATTATATTGCTGGCTAACTATGATCTGCTGATTAAAAGCTTGGGAAAAAGAGGACTAGACACAAATAGACAATTTAAAGGAGTTGTCACACTATTTCAACTTATTGGTTCCCACGATCCATAACTGCTGCAAACAGAGGAGTGGCAATGGGAGTTTCGGTAACAGTCAAGCAAGCATGCGGCTATACCCTAACCACATGCATTAGCATTGTCATTAACCTCTCTATATGGTAAAGAATTGTCTATTTTCCTTACAAAATGTTTTAACATTTACTTTGTAACGTTTAGGTAACGAGGAAAGATGGAACTGTAGAAGCCCCTCCATGCTTAAAGGTTACACACAAAACCTTTGGCACCCAGAATAGCAATGAAGATATGATATACTGCAGGTTGAGTATGCCTGTGGAGTTCCACTCTGCCTTCAGCAATGAGGAGAACTTCCAGAAGAGGTATTTTGTTTTATCGCCCATACGTCAAAATTAACTATGACTTCACCAATTACAAGAAAAAAAAACTCTGCCTAACATATGTTGTGCATATTCTTGGCAAGGCATGGCAGCTATTTTAAAGTTCTTAATGCCAACTATAGGATTACTAACACCGGATTAAAAAAATAAAATAAAATGGCATCCTAAAGGGGTCCTCTGAGGATACATCTATTAAGCTCAATGAACAGACAAGGCCTGAACTGGTTCCCTAGTTGTGTGTGCATGGCAGGAAACAAAGGATTTAACATAGGTAATGTCTTTAAAAATGGGATATATAGATACCTTTTTCACCATATACAGCACTCGATCATGTCCTCCTCTGTTAATTATGATCATCTTATGTACGATTTAGATGAGAACTAAACATCATTTATAAACATTATATACACTGATGTGTCCTGTATTTGTATGGAATAAAATGCTGGAGGCTTCCATGAGTAAACTTATCTGATTTTACAAGGCAAAATAATTCATGTTGTTTTGAGAGACCTCTTCAAATTTGATTTACCGTATATACTCGTGTGTAAGTCGACCCGAGTATAACCTGAGGCACCTAATTTTGCCACCAAATACTGGGAAAACGTATTGACTCGAGTATAAGCCGGGTATGTATTGTCCCCTCGTCTCTATCCTGGTATGCATGGCTCCCCATCCCTGTCCTTGTATGCATGGTTCCTCATCCCTATCCTTGAATGCATGGCTCTCCATCCCTGTCCTTGTATGCAGGTCTCCCCATCCTTGTCCTTGTATGCAGGTCTCCCCATCCCTGTCCTTGTATGCAGGTCTCCCCATCCCTGTCCTTGTATGCATGGTTCCCCATCCCTGTCCCTGTATGCATGGTTCCATGTCCCGTCCTTGTATGCATGGCTCCCTGTATGCATGGCTCCTTATCTCCATCCTTGTATGCATGGCTCCTTATCCCCTATCCTTGTATGCATGGCTCCTATAAAAAAAATCCTACTTACCTTCCCTGCGCACCTTCGCTTTATCTCGTTCTGGTGCCAGCAGCTCTTCCAGCCAAGTGGTCACATGTCCCCGCTCATTAAGGTAATTAATATTCACTCCATGCCTATGGAAGTAGAGAGGGTTGAATATTCATTACCTTAATGAGCGGGCACCTGTGCTAGGCCGGCCGCTGCTGGAAGGCTGCAGCTGTAACTGTGCGCACTATAAGAGAAATGAATATTCACTGCCAGTGCAGTGAATATTAATTTCTCTTTAGCAATAGGCACAGGCGTTAGCTGCAGCCACTGGCTCCTGCCTCTGTGACCCGCTGCTCCGCCGCTCCCCCTCCCCCACTTTGTTTCTTTGACAATGACTCATGTATAAGCCGAGGAGGGCATTTTCAGCACAAAAAAATGTGTATTTTGTGTTCCTAAGTGAGGACCCGAGGGTCCCTGACTTTTATGGATCCAGAATGTCTGTGCATTACATATACAGGGTATTTACTTTGATGGGATCTGTGTAATACTTCACTTTCTCTGTGGTGTGGCTGCAGATGAAATGAACACAATGACCGTGATGCAATAATTTCACCAGAATTCTGGCTTAAATTTCTTTGAAAAGTCGCAAAATTTTGATGCAACCCAGAGTTGTCAAAAACTGTGCCACGGTTTTGGTATTTTCAGGTCAGTTTTTCACAGCTCCATAAAAACGTGCAGACCATGGACTTGACGGAGGTGCTGCGAAGGCGTGATGTCATGGCTAGTCTACTTCAGGACAAGCTGTGGCATTCCTTACACCAAAAATCTTACTCCAGTAATTCACATGTCACTCATCAGACACATCTGACTCCTGAAGAGGCGTGCACCTCTTCATGAATCAGGAGCGTTCGACTCCTCCACACCCCTTCATCAAGACTGGCAAGAAAATCAACGGTCTTGATGGATTTACATTTAATGTTAAACATAAAACCTAAATCTTCTTTTTTTTTTTTTTTTTTTTT
Source organism: Ranitomeya variabilis (assembly GCF_051348905.1). Lineage (NCBI taxonomy): Eukaryota > Metazoa > Chordata > Amphibia > Anura > Dendrobatidae > Ranitomeya > Ranitomeya variabilis. Next base: position 662,674,068 of record NC_135232.1, on the reverse strand, counting down.
TTAATAAAATTCCAACTTTGTTTCTGCTTTGATTTTAGAAATGCTCTTCAAGAAGGATCTCACACAACATCAGTAAGTTATGATTTTTGGTTATTAATTTTACAGGGGTTTAATATGCTTCTTGAAAACAATATACCGTATATACTTGAGAATAAGTCAACCCAAGTATAGGCCGAGACCCCTAACTTTGCCACAAAAAACTGGGAAAACCTAATGACTCGAGTATAAGCCTAGGGTGGAAAATGCAGCAGCTACCGGTGAATTTCAAAAATAAAAATAGATACCAATAAAAGTAATATTAACTGAGATATCCGTAGGTTAAGTGTTTTTGAATATCCATATTGAATCAGGAGCCCCATACAGTTCATGATGGGCCCCATAAGGTGCTCCATACAAAATACACCCATATAATGCTGCACAAAGGTTAATAATGGCCCCATAAGATGCTCCATAGACACATTTGCCCCATAAAATGCTGCACAAATGCTGATTATGGCCCCCTAAGATGCTCCATAGAGATATTTGCCCCATATAATGCTGCACAAATGTTGATTATGACCCCATGAGATGCTCCATACAAAATACGCCCCATATAATGCTGCACAAATGTTGATTATGGCCCCATAAGATGCTCCATACAGACATTTGCCCCATATAATGCTGCACAAATGTTGATTATGGCCCCATAAGATGCTCCATAGAGATATTTGCCCCATATAATGCTGCACAAATGCTGATTATGACCCTATAAGATGCTCCATAGAGATATTTGCCAAAAATATAGCGCTGCACAAATGCTGATTATGGCCCCATAAGATGCTCCATACAACATACGCCCCGTATAATGCTGCACAAATGTTGATTATGGCCCCATAAGATGCTCCATAGAGATATTTGCCCCATATAATGCTACACAAATGCTGATTGTGGCCCCATAAGATGCTCCATAGAGATATTTACCCCATGTAATGCTGCACAAATGTTGATTATGGCCCCATAAGATGCTCGATAGAGATATTTGCCCCATATAATGCTGCACAAATGCTGATTGTGGCCCCATAAGATGCTCCATAGAGATATTTGCCCCACATAATGCTGCACAAATGCTGATTATGGCCCCATAAGATGCTCCATAGAGATATTTGCCCCATTTGCTGTTGGTGCGATTAAAAAAAAAAAAAAGACATACTCACCTCTCGTCGTTCAGGCCCCCGGCACTTGCAATATTCACCTGTCCTCGTTCCACCTCCGGGCTACGTCTTCAACATCCTCTGCACTGACGTTCAGGCAGAGGGCGCGCACTAACCACATCATCGCGCCCTCTGACCTGAGCGTCATAGCAGAGGACGCGGAAGATGGAGCCCGGTGGTGGAATGAGGACAGGTGAATATCGCGCAATGCTGCTCACCCTCCCCATTATACTCACCTGCTACCGGTGCGGTCCCTGGCAGCTTCCCTGATGGTCTTCTCCGGGCGTTGACAGCTTCTTCCAGCGTTGAGCGATCACCGGTACCACTCATTACAGTAATGAATATGTGGCTCCACCCATATGGTAGTGGAGTCGCGTCCATATTCATTACTGTAATGAGCGGTATCGGTGATCGCTCAACGCTGGAAGAAGCTGTCAGCGCCCGGGACCTCGCCAGAAGCAGGTGAGTATGTCACAGCTGCCGCTCCCCCTCCCCCGCCGACCCCCCTGGGACAATGACTCGAGTATAAGCCAAGAGGGGCACTTTCAGCCTAAAAAATGGGCTGAAAATCTCAGCTTATACTCGAGTAAATATGGTACTTGTTTTAAATCATCTCTAAACATAAATCTTTATTTACATCACCATTAGCCATTCTGGTATCTTTCATCAGAAGACTACTATCGTCCACAGCACTATTCTCTCCTTGAAGGATACTAGAATACCCTTAGATCATATTAAAGTTGATGGGGTCTGTCAGAGTTTGTTAGTATGTGTCAGAAAAGCTGAAGACATGTTGATAGTTTGAACAGATCCTAAGATAATTAGTTTACTGGACCATGGTGATTCTTGCACATTTGCTGTCCTCCTAATTTGGCATCAAGTGTTAAGAATGAAGTTATCATACTAAATTTGATTCTTTTAGCAGTATAACTTAAAACAGATATTTCGCCATATTTTTCTTGTTGAATTGGGCACAGGATGCCATAGTAGCTGCTGTGCAGAATAAAAAGTATTGTTTTGCTTTGTTTTATTTTATTCTCTGTTGCAGAAATATTAGCAATTAAAGTATTTGACACCTGATGAGTTAACTTTTGTTGGGTGTTATCAGATAGTTTTCACTTGCGGTGTGTACTTCTTTTCCCTCAATGAGGATGATCATTTATAAACAGGCAGCAACACTCAGGAGAAAAAACATACCCTCACTCTAGCAAAGAGGAGATTTCTCAGTGGGTGAGATGTATGAGACAGCCCTGATCTTCTGATCTAACCTCCTGCATGATTAGAAAGTGCTGCGATTAGAGCACAGATGACAAACAGCTTTAAGATAAGGTCTAGTGATGAGCGAGTATACTCGTTGCTCGTGTTTTCCAGAGCACGCTAGGGTGATCTCCGAGTATTTGTTATTAGGGTTGAGCGAAACGGATCGTTCATTTTCATAAGTCGCCGACTTTTGGCAAAGTCGGCGTCTCATGAAACCGAGCCGATCCCTGTGTGGGGTCTGCCATGCGGTACGCGACTTTCGCGCCAAAGTCGCGTTTCAATGACGCTAAAAGCGCCATTTCTCAGCCAATGAAGGTGGACGCAGAGTGTGGGCAGCGTGATGACATAGATCTCAGTCCCCACCATCTTAGAGAAGGGCATTGCAGTGATTGGCTTGCTTTCTGCGGCGTCACAGGGGCTATAAAGGGGCGTTCCCACCGACCGCCATCTTACTGCTGCTGATCTGAGCATAGGGAGAGGTTGCTGCAGCTTCTTCGGAAGCAGGGATAGTGATAGGCAGGGTACATAAAGCTACAAACCGCTTGTGCTGTAGCGATTTCCACTGTCCAACACCACCTTTTGATTGCAGGGACAGTGGAAGCTACATTTTTTTTTCCTCAGCGCTGTAGCTCATTGGGCTGCACTAGAAGGCTCCCTGACCCTGATAGCTGCGTTGCTGTGCCTGTGTGTACGCCGCTGTGCAAACCAACTGCTTTTTTCAAAGCACAAATCCTGTTTTTCCTTCCTTTCTGCACAGCTATCTTGTGTGTTTGTCCACACTTTTGTGTGCAGCAGTCCTTTTTATAGCTGCCTGCCATACTTTTCTGAGATAACTGCAGGGAGATAAATATTGGCAAGTCTGCCTCCGTGCCATTGCTGTGTGTGGCATCTGTCTCTCATTGTGTGCCACCGAAACCACTGTGTAATACTTGGCCTTTTTTTTGGGGGGGGGGGGTACATTCTCCCTTTTCCAAAAAAAAAATTATTGGGAGATAAATATTGGCAAGTCTGCCTCCATGCCATTGCTGTGTGTGGCATCTGGCTCTCATTGTGTGGCACCGAAAACACTGTGTAATACTTGGCCATTTTTTTATTTTTGGGGTACATTCTCCCTTTTCCCAAAAAAGAATTAGTGGGAGATAAATATTGGCAAGTCTGCCTCCGTGCCATTGCTGTGTGTGGCATCTGTCTCTCGTTGTGTGCCACCGAAAACACTGTGTAATACTTGGCCATTTTTTTTTTTTTTTTTGCTAAATTCTCCCTTTTCCAAAAAAAAAAATTAGTGGGAGATAAATATTGGCAAGTCTGCCTCCGTGCCATTGCTGTGTGTGGCATCTGTCTCTCATTGTGTGCCACCGAAAACACTGTGTAATACTTGGCCATTTTTTTTTTTTTTGCTAAATTCTCCCTTTTCAAAAAAAAAAATTAGTGGGAGATAAATATTGGCAAGTCTGTCTCCGTGCCATTGCTGTGTGTGGCATCTGTCTCTCAATGTGTGCCACCGAAAACACTGCGTAATACTTGGCCTTTTTTTTTGGAGGGGGGTACATTCTCCCTTTTCCAAAAAAAAAATTAGTGGGAGATAAATATTGGCAAGTCTGTCTCCGTGCCATTGCTGTGTGTGGCATCTGTCTCTCATTGTGTGCCACCGAAAACACTGTGTAATACTTGGCCATTTTTTTTTGCTAAATTCTCCCTTTTCAAAAAAAAAATTAGTGGGAGATAAATATTGTCAAGTCTGTCTCCGTGCCATTGCTGTGTGTGGCATCTGTCTCTCATTGTGTGCCACCGAAAATACTGTGTAATACTTGGCCTTTTTTTTGGGGGGGGGTACATTCTCCCTTTTCCAAAAAAAAAATTAGTGGGAGATAAATATTGGCAAGTCTGCCTCCGTGCCATTGCTGTGTGTGGCATCTGTCTCTCATTGTGTGCCACCGAAAACCACTGTGTAATACTGGGCCTTTTTTTTGGGGGGGGGGGTAAATTCTCCCAGAAAAAAAAAAAATAGTGGGAGATTAAGATTGGCATTTCTGCTTGAGTGCTGGTCCTGTGTGTGCCATCTGTCTCAAATTATTGGGGCACAGAAAACCTAGTGTGTAACATTGGGCCTGATTTTCCTTTCAGTGTCAGGCACCTATAGAGGTATATATAAATCCTACAGAAGTTTGAGTTCACCTTATAAGTTGTTTTACAGTAACAAATACCGTTACTTTGGTTACGTTTTGCAAACAATGAGGAAGTCTAGTGGAAGAGGTCGTGGCCGTGGGCGGTCATTGTCAGCTGGTAATGATGGTAGTGGTGGTGGAGCATCAGGTGGTCGTGGTAAAAGCAGTACAGCACCTAAGTCTCGAGTTGTTGAGCCAGGTTCGTTGTCTGGCTCGAACGCTCTCTTTTCTCTTTTCTGGGAGTAGGAAAACCACTTTTGAAGCCGGAGCAGGAGGAACAAGTATTGGCTTTCATTGCTGACTCTGCCTCTAGCTCTTTCGCCTCCTCCTCGGAAAGTGCCAAATGTCAGAGCAGTGCATCGTCAGTGGATGCTCCCGGTCAGGAACAAGTCGCTTCCTTGTGTCCTTCACTAAAAACAACAGTTAAGGATGCGTCAGTCGACACAACAGGTTACTCCATGGAGCTCTTTACACATACCGTTCCTGGGTTAGACAGTGAAACAGTTAACAGGCCATGCCCATTAGAAGTTGAATCGGACATGGAGTGCACAGATGCACAGCCACAGCCAGATTACTATGCTGTTCCTTTGACTCAGACCAGAACATTGCCCTCGCAGTGTACTGAGGCAGAATCAAACCCAGCGGAGACTATGGTGCCCCGTCACGAACGCTATACCACCGACTTACACGGTGACACAGATGAAATTGCACACGACATAGAAGAGGAGGTCATAGATGACCCAGTTGTGGACCCCGATTGGCAGCCATTGGGGGAACAGGGTGCAGGCGGCAGTAGTTCTGAAGCGGAGGAGGAGGAGCCGCAGCAGGCATCAACATCACAACAGGTTCCATCTACCGGGCCCGTATCTGGCCAAAAACGCGTGGCAAAAACAAAACCAGTTGGAGGACAGCGTGGCCATCCGGTTAAAGAAGCTCAGTCTGCAATGCCTGAAAAGGTATCCGATAGTAGAAAGAGTGCAGTCTGGCATTTTTTTAAACAACATCCAAATGATCAGCGCAAAGTCATCTGTCAAAAATGTTCAACTACCTTAAGCAGAGGTCAGAATCTTAAAAGTCTAAATACAAGTTGCATGCATAGACATTTATCCACCATGCATTTGCAAGCCTGGACTAACTACCAAACGTCCCTAAAGGTTGCAGCACCCTCGGCCAATGAAGCTAGTCGGCAACGCTACATCCCTTCCCTCCCTGTAAGCCGACCATTTCCCACACCACCTGCAGTATCTGTGCAGCTTTCGTCGCCAGGCCAAAGCAGTCAGGGAATCACCAGGTTAGTAGTAGGAAACACTGCATGTAGGGCACCGGCAAGAATACCATCTCCAACCCTCTCTCAGTCACCCATGTCCACCGGCACCACAGCTAGTTCCACGATCTCCAGCTCTCCAGTCCAGCTCACCCTACATGAGACTCTTGTTAGGAAAAGGAAGTACTCATCCTCGCATCCGCGTACACAGGGTTTGAACGCCCACATTGCTAGACTAATCTCATTAGAGATGATGCCCTACCGGTTAGTTGAAAGCGAAGCTTTCAAAGCGCTGATGGACTACGCTGTACCACGTTACGAGCTACCCAGTCGGCACTTCTTTTCTAGAAAAGCCATCCCAGCCCTCCAACAGCATGTTAAAGACCGCATCGTCCATGCACTCAGGCAGTCTGTGACTACAAAGGTGCACCTGACAACAGATGCATGGACCAGTAGGCATGGCCAGGAACGTTACGTGTCCATCACGGCACACTGGGTGAATGTGGTGGATGCAGGGTCCACAGGGGACAGCAATATTGGGACAATTCTGCCTAGCCCACGGTCAAGGAAAGAGTTGGCTGTAGGCGTTCGTCCCCCCTCCTCCTCTTCCTCCTCCTCATGCAGAAGCGAGAGCTCATCCACAGACCGCAGTCGCACATCCACTCCATCCGCAGCTGCCACTGTTGCACACCAGGTGTGCCATTATGGGACAGCTAGTGGCAAGCGTCAGCAGGCTGTATTGGCAATGAAGTGTTTGGGTGACAACAGACACACCGTGGAAGTTCTGTCCGAGTTCTTGCAGAATGAAACTCAGTCATGGCTGGGCACTGTACATCTTGAGGCAGGCAAGGTAGTGAGTGATAACGGAAGGAATTTCATGGCTGCCATAGCCCTTTCCCAACTGAAACACATTCCTTGCCTGGCTCACACCTTAAACCTGGTGGTGCAGTGCTTCCTGAAAAGTTACCCGGGGCTACCCGACCTGCTCCTCAAAGTGCGCAGACTTTGCTCGCATATCCGCCGTTCGCCCGTACACTCCAGCCGTATGCAGAACTATCAGCGGTCTTTGAACCTTCCCCAGCATCGCCTAATCATCGACGTTGCAACAAGGTGGAACTCCACACTGCACATGCTTCAGAGACTGTGCGAACAGAGGCGTGCTGTTATGTATTTGTGGGAGGACACACGGGCAGGCAGTTGGATGGCAGACATGGAGTTGTCAGGTGTGCAGTGGTCGAAGCTACAAGACCTGTGTCAAGTCCTTCAGTGTTTTGAGGAATGCACACGGCTGGTTAGTGCAGACAACGCCATAATAAGCATGAGCATCCCCCTAATGCGTCTGCTGATGCAAAGTTTGACGCACATAAAGGAGCAGGCGTCTGCAGCCGAGGAAGAGGAAAGCCTTGATGACAGTCAGCCATTGTCTGGTCAGGGCCGTGTAGAGGACGCTGTAGCGGGCGAAGAGGAGGAGGAGGACGAGGAGGATGATGGGGATGAGTACTTTTTGAATGAGGAAGCTTCTCCTGGACCAACAGAAATTAGTGGCGTTGCAAGGCCGGGTTCTGTTTTTTTAAGGGAGACAAGTGACGTAGATTTGCCTGTAACTGCCCCTCCAACCAGCACAACCGCAGATTTGACAACTGGAACTTTGGCCCACATGGCGGATTATGCCTTACGTATCCTCAAAAGGGACACACGCATTATTAAAATGATGAGCGATGACGATTACTGGTTGGCCTGCATCCTTGACCCTCGCTATAAAGGCAAATTGCAAAATATTATGCCACATGAGAACCTCGAACAAATCTTAGCAACCAAACAAGCTACTCTTGTAGACCGTTTGATTCAGGCATTCCCAGCACACAGCGCCGGTGATGGTTCTCACACAAGCTGCAGGGGGCTACATGGCAGAGGTGTTAGAGGTGCACAGATCAGAAGTGGCGTTGGACAGAGGGGTTTTCTGACCAGGTTGTGGAGTGATTTCGCAATGACCGCAGACAGGACAGGTACTGCAGCATCTATTCAAAGTGACAGGAGACAACATTTGTCCAGTATGGTTACTAACTATTTTTCAGCCCTTATTGATGTTCTCCCTCAACCGTCATTCCCATTTGATTACTGGGCATCCAAATTAGACACCTGGCCTGAATTGGCAGAATATGCGTTGCAGGAGCTTGCTTGCCCAGCAGCTAGTGTGCTATCAGAAAGAGTATTCAGTGCTGCTGGTTCAATATTAACCGAAAAAAGGACTCGTCTGGCTACCCAAAATGTGGATGATCTCACCTTCATTAAAATGAACTACTGGATTTCAAATTATTTTGCACCACCTTTCCCGGCTGACACCTAGCTTTCCTATAAAAAGTCTTGCTTGTGGACTCGTCTTACTGAGTGTTCAAATCTCTTAATTTGCAGCAGCTGTTTTACCAGCATACGACATGTTTACACATCCCCCAATGGGAAAACTCCCCCCACGGGGCCGTTGTCTCACTCTCGACACTTGGCGCAAGCACCCGTTAGTTACAGTGCTGTTTGTCAGAAGAGGTGGGTGTGCTCGCTTTTGGTCGACGGCACTGCCACTGGGTCCCTCATAGTACAATGTAGTGTCTCTGGCGGTGGTGGTGCGCACCCAACGTCAGACACACCGTTGTAACATGAGGGGCCCTGGGGCGGTACCGCCGGCCACAAGAGAGTTCCCCCCCCCCAGCTCAAACTGTGCTCTACCACGTGCAAAATTATGTTTAGTCTATGCGCTGACATCATTCAATGCCTGGCACTGACAAACAATACCAATTTGTTGACATCTATGATGCTAGTTAAAGTAGTCTGGGTCAGTGTCCTATATTGACACCAGTAAATACTAATTTACTGCCAAATTACTTTGTCATAAACTCTGCAGATGAGCCCACCCCTGTACCTAAGCATGCCACCCTTTTTTTATTTATAGTTGTTTTGCGAGACATTAACATCTATTTATTTTTTGGGAGTACTAACTGTGTCAGACACTTCTTGCAATACTCCTCCACTGACCACAATGCTGCCTGCCTGTGTATCCATGTAACCGATTTAAAACTGCCATGAGCCTACTGTTTGTTATTTTAGGCCTTTGATAGCCTGTCTGCGGCCCCTACTTGCAATACTCCTCCACTGACCACAATGCTGCCTGGAGTGCCTGCCTGTGTATCCATGTAACCGATTTAAAACTGCCATGAGCCTACTGTTTGTTATTTTAGGCCTTTGATACCCTGTCTGCGGCCCCTACTTGCAATACTCCTCCACTGACCACAATGCTGCCTGGAGTGCCTGCCTGTGTATCCATGTAACCGATTTAAAACTGCCATGAGCCTATTGTTTGTTATTTTAGGCCTTTGACAGCCTGTCTGCGGCCCCTACTTGCAATACTCCTCCACTGACCACAATGCTGCCTGCCTGTGTATCCATGTAACCGATTTAAAACTGCCATGACTGCCTATTGTTTGTTATTTTAGGCCTTTGTTAGCCTGTCTGCGGCCCCTACTTGCAATACTACTCCACTAACCACAATGCTGCCTGCCTGTGTATCCATGTAACCGATTTAAAACTGCCATGAGCCTATTGTTTGTTATTTTAGGCCTTTGATAGCCTGTCTGCGGTCCCTACTTGCAATACTCCTCAACTGACCACACCAATGCTGCCCGTGTACCCCTGGAACCTATTTAAAAGTTCATAGAGCCTAGTTATATATTTTATTTACTATTAATAAGGCCATGATGGACTACGCTGTACCACGCTACAAGCTAACCAGTCGACACTTCTTTTGTGAGAAAAGCCATCCCAACCCTCCACCAGCATGTAAAAGACCGCATTGTCCATGCACTCTGGCAATCTGTGAGTACAAAGGTGCACCTGACAACAGACGCATGGACCTGTAGGCATGGCCACGGAAGATTACGTGTCCATTACGGCGCAATGGGTTAATGTGGTGGATGCATGGTCCACAGGGGACAGCCTACTAAGTCTGTCTGCAGTCCCTAATTCAAATTGTCCTCCACTGTCTAAATCGGAGCTTCCACCTTCTGGCTTTCGGCCTATAGTATCAGAAATTAAACTGCATTTGGCCTTCAACTTTGGTTACGGCCTACTAACGGTGTCTGCCCCTCCCCGGTGTTTGCCCTCAAATGAATAAAGCTGAGCTTCAACCTTCTGGCTCTCATTAAGTGCTGTGTTTTTAAAAATTGGTGGTTAGGGCCTACTAACGGTGTCTGCCCCTCCCTGGCGTTTGCCCTCAACTGAATAAAGCTGAGCTTCAACCTTCTGGCTCTCATTAAGTGCTGTGTTTTTAAAAATTGGTGGTTAGGGCCTACTAACGGTGTCTGCCCCTCCCTGGTGTTTGCCCTCAACTGAATAAAGCTGAGCTTCCACCTTCTGGCTTTCGGCCTATAGTATCAGAAATTAAACTGCATTTGGCCTTCAAATTTGGTTACGGCCTACTAACGGTGTCTGCCGCTCCCTGGTGTTGTTCTCCACTGTATAAAGCTGAGCTTCAACCTTCCGGCTCTCATTAAGTGCTGTGTTTTTAAAAATTGGTGGTTAGGGCCTACTAACGGTGTCTGCCCCTCCCTGGTGTTTGCCCTCAACTGAATAAAGCTGAGCTTCAACCTTCTGGCTTTCGGCCTATAGTATCAGATATTAAACTGCATTTGGCCTTCAACTTTGGTTACGGCCTACTAACGGTGTCTGCCCCTGCCTGGTGTTTTTCCTCAACTGAATAAAGCTGAGCTTCAACCTTCTGGCTCTCATTAAGTGCTGTGTTTTTAAAAATTGGTGGTTAGGGCCTACTAACGGTGTCTGCCCCTCCCTGGTGTTTGCCCTCAACTGAATAAAGCTGAGCTTCAACCTTCTGGCTTTCGGCCTATAGTATCAGATATTAAACTGCATTTGGCCTTCAACTTTGGTTACGGCCTACTAATGGTGTCTGCCCCTCCCCGGTGTTTGCCCTCAACTGAATAAATCTGAGCTTCAACCTTCTGGCTCTCATTAAGTGCTGTGTTTTTAAAAATTGGTGATTAGGGCCTACTAACGGTGTCTGCCCCTCCCTGGCGTTTGCCCTCAACTGAATAAAGCTGAGCTTCAACCTTCTGGCTCTCATTAAGTGCTGTGTTTTTAAAGATTGGTTGTTAGGGCCTACTAACGGTGTCTGCCCCTCCCTGGTGTTTGCCCTCAACTGAATAAAGCTGAGCTTCCACCTTCTGGCTTTCGGCCTATAGTATCAGAAATTAAACTGCATTTGGCCTTCAACTTTGGTTACGGCCTACTAACGGTGTCTGCCCCTCCCTGGTGTTGGCCCTCAACTGAATAAAGCTGAGCTTCCACCTTCTGGCTTTCGGCCTATAGTATCAGATATTAAACTGCATTTGGCCTTCAACTTTGGTTACGGCCTACTAACGGTGTCTGCCCCTGCCTGGTGTTTTTCCTCAACTGAATAAAGCTGAGCTTCAACCTTCTGGCTCTCATTAAGTGCTGTGTTTTTAAAAATTGGTGGTTAGGGCCTACTAACGGTGTCTGCCCCTCCCTGGTGTTTGCCCTCAACTGAATAAAGCTGAGCTTCAACCTTCTGGCTTTCGGCCTATAGTATCAGATATTAAACTGCATTTGGCCTTCAACTTTGGTTACGGCCTACTAACGGTGTCTGCCCCTCCCCGGTGTTTGCCCTCAACTGAATAAAGCTGAGCTTCAACCTTCTGGCTCTCATTAAGTGCTGTGTTTTTAAAAATTGGTGGTTAGGGCCTACTAACGGTGTCTGCCCCTCCCTGGTGTTTGCCCTCAACTGAATAAAGCTGAGCTTCAGTCTTTAGGCTTTTGGCCTAAAGTATCAGATATTAAACTGCATTTGGCCTATTAGTGTGTTTGGGCCCTTAAAACAGTGTCTGCTGCTCCTGGGTTTGCTACTCCACTGAACAAAGCAATGCCGCCTGTTTAGTCCTGTTACCAATTTTGAACTGCATTTAGCCTACTTTATTCTTTGGCCCTATATCTGTTTCCTCCTCATCCTGCCCATTGCCCAGCCACTGCTAGATGAGTCTGCTGGTACATTGACCTAGACCACTACATTCCCCTTGCACTCTACACAGCCAGAATCTGACCCTGCTGAAAGTAAGGTTCCCCTTCCCGCATGTTATACCACCTTACACAGGGACAAAGAGGAAGGTGCAGATGAAAGTGCAGGTTCCTTCATCAGGTGGGGGGGGCATACTCGTTGGCAACGTCACTGGCACAGGGCCCCTCAGAGTACGCAAAAGTGTCGCTGCTGGTGGGAGGCGCCCCCGCCGTGCAAACACACCGCTGTACTTTGAGGGGCCCTGTGCCAGTGCCAATGCGAACGAGTGTGCCCCCCCTGCTTGCTCAGGATCACAGCACTTGCAACGTTGAAATACTTACCTCTCCCTGCTCCACCGCCGTGACGTAGTCCACGATTCCTGGGCCCACTGAAACCTTGAACCATCCCTACCCCCCACAACTTTTGCCAAATGACCCCCAAGTTCCAATGAACAACTATTATTATTAAGTTAATTAAGATTGACAAGCTTCAGAAACAAGAATGGATGTTTTTGGCATTAAAATGGGCACTGTAGGTGTTTTCCTGGCCTCCACTTACTGCCGACTATGCTTCCCCATTGACTTGCATTGGGTTTCGTGTTTCGGTCGATCCCCGACTTTTAGCGATAATCGGCCGACTGCACTCGACTCGACTCTGGACAAAGTCGGGTTTCACAAAACCCGACTCGATCTTTAAAAAATGAAAGTCGCTCAACCCTATTTGTTATTGCTCGGAGATATAGTTTTCATCCCCTCAGTTGCATGATTTACGGCTGCCAGATACGCTGAATACATGTGAGAATTCCCTAACAAACAGGCATTCCTCACATGTATTCAGCATATCTGGCAGCCGTAAATCATGCAGCTGAGGGGATGAAAACTATATCGCCGAGCAATAACAAATACTCGGAGATCACCCGAGCGTGCTTGGGAAAACCCGAGCAACAAGTACACTCGCTCATCACTAATAAGGTCCTGGCAATCAGTGTTGGAGGGGAGTGGCAGTACAGCAGCATTTAGCAGTGTCACATTTTAAACCCTTCTATCAGCTCTCCTCCACTAACAGCACTATCACCTCTGCTGTACTGCTTTTCCCTCCACACTGCCTGTCCAGAGATGTGTCAGTAATCACATTTACCTATGTTTTGCTCAGGGCAATTTGTAATCTTTCTGTAGTGAGCAGAGAGCAGGCTGTCATTATATCTCACACAGGAGTATCCTGCCTTTTCTGGGCTATGCGTCTATGAGACATAATGATACTCTGGTCTGCTCTAACTTCAAAGCAAGTACAAGTTGCTTGAGCACAACATACATAAGTGTGATTACATCTCACACACTGATAAACCTGTTCTAGGGGTATGTTCTTTTTTTCTCCAGTATGTTGCTACGTGCTTATGATTGGTTACCATTATACAGGGGGGGGGGGGGAGTAGACGCCCTTAGTGAAAACTCTCTTTTAACACCCACTTTGATGTATCAAAAATGAACTCATTAGTTGATAAATACTTTGATATCTAATATCTCTGCGGTGGAGGGGCGAAATAAAATAAAAAAGTTTTATTCCGCTCTGCAGCCTTTATTACATTGTGTATCCAGTGCAACAAAAACATTTTGTGATAGGTCACCTTTAAATAACGTACACATACCTCCAGTAAATGTTGTTAGATAATTTGAAGTAAAAATGGTGGTTCACCATAAATTAGGCATTGATGTTAGATTAGGTTTGTCCTATGACTGGCATTCCAATTCATACTAAAGGTGTTTGATGTGGTTAAGATTAAGGCATTATGCAGTTCTCTACGCTACGCTATCTTAATGGACAACCCTAGAACAGAAAGCGGCCTTACCCAGAGAGTTGCCGCAAAATTGGAACCATATAATTGTCTGACATGTCTTTGCATGCTGTAACATCAACTATACACTTCACTGGAAAGAAGGGGACTAACCCTAAACCCGAAATATAGCATTATGTCATTATTCTTTTTCCTATCAAATTTAACAATAGACTTCATGTATTCCACTGCACAAAATTTTTTGAGCATCTGCCACACCCAGATTAATTTATCAGACTGTCCGATGGTTAAATGTTTTTTTATCATTTTTCCAGAGCCTAGTAGCAGCATACTTTATTTCCTAAGCATGACGCTTGGTATTACATTGCACATGACCTTAAGGTTAGGCTGCTGTTACTCAACCATGGACACCCTTTTTTTATAATATCTGGAAACACAATACTTGTGGTTTTATCACTACAAAAGTGCAAAAGAGGATAGGCAGTATTGGATTCAGGGGTTTCAGTTATACTCAAGCCATAGAGCTTATGAGGGGCCAAAATGTTTTTTCACTACTATATGAGAAGGCCAAGTAACAATTGAGTCCCTTTTTAGAAATTTTGCATTGGGTCTTATGAGCTTCAAGTTACACCACTGTCAGAATAGTTGTGTGTATATCTAATATATAAAGCTGAATGTGTGTGTGTGTATGTATGTGTGTGTATATGTCCGGGATTAGCATCTGCACCGTCGCAGCTACAGCCACAAAATTTTGCACAGTCACACGTCTGGACCCCGAGAGCGTCATAGGCTATGTTGTGAGGCGAAATTTTAACCCCGCGCGTTCCAATTCACCAAACAATTTTGCCCCTATCTACATAATGGGGGAAAAGTGAAAGGAAAAGTGTTGGAGGCGAATTGACAGCTGCCAGATGAACAAGGGGGACTTAAAATGAGAGCGATGGCACCAAAGAGTATATACCATACAGTTGCTAAGGTGGGGCTCCGACATGGGATACTCACCACACACGGGGATATGAACACACACACAAAATGCGCCACACACTACCACGTGCTTGAACACATATACCACCCTCAGCACACATTTCACCACACATACACCAACCTCGCCACATAAAAGTCGAAACACAAAAGTCACCGCTCAAAACTCGCCACGCGCAAAATTCGCCACATGCAAAACTCGCCACATGTAAAACTAGGCTCACTCAAAACTAGCCGCACATGCAAAACTCACCTCATGGAAAACTCGCCACACGCAAAACTTGCACACGTGGAAAAATTGCCACATGCACAAAAGTTGCAACACATGCAAAAGTTGCCTCACACAAAACTTGCACCTACTCAAAACGCACCACACATAAAACTCGCCACACGCAAAACTCGCCATGCGCAAAACTTGCTGCACACAACTTGCTACACTAACCTATCACATGTAACTCGACACACAAAAGTTGCTACACGCATGTCGCCACACAAAACTCATCTCACAAAAGTTGCTACATGCATGTCGCCACACGCAACTCAACACACACAACTTGACACATGAAACTCGCCCTAAAACACACACAAGTCTGGTATTATCCTTCAAAAATAAAAATCTGATTAATAAGCAGACAAACTACAAGAGCAACAACTGTACCATATAGGAAATATGGCAGCTGTCAGTCACATGACCTGTCTATTATGTGTATGTGTGAGCTAATATATACTGCCAGGGGGGAGGGCTTCCTGTTGGCTGGGGATTTATCAGGCTGCCAATTTAGCTTAAAAATACTGAGGTAAAAATACTGAGCAAATAACGTGTGAACGCGGTCTAATACAGGAGGAGACGACATACAGATATATACTATATACAGGAGGAGATGACACACAGGTATATACTATATACAGGGGAGATGACACACAGGTATATACTATATACAGGAGATGACACACAGGTATATACTATATACAGGGAAGATGACACACACATATATACTATATACAGGGGGGATGACACACAGGAATATCCTATATACAGGGGAGATGACACACAGGTATATACTACATACAGGGGAGATGACACACAGGTATATACTATATACAGGAGGAGATGACACACAGGTATATACTATATACAGAGGAGATGACACACAGGTATATACTATATACAGGAGGAGATGACATACAGGTACATACTATATACAGGGGAGATGACATATAGGTATATACTAAATACAGGAGATGACATACAGGTATATACTATATATTTCCTCCCAGGAGCCACTGAATTTCACTCATAGAAGTGTGCACAGAGGCGCCTTAGTCACCACTCAGTAGGCAGTGAACAGTGATTGTTGGGACACTCTTCAAAAATGTATTTTTTATCATTGCATGAGTTTTGCTTATTTTTATATTTCTTTCCAGTTGTATTACTACTCTGTCCGGATATTTGCTGGACAAGATCCATCCTCAGTGTGGGTAGGATGGGTGACTCCTGACTACCACTTCTATAGTGAAAATTTTGACTTAAGCAAAAATTGCACCGTGACTGTCACTTTAGGAGATGAAAGGGGCAGAGTACATGAAAGGTAAGATCTGGCTTTGGCTAATGTACACAGTATGCTCTTGGACTAGTTTGCCTGCAGACTAAGTGCACCAAACATACAGAGCAACCTCAGTATTTAAAAACTAACAAAACTTTTGTAACTTATTTTACATTTCAGTGCCTTTTTATTGCAAGCAAATCCATGAAAGTCAAGGTCTAGAGAAATCAACCATCATGCAATCCTCCTCCATTACCCTGGAGGTGTGCAGCTCAGGTGACAAGAGTGCCCAGCTGCTGCCTGCAGGATGTACTTAGAGTGGAATACTGATTCAAGAGAAAGTATAGACTTAACCTATGCTTTTGGTTGAATCTGTACCCCGTTATGTGTTGCCTGATCTGTGCACCTCTTGAGGGTGTTTTTGAGTCATCTGTGGTTGTCTTATAACACCAGTTTACTTGCAATTAAAAGGGCACTCAAATATAAAAGTTGAAACATATTACTTATTCTGTAAGTAACAGAAGCATACAAGTTAGTTACGTATTAGCAGTTCAACCTCTGTTCATTTATCCTCGACTATCTTCTTCTTTTTTCCATACTTTCAGTGTTAAACGGAGCAATTGTTACATGGTGTGGGGAGGTGACCTCGCTACCGGCTCGCAAAGGTCTAGCCGCAACAATGTAGATATTGATATTGGATGCCTTGTTGATCTGGCCACCGGGCTGCTCTCATTTACAGCCAATGGAAAAGATCTGGGGACCTGCTACCAGGTACTTTTATCAAACTTATTTTCAGTCATATTGTTACAAGGTATCTGATGCACGTTGTTTTAAATTAGAGGGGTTGTTTATTTTAAGTTTATTTTATTCAATAGATCTTGGAATAAAAATAAGTTCCACAGTTGGATGTGTTTAAAAAATATGTTCCTGTGCTGAGATAATTTTATAAATGTGCCGCTACTGTGTACTGTGTAATGGCTGTGTCTCACTGTGTAGTGTGATGCAGTGACTCATGCTGAAGCTAGGTGGCGCTGTGTGTGCTCCTCAGGATACGCATGGAGGTGCAACTGTAATGGTGATAATGAGATCCTGGGAGGCTTGTGTGTTGGGAGGTCCTGTGTGTGGTCCGGATCTCTGAATAGCGCACTGTGAGGCCGTGGACCTGAAGACTTGTGTGTTGGGAGATCCTGGGAGTAGGAACAGATCCCTGAATAGTGCACTGAGAGGCCATGGACCTGAAGACTTGTGTGTTGGGAGATCCTGGGAGTAGGAACAGATCCCTGAATAGCGCACTGAGAGACTTTTGTGTTGGGAGATCCTGGGAGTAGGATCGGATCCCTGAATAGCGCTTCGAGAGACTTGTGTGTTAGGAGATCCTGGTAGAAGAATCGGATCCCTGAATAGCACACTGAGAGATTTGTGTGTTGGGAGATCCTGGTAGTAGGATCGGATCCCTGAATAGCGCACTGAGTGACTTGTGTTGGAAGATCCTGGGAGTAGGACTTCCTGAAGAGAACATGGAAAAGCATGAATGCAGAGTCCGTGATGGCACTGCATTGGGGGAGCTACAGCCCGTCTGAGGATCTGGACTGTCAGGTGGCCTGGTGAGCAAGGCATTGTCTGGGACGGTGATCCCAGTTCGGAAGCTTCCCTGGGAGAGAGAGTACTGACAGCAGTCAGTGTGTGGAGCAGGTGCTCCTGGAAGTTAATCCACAGTATGGGGAACTGTGTGCACTGACAGGGGGTCAGTTAATGAACTGTGCGGTTCCTAAGGTAACTGGACGAAGTAAGGTCCAGCATGCGTAGTACCTGCAACCTAATGTCATGTTATGAAGTATCTGAGTCAAAACTGTATAGTTATGAAGTGCTATGAACTTTATGAGGTCTGTGATGTGTAACATGGCCTACAGCGGTTTATGAAGTGTAAATAAACCGTATAGACTGTTTAAGTGAAAAATAAAGTGCCTGTCTACATTTATTACTCCGTTGCCAAGCGAGTGTCCCCCAACACACTCAGTAAGCTCCATCTTACAGTAGGGACATGGTCTGATCATAGCACAGCTCCTGGGCAAGGGAGGACGCAAAAGAGTGTACAGACAGGACCACATGGGATTGCAAATGATTCTTTCTTTGAGGTAAACATTATTTAAAAACAGGAAGTGAAATGTGTTCCTTCACAAAAAGAATCTGCTGCGAGACTATGCTGCCCTGTCTGTATACTCTTTTGTATCCCCCCTGCCCAGGAGCTGTGGTATGATTGGAGCACCCCCAGATGCAGGGCCGCGGGGTACACGGTACCGGGCCTCTCTGTCTCGGTCCTGGGGTTGTCACGGTGGCTAGACCCGGTCCGTGACCCTGCTAAGAGGCGTCCAATGAAAGGTGTGATGGTGGTGCATGGTGCAAGTCGCGATGAATAACGAGGACACAGGGTTGCAGTCTCTTTACCTCTTTACTGAGGGCTTCAGGGTCCGCAATCCAGAGCACTGCTAACAGGGCTGGCTGAGACCGGCCGGTCCGAAGGCACATCCAGAGTTCCCTTTGCAGGTGGAAATCAGTGCCTACCTTCTAGCGCCTGTGTGTTGTAGTACCTCCCTGCTGAGCACCACGGGATAGTCCTCACAACTGTTGTGTCTGTTTCTGATGTTCTTTCTCACAACTCTCGTTTCTATTCTGATGTTCTTCTCCGTCCCCCAGATGATATGGCTAGCATGCACCCGTATGACGGGTAGGCCTGCAGTTCTTCCGGGACCCTAGAGTCGCCCCTCTCCCACAATTGCCTCCTATGTCTGCTTAGGTGATTTAGGTGAGACAGCCAACCTAAAGTCAACTGCCCTGCCGCTGTTTGAAGTAATGCTTGGAGCCCAATACTTCCTCGGCGTTCCGGCCACCGGCTACACGCCTCAGTAGGATGTTGCCACGATCTTAAGGCATGACTCCTACTGGTTCTATTCTCCTTTGTGCTGTGATCTCGTTTCTCACTTCTCCACAATAAACCTCACTTCTTATCCTTTCTTAAGATACCGCCTCAGTCAGGTGCAGGCGCGGTTCCGTAACGATCCGTCCTTTTCGCTAGGCCTCTGTCTGGATCCCACCCCTGACAGGGACCCCCCTGAATCTCTCCCTGCAACACCCTCTGCCACAGGATGTTGCCTGGATCAAACCCAGTCAGCTTCTCTCTAACTTCCTATCCAACCCCCAGTTTTACCAGATTGTGAGGAGTGGCCTAATACATAGAACCCTTTGCTCCCCCTGGAGGCCAGTGTGTGAAGTGTAATGTGTGACTGTGATACCTGATCAGGTGAACTCCAGACGTACCATCACTCCCCTTAGTGGCGGAGCATCAGTACTGCAATGACCAGGACTCTGGGGCGCTGCACTCCCCCCCCCCCCAGTTAAATCCAGTACTCTTGGACTGGGAAGAAGAACAACAATACATATTAGCAAAAGACATACAAAATTTTGAAATGCAATGAACAAGTAAATTTAACAGTGCTTCCCTTTATGGGAGGTGAGGACACTTGAACGTTACAAACATAAACATATTTACATTTTTTAAATAACACTTATTAAATGACTAACTATAAATAACCATCTTTACCCAGCCGGGTATTCTATCTACTAAGTGCAAATTCTGGAACAATAATTTAACTTTTCCTTTAAGGGCGTATAGGCTGAACCCACTAAAGGCTTACTATAAAACTCTAGAATATAAATTAACTTTATCTTTATCTTTCTTTTCTAAATGCAATATTTTCTCTTTACTCTCTGATTTTGGAACATGCAGGACCGCCTGGCTACTCGTCCGGGCCTACTGCCTCTTTTCTTTTTGCAAGCTTTATTCACAGTATAAGATCAATCAACCATCTCTCTATGGTTTCCAGGAGGACTCACTAACCCCTACGGGTTCATTTTCATTGAAATTCGGCTTTCAACTCTTTCCTGTCCTCAATCTCTAGTAACATCATTAAATATTTTCTATTTTAAATAACTACACACTATCTATTATCATTCAGCATTCTCAAAGTAACATTATACTTAAGTGCAACATATGAACATTCCCTTTAAGAGGGATTCAAGTCTCTTTGAGGTAGTGCAGACTCTCTATCTGCAAGTCCGTTTAAAGGCAAGAACTTCTGCGCTGTATTCAAGAACAGTCTCTTCAAAAAGCTCTCCTTTTTGTAAAACCAGTAGGGGGCACCTTTAAGAAGGTGCGAACTATTTACAACACAGTTTGTGAACCATTCACCATCCATGATTCGGCAGTCTTTAAAACAGAGATGAACAAAAGCAAAAATAAAAAGCAAAAACAATAGGGATCCCGGGTAAACAAAGGGATCCCCTTAAGGACAACCCTGGTCGGGTTTTAGCAGCAAATATCAGGAAGACAAACAGTTAACTATTTACAGTTGCAGAGCATCGGAGCTTACTCTGGTTCTGGCGGCCTCCACCGGGGCTTTACCTGACAGGTGGCCCTCTGTGGTCTAGGCAGGCTTGACTCCAAGTCTTCTCCCAGTGCCAGGTACACTCCATGGGTTTGGGTCTTCTGCACAACCAGGTCGTGCGCCGCGATGCGTGTCTGTGGATAATGCCGGCAGCAGCAGAGGCTGCTGCAGCTGCTTCAGCAGCAAGCTCCTCCCCCTCGGTTCTGGATACCGCCAGGATGGCTGTACAGTGCTGCATGTCCCAGGCCCACCAACTTCTTCCCTTGAGATGCCGGCGATACGTCACCACATCTCCCGGCCTCAAGAGGGACTTGGCGCCGTCTCCACACAGGCAGGGTTCCACCTTGTCCCGGGTGATGCAGACTCTCAGGGCTGCTCCGATTTCCTGGACGAAGCCTTTCCCTTCCTGAGGCTGGTAAACAATCACAACGCCCCATTTCGGCAAGGAGCCGTCCGACAGCTCACCTCGCGCTTCCCGCTCCACTTCTCGCTGGAACTCCGCAATTAGGTGGTTCCGATATTCTCCCCAAGGAAAGGGCCCAAGGTCGTGCCCTCCCGGTAATTTGGGGGCAGGCAGCGGGGCCACCGGGGCGCCAGTGGTCGCGGTGGTGACTGGGTCAGGTGCGGAGGCGAGGCGCCCTCCCCGGGAGTCACGGCACTGAGTACCCTCCTGAGGGAGGCGTACGGACTGGGGACGGTTCAGGCATGGGATGCCCCATCGGCAGCTCCCACGGGTCGAAATCCTCCAACGAGGGCATGTCGGAGTAATCCTCTGGTGACGGGGGTCGGTGCGGGGCCATTCTTTTCCACAGGCCTTCTCTGGTCTCCAGTCCCACCTCATCTGAGTCATAGTTTTGTTTCTTCGGTCTCCGCCCGCCATAGAAGATCAGGAGGCGGGTCTCAGGTGCTGACGGACACGTCCTCAGGATATAGAAATATCCAGACTGGGCGGCCATTGTCTTTCGCGCTCTCCAGCTCGTGTACGCCCACTTCACGCCCCTCTTCTTCTCCTGCGCTCCTCGCAGCCCTGTAATGGCGGCGGTCTTGGAGGGCATTTTTGGCGGCAAATAGCAATACACAGTCTTTGCAATAGATCACGATTCAAGCACAATTCAATCACAGTTCCAAGGCACACATGACCTGATTCTTCAGGCTTAAGTAGATCCTGTTCGTGACGCCAAGTTGGAGCGCCCCCAGACGCAGGGCCGCGGGGTACTCGGTACCGGGCCTCTCTGTCTCGGTCCTGGGGTTGTCACGGTGGCTAGACCAGGTGAACTCCTTAAGTGCCATCAGACGTACCATCACTCCCCTTAGTGGCGGAGCATCAGTACTGCAACGACCAGGACTCTGGGGCGCTGCATGATCAGGCAACGTTCCTGCACAATCAGACACAGCCATTCCACATTACACAGCAGGGGCACATTTATAAGATTATCCCAACAAAGGAAGATTTTTTTTAAACCCATCCAATTTTGGAACTTATGTTTATTCCTAGTTTCCATTGATTAAAATGAACTTACTCTGTAGGGGCAACTCCTTTAACTATTATAATAACTTGTCTGGTCTAAATAGATTTACTGCAGCAATGTTTACCATTACCACAAAATTGAAAACCTAGAGACAAATTTGCAAGGGAACTAACTATTGCACCTCTTAGTTATAAAAGGTTTCAGTAATCTAGATCTTGCTATGGTTAATGTCTAAATCAAAAGTGACTGTTTGTCTACTGGCAATAGCTTGATCAGTTTTAAAAGTGACAAAAAAATCCTTCAAGCATTTACCCTACGATGGATAAAGCTTAGTTGTTATCCCTTTAGAGTTTATGCACACAAGCATTATTTGGATCTGTGCATTGGCCACATCTGAACTGGCCTATTAGATTACCAAAGGTTCTCATGTGGGCCTAGGTTCTAATACATTAACAGACCCAAAGGCCAAAAGAAAATAGCTGACATGGCTTAAAACTAGTTGATATTTTCCATTTCTTATTTGTTAATTTACAAATAACATATTGGATCTTATTAATAATCCTGCGTGTACAATAATAGCACTAAAGATTATTATACTATTTATGATGATCTGAGGTTTTGGATTGGAATAATCACCTAGGCAGGTTAACAATGCAACTATTTTTATTCCTTACGTCCACGGTCTTACAGCAATTCTGGATAGATGGCCAAAATACAATGCCCTCCACAAGTTCCCAACTCGTGATCGGTAGTTCCACTGTCCTCATACCAGATGATACTCACTGTCTCCCAATTTGGTATCTCCTGTCGGCACAGTCTGCAGTCACAGCCTATATTCCTCCAGAAAAATATCACGACCGTAGCACATGTATACCCCACCAGCCAGCAACAACAGTCCTTAGGATAGTTCCTCACATCCAGACGATAGATATCACGACCCTAGCACGTGTATCAAGCTCCGGCTGGTAATCACATATAGTACAGTCCCAACTGGGGTTCTCCAAACATCTTTGTGGGTTCAGTGATGGGCAAAGGAGCAGACCTGTATTTCACCAGAGGGATTCATGGTTCCTTGGGTTGTTCCTGAAGAGGGGCTGTTTGCAGAAGGAGACAGAAACTTTTTATATCCATGTCTCTGGTTTTATAGCCATATTTAGATTCCACACTACACTTTAACATGTGTAGTAATTTATTCATTCATATTTAAGACTTTTAGTAGTGTGTAGTTGTAAGTTGTCATATTTCTAAACTCTATTATGGCAATCAGGCAGACATTATTGACAAATTACTACTACGCAACAGATATAATGGCTTCCAGCTTGAATAATCTGACGCTCCTGTTGTGATTGAATAATGCTTCACTTAGAGGGAATTACTAGGTTGTGTTAGATGATGGTTTCTACTGAAATAAATCCATTTTCCCTTATTAGGTTGAACCAAACACCAAGCTGTTCCCAGCGGTTTTTCTGCAGCCGACTAGCACTAATCTCTTCCAGTTTGAACTTGGAAAATTAAAGGTATTGTTTTCTGTTTGCATTAACCTTTCACCTGCCACGGAGCAGTGTTTATTCTGTATCACATTATTAAGAGCAACTTGATTATTTTGAGAACAACTACTTGTATTGCTGGCTGCATATTTCCCTTG
The DNA here is from genome assembly GCF_051348905.1 of Ranitomeya variabilis. Lineage (NCBI taxonomy): Eukaryota > Metazoa > Chordata > Amphibia > Anura > Dendrobatidae > Ranitomeya > Ranitomeya variabilis. Next base: position 662,650,243 of record NC_135232.1, on the reverse strand, counting down.
AAAAATCAGCTGTTTCAGAAACCAGTGCCACAATGTCTCAGGGGAGAGAGGTCATCTGAAATGAGATAACTCCTTTAGGTACAAGGCACTTAAGGAGCTAATCTAGTTACAACAAATTCCTACATACCCGCTGGAAAGGTAATGACTGCAAGATCGGTGGAAGACTACACCCAAGACCCCACAAAAAAACCCAAATGTTACTTGTTCTTCATCCTTGGAATGAAGTGGTGATTGTACGTCCTCACTCCATTCAGTCTGTATGGATCTGAAGGACGTAAGAGCAGGGTGCAACCTGTTACCATTAATGCAACCAGTGAAGACATACAGGGGCCCAAGAGGTAAAGTGGGGGTAACTTCTACTTCCAAAGTAGGTGGAATTGTGAGATATTAGACTGCAAAGGGCCCATATGTTGTTTCTGCACAGTGATCCTCTCCAGTCTGTTCCAGACCTGATTAAGCGAGTACTACATTTTGCTCCCTTTAGCAGACCAACAGACTTTTAAATAGAGCAGCAGCATGTTTGACAGCCACTTCATTAAAACAAGCTTGGTAAAAAGATTGTTCTAGTCCAATTGTCTATTACATCCCTGATGTTTGAGAATCCCTAGTGTATGCTGGGATAGTCAAACGAGATGTCATCAGTGTGAGCTCCATTGTCACTGTGTGATATTACTTGCAATGCACAGTGACTGTGCACTCCTTTCTGGCTCTGAGAAGCGACAAGCCAGCAAGAGAGTACTCTCAAGCCAGTTCTTAATTTCTTATTAGAGCCAGTGAGGAAGCGCAGTTACTCTGGTATTGAAAAGAATATTGGTAAGTGACAAGGGAGCTCATAATGAGCATATGTTGGAACTGACAACCGACATAAGGACTAGCCCAGCTCCTAAAACGGAGGCTTTGTTTGAGGGTGGAGACAGAGGCTCAGCCATTCACCACAGCCCCTGCCTCCTGATCACATCTTGTTTGTGTATACCAGCAGACATCAGGGATTTTCAAACAAAATATCATCAAGCTGGAAGTTGGTGAAAAATAATACATAAATAAAGCAGTTGGGTAACATAGAGAGGAAACGGTAGAGACTTTTTTAATTGAAGTGTATTAGAAAGAAAATTTGATTTTTAGACTAAATAGGCATTTAGGATTAAAATCATTATTAGTTTCGCACCACCCCTTCAACAAAGACTACTATGCCAACAGCTAGATGTATACTGTACCACGCAATGTTATGTCTATTGTTAGACACCCAATTTTTGATATTATTTTTTCCTTGTTTTTATTTTCATCAATGTTAATAATACGGTACCCATTTTTAATATGTTGGGGTTCACAGAACACGATGCCCCTTTCAGCTGCAATATTTAAGAGTGAAGAGAAAAATCCTGTGCCACAATGCCCACCTCGTTTGGATGTCCAGACTATCACACCTGTTCTCTGGAGCCGTATGCCAGTTATTTTCCTCAAGGTGGAAACAGAACGCGTGAGCGAGCGTCATGGGTGGGTGGTGCAGTGTTTGGAACCATTGCAGATGATGGCACTGCATATACCTGAGGAGAACAGGTAATTATTAATTTCAATACATAGTAAAATACCAATCTAAAAATGCTGTTTCTGGAAACATAAAACAGAGCAGTGTGCGATAAAAAAGGAACGCCAAAGAAATTCCCTATATGTTGTAGAAAGCATGTCCTAACGGGATATTTAGAACCAAACAGAGGAAAACAGGAGATATAACCAAAATAATATATCTTTTATAGTACTTTATTATACATGATGGTGCAAAAATGCCACATGAGTTTATATATGATCAGGGACAATTTATATGATTATTAAATCCAAATGTAACTACAGTATCCTTTATATCATTTACTTTAATTTAGACAACCTCATTATCTTTAAGCTTAATACACTTTGATTAGATCATTATATATCTCTCATACTATATTATGGTATTTTACACTTTACTTTTTTGAGTTTTATTTATTTACTTATATTAGCTACTTTACTGGTAACTTTTTTTCATGTTTTTCATGATTGTATAATTCACGTGTATGTAATGCGCGTTGAGGTTCTATCTAGGATTGGGGAAATTTTGGTATCCACTATGTTACTATGACCACAGGTATTATACTCTAAATTTCTCTCACCTAACATCTTTACTGCATCTAGGAATTCTACTTCTACAGTATCTTCTACCTATCATTATAACTCTGCATGTATGAATTCCAGACAGCAGTATCTTTATTAACTTCTCTTGTCATATTATATAAATTAATATCTATTTCTCAGAAATACCATTTTCTGTGACTTTACTTGTTTATTTTATTGATATTAATATTTGCTAGCACTTTGTATATGCTATTTGGATTGCCATAATAATTTTTTAACTATACTCTCCATTCTCCATTATTTATACATACGGTATATTGTAATTAACCCTCCTCTCCTTTTTTCACCTTATTTTTTGTTTTTTAATTTTTGCAACCATTATCATTTTCTGTGCCATCATGTATAATAATGTACTATAACTCCTATAATATTTTGGCTATCTCTCCTGTTTGTCCTCTGTTTGCTGCTATAAAAAGGGAGTCCATCAGCTCAAACTGACAGTATAGCACATAGCCATTGTAGCATAGCTGTGAAGGACAGGGTTAAATCCCAGCTCTGAAGGGTCTTGATTAGATGTCCTTATAGGGCTTAGCTAAGGAGCAGGATGTAGCTTCATGGAGTGGCAGTCTCCTGAGAGAGTGTCAGTCTGCTGAATGTTGAGCAGAGTTGAGTGTGCTGCTGGTGAGTGGCCAGCCAAAATGTGAGCTGTAGCTGAGAGAGACATGCTGGGGTCTCTCTCTGAATGGAGATTGCACTTAGCAGTCTGTTTGTGAGAACTGATGAGAACCGCTTGGAAGCCTAGAAAGTGTGAACTGTGTCCGGAGTTGAACATTTCTGTTTGGCATTTCTGTTTGAACATTTCTGTTTGGCTGAATGGGATACTAAGACTGGTGGGATCATTCTGTGTATGAAGTCTGCTCCAAGAGAACGGATTGTAATCTATTTGGGCGAGCCCGCAGTGACATATGTTATGCTTAAATGCATGGGCCATGTGTAGAGAACCACAAGTATCAGTGGTTGCTATAGCTGTTGTGTAAGTCTGAGCTAGGGCTGCTAAGCAATGTGTAAGTAGCCAGGGTCTGTTCTGTTTAGTTAGCGCCTGGACAAGTCTAAAGATTTATATTTATGAGTTTGTTTTGGTGTTGTTTGGTGCTGTGCAAATCTGTAGAAAGCGATACAAACTGCACGTTTGGAGCACAACTGCATTGCTTGTCTGCTAGCTAAGGCCTAATGCATTTGCAGAGAGAGTGAAACTCTACACCTTGTAGCAGATAGAGCCCCTATAAAAATCGCATTAGTGTACTTATCACTATCTTCCAAGTTTAATCAGATATGCTAATTTGAGTGCTTGGTGCACCCTTGGTGTGGCTAAACAGCTCAGTTTTATAAATTGGTTTTGCATGCTCTTGCCTCGCCTCCCTCATCGTCTTGCCTGAAGCAAGTATTGTTTGCAGTGAATTCTTAGTCAATACAGCTGGCCTGCTGTCACCAATTAGGGAGGCTGAGAATTAAAAACTAGTGGGCGTAACAGTGTGCCGAGCTTTTTAGGCATAGCAAGGGTGCACAGAGCACCGTAATTAGCACATCTGAATAAAACTTTTGCATTGATTTATGCACTAGAGATTTTGATAGGGGATACTCCCTTACATGACCATAGGGTCAGTTTATATTGTCAGTTTGTCTCAACAGACTCATATTAAAATTTAACATAACGTGGTTTATCACTCATTTTTTTATACCCATTCTCACGTTTTTTCATTTCATTTGTACAATGTGAGATGTATCATTGATTGGGTGAGATAAAGTATTTCTGAATCAAACTCTTAATAGATCCTAGTAACGTGATCAATTTCAATGTGTTTGTCTTCTGCTAGACTTTTGGATCAATGGCTCTGATAAGCATTGGACCATAGGCTTTATTCCCTATAACATTTTCAGGACTATTTAGAGCTTCCCAATTCAAAGCCAAGCTATAATTTAAGTACAATGAAATTTTAATTTTTGAATAGAATTACAGTAAAAAAACAACAACTTTGTTTCATAGGTTAAAAAAAATGGTCCATGCAGCTTAACACTTTTCAATAAAATATTGATTGCTATATTAATTTGAACCCTCAATGACATTTTACTAATATCTAGTATGTAACTCTTTTTAAGTGCTGATATAGTAGCAGCTATTTACTACCTTTTGTGGTGGGCAATTTCATAGTTTGGTGGGCCATTTCGTAGTTTGACTACTTTAACTGTAAACAACCCTTTTCTATTTTGATGCCTAAATCTGCCTTCCCCCACATGTAAAGAGTGTCCTCAGGTCCTTTGTAAGATCCTTGGACAGTATAAATGATTGGTCAGTTTTTCGTACTGTCCGCACATACATTTATACATTTTAGAAACGAGATCACTTCCTAAGATTTCTTTATACATGCTGAACAAGAATGATTTGGCCAGCCTCTCATTTTAAGAGAGATCTCCCATCCCATTGAATAATCTAGTATCCAATTTGTCTACCTTTGAATCTTCTGGTGCTTTTTTTTACAGTATGTAGTGCAAAATTGAATCCAGTATTCAAGATGTTGTCTTGCAATAATTTTTTGGAGAGGAACACTTGTTTCTCCCATTACCTTTTCTTTTCACTTAAAGGAACCTCTAAGCTGACTTAGCCTCGTAAACCGCCCCTATTTCTGTATTGAACCCTTTTCCTGCAGTCTAACAAGCCCATTGTTGCTGCTTAGTGCTTGCTGCATAAATGTAGTTGTAATTTTGAGTCCTGCACTTGTGTTATGTAAATCAGTGGGTGACTAATTTGGGTTTTTCTATTTCTTCGGACTAATCCTTTCTCTCAGGCATGCCTCTGTGGGTATGAGTGACGTCACCACCTGCAATTTGCTAATTTCTCTGCTGGTTGGGATCTTCTTCATTACCACCTTACTGGTCATATGCAGTACACCGATGAAGCAGAGAAGCTTATACTCAACTTCATAGCGCAATCCTAGGGAAACCGAATGTTTCACTTTTGCACTAGATTTACAAATGGCCGGTGGTGACATTTCTCTTACAAATCATGTCACTCACGCCCACAGAAATCTGCTTGCATGATAAGAGGGGAGGGGGAGGGAGGATAAGTCCTGGGAAATCAATGTTCGCACAACTAGTCACCCACTGATTTACACAACATTAATAAGGTATCTGCTGACAAAGCTGTAAAATGTTTTTTCTTTTTTATTGGAATGTAAAAACATGACTAGATATTGGTTATACATCAATAATCATGAGACTGTGTACCTTCTATGAATGAAGCAAATATTCTATAATTTTCTAATACATGCATATCTCTTTGTAAATTATTTTTATTTTTTTCTACATTTTATCAGGTGTATTGACATTTTAGAGCTTTCTGAGCAGGAAGACTTGATGAAATTTCAATATCACACCCTGAAGTTGTATTGTGCTGTTTGTGCTCTGGGTAACAATCGTGTTGCCCATGCCTTATGCAGCCATGTGGATCAGTCCCAACTTCTATATACCATTGATAACCAATACCTGCCTGGTCTCTTGAGATCTGGTTTTTATAATCTCCTCATCAGCATCTACCTGGAGTCTGCAAAGGAGGGAAAACTAATGATGAACAATGAGTTTATTATTCCAATAACGGATGAGACC